>NC_040081.1:28087202-28700857 GCF_003369695.1 Bos indicus x Bos taurus | reverse complement strand
GAAATGTCATGAAGTGAGGTTTGCTATTAGGGATGTCAGATAAATAGAGGCTGCTCACTTACATTTGGATTTCAATTAAAAAAAATTACTTTAGTATAAGTACGTCCCTTATATTAGTAAGGGAACAAAGGGAAATGCCAATCAAGATGAGATCATAATGAATTTAGTAAAAAAAAATGATGTTATGGTCTTGCATAGGTGTTAAAGAATTAGAAAGTGAAAGTTGCTCAGTTGTATCCAACTCTTTGTGACCTTATGGACTATACAGTCCATGGAATTCTCCAGGCCAGAATACTGAAGTGGGTAGCCTTTCCCTTGTCCAGGGGATCTTCCCAACACAGGGATCGAACCCAGGTCTCCTGCATTGCAGGCGGATTCTTTACCAACTGAGCTATCAGGGAAACCCCTAAAGAATTAGAGGAAATCTTGAGAGAGACATACATGAATATAGAAAATGCAAGTTGGATTTTTAGATGTAAAATTTAAAATACTAATGTGAAAATTGTTCTGAGATGAAAAATACCCTAGATGGAATTAATGGAGATAAGACATTCTGGAGAAGAGATTAATAACTGAAGATACAATAGAAAATACTCCAAATAAAACACAACTAGAAAAAAAAAGAATAGATAATCAGTGAGCTGTGGGAGAAATAAAGAGGCCTAATATAAAGATAATTGGAGTTCTCTAGCAAAAGGAGAACAATAAAAAATGGATAGAAAATCATGTATAAACTCCTTCCAAATTCTCATGAAAATGATTAACTCAGATATTAAGAATCTCAACAAAACCCGAGCACAAAAATCATGAAGAAAATGACACCAGAAGATGTTATAATCAAAGTGCTTAAAACCAGAGATGAAGCAAATATTTTAAAGGTGCCCAGAGCAAAATGATAGATTACATGCTTAAGGATAAACATAAGAATTATAGCAGATTTCTAATACAAAATAAGGCAGGCCAAAAGACATAGGGCACCACATTATTTTTGATTAGAAATCTTCTGTGCCAAGAGAAAATAAAAACCAAGTAGTATAAAACAAAATAAAACCCCTGCAACTACAGATCTATACCCAGGGAAAATACTTTTCAAAATATGAAGCAGAAATCAAGACAGTTTCAGCTATACAAAAGTTTAAAGAATTCATGAATAACCAACCAGTATCACCAAAAATATTGAATGAAGTCTTTTAAGGAGAAGGAGAATGATATCAGATGGAAATGTGGTTATACTTAAAGCAATGCAGATTATTGAAATGGTAGCTATGTGCATTAATATAAAGATAAAATTTAAACCTCTTGAAAAGATAATTCATGTTTTAGAGTGAAAATAATAATTGTACTGTAGATAACAATATTTGCCATCTATATAGAAATAAAGTTTATGACAAAAATAGCACAAAGGCCAGGAGGGGAGAAATCAAAGTATCCGACTGGGAGATCCTTGTGTTACACTTGAAGTGACATAATATCACTTGAATTTTGACTGTGAAAGCACAGCTTCAGTGACAGCCTTAACAGAGTCTTGTTTCTGGTACCCATTGGACTGATATAATTGAAAATCAAGTACAAGTTTTTTAATCATTTATTTATTCTGGGGTATGTGAAGTCTTTGTTGCTGCAAAAGGGCTTTCTCTAGTAGTGGCTACTGGCCCGGTGTGCAGCGTGGGCTTCTCATGGTGGTGGCTTCTCTTGCTGCAGAGCACAGGCTGTAGGGTGCATGGTCTTCAGTAGTTGCTGTGCCTGGGCTCAGTAATTGCTGCACGTGGGCTTAATAGTGGGGGCACATAGATTTATTTGCCGCTCAGCATGTGGGATCTTTCTGGACCAGGGGTCAAACCCATGTTCCCTGCGTTGGCAGGTAGATTCTTAACGTTGGACTACCAGGGAAATCCTCAAATATGATTTTTAATCTTGGAAATTTCTGTATCACAATGACAGTTGAATTCAATGTCTCCTGGTTTTTCATGTGAAAATTAAGGCATTAATCGGGGAAAAAAATCAAATGCTGAAACTCAAATTGGGGATATATCATTGGACCCAGATGAAACTGACAATATTAAAACCCCTAGTCACCCTGAGACTACTTTTGAAGTAAAAGAAGCTTTCCCTCAAAGGGCTGAGGTGACTAGACTTGTTTATGCTGAAGACTCTGTGACAATGGAACCATGAAAGGTAATGCTGATTTTCCTCAAGACTCTCTGGAGCCATCCCTATGCCACTGTATCCATAGCTAGGTTCACATCTCTGCATACTCCAGCATTATAGGTACTCCTCTTCTCCACATTCCAGGAGGAAAAAGAAGTAGCTTATACTTTGAAAGATTTTTAAGAACTTGCCTATATATAGCAGCAGAAATCTGAGAAACACGTGCAAATAAATTTTAAGTGTGTTAGACTGAAGAGGTAGAATTAAACACTAGATT
The DNA here is from genome assembly GCF_003369695.1 of Bos indicus x Bos taurus. Taxonomy (NCBI): domain Eukaryota; kingdom Metazoa; phylum Chordata; class Mammalia; order Artiodactyla; family Bovidae; genus Bos; species Bos indicus x Bos taurus. Next base: position 28,698,432 of record NC_040081.1, on the reverse strand, counting down.
AGACTTAATTCATTCATACAGGTGCACTTATCAGAGACTCCAGATTCAATGCATCTGCTCTCTATTATAGGTCAGGTGCTACTGTAGGGGATACCACCATTCAGATGGGTTCCTTGATTAAAAAAAAAAAAAAAAAAAGACAGAATCCCAAAATAGCAGAGGCCAGGCAGCAGCATTTAATCATTAAAGGCAAGGTGGTTACATCAACCATAAAGGGAAACAGGGGCGCACCAGTAATTAGAATGCATTGACCTGCAGAGATCTTTAGTGGTGGCTAATTGATCACAGTGTCTCTAGGAATGAAATAAATGGACAGCCTAGTAGCATATGGCCTGATTTACATAATAGGAAAAACTCTTAAGTCCAGTAACAAGAAACCTGACTTAGACTGCCAAAGTGGAGAATTACTGCCTCTCAGTTTCCAGACTTGCCTATTCATAGACCCAGACTCCCTGACTGCAGGGGTTCCGGTCCCCTTGAGAGAGGACACTGCACAATTGCTGCAAGTATGCACTGTAAATCTTCCTCCAATCCTTTCTCAAAGAGATTGTCAGCCATTACCTAGTCACTCTGTGACTAGGAACACACTGAACTTCAGGGATTACTAGATGCTGGCACTGAAATGAGACTTTTATCAGATGATTCAAAATGTTGCTGTGGCCACCAGTCAAAATAAGGGTCTGTGATGGTCAGGTGGAAACTCAAGTCTGAATCACAGAGGACCCAGTAGATGTGCAGATACACTAAGGTTATTTTACTAGATCCTGAATATGTCATTGGAATTGTTGCTGTTCAGTCACTCAGTTATGTCCAACTCTTTGAGACCTCATGGACTGCAGCACAATAGGCCTCCCTGTCTGTCACTATCTTCTGGACTTTGATCAAACTCATGTCCATTGAGTCAATGATGCCATCCAACCATCTCATCCTCTGACACCCCCTTCTCCTCCTGCCTTCAATTTTTCCCAGGATCAGGTTCTTTTCCAGTGAGTCAGTTCTTCAAATCAGGTGGCCAAAGTGTTGGAGCTTCAGCTTTAGCAAATGAATATTTAGGGTTGATTTCCTTTAGGACTGACTGGTTTGATCTCCTTGCAGTCCAAGGGACTCTCAAGAGTCTTCTGCAGCACCACAATTTGAAAGCATCACTTCTTTGGTGTTCAGGCTTCTTTATGGTCCAACTCTCAACATCTATACATGACTACTGGAAAAACTGTGGCTTTGACTAGACAGACTTTTGTTGGCAAAGTGATGTCTCTGCTTTTTAATACACTGTCTAGGTTTCTCATAGCTTTTCTTCCAAAGAGCAAGCCTCTTTTAACTCCATGGCTGCAGTCACTGTCTACAGTGATTTTGGAGCCCAAGAAAATAAATTCTGTCACTGTTTCCATTGTTTCCCCATCTATTTGCCAAGAAGTGATGAGACCTGTTACTCTGACTTTAGTTTTAAGAATGTGGAATTTTAAGCCAACTTTTTCACTCTCCTCTTTCACCTTCATCAAGAAACTCTTTAGTTCCTCTTTGCTTTCTGCTATTAGAATGGTGACAACTGCATATCTGAGGCTGTAGATAATTCTCCTGGCAATCTTGATTCCAGCTTGGGATTCATCTAGTCCAGAATTTCACATGATGTACTCTGCATTTCACACGATGTACTCTGTACTCTGTTAAATAAGCAGGGTGACAATATACAGCCTTGAAAAATTCCTTTCCCAATTTGGATACAGTCTGTTGTTCATGTCTGGTTCTTACTGTTCTTTCTTGACCTGTATGCAGGTTCCTCAGGAGGCAATAAAGTGGTCTGGTATTCCCTTCTCTTGAAGAATTTCCCACAGTTTGTTGTGATCCACACAGTTAAAGGCCTTTGTGCATTCAATGAAGCAAAAGTAGATGTTTTCTTCGAATCTCTTGCTTTTTTGATGATTCAACTGATGTTGGCAATTTGATCTCTGGTTCCTCTGCCTTTTTAAAATCCAACTTGTACATCTGAAAGTTCTCAGTTCACATACTGTTGATGCCTAGATGAAGGATTTTGAGCATTACCTTGATAGCATGTGAAATGAGTGCAATTGTGTGGTAGTTTGAGCATTCTTTGGCATTACCCTTCTTTAAGATTGAGATGAAAACACCTTTTCCAGTCCTGTGACCACTGCTGAGTTTTCCAAATTTGCTGGCATATTGAATGCAGCACCTTGACAGCATTATCTTTTAGGATTTGAAATAGCTCAGCTGGAATTCTATCACCTCCACTAGCTTTGTTTGTAATAATGCTTCCTAAGACCCACTTGACTTCACTTTCCAGGATGTCTGGCTCTAAGGGAATGATCACACCATTGTGGTTATCCAAGACATTATAACTTTTTTTGTATAGTTATTCTGTGTATTCTTGCCACCTCTTCTTAGTATCTTCTGCTTCTATTAAGTCCATACAATTTCTGTCCTTTATTGAGCCCATCTTTGCATGAAATGTTCCCTTGGTATCTCTAATTTTCTTGAAGAGATATCTAGTCTTTCCCATTCTTTTTTTCCCCTCTATTTATTTGCACTGTTCACTTAAGAAGTCTTTCTTATCTCTCCTTTTTATTTTCTGGAACTCTGCATTCAGATGGGTATATCTTTCCCTTTTTCTTTTCCCTTTCACTTCTCTTCTTTTCTCAGCTATTTGTGAGGGCTCCTCAGACAATCATTTTGCCTTGTTGAATTTCTTTTCTGTGGGGAAGGTTTTGGTTACCACCTCCTGTACAATGTTATGAACCTCCATCTATAGTTCTTCAGGCACTCAATCAGATCTAATTCCTTGCATCTATTTGTCACTCCTACTATATAATCATAAGGGATTTGATTTAGGTCACACCTGAATGGCATAGTGTTTTTCCCTATTTTCTTCAGTTTAAATCTTAATTTTGCAGTGAAGAGCTCATGATCTGACCCACTGTCAGCTCCCAGTCTTAGACACCCTTGACAACTGGCAGAATACTCACATAGCTCTTTAACCCATGTTGTGAGTTTCACTGTGGTAAGAAGGCTAAATAAAGTCCTTTGAATTTCCTACCAAGTTAGAATAGTAAACCAGAAGCAATATAATATCCTGGAAGAATTGTAACAGTTAATGCCACCATGAAGACTTGAAAGAAATAGGAGTGGTAATACATATCATATTCCCATCTAATTTGTAAGTGCAGAAATCAAATGGAGAATGATAGTGAACTACTGTAAATTTAACCAAATGGTAACTTCAACTGTCCCATGGTAACAGATGTAGTATTTTACCAGAGAAAATCAGTATAGCCCCTAGTATTTGGTATGCCAGTATTGGCCTGGCTCATGCATTTCTCTTCATATCAATTTTTAGGTAGTTTTAGCAGTTTATTTTATATGTCAGGACCAACAACATAACTTAGTGTTTCACTAGAGTTAAATAATCCCAAGATCTTTGCTATAATGTTGTCTGCTGAGATTTTGATCATCATGACATTCTATAAGCCATCATATTGGTCTAGTATATTGATACCTAATGATCATACCTCTTTCAGTCATATCTTTTTGCCTTTTCATACTGTTTATGGAGTTCTCAAGGCAAGAATACTGAAGTGGTTTGCCATTCCCTTCTCCAGTGTACCACATTCTGTTAGAACTCTCCACCATGACCCGTCTGGCTTGGGTAGCCCTACATGACATGGCTCATAGTTTCATTGAGTTAGACAAGGCTGTGGTCCATGTGATCAGTTTGATTGATTTTCTGTGATTGTGGCTTTTATTCTGTCTGCCCTCTGATGGATAAAGATAAGAAGCTTATGGAAGCTTCCTGATGGGACAGACTGACTGTGGGGGAAACTGGGTCTTGTTCTTAATCCAACTTTTTGTTATGGGTGGGGCTGTGTTTCCTCCCTGTTGTTTGACCTGAGACCAAATTATGGTGGAGGTAATGAAGAAAATTGTGACTCCTTCAAAAGCTCCAATGCACTCACTGCTGCACTCAGTGCCCCTGACCTGGCAGCGGGCCACCAGTGGACCAACCTCCAGTGAGATTCCTGGACACGCAGAGGCAAGTCAGGGTCAGTCTCCTGTGGGGTCACTGCTCCTCTCTCCTGGGTCCTGGTGTACATAGGTTTTGTTTGTGCCCTCCAAGAATCTGTTTCCCAAGTCCTGTGTAAGTTCTGGTGGCTCTATGGTGGGATTAATGGTGACCTCCTTCAAAATAGCTAACGCCACACCCAGGTCTGCTGCACCCAGAGCCCCTGCCCCTGTGGCAGGCTACTGCTGACCCGTACTACCACTGGAGACACTCAAACACTCAAAGGCAAGTCTGCCTCAGACTTTGTGGGGTCTCCTGGTGTGCACAAGGTTTTGTTTGAGCCCTCTGAGCATCTCTGGTAGGTATCAGGTTTGGGTATGACAGGGGAGTGTGTAATTTCCTCAGTTCTGTCTTGCTGCAGCAAAGATTTGAAATGGCGGACCAAAATGTTACAGTTTGGTTACAGCTCAGTTTTATTTGGCAAGCAAAGAAAAGTACACCCTGGAGGCATGAGGGTGGGCCAACCCCAAACAGAGAGGCCCGACTCATCTTGCTTTCCTCCTTTTGTGCATTTGGAAAAGTGCTGCACTCAATATGCCAGCAAATTTGGATAACTCAGCAGTGGCCACAGGGCTGGAAAAGGTCAGTTTTCATCTCAATCTCAAAGAAGGGCAATGCCAAAGAATGTTCAAACTTCCACACAGTTGCACTCATCTCACATGGTAGCAAAGTAATGCTCAAAATTATCCAAGCTAGGCTTCAGGAATATGTAAACCGTGAGCTTCCAGATGTTCAAGCTGGAATTAGAAAAGGCAGAGGAACCAGAGATCAAATTGGCAACATTCACTGGATCTTTGAAAAAGCAAGATATTTCCAGAAAAACATCTACTTCTGCATTATTGACTATGCCAAAGCCTTTGAATGTGTGGATCACAACAAACTGTGGGAAATTCTGAGAGATGGGAATACCATACCGCCTTACCTGCCTCCTGAGAAATCTGTACACAGGTCAAGAAGCAACAGTTAGCCCTGGACATGGAACAACAGACTGGTTCCAAATAGGAAAAGGAGTATGTCAAGGCTGTATGTTGTCACCCTGCTTATTTAATTTATATGCAGAGTACATCATGCAAAATGCTGGGCAAGATGAAGCACAAGCTGAAATCAAGATTGTGGGGAGAAATATCAATAACCTAAGATATGCAGATGACACCACACTTATGGGAGAAAGTGAAGAACTAAAGAACTTCTTGATGAAAGTGAAAGAGGAGAGTGAAAAAGTTGATTAAAACTCAACATTCAGAAAACTAAGACCATGGAATCCAATCCCATCACTTCATAGCAAAAAGTTGGGGAAACAATGGAAATAGTGAGAGACTTTACTTTTCGGGGCTCCAAAATCACTGTAGATGATGACTGCAGCCATGAAATTAAAAGACAATTGCTCCTTGGAAGAAAAGGTATGACCAACCTAGACTGCATATTAAAAAGCAGAGACATTACTTTGCCAACAAAGGTCTGTCTAGTCAAGTCTATGGTTTTTCCAGTGGTCATGTATGGATGTGAGAGTTGGACTATAAAGAAAGCTGAGCCCCGAAGAATTGATGCTTTTGAACTGTGGAGTTGGAGAAGACTCTTGAGAATCCCTTGGACTGCAAGGAGATCCAACCAGTCCATCCTAAAGGAAATCAGTCCCGAGTGTTCATCGAAAGGACTGATGTTGAAGCTGAAACTCCAATACTTTGGCCACCTGATGTGAAGAACTGACTCATTTGAAAAGATCCTGATGCTGGGGAAGATTGAAGGTAGGAGGAGAAGGGGATCACAGAGGATGAGATGGTTGGTTTGCATCACTTACTCGATGGACATGAATTTGAGAAAGCTCTGCTGCTGCTGCTGCTGCTGCTGCTGCTGCTGAGTCGCTTCAGTCGTGTCCGACTCTGTGTGACCCCAGAGATGGCAGCCCACCAGGCTCCACCGTCCCTGGGATTCTCCAGGCAAGAACACTGGAGTGGGTTGCCATTTCCTTCTCCAATGCATGAAAGTGAAAATTGAAAGTGAAGTCGCTCAGTCGTGTCCGTCTCTTAGCGACCCCATGGACTGCAGCCCACCAGGCTCCTCTGTCCATGGGATTTTCCAGGCAAGAGTACTGGAGTGGAGTGCCATTACCTTCTCCTGAGAAAGCTCTAGGAGTTGCTAAAGGACAGGGAAACCTGGCATGCTACAGTCGTTGGGGTTGCAAGGAATTGGACATGACCGAGCTACTGAATTGAACTGAACTGAATGATTGTACCTAATTTGAAAGATTCAAGTACGTCGCATGAACACGTGGTTCTGACTGCTTTAAACCAAACCCTGCACATTGTGTTCTCTCCTGCAGTTCAAGACCTTGGATTCCTGAAGGGTTCCTTGAAACAAAATAACCCAGGAAGAACAAACTTGAGCTTACTTTAGAAATGGATCACAAGATAAGCCATGCCCACTCCAAAATGTAAGGCTGTAGCACTATTAACCCATTCAGGGATGGGCTTGAAGGTCAGTGCTGGAAAAACATTTTCTTAATGAGCTGTAAATTTGTTGCTCAGTGTGTAATGAATGACACTTGGGCAGAAAGACAGATCTATAATTATTTATGGGTAGTTCATAAGTGTTTGGGGGGATGGCCATGGAGTTAGAAGGAACAAGATTAAAAGACTAGCAAAAATTAAGTTTGGGAGAGAAGTGTGTGGAAGGATCTCTTAGAATATGCACACATTGTAAAATACTTGTGTTCTGAGTGAACACCCACCAAAGACCATGTATTGCTGAATAAATTTTTAATAATCAGGGTCAGATCAGATCAGATCTGTCACTCAGTCATGTCCGACTCTGCGACCCCATGAATCGCAGCACGCCAGGCCTCCCTGTCCATCACCAACTCCTAGAGTTCACTCAGACTCACGTCTATTGAGTCAGTGATGCCATCCAGCCATCTCATCCTCTGTCATCCCCTTCTCCTCTTGTCCCCAATCCCTACCAGCATCAGAGTCTTTTCTAATGAGTTAACTATTCGCATGAGGTGGCCAAAGTACTGGAGTATCAGCTTTAGCATCATTCCTTCCAAAGAAATCCCAGGGCTGATCTCCTTCAGAATGGACTGGTTGGATCTCCTTGCAGTCCAAGGGACTCTCAAGAGTCTTCTCCAACACCACAGTTCAAAAGCATCAATTCTTTGGCGCTCAGCCTTCTTCACAGTCCAACTCTCACATCCATACATGACCACAGGAAAAACCATAGCCTTGACAAGACGGACCTTTGTTGGCAAAGTAATGTCTCTGCTTTTGAGTATGCTGTCTAGGTTGGTCATAACTTTCCTTTCAAGGAGTAAGCGTCTTTTAATTTCATGGCTGCAGTCACCATCTGCAGTGATTTTGCAGCCCAGAAAAATAAAGTCTGACACTGTTTCCACTGTTTCCCCATCTATTTCCCATGAAGTGATGGGACCGGATGCCATGATCTTCGTTTTCTGAATGTTGAGCTTTAAGCCAACTTTTTCACTCTCCACTTTCACTTTCATCAAGAGGGTTTTAGTTCCTCTTCACTTTCTGCCATAAGGGTGGTGTCATCTGCATATCTGAGGTTATTGATATTTCTCCCAGCAATCTTGATTCCAGCTTGTGTTTCTTCCAGTCCAGCGTTTCTCATGGTGTACTCTGCATACAAGTTAAATAAGCAGGGTGACAATATACAGCCTTGACGTACTCCTTTTCCTATTTGGAACCAGTCTGTTGTTCCATGTCCAGTTCTAACTATTGCTTCCTGACCTGCATACAAATTTCTCAAGAGGCAGATCAGGTGGTCTGGTATTCCCATCTCTTTCAGAATTTCCACAGTTTATTGTGATCCACACAGTCAAAGGCTTTGGCATAGTCAATAAAGCAGAAATAGATGTTTTTCCAGAACTCTCTTGCTTTTTCCATGATCCAGCAGGTGTTGGCAATTTGATCTCTGGTTCCTCTGCCTTTTCTAAAACCAGCTTGAACATCAGGAAGTTCATGGTTCACATATTGCTGAAACCTGGCTTGGAGAATTTTGATCATTACTTTATTAGCATGTGAGATGAGTGCAATTGTGCAGTAGTTTGAGCATTCTTTGGCATTGCCTTTCTTTGGGATTGGAATGAAAACTGACCTTTTCCAGTCCTGTGGCCACTGCTGAGTTTTCCAAATTTGCTGGCATATTGAGTGCAGCACTTTCACAGCATCATCTTTCAGGATTTGAAATAGCTCAACTGGAATTCCAACACCTCGACTAGCTTTGTTGGTAGTCATGCTTTCTAAGGCCCACTTGACTTCACATTCCAGGATGTCTGGCTCTAGGTGAGTGATCACACCATCGTGATTATCTGGGTCGTGAAGATCTTTTTTGTACAGTTCTTTTGTGTATTCTTGCCATTTCTTCTTAATATCTTCTGTTTCTGTTAGGTCCATCCCATTTCTGTCCTTTATCGAGCCCATCTTTGCATGAAATGTTCCTTTGGTATCTGATTTTCTTGAAGAGATCTCTGGTCTTTGCCATTCTGTTGTTTTCCTCTATTTCTTTGCATTGATTGCTGAGGAAGGCTTTCTTATCTCTTCTTGCTATTCTTTGGAACTCTGCATTCAGATGTTTATATCTTTCCTTTTCTCCTTTGCTTTTCACTTCTCTTCTTTTCACAGCTATTTGTAAGGCCTCCTCAGACAGTCATTTTGCTGTTTTGCATTTCTTTTCCATGGGGATGGTCTTGATCCCTGTCTCCTGTACAGTGTCACGAACCTCATTCCATAGTTCATCAGGCACTCTATCTATCAGATATAGGCCCTTAAATCTATTTCTCACTTCCACTGTATAATCATAAGGGATTTGATTTAGGTCATATCTGAATGGTCTAGTGGTTTTCCCTACTTTCTTCAATTTCAGTCTGAATTTGGCAATAAGGAGTTCATGGTCTGAGCCACAGTCAGCTCCTGGTCTTGTTTTTGCTGACTGTATAGAGCTTCTCCATCTTTGGCTGCAAAGAATATAATCAATCTGATTTCGGTGTTGACCATCTGGTGATGTCCATGTATAGCGTCTTCTCTTGTGTTGTTGGAAGAGGGCGTTTGTTATGACCAGTGCATTTTCTTGGCAAAACTCTATGAGTCTTTGCCCTCCTTCATTCCGTGTTCCAAGGCTAAATTTGCCTGTTACTCCAGGTGTTTCGTGACTTCCTACTTTTGCATTCCAGTCCCCTATAATGAAAAGGACATCTTTTTGGGTGTTAGTTCTAAAAGGTCTTGTAGGTCTTCATAGAACTGTTCAACTTCAGCTTCTTCAGCATTACTGGTTGGGGCATAGACTTGGATTACTGTGATATTGAATGGTTTGCCTTGGAAACAAACAGAGATCATTCTTCATTTTTGAGATTGCATCCAAGTACTGCATTTCGGACTCTTTTGTTGACTATGATGGCTACTCCATTTATTCTGAGGGATTCCTGCCCACAGTAGTAGATATAATGGTCATCTGAGTTAAATTCACCCATTCCAGTGCATTTCAGTTCGCTGATTCCTAGAATGTCGACATTCACTCTTGCCATCTCTTGTTTGACCACTTCCAATTTGCCTTGATTCATGGACCTGACATTCCAGGTTCCTATGCAATATTGCTCTTTACAGCATCAGATCTTGCTTCTATCACCAGTCACATCCACAGCTGGGTATTGTTTTTGCTTTGGCTCCATCCCTTCATTCTTTCTGGAGTTATTTCTCCACTGATCTCCAGTAGCATATTGGGCACCTACTGACCTGGAGAGTTTCTCTTTCAGTATCCTATCATACAGGCTGGAGTATGGCTGCACATATTGGCTGCACTTTGCTGGAGCAGCCGTGAAGAGATATCCCATGCCCAAGGTAAGAGAAACCCAAGTAAGACGGTAGGTGTTGCAAGAGGGCATCAGAGGGCAGACACACTGAAACCATACTCACAGAAAACTAGTCAATCTAATCACACTAGGACCACAGCCTTGTCTAACTCAATGAAACCAAGCCATGCCTGTGGGGCAACCCATGATGGGTGGGTCATGGTAGAGAGATCTGACAGAATGTGGTCCACTGGAGAAGGGAATGGCAAACCACTTCAGTATTCTTGCCTTGAGAACCCCATGAACAATAATCAGAGTGGACAAAATAATAATCAGTGGACAAAATGACATAATTTGAGGATGTCAGTCAGTTTCCTTGCCCAGTCACTCCAGGTCTTTTTCAGTGGGACCATGAGGAGAGTGATCACAATGGTAGGGACAGAGACTCAATAACTTGGACGTCTCCCTTCAAAGGGTGAAGACTATTGCTAAGTGACTAATCTGCAAACAGCCAAAACCATCACTGAATCCCTGATGTGGCATTCTTTCATAAGTGTAAGTACTTGGAAATACATCTGACAGAATTTTTCAAGAACAAACACTGAAAACTGAAAAACATGATTGAAAGAAACTAACTGAAAAAGAACCAGATATGTAGACATGCTGTTTATTCAATGGATGTTGCTGGGGCAATTAGAAAATCCTATGTAAAACTACAGCAATTTAAATTCTTACCTGACACCATAGAGTAAAAAGTAACTCAAAGTGGATCATGGATCTAAATGTAAAACTTAGCATCACATAACTTCTAGAAGAAAACATGCTAGAAAATTTTGTAACCTTGGGTCAGACAAGGATTTCTTACCTACATCACCAAAAGCATGACCCACAAGACAAAGGACTGTTAAATTGGATTTCATCTGAATTAAGAACTTGCTCTTTGAAAGACGTTGCTTAGAACATAGAAAGACAAAGTGTTGGTTGGGAGAATACATTTGCAAATCAAATATCTGATAAAGTAGTTGTATCTTGTCTGGGCATGGGAAGAAAAAAAAAGGAGAGCTGGATTAGAATCTGCTGTCTAAATGTATTATCTTCAGATGGAGAGATTAAATATATTCCAATGATGGTGAAAAAAATCAAATAGATAGTTTGAAGATACAAAATGATGATAAATGAGAAACTAACTGGGAAGAGTGGTAAGGTTGATGTGGTATGAAATCAGAAGTTTGGATGGTGGGCACTGGGAGTGTGTTGAGGACGACTTGATAAGAAAGCTCTACCAGAGGATGCAGTGGCAGGTTCCACAGCAGGGCAGTGAGCAGGCTTGGGATAAGGACGGTTTGGGGTCAGGTGGTTTGAGGATAGTTGTGACCGTGGAGGCCTGCTGAGGCTTCGCAACACCTGGCCCAGAATTGGCAGTGTTGCTTGGAACTGAAAATCAACATTCAAATTAATCTTTAACTCCTGGTGGTCCAGTGTTCCTTAAGACTTAATGCATCACAAATCTCATAGCCAACACTTGGGGGCATGTTTATATTTTTCTAGTATCTTAGTGTTCCATCCATAAGCCTTCCCATTTTCTCTTCGTAAACCACATTTCCTGGTGGGTGGATAATATTTGGCAGATAGTGTGACTCTGAGTGGACAACTGTGGTTTTTAAATTTTGTTACTGTTGTTCACCATTTGATGTCTGGACTCCCCAGAGAATCAAGACTGTCTTTCTAAGGGAAAAACAAACAACAACAACAAAAACACCTTTCAAGCTTTTAGAAGGGAGTCCTTCTCTGCTTTTTTGATACTTCTTCACAAACTCTCTTTATTATCGAAGTTAACCATAATACTTCATATCCAATAAAAAAGCTAGAACCAAATAACACATAAAACAGGGGTAGAGTTTCTAAGGATTTTTTTTTCTTTTTGCCAAAGTTGATTGAGCTATAATAATCCACGTCAACACCAGTTTTGTGCTAAATATCCATTCTCTACAGAGTCTGGTGCCTAGATGTTGCTTTTGGTCCAGATATGTCCTCCTAACATTTAGCACCCTAAGGAACATACATTTTATATGGCATATGGGAACATTTCATCCCTGAAAAATGAATAAGAAGGAAATAAAGAACATACATTTTATATGGCATATGGGAACATTTCATCCCTAAAAAATGAATAAGAAGGAAATATAGAAAGTGCATAATATGATTTAGAGATTCTTATAGCACTTTAATCAAGTGGGAAAAGAATAGAATACCAACTGTATGAATAAGATAAAGATTCAGATAAAAGTAAGACAGTCATGGGGGAAATTGTGAGTAAATAAGAGCTCAAGAGAGAAAGGAAAAGGGATGGAAATCTTATTCTCTAAGAAGATTAACTTTATTAAACTAGTAAGATGTTGATGTGTTCCTCTTAGGAATGAGTGACATTAAAGATCTGACAAATACAGAGGAAAAAAAAAGATCTGAATTAGAACTCTAAAGATTTGGGTTTAGGTTTTGCCTTCACTGTTAAATTGCTGAGTGACTATGGACAGAGAATTGAGACTCAGTTGAATTATCTATGATTTCTCTGGGAGCTCAGATGGTTAAAAAATCTGCTTGCAATGGAAGAGACTCAGGTTTGATCCCTGGGTCAGGAAGATTCCCTGGAGAAGAGTGAAGAAGACCATAATTAAACTTGTGCTTTCTCCTTGATAAGGAGATAGAATTTTTCTATTATAAGGCTAATGAGTTTTGCTAAGAAAATGCACTGGTCATAGCAAATACCCTCTTCCAACAACACAAGAGAAGACTCTACACATGGACATCACCAGATGGTCAATACCGAAATCAGATTGATTATATTTTTGCAGCCAAAGATGAAGAAGCTCTATACAGTCAGCAAAAACAAGATTGAGAGCTGACTGTGGCTCAGAACATGAACTTCTCATTGCCAAGTTCAGACCTAAATTGAAGAAAATAAGGAAAATCACTAGACCATTCAGGTATGATCTAAATCAAATCCCTTACAATTATACAGTGGGAGTGACAAATAGATTGAAGGGGGATTAGATCTGATAGACAGAGTGCCTGAAGAACTATGGATGGAGGTTTGTAACATTGTACAGAGGCAGGGATCAAGACCATCCCCGAGAAAAAGAGATGCAAAGAGGCAAAATAGTTGTCTGAGGAGGCCTCACAAATAGCTGAGAAAAGAGAAGAAAAACAAAGGAGAAAAAGAAAGATATACCCATCTGAATGCAGAGTTCCAAAGAATAGCAAGGAGAGATAAGAAAGCCTTTCTCAGTGATCAGTGCAAAGAAATAGAGGAAAACAATAGAATGGAAAAGACAAGAGATCTCTTCAGAAAATTAGAGATACCAAGGGAACTTTTCATGCAAAGATGGGCTTGATAAAGGATAGAAACTGTATGGACCTAAAAGAAGCAGAAGATATTAAGAAGAGATGGCAAGAATACACAGAAGAACTATACAAAAAAGATCTTCATGACCCAGATAACCATGATGGTATGATCACTTACCTAGAGCCAGACATCCTGGAATGTGAAGTCAAATGGGCCTTAGGAAGCATCAGTACAAACAAAGCTAGTGGAGGTGATGGAAGTCCAGTTGAACTACTTCAAATCCTAAAAGATGATGCTATGAAAGTGCTGCACTCAGTATACCAGCAAATTTGGAAAACTCAGCAGGGGCCACAGGACTGAAAAAGGTCAGTTTTCATTCCAATCCCAAAGAAAGGCAATGCCAAAGAATGCTTAAACTATCGCACAATTGCACTTATCACACACACTAGCAAAATAATGCTCAAAATTCTCCAAGCCAGGCTTTAACAGTATGTGAACTGTGAACTTCCAGATGTTCAAGCTGGTTTTAGAAAAGGCAGAGGAACCAGAGATCAAATTGCCAACATCTGTTGGATCATAAAAAAAAAAAAAAGATAGTTCCAGAAAAACACCTACTTCTGCTTTATTGACTATGCCAAAGCCTTTGACTATGTGGATCACAACAAACTGTGGAAAATTCTGAAAGAGAAGGGAATACCAGACCACCTGACCTGCCTCTTGAGAAATCTGTATGCGGTCAGGAAGCATTAGTTAGAACTGGACATGGAACAACAGACTGGTTCCAAATCAGGAAAGGAGTATGTCAAGGCTGTATATTGTCACCCTGCTTATTTAACATATATTTAAAGTGCATCATGAGAAATGCTGGACTGGATGAATCCCAAACTGTAAGCAAATTGCCTGGAGAAATATCAATAACCTCAGATATTCAGATGACACAACACTTACGGCAGAAAGTGAAGAGGAACTAAAAAGCCTCTTGATGAAAGTGAAAGAAGAGAGTGAAAAAGTTGTCTTAAAACTCAACATTCAGAAAACGAAGATCATGGCATCTGGTTCCATCACTTCATGGGAAATAGACAGGGAAATAGTAGAGACAGTGACCAACTATTTTAGGGGGCTCCAAAATCACTACATCTGGTGACTGCAGCCACAAAATTAAAAGACAGTTACTCCTTGTAAGAAAAGCTATGACCAAACTAGATAGCATATTAAAAAGCAGAGACATTACTTTGCCAACAAAAGTCCATCTAGTCAAAGCTATGGTTTTTCCAGTAGTCATGTATGGATGTGAAAATTGGACTATAAAGAAAGCTGAGCACTGAAGAATTGATGCTTTTGAACTGTGGTGTTGAAGAAGACTCTTGAGAATCCCTTTGACAGCAAGGAGATACAATCAGTCCATCCTAAAGGAGATCAGTCCTGAATATTCATTGGAAAGACTGATGTTGAAGTTGAAATCCAATACTTTGGCTACCTGATCAAAGAACTGACTCATTTGAAAAAGGCACTGATCCTGGGAAAGATTGAAGGCAGGAGGAGAAGGGGATGATAGAGGATGATATGGTTGGATGGCATCACCGACTTGATGGACAGGAGTTTGAGTAAGCTACAGGAGTTGGTGATGGACAGGCAAGCCTGGTGTGCTACAGTCCATGGGATTATACTGAGTCAGACATGTCTGAGTGGCTGAACTGAACTGAACCAGAGAAAGATATCTTGAAAACAAGAAAGAATTTCTAAGAGACCTGTGCAAGATAGGTGCCCTTTGCTTTTTTTAAGCTGGTCTATAGAGACCTACTGAAATTATAAGACAATGCTATTTCAAAGCACTGTTCTAAATTGGAATGCATGCCTGGCTGCTTCAAATGTTAATCATAAGACAGTTATCAAATTAACTGAAAACTTGCAGTCCCAATCATACTTTAAAAGAATAAATTTAAATATCAAATTATTAAAATGGCCTAATAGACTTACATTTTGCTCTAAACAAACACAGTTAAAATAATACTCACAAAATAGGCAAAATTATCAAATGTTATTTTTAGACATTTAGGTGCTCTTAACATAATTGCTCTGAGGAAAGAAAATACTACCATATCTAGTACTGATTACAATCAAAATGCTGTGTTTAGCCTGCATGAAGCTTTTCTTCTGGGACTTATAGAATGCTTGGTCCTATTTCACATAACATATGGAGATAGCCCATACCATTATTGTAGTCTTCTTTTTCTATTAAAATGCTAATGAATAAAAAGGGATTTCATTTTTATTAAGGAGGGTAGAGGTACAAGTGTGGGAGAGTGAATTAAAAACAAACCTACTGGGAGAAAAGATAAGAGTTCTAGACATATGCATGATTCTTCCTCCCACATATCAAACTCAGAATCATACATCCACAGGGAAGAGGAATATTAAAATCCAAAAGAAAACTGAAGTCAAACTTATAAAAGAAGAGCACTAAAAGTATTCAGTAAAAGCAAATAATTTTATTTTATTAAAAAAGCAACATTGATATTTATCAAATCTAGAAGCACACATAGTGGGTGGTTTTCTTTTTGTCATTTAAAATATTTATTTAAGAAAAATAAAATAATACTAGCATTTTGTTATTCTGGGCTTTTCTCCTCATGTCTGTATTTCTTTGCTGAGTTGCCTTTGGCTAGTTCAATATTCATCACTGCCTCCTGTTATCTGCAAAAAAGCTTATGAATCTGATATTAGTCTAATCTATATCCCAAATCCATACCTCCTTTCCAGATTTCAGGTCCATTCAAGTCATTTCTCTTACAGTGTTATTCAAATGGGTAAATCAGGATGCTGACAGGTCATTAGATAATTTCACTTGTGATCATTTTTTTTGGTCAGAAAATTAGAAACTAGTGTTACTCCTTAAAATAAAAATGCTTTTGTGTTGACACTCAGGTGAATTGTTTGAGAGACTTTTTCTTTAATGATAATCACTAACAAAAATGAAGAATTTGAAAGAAACTATGCTATTTATGATGATCTTACTGGTAACAGGAAAAGGAGCCATTGAAAGGCTGGATGTTCCCAGTTGGATTTGTACAAGGAGGTTAACACTTTAAAGCTATTACTACACAATAATGCTGAAAAATCCCCAAACTTTCATATTTTAAATTCCTACTTAAAAGGCAATGATTATGCTTAAAATGCAAAGGCTTTCAAAAGACTTAAAGCTTTTAAACTACTCTTTTATTGTTGAAATGAAAGGTTTTTAAAACACAAATTAAAAAAAGAAAAAGCATATCCAAATGGATTATCATATAATGTCAAAGTAAAGTCCAAAATAAATAAATACCTTTTATCACTCACTGATTTTTCAACCCATATTAACTATCCTGGGAGATGATGTGTAGATTAATTCTAGTTCCCAAACAAGAAAACAGAGAAACGTCTTATATGAATCATTCTGATCTCATATCTAACTATTCAGAAAATCTCTTTCATTCACTTTCTGTTACTTTCTATTCGCATTGTCATTTCTTTACTAAGAAATCATCCATAGTTCATCCTATTGCCAAAAAACCTCTAAAGCTGAAATCTAGTCTTTGCCTTCTCACTGTTGGAGAAGACAACTACCTCTGGCATCTCGACAGCTGAAGTTTTCTTATGATTTAAACTCTAGCTCTCCAAACCATTTTCCATTGGTGGGATGCTTTATACTTTATACTTCCAACTTAACATATATTATATTCATTTTACACTTTAATAGTTTTGCACTATTAGTTACCACTTTCCAAAATGTTTTTTCCAGTCTTTCAATTTAAGCAAATAAACTATTATGTTCAGAGTCCAAGTGAGGCATTACATTGTTCAGGAAATCTTTGCAGATAATATCTCCCACATGTGTGTTCACACATCTTACGTTGGTAATGTCAGGGGAGTGTGTAATTTCCTTGGTTCTGTCTCATCACAACAAAAATTTGAAGCATCGGATGTTAAAGCCCTGGACAGAATATGTCCCAGCTCTCAGACAGACTGTGTTACAGCTCTCGGCTCTGGAACAGACCATGTTATAGCTCTCGGACAGCTCCATGTTACAGCTCCATGTTACAGCTCAGTTTTATTTATAAAATAAAAGGAAAATACATCCTCGAGACATGAAGGCATGCTGACCCAAAAGACACGAAGAGAAGAGAGAGCTCCCGCCCTTTGGCTCCTCTTTTTATATGTTTTTCCTCCCCCTGGGCCTGCCCTATGTAAATTGGGCTAGCCAGGAGTGCTGTTTGTTCTATCTGATGTCCTCACTCCGGTCCTCGGACCTTTCTTTGTTCTATTTTCATGGGAAAACCCTTCCTAGTCTTTTCTGCTGCTGCTGCTAAGTCGCTTCAGTCGTGTCCAACTCTGTGCGACCCGATAGACGGCAGCCCACCAGGCTCCCCCATCCCTGGGATTCTCCAGGCAAGAACACTGGAGTGGGTTGCCATTTCCTTCTCCAATACATGAAAGTGAAAAGTGAAAGTGAAAGTGAAGTCATGTCCGACTCTTAGCGACCCCATGGACTGCAGCCTACCAGGCTCCTCCATCCATGGGATTTTCCAAGCAAGAGTACCGGAGTGGGGTGCCATTGCCTTTCTGGACTCTTGTTTCCTATTCTAACTACCTAACATTCTATTCTAACTACCTAACAGTAAAATGTATACAAACTTGTTTTTGTATTATTACCCAGTAGACAAATGATCACATCAGCCTCTCCTATTGTGAGTTTCTGGAAGAACAACATAGTGTGTTATTGATATTTCTACCTTCATGATAAAACAAAGTTTACAAATGAAATAAATAAGACAAGATACAGGAAAAATGTAGTCCAATGAGAGGGTTAGGCAAATGCTACTCTATTGAAACCATGAAAAATAGCAGAATGAGAGCATCTTAGGCTAGAAGGAACAATAGTTGTTGAAAGCTCAATAGAGTATGCTTTTAAAACATTATACTGCCTCCTTTGAGTTGTTACAATTCTGTGACTTGTATGTATTGCTAAGCCCATCTGCTTATTGCTGAACCAGCTAAGATAAGTGATTTCCTTTCTTCTCATATCCTAAGATAATGTCCTATATTAATTAGGGTAGAAAGACCTACAGTTAACAGACTATTCAAGATGTTCCGACTTGGATGGATTTGACCACTGAGTGAAGACTTTCTTAAATTATCTCAGGTTTTACCCTAGTTTCAGATCATTTGACTTTCTGATATTCTCTCTCCTCTCTTGAGACAAAATAACAACAAATAAACAAATAGTCCTGCTTTTCATTTTATTCATATTCAATGTTGCATTCTTATTTTATCCATATTCAATGCTGCATTCTTATTTTATTCATGGGCATTATTTTGATTAACTTACCAGCTGTTAGATATGTTTTAATATTTAATCTATTTAGAAGTAGTCAGGAAACATAATATGATTTATTGGTAAATATTAAAAAAAGATAATCACTCAAGTGACAACATTTGTACATTTTCAGCTACATCAGGCTAATGTTATGTAATTATAGTAGGAAAATGTAGTTATTGATATTTTCAGTGTAACAAACTGATTACAAAAGATCTACAGTTGATGTGTAGGTTAATTCTTTTCTCCAGATTTGATTTAAGAATTAAGTTTGTGAATGACTTAGAATTATAAATACAATAATTAACTTAATTAAACAGATAAATTCCAATAATTCCTGTCACACAGTAAGTCATATATATATTATTATTATTAAATTATTAAATGAAGAACTATTTGTACTTTTCATATTTTTTCTTTCAATCACATCTGAAAATAAACATTTAAAAATATTTCTTAATCCAGAGTTGCAGTTAAATGTAGCAGAAAATCAATGATGTTAGAAAAATCCCTTTTCACATTCCTCAATTGTTTTAGGTTCTCAAGAAACTTTCAAAGAATCACCATATATATATTTAAGGAGCTTTAATGCCCCATAAGATTCTCACTCTTAAAAGTAGTTCATTTTTTATTAAATATTGTTTCTAAAGAAATCTTTTGATTTGAACATGATATAAAACTACTGTTACTAATAATTGAGTACTTGATAATGAACGTATGTATCTTTGAACTCAGATTTTGCCACTGTCAAGTATGTATTCAACCTTTCAATCATTTATCCATCATTTATCCATTCACCCATCTATTCAACACACATATATCCAGTGCCCACTCTATGAAAATGGTGAATTGGTGCTAAAGATTATATGATAAATTAACTTTGGCTTGGTCCTCAAAAAGATTACACTCTAATAAGTAGATCAAATGCCTGTATAATCATAATGACACATACATTTGTTTATAAATGTAAATATTAGGTGCTATAACATTACCAACAAGGCTAAACATTTCTAATGGGAGAATAAAGGACATTTGAATGAAGAAAATAGTGCTTGATTTTAACATTTAAAAAAAGCTATGACTATAAAAATATGGGGAACTAAGATGAACAAAGAGAGACCATTACATGAATGAGAAATGTCCCCCTGGTATGTGTAAATGCATTTCACTTGAGTTAGCAAGTGTGTAGTGTGGATTAGTGAAGAGAAGGTGATGGCACCCCACTTCAGTACCCTTGCCTGGAAAATCCCATGGATGGAGGAGCCTGGTAGGCTGCCGTCCATGGGATCATAAGAGTCCGACACGACTGAGCGACTTCACTTTCACTTTTCACTTTCATGCACTAAAGAAGGAAATGGCAATCTACTCCAGTATTCTTGCCTGCAGAATCCCAGGGATGGGGGAGCCTGGTGGGCTGCCGTCTCTGGGGTCGCACAGAGTCGGACACGACTGAAGCGACTTAGCAGCAACAGCAGCAGCAGAAGTGTGGATTAGTGAGGCTCTCAGCAATGAGGTGGAAGGGAGTTTGTGTCCAGGCTTTACAGGCTACCTCTTTGGTACTTCATCACTATCATACTTGTACTGATTCCTCAAATGCAGTCTTGTGTTTTAATTTAAATATGTCCCTTTCCATCATTCCCTCATCTCAGTCAGATTGTTATATTAATGGCATTATTCAAAAGTTACGTCCCTCTTTAACCTGTGCTTTATGAAGACAAAAGGATGGCACGGTAAGGGTGAGAAAGAGTAATTTATTTTCCCTGACATTTTTGAAGCAACTCATTTTAAGCCAGGCAGTGCTATTTGAAGATCTCGTAAGAGCTTAGCATTGTATCAAAGCATTTGGAGAACATAAAGGAGGTCCTGAATTTAATGAGCTAGTGACTTCTAGGGCAGGCAAAAGTTACTCAATAAAAATAAATAAATAAATAACAATTTTGAGATAGAATGAGATTGCATTCTAGCATATATGGTTTATTAAGAAGGTACATCATATTTTGAATTAAACAGAGAATAACTAATTAATCTATTGATTCTTTTATTCATAAATATTTATTGAGCACCCATCATGTGCCAGACAGTGTTCCAACTAGGGAAGACAGAGTGGTGAAAAAAATCACATAAATATTTGCCTTCCTGCCTCATGAAGATTTAATTGCAGTGGGAAAACTTAGACAATGAACTATAGGAAAATAACTTTTCTATTTTATCAGACACTGATGAGTGCTGTGGAGGGAAATTTTCAATAGCTAAGGGGAGTTGGGAGTACAATGTGTCAGAAATTCCAATTTAGAATGGTTGAGGAATTTCGCTGAAGTGGTGATAAAGGCAAATCCTTGAAGATGCTGAAAGAGTGAGCCCTAGTGAAAGAATATCTAGACAAAGGTAATATTAAGTCCAAAAGTCTTGGGATGGGAGCTTGGTTGTTGGGGGAAGAGGAAAGAGGAGAGTGTGTCTGGACCTGGGAGGGACAGAAAGAGAGAGAGAGAATGAGAACTAGAGATGGTGCCAGGGCACATGACAGAGGATCCTGGAGGTATAAGAGAACATGGCAAGGTGGTGGCTTCTACTCTGAGTGAGAGGGAACGTCCTGAAGGGCTTGAGAAAGAGGAGCGCCAGCATCTGACTTATGTTTAAAGGGATCACTTTGCTTGAGAATTGACTATGGAGAGCAGAAAACAGGGTGGGTGGTTGAGAGTAATCTTGAGGGAGAAGAAATGTTTGGGCCAACCAAGGAGGCTAGAGCAAGAGCTCACAATCAGCTGGGGTACAGGCCCCAGAAAAAGATCTTCCAACAATTCATATGCA
Source organism: Bos indicus x Bos taurus (assembly GCF_003369695.1). Classification (NCBI taxonomy): domain Eukaryota; kingdom Metazoa; phylum Chordata; class Mammalia; order Artiodactyla; family Bovidae; genus Bos; species Bos indicus x Bos taurus. Next base: position 28,677,056 of record NC_040081.1, on the reverse strand, counting down.
CACAAAGCACTGACAGTTTGGTCTTAATTTAGCTCTAACAAAATATGCAGCATGAATAATGAATATGTATGCATAGATATTAATAAAATCTACATTCCTTAAATGCATACTGACTTTACAAAGAGTATTGTATCATTATGATTTGTCTTAATCGATGGATTCTAAGAGAACAATTACTACAAAATAATAGGCCCATAAGTTTTTGTTATGAAAAAGTCTACGCTATTAAAACTAGAAGCCGCTGTGATAAAGGAGAGGACTTGACCTCTGGGAATATTTTTTCCTTCATTTCCAAAAGGAAGACATGAAAAGTGGTCACCTTGCTGGAATAAGGCAGTACATTGGCCAGTACTTATAGATTTCTTGTGTCTGAACTTTGTCCTTCATATCCCTTTTTGCTAGGGATTAAATGTGGCCATGGAGAGGCAGGGATACCTACAGGAATACTGGGGAGGCTGGCTAATGCATCAGTGCTCTTGGATCCCATTTTCTTAAACCTCAGGACTTCCCTGGCAGGTAAGTGGTTAAGACTCTGGGGTGCACGAGTGCCATCCTTGATTAGGGAACTATTAATAAGATCTTACATGTTGTGCAACACAGCCAAGTGAGAAGACAAAGCAGTTGTCTGTTTTCTTTAACCTTAAGATCTCATAGCACTGGTTGTTGTTCAGTTGCTCAGTCATGTCCGTCTCTTCACAACCCCATGGATTGCAGCATGACAGGCCTCCCTGTCCTTCACTGTCTCCTGAAGCTTGCTCAAACTCATGTCCATTGAGTCAGTGATGCCATCCAACCATCTTGTCCTCTGTCATCTCCTTTCCCTCCTGTCTTCAATCTTTCCCAGCATCAGAGTCTTTTCTGATGAGCTGGCTCTTCACGTCAGGAGGCCAAAATATTGGAGCTTTAGCTTCAGCATCAGTCCTTCCAATGAATAGTCAGGGTTGATTTCCTTTAAAATTTACTGGGTTGATCTCCTTGCAGTCCAAGGGACTCTCAAGAGTCTTCTCCAACACCTCAGTTTAAAACCATCAATTCTGCAGCCTTCAACCTTCTTTATGGTCCAAATCTCACATGACTCTTGGAAAAGCCATTAGCTTTGACTAGATGACTCTTGGAAAAGCCATTAGCTTTGACTAGATGAATCTTTGTCAGCTATGTCTCTGCTTTTTAATATACTGTCTATGTTTGCCATAGCTTTTCTTCCAAGGAGCAAGTGTCTTTTAATTTCATGGCTGCCGTCACTATCTGCAGTGCTGGACATCTTAGAATTTTCCCAAAGCAATAAAATATGTCCATTATATATAACCCATAGCTCTTCCTCCATATATTTTATAGCAATACTGCTACACAAATATGGGGAAAAATTGGAATCAAACATACACACACACTTACCATTTTATGTGAACACTGAAAAACTTTTTTGTTTAATGGTTGTTCAAACTATGCTTTGTAGTTTGTGGTAGATTTTAAGAACAGTATGTATTTTAAAATAGTAATCTCTTATCTTTCAAAATTGTCAGGAAATTGGTATTATGATAATAAATAGTACTGGACAAGCATTATTAATTTTCTTAGTTTGAAAAAATGCTTGGTGGAATACTGATGGACTTAAACAAAATGATCAAAGTGAAGTCATTCAGTCGTGTCCGACTCTTTGCAACCCCATGGACTACCAGGCTTCTCCATCCATGGGATTTTCCAGGCAAGAGTACTGGAGTGGGTTGCCATTTCCTTCTCCAGGGGATCTTCCTCACCCAGGGATTGAACCCAGGTCTCAGGGATTGAACCCAGGTCTTCCACCTTGCAGGCAGATGCTTTACCCTCTAAGCCATTTTTCAGTCTATTATGATTGTTGTTGTTATGTAGTTGCTAAGTCATGTCCGACTCTTTTGCAATCCCATGGACTGTAGCCCACCCAGACTCCTCTGTCCAGGCATGAATACTGGAGTGAGCTGCCATTTCCTCTTTCAGGGGATCTTCCTGACCAGAGACTGATCCTATGTTTCCTGCACTGCAGGCAGATTCCTTACTGCTGAACCACCAGGGAAGTCCATGATTCTGATAAATATATAGATATAGGTATATGAAAAAAAGTTCATATTAATGTTAAACCAGCTTGTTGATCAGAATAAAGAGGTTACATTTATGTACAGTTTCATTTTGAGATATTCTCAGCCTTTATTTTTGCCAGTGTCCACTAAAATAAATCACCCTGTAACCAGTATCAATACACTTTCATTTGTCCAGAGAGTTCCCCTTACCATGCTGTGTCCTCTATTTCAAGATCAGTGAGTTCATGACAGCACATTACTCTAGTGAGCCAGTCCAGCCCCCTAGCAAAATGCTGAAATTTTGCTATAAGCAATTCTTGAATTAATTGTAACTATTTGGTCAGTTCAGACTCAAATGATCCCATCTGAATTTGCCAAACTGGACTATGAGAAGAAAGTAAAGCCCTCTTTAAATGCTAGGCTGTGTTCTAATTTGTTCTAGAAATGGCCACAGAATACAGCTCTTTCTTCTGCTTCCTGAATCACTTGAGGCACAAGACAGGGAAATACTCCCTATAATTGCTCATCATGCTCTCTTTATCTCCTGACACTGGAAGTTTTTCTATTTGTCTAGTATTTCCACTTCATGATCAAATTGACTTATACCTACCCCTCAACTTGTCTTCTTTCAGAACTCCACTTTAATTAGAAACAAATCTTCATATTAGACAAACAACAATGACAGCAATGTAGAGGGAAAGGTTGATGAGAATCTGTCTGCATTATTTACCAAATGGTTCAGTATTTCCAAGCAGCTGATGACAGATAAGTCATCAATCCAAATTCATTTCCAGAGAGACACATAAAAACTTTACTGCTTAACAGAGCTCAAAATATCCACCTGTCTCTTTGACTAAAGTGCAAGCGGAGACCATTCTGCTGATGCTAGGGATCTTCTCTAATCTTTCACATTGGGTATCACCATCTGATGCTGATTATCAGTATAATGTTGACATTTTTAATTCTTGTTTAGATTAGAATTTTTTTATTACTTCAGGTTTGTGTCATTGAGTTGTTGGGGTGAAAAAGCCAGATCATTGAAAAATAAGTGTAAATACATGTGTGTGTGTGTGTGTGTGCATGCGTGTGTATGCATGCATGAACTTGTGCCTAACTTGTGTATAACTGGACTCTACAAGTTCAACATAAAAATATACAAGCATCTCTTTTTCATTTATGGGAATACCAGACCACCTGACCTGCCTCTTGAGAAACCTGTATGCAGGTCAGGAAGCAACAGTTAGAACTGGACATGGAACAACAGACTGGCTCCAAATAGGAAAAGGAGTACGTCAAGGCTGTGTATTGTCACCCTGTTCATTTAACTTATGTGCAGAGTACATCATGAGAAACACAGCTGGAGGAAGCACAGGCTGGAATCAAGATTGCTGGGAAAAATATCAATAACCTCAGATATGCAGATGACACCACCCTTATGGCAGAAAGTGAAGAGGAACTCAAAAGCCTCTTGATGAAAGTGAAAGTGGAAAGTGAAAAAGTTGGCTTAAAGCTCAACATTCAGAAAATGAAGATCGTGGCATCTGGTCCCATCACTTCATGGGAAATAGATGGGGAAACAGTGGAAACAGTGTCAGACTTTATTTTTCTGGGCTCCAAAATCACTGCAGATGGTGACTGCAGCCATGAAATTAAAAGATGCTTACTCCTTGGAAGGAAAGTTATGACCAACCTAGATAGTGTATTGAAAAGCAGAGACATTACTTTGCCAACAAAGGTTCGTCTAGTCAAGGCTATGGTTTTTCCTGTGGTCATGTATAGATGTGAGAGTTGGACTGTGAAGAAAGCTGAGCACCGAAGAATTGATGCTTTTGAACTGTGGTGTTTGAGAAGACTCTTGAGAGTCCCTTTGACAACAAGGAGATCCAACCAGTCCATCCTAAAGGAAATCAGTCCTTTATAATCATTGGAAGGACTGATGTTGAAGCTGGAAACTCCAATCATTTGGCCACATTTGAAATATTGTATAAACTTTTAAAAATAAATAGTAAAAATAAAATGATCACAGAGGAAAGTAAATGCTTGTTACTAAGTGAAGGAAGTCATTTGAGAAGGCTGCATATTGTGATTCCAACTCTATGACATTTAAAAAAGACAAAACTCTGAAGCCAGTAAAAAAGTTAATTTGCTTGCTAGGTGTTGGGTGTAGGAAGAAGGGATAAATAGGCAGAGCACAAAGGACATTTGGAGCCGTGAAATTCTGTATGTTACTATAATGGGTTCACAAGTTATCATGAACTTATCGAAACTCATCAAATTTATCCAAACAACACCCAGAATGAACCATAAGGTAAATTATGGACTTTGGAAGATAATTATGTCAGTGTAGGTTCATAAGCTGTAACAGATGAAGCCCTCTTGTGGGTGATATTGATAATGGGAGAGGCTATGCATGCATGTGAGCGGGGGGGTACATGGAAAATCTCTTTACTTTCTGTCATGTTTCTGTGAACCAAAAACCTGCCCTAAAGAAAAAAACTCTTAAAAGGCAGGTTTTCTTTGTTTTGTGTGTGTGTGTGTGTGTGTGTGTGTGTTTTGATATTTATTTATTTTTGACTGTGCTGAGTCTGTTGTTGAGTGCAGGCTTTCTCCAGCTGTATGAGCCGGGACTATTCTTTGTTGCAGTGTGCAGCCTTCTCATTGTGGTGGCCTCTCTTACAGTGGAGCACAGGCCTGAGGCGCATGGGCTTCAGTAGTTGTGGCTCATGGGCTCAGTTGTCTCGAGGCATGTGGGATTGGATTGAATCCATGCACCTTGGATTGAACTGGTGTCCCTTGCATTGCAAGATGGATTCTTAACTACTGGACAACCAGGGAAACCCACCTCTTTTTTTTTTTTTCCCCTGTTCAGGAACACATACACTTGCCAAGTATCATAAGGACATTGAGATGGCAGTAAGAGCTTAGGGGCTGGTTTAGCTCGCATACCTCTTCTGAGAACTAGTGTGAACTAAAAAGCCTCTTGATGCAAGTGAAAGAGAAGAATGAAAAAGTTGGCTTAAAGCTCAATATTCAGAAAACAAAGATCATGGCATCTGGTCCCATCACTTCATGGGAAATAGATGGGGAAACAGTGGAAACAGTGTCAGACTATTTTTGGGGGCTCCAAAGTCACTGCAGATGGTGACTGCAGCCATGAAATTAAAAGACACTTACTCCTTGGAAGGAAAGTTATGACCAACCTAGATAGCATATTGAAAAGCAGAGACATTACTTTGCCAACAAAAGTTTGTCTAGTCAAGGCTATGGTTTTTCCAGTAGTCATGTATGGATGTGAGAGTTGGACTGTGAAGAAAGCTGAGCACCGAAGAATTGATGCTTTTGAACTGTGGTGTTTGAGAAGACTATTGAGAGTCCCTTTGACAGCAAGGAGATCCAACCAGTCCATTCTGAAGGAGATCAGCCCTGGGTTTTCTTCGGAAGGAATGATGTTAAAGCTGATACTCCAGTACTTTGGCCACCTCATGCGAAGAGTTGACTCATTGGAAAAGACTCTGATGCTGGGAGGGATTGGGGGCAGGAGGAGAAGGGGATGCCAGAGAATGAGATAGCTGGATGGCATCACTGACTCGATGGACGTGAGTCTGAGTGAACTCCAGGAGTTGGTGATGGACAGGGAGGCCTGGCTTGCTGCGATTCATGGGGTCGCAAAGAGTCGGACACGACTGAGCGACTGAACTGACTGACTGATGCCACTATGGGACCCAACCTGAACAGTTAGGCTGATTTAGTTTCCTAAAGAACACTCCTAAAATTGAGTTTAAAGTGATCTTCTCATACCTCTAGCACATTAAAAGGCTTCCCAATTGGTTCAGCGGTGAAAACTCTGCCTGCTAATGCAGGAGATGTGGGTTCAATTTCTGGGTCTAGAAGATCCCCCAGAGGAGGGCATGGCAACCCACTCTGGTATTCTTGCCTGGGAAATCCCATGGACAGAAAAACTGGCAGGCTATAGTCCATGGGATTGCAAATGAGTTGGACACAACTTAGTGACTAAACAACAAACAACAGAGCACATTAAAGCTATGTGGCTGCTTTTGTACATGTCCATTAATTCATATCTAGAACCATAGGATTGTATATTATATATGTGCAATACATTAAATAACTAGATCTATGATGTTGCCTTCATTTTAGGCAATGAAATAGTAAGTGTTGTAATGTGTGTAATACTACAAGTGTTAGTATTTCCCCCCGATCTATACCTGAGGAAACAAATAATTATTATAACACAAATGTGTATTCTCAATTCTTGAAGAGCCATCACATACTGCATGCTATAAGTGCCAATCTTATGTATATACATTTTTAATATGATTATCTATTTTAAATTATTTGTGACCACCAGATGAGAAGGGAAATGTGTAGCAAAATCGGATTCTATCTAAAAATCCAGTCATAATTTTTTTAAAAAATTATGCTGTGACACATTAGGCTTTTATATAAAGTGAAATCACTGTGCCGGAACTATAGACATTTAATAAAAATAAAGGAAAATCTGTTAAAGGCAAATACCTCAGTACACAGTAATATCCTTTCACCTTTCCTTGCAATTTCTCCACTTGGCACAAAGAATCTTGATGCTTTTAAGGGTCTTTATGTAGCTGGCAGAATGGATTTTTCAATATATCTTGATTCCCAGAGGCTTTGTGAGTTTTGCAAACCTATGGCAAACCATAATTTGTGTAAGTGTTATTTTCTTATATGAACCCCATTATTCCATGGAGATGGACTTGCTGAGTGGACAGAGTATTGCATTTTCTTCTCTGTGGTATATTCAGAATCCAGTGTCATTCTTACTAGACTAGAAGTTGAATAAATGAACAGGATGACAATTAACAGAGCAGAGAAGCCCCAGCTGAGGGAGAAATAAAAGGCTTCATAAACTTTGAATTGGTGCAGCATAAAAGGTCTCATCCAGGCCAAAAGGCACCTGCTAATATTTTTCCTTCTATTTTAGGATTTTACATGCTGGTATCAGAGAGTTCTTTTGTTATCATCTGTGATACAGAATGCTCTAATACATACCTGACTTAGGCAATGATTTATTGAGAATTTACTAATGCCTTCCTTCTTCCATTCATGTACTAATTTAATGTGTATTTTTCACTGTTATTGGTTTAATTGTCTCCAAAAAATTTGTATGCTGTGGTCCTAAACCCCAGTACCTCATAGTGTGACTTCATTTGGAGATAGGGTATTTATAGAGGTAATTAAGTAAAATGAGGTGTTATAATGAGTCCTGGTCAACTGTGACTGATGACTTCATATAAACTAGAAATTAGAAGACAGACATGCACATGGGGAGAAAGCCACGTGAAAATGGATATGGCCATCTTTAAGCTGAAGAGAGGGACCTGGAAGAAATCCTCCCCTCACAGCCCTCAGAGGGAACCAATTCTTCTAACACCTTCGTTTCTGAATTCCATCCTCCAGAACCATGGAAATAAATGTCTGTTCTCTAAGGCATTATGTTTGTGGTACATTGTGAAGGCAGTCCTGGCAAGTATTATTAATACAAACCATGTGTAACAGACAAAATCCTAGGTGCTGAAGAGACAAAAATAAAAACAGCGTAATTAATGCTATAAAGGATGATTTCAGTAAAGAGGAAAGAAAGATAAGAACACAAGTAACTGCTGTTATTGTTATTTGCTATTCAGTTGGATGCCCAAGGCATTAAAGAAGATGAGGGGAATATAACTCAACTAGGATAACCAGGGAAATCAGGCCTTCAGAAGTCAGTCAGAAAAGTCAAAGAGGACTGACAAAGATAGAAAACAAAAGACAGTTCCAGTCTAGACAAGGTGAAGTATGTGAAATTGAAAGTTTTAGTACTCATTCATGTCTGACTCTTTGTGATCTCTGGTAGCTCAGATGGTAAGGAGTCTGCCTTCAATGCAGGAGACCCAGGTTCAATCCCTGGGTCAGGAAGATTTCCCGAAGAAGGGAATGGAAACCCACTCCAGTATTCCTGCCTGGAGAATTCTATGGACAGGGGAGCTTTGCGGGCTATAGTCTATGGGATCTCAGAGAGTTGTACATGACTGAGTGACTCACACACACACATAGAGTTAAACAGAAAAAGATGACCAATTTGGCTGCTATCCCTTTAACTGAATGATGAAGATATCAACTAATAAGTTGTTGCGTGCATGAAAAAGGAATCAATAGTTCTAAAAATGAGGAAATTAGATACAGTGGTTAAGAGTTTTTCAAGGTTACATATTTGATCAATGGCAGTACTGAAATGTCATGTCTGAGGTCAGAGCTTACCGCTGGAATATCCTGCTATACTGCTTCTGAAAATGTCTGATTGCAGGCAATGATGGAACCAGGAGACATCAGAGAACTAGAACGGAGCAGTGCTGGAATGACCACAGTGTGGGTCTACACAACTGGGGAGCTTTCATTATGGCTTCCATGTGAGTGGAACTGGGAATGTGGCCAGATTAACCAGCCAAAGGACTGAGAATCAGCTTCCATGGAAAAGAGAAAGGAGTTGTTTGTTTTTTTAATATTTATTTGACTCCACTGGGTCTTAGTTGCAGCAAGTGGGATCTAGTTCCCTGACCAGGGATCAAACCAAGGCTCCCTATATTGGGAGTGTGGAGCCTTAGCCACAGGACCACCAGCAAAGTCCCAGAAAGGAGGTTCTTAAAAAGAAGGCAAGAGCCACCATGGTGAAGGGCCATAAATTGGAGTCTATGTGCAAGGAACTCTTTGACTATCTTGAAGGTATCCTTATACTACTTAACCATGAAACATGCATGAAATGTTACTATATATTCTCATGAATTTGAGGGAAGTTCGTAGCAAGAGAGAAACTTAGAAAGAGATAATAAAAGTACTGCTTCACTTTCTATACATTTCTAACAGTTAGACTATTTATAATACTATTTTAGATTTTTTAAATTACTGCTAAAGAAGAATACTATTTAAGAAATAGAGTCTAAATTTCAGATTCTGAATGGTTGCTTTCTCAGAGCAGGTACTTTTTGCAAGATGTATTTGGACATTTATTTGATGGAAAATTTAGAATGGCAGGCATTAGGCCTGGACCTTGTACTGGTCAGGATGGGCTTCCTCCTGTAACTTTAGCAATCAGATGCTCTACTTATTCTAAAGTACCATACAACCTACAAATCACAGAGGCTTAAAGGAATATTTATCTGGAGACTCTTGCACCAACAACTAAATGCATAATACATGAAATGACCCACATCCTTCCTTTTTTCTTGTTTTTAAAATTTTTATTTATATTGGAGTATAGATGAATAATGTGTCTATTTCAGGTGTACAGAAGAGTGATTCAGTTATACATATATATGGATCTATTCTTTCTCAAATTCTTTTCCCATTTAGGTTATTACGGAGTATTGAGCAGATTTCCCTGTGCTATACAAGTGGGTCCTTATTGGTTATTAATTTTAAATATCAGATCAGATCAGATCAGTTGCTCAGTCGTGTCCGACTCTTTGCAACCCCATGAATCCCAGCACGCCAGACCTCCCTGTCCATCACCAACTCCCGGAGTTCACTGAGACTCATGTCCATTGAGTCGGTGATGCCATCCAGCCTTCTCATCCTCTGTGATCCCCTTCTCCTCCTGCCCCCAATCCCTCCCAGCATAATAGTGTATAAAAACCAATCACAAAGTCTCAATCTATCCCTCTCCCACATCCTTTTTTCCTGGTAACCATAAGTTCAATCTCTACATCTTTGAGTCTGTTTCTGTTTTGTAAGTTTGTTTGTTTGTTTGTTTGTTTTTTTAGATTCCACACATAAGCAATATCATAAGATATTTGTCTTTCTCAGTCTGATTTCACTTATTATGATCAATTTCCAGGTCCACCCATGTTGCTGTAAATGGCATTATTTCATTCTTTTTAATAGCTGAGTAATATTTTATCATATATATGTACTACATCTTCTTTAGTCATTCATCGCTTGATGGACATATTTGTTGCTCCAATGTCTTGGCTATTGGAAACGGCACTGTAATGAACACAGGGGTGCATGTATCCTTTTGAATCATGTTTTTATCTAGATAGAAATAGATGGGGAAACAGTGGAAACAGTGTCAGACTTTATTTTTCTGGGCTCCAAAATCACTACAGATGGTGACTGCAGCCATGAAATTAAAAGACGCTTATTCCTTGGAAGGAAAGTTATGACCAAACTAGATAGCATATTCAAAAGCAGAGACATTACTTTGCCAACAAAGGTTCGTCTAGTCAAGGCTATGGTTTTTCCTGTGGTCATGTATGGATGTGAGAGTTGGACTGTGAAGAAGGCTGAGTGCCGAAGAATTGATGCTTTTGAACTGTGTTGTTGGAGAAGATTCTTGAGAATCCCTTGGACTGCAAGGAGATCCAACCAGTCCATTCTGAAGGAGATCAGCCCTGGGATTTCTTTGGAAGGAATGATGCTGAAGCTGAAACTCCAGTACTTTGGCCATCTCATGCGAAAAGTTGACTCATTGGAAAAGACTCTGTACTGGGAGAGATTGGGGGCAGGAGGAGAAGGGGACGACAGAGAACGAGATGGCTGGATGGCATCGCTGACTCGATGGACGTGAGTCTGGGTGAACTCCAGGAGTTGGTGATGGACAGGGAGGCCTGGCGTGCTGTGATTCATGGTGTCGCAAAGAGTCGGACACGACTGAGCGACTGATCTGATCTGATCTGATCTGACGCCCAGCAGTATGATTGCTAGATTATATGTAATCTCTGCTTTTAGTTTCTTCAGGAACCTCCATACTGGTCACCATAGTGGCTGTAGCAAAATATATTCCCACCAACAATGTAGGAGGGTTCTCTTTTCTCTACACCCTCTCCAGCATTTATTGTTTGTAGATTTTTGATGATGGCCATTCTGATTGGTATGAGGTTGTAGTTTTGATTTGCATTTCTCTAATAATCAGTGATGTTGAGCATCTTTTATTGGGGTTTTTTTTTGGCCATCTGTATACCTTCTTTGGGCTTTCCTGGTGGTTCAGTGGTAAAGAACCTGCCTGCCAATGCAGCAGACATGGATTCAATTCCTGGGTCAGGAAGAGCCCCTGGAGGAGGAAATGGCAACCTGCTCCAGTATTCTTGCCTGGAGAATCCCATGGACAGAGGACCCTGGTGGGCTACAGTCCATGCGGTCATGGAAGAGTTGGATAAGACTTAGCAACTAAAGAACAGCAACTTGCCTTTTCGTAGAAAACTCTATTTAGGTCTTGTGCCCATTTCTTTATTATTATTTTTCTAATATTGAACCTCATGAGGTGGTTGTAAATTTAGGAGAGTAATCCCTTGTTGGTTGCATCTTTTGCAAATATCTTCTCTTATTTTGTATGTTGACTTTTCTACTCCATGTCACTGGCCAAAGAACTTCATATGGTCACAACTAACTTTTACAAAGAGGGAAAGAACATTTTCCCTATGCACTCAGAAAAGATGAATACAAATATTTGCACATAGCAGTCAGGTCCTCTAGAGAAACAACCCAAGTGTTTTAGTGACAAAAACAGAAATAGAGTACTTGGGTTGTTGGGTTGGTAGCAACCTGTGTGTTTATATGTGTGCACCTGTGTGTCTGTGTTTTCAAGTGAACTGTTCAATGTAATCATTTGGTGACACATGCCTCTTGTATTTTGGGGGTACACTCCACTCCAGTCTTCATCCAGGTGTTGGACTGGGAAGAAGAATAAGGACCACACTTAGAAAGATATTGTGGCCCAGGGCTGGAAGTAGTGACATATTTTCTATTTATATCCCATTGCCAAAATGTAGCTATTCAGCCATACCCAAATGTGAGAGGAGCCAGGAAGCTTCCCCAGGAAGAAAAGTTCAACAGATTTTTGACAACCGTTTGCAGACTGGATTGTCTCCTAGTCTCGTACCAAAATGCCTAATGCCACTTCCTTCTGATTTCATAGAAAGGAGGTCCCTTAAAAGAGACCACTGGTCATTTACTCTAGAAAAATCAACAGAACCTCTTAAAACTCTGTGTTTAAGAAGTCAAAATGAATTAGCAAAAGGTGAAGTATCAGCAAACTGCTCTTAGTTCCAGAGACACATTTTTCTTTCTCTCAAGTATGAATCTTCCTGATAACCTGAGTATATGAAGAAAAAAACTTTCTTTTATTTATCAAATAACTTCATTTTTAAACAAAATCCATTGTCTGCTACAAAGGTTCTTTCGACTTAAGAGAATACTGATTTAAGGGATAAATTAATATATGCTCTCTTTGTGCAGAAGTGCAGAAACCAGTTAAATGGAAAGGGCATTTTGCCAATTTTCCAGACTATTGTAATCTTAGCGAAGCAGGAATGAAGATTTGTTCATTTCTATTGAATAAGCATGAGAATATGGAACTTTGTATATAATAAATGTTATTTGAATCATTCCATATGGTAAATTTTGTCTGGTCTCAAAGGCAGTGTGAGGACCATCTTTCTGTAGAAAATATGATAAGAAAATGAGCATTCTCTAGTAGTTGCTATCTTTTGATTGTAACAGACATTGCCTCAGAATTGATAGGGCTTCAGTTTTCACTGAGTATACTAAAATATATCTTGAGGTTACTGTTAAGAATTCAGGAATGCTTGTAAGGAAACATGAGGATATTTCTCTGTGAATTGGTCTGCACCTTGGGTCCATGTTAATTTTAGATTTTGTACATTCAGGGAAACTCACCTTGTGCATATCTGCTTTAGGCTACAATGGCTATGGGAGAAAGTTCATTTTATAATTTTGGTACTATAGCTGCAGACAACTATAATTAGAAACACTAGGAATAATGTACTGATTGTATAATTAGATGGAACCAAATTCTACTTAGAACTTACACTGAGATTTTGTCTGAGATATTCAAAGTGTTTGCTATTAATAATAAATTATATAATGATTATTCTTCAGGGCACAGACATAGAGACTCTCTCAAGTATCTGCACATTATTTATATCTTATATCCTTGAATGTTGTTTTTAGAAATAGATGTTCTAGTAAGTGGCTATATAGTATATTCATAATAGCATATCTGTAACTGTATATTAAAATGTCATTAAAGCAAATGTTTGCAAGTACCAGATTTTGAGGACCTAATTTTATGTAGGCACTGTACCAAAAACTAGGCACAAGTAACCCTAGGGATTAAATGCTATTTAATTCAACTTTAAGTGGAAGGAACACAAGGAACTACAAATGTGATTTGCAAACTCCGAGCAAGTGTTAATTGGAGCTAGGATTGTACCCTGGATGTCACTAACTGCCCATTCCTTCCCTAACCCATCACATAAGAAAAAAATTACTACCTATTTAAAATGTGAGAGGCAGAACAGAAAGTTGAAACTAAACAAATAGTGGTTTTATGTATTAAGTGTTGGGAGTTAGACTCAGCAGGCTAAAGTATGTCTTGGGATTACTTGGTAACACTACCACACTTTTCCATGCCACAGCTTTGCTGGTGTTTTCTTACGTGAAAGTCTCTCCACTTCTCTGCCTGATAAACTCCCAATCTTCTTTCCTGTTTCTTCACTTTTTCTTTCAATCCTTTGAATAATTCATTGCTCCTATTATGTTCACTTCTCTTGTTTGTTGGAATATAATCCATCAATTTTGGTGTTGACCATCTGGTGATATCCATGTGTAGTCTTCTCTTGTGTTGTTGGAAGAAGGTGTTTGCTATGACCACTGCGTTCTCTTGGCAAAACTCTATTAGCCTTTGCCCTGCTTCATTCCGTATTCCAAGGCCAAATTTGCCTAACTGTTACTCCAGGTGTTTCTTGACTTCCTACTTATGCATTCCAGTCCCCTATAATGAAAAGGGCATCTTTTTTGGGTGTTAGTTCTAAAAGGTCTTGTAGGTTTTCATAGAACCATTCAACTTCAGCTTCTTCAGCATTACTGGTTGGAGCATAGACTTGGATTACTGTGATATTGAATGGTTTGCCTTGGAAACGAACGGAGATCATTCTGTTGTTTTTGAGATTGCATCCAAGTACCGCATTTCGGACTCTTTCGTTGACTATGATGGCTACTCCATTTCTTCTAAGGGATTCCTGCCCGCAATAATAGATATAATGGTCATCTGAATTAAATTCACCCATTCCAGTCCATTTTAGTTCGCTGATTCCTACTAGAATGTTGATGTTCACTCTTGCCATCTCCTGTTTGACCACTTTCAATTTGCCTTGATTCATGGACCTAACATTCCAGGTTCCTATGCAATATTGCTCTTTATAGCATTGGATCTTGCTTCTATCACCAGTCACAGCCACAACTGGGTATTGTTTTTGCTTTGGCTCCATCCCTTCATTCTTTCTGGAGTTATTTCTCCACTGATCTCCAGTAGCATATTGGGCACCTACCAACCTGGGGAGTTCCTTTTTCAGTATCCTATCATTTTGCCTTTTCATATAGTTCATGGGGTTCTCAAGGCAAGAATACTGAAGTGGTTTGTCATTCCCTTCTCCAGTGGACCACATTCTGTCAGACCTCTCCACTATGACCCATCCATCTAGGGTGGACCTACACGGCATGGCTTAGTTTCATTGAGTTAGACAAGGCTGTGGTCTGTGTGATCAGATTGACTAGTTTTCTGTGATTATGGTTTCAGTGTGTCTGCCCTCTGATGCCCTCTGCAACACCTACCATCTTACTTGGGTTTCTCTTACCTTGGACAAGGGGTATCTCCTCATAGCTGCCCCTCCTGACCTTCGACATGGGGTTGCTCCTCTTCCAACAACACAAGAGAAGACTACACATGGACATCACCAGATGGTCAACACCGAAATCAGATTGATTATATGCTTTGCAACCAAAGATGGAGAGGCTCTACACAGTCAGCAAAAACAAGACCGGGAGCTGAATGTGACTCAGATCATGAACTCCTTATTGCCAAATTCAGACTTATATTGAAGAATGTAGGGAAAACCACTAGACTCAGGTATGACCTAAATCAAATCCCTTATGATTATACAGTGCAAGTGAGAAATAGATTTAAGGGCCTAGATTTGATAGATAGAGTGCCTGATGAACTATGGATGGAGGTTCATGACATTGTACAGGAGACAGGCATCAAGACCATCCCCATGGAAAAGAAATGCAAAACAGCAAAATGGCTGCCTGAAGAGGCCTTACAAATAGCTGTGAAAAGAAGAGAAGTGAAAAGCAAAGAAGAAAAGGAAAGATATAAGCATCTGAATGCAGAGTTCCAAAGAATAGCAAGGAGAAATGAGAAAGCCTTCCTCAGCGATCAATGCAAAGAAATAGAGGAAAACAACAGAATGGGAAAGACAAGAGATCTCTTCAAGACAATTAGCAAAACCAAGGGAACATTTCATGCAAAGATGGGCTTGATAAAGGAGAGAAATGATATAGACCTAACAGAAGCAGAAGATATTAAGAAGAGGTGGCAAGAATACACAAAACTATACAAAAAAGAGCTTCACAACCCAGATAATCACGATGGTGTGATCACTGACCTAGAGCCAGACTCCTGAATGTGAAGTCAAGTGGACCTTAGAAAGCATCACTACGAACAAAGCTAGTGGAGGTGATGGAATTTCAGTTGAGCTAGTTCAAATCCTGAAAGATGATGCTGTGAAAGTGCTGCACTGAATATGCCAGCAAATTTGGAAAACTCAGCAGTGGCCACAGGACTGGAAAAGGTCAGTTTTCATTCCAATCCCAAAGAAAGGCAATGCCAAAGAATGCTCAAACTACCGCACAATTGCACTCATCTCACACGCTAGTAAAGTAATGCTCAAAATTCTCCAAGCCAGGCTTCAGCAACATGTGAACCATGAATTTCCTATTGTTCAAGCTGGTTTTAGAAAAGGCAGAGGAATCAGAGATCAAATTGCCAACATCTGCTGGATCATGGAAAAAGCAAGAGAATTCCAGAAAAACATCTATTTCTGCTTTATTGACTATGCCAAAGCCTTTGACTGTGTGGATCACAAGAAACTGTGGAAAATTCTGAAAGAGATGGGAATACCAGACCACCTGACCTGCCTCTTGAGAAATTTGTATGCAGGTCAGGAAGCAACAATTAGAACTGGACATGGAACAACAGACTGGTTCCAAATAGGAAAAGGAGTATGTCAAGGCTGTATATTGTCACCTTGCTTATTTAATTTATATGCAGAGTATATCATGAGAAACGCTGGGCTGGATGAAGCACAAGCTGGAATCAAGAAATATCAATAACCTCAGATATGCAGATGACACCACCCTTATGGCAGAAAGTGAAGAGGAACTAAAAAGCCTCTTGATGAAGGTGAAAGTGGAGAGTGAAAAAGTTGGCTTAAAGCTCAACATTCAGAAAATGAAGATCATGGTGTCTGGTCCCATCACTTCATGGCAAATAGATGTGGAAACAGTGGAAACAGTGTCAGAGTTTATTTTGGGGGGCTCCAAAATCACTACAGATGGTGATTGCAGCCATGAAATTAAAAGACGCTTACTCCTTGGAAGGAAAGTTATGACCAACCTAGATAGCCTATTCAAAAGCAGAGACATTACTTTGCCAACAAAGGTTCGTCTAGTCAAGGCTATGGTTTTTCCAGTGGTCATGTATGGATGTGAGAGTTGGACTGTGAAGAAGGCTGAGCACCGAAGAATTGATGCTTTTGAACTGTGGTGTTGGAGAAGACTCTTGAGAGTCCCTTGGACTGCAAGGAGATCCAAGCAGTCCATTCTGAAGGAGATCAGCCCTGGGATTTCTTTGGAAGGAATGATGCTAAAGCTGAAACTCCAGTACTTTGGCCACCTCATGTGAAGAGGTGCCTCATTGGCAAAGACTCTGATGCTGGGAGGGATTGGGGGCAGAGGAGAAGGGGACGACAAAGGATGAGATGGCTGGATGGCATCACTGACTCGATGGACATAAATTTGGGTGGACTCTGGGAGTTGGTGATGGACAGGGAGGCCTGGTGTGCTGCGATTCGTGGGGTCACAAAGAGTTGGACATGACTGAGTGACTGAACTGAACTGATTATGTTCTTTTTGCAGTTTATATCTATTTGAAAATTGTTGAATTAATGTTTGTCATTTAAATGTTCATATTCTCAGCTGGATTGTGACTTCCTAGAGGAACTCCTCAATGCCCTTCACAATCGTTGCTTATAGTTGGTGACTTAACAAAAGAATTATGAATATCTCTCCTTTAAATGAATTAAAGGGATAGTATGATATAGAGGAAATAACTGTAATTGTGCAAGTCACTTAACTGGACCTCTATTTTCCCTTCTTTAAACTAAGGATATTGGGCAAGGTAACTTCTGTTGTTATTGCAAAATTTACTATTGTCTGATGGATCCTCATGCTATGTTTTCACAGACAGTAGAAGACATATATAGAAATCAGCTAAGTGATATGGCCTTTTGCTGTATTTTTTTCTTATTTCTACAAGTGTCAAGCAATATTAGAATTCATATCTTCTCCATTATGATAAAAATGCCAACAGATAGAGCATAAGGAAGAAAGAGTAATTTTTTGAATGTTATTCTGACTTCCTTTTGCTATAATAATTGAGAATTCATCAATAGAAAATATACTTTCTATTATGATTATATAGATATACAGTTGATGTTCCTTATCAAAGGCTCATTTGAGACATGAAAAGCATTCTCTATATTTATATATTTCTTGGAATCTAAATATAAACTGTATCAGAAACTCTGTGCTCCAAATCATTTGAGTTTTATCTTTGCTATGGTCTTGCTTTATGAGTGTGGGCAAATCATTTAAAACTAACAAACATCTGTTTCCTACTAGATTTACGTAAAAATGAGTCCATGTCAGGTCTTCTTTAAATTTACTTCTACCTCTGAAGTCCTTTGATTTTAAAATTACACTATTAGATTGAAATGTAATGTGATTTCAATTTATCATTTTAGGGATTTCCTTTAAAATCATATTATAGATATTTGCTTTTAAAAATAAACAAAGTAAAAATATTATTTCCATTCATTTTGTCAATTAAAATTACAGATATATTGAAGATGACTTGATACACATAAAGCAGAAAATAGTTTCACCTAAATGACCCAAAGTAAATAAACCATGATTACTTGCCATGTACTCATCTAAAATACTCCATCTCAAGAGCTCCAGGGCAGAGGGTGAAGGGTGTAATAAAGTATGTCTTGTTTGACCAGAGTAATGTATTAAATACATTAAAATAATTCTTTTTCCCATAAGAACAAACCTCACACAATTTCTGGCTTTAAATGTCCTTCTTTAAATTCTTTGATGGCAAATCCTCAATGCTGTCAAAGAAAAACCGTAAATTTGCCAGCATAAATATGATAATGCTTCCACAAACATGCGTGCAAGCCTATTGGATAAGGAACGTGTTCTTGGTGCCTTTTAGCAAAAGGCCAATTTGACCTAGACTGTGTTGTTGAGGAGGTTCTGGTAGCTGATTCTCAGTCAAAGAAACCTGATGCACAAACTTCTGTAGAGTGCAAAATTACTAAGGAAGGAACCCAAGGGAGACTTGGTGTGTTTTTACTACCCACTGAGATTGTTTAGAGTTGGTGGTGATAGGTAAATGATAATATCAATATCTCCTTAAATTAGCACAAATCTAGTTAAGAAGTTTAGGTGGTAAGGAATGGGGAACCAAGGACCAAAAATATTTTTTCTTCAAACAAGTTAATACTAGCTTGCTAAAGCGACTGTTATAAGAGGTATTTATAGCACAGTATAAACCATATCAGTGAGTTAAGTTTTTTTTTAACTTCAAAAGCTTTGGTTAATGTCTGGTTTAGAGCAGAGCTTGGTGCCTAAAAGCCGGTCAATAAACATTTTAGTACTGCTCTTTCCCAGTGATCTGAATTCAATAATGTTACCTTTCCAGAAGCTGCAAAATGGAAAGTGAAAGAATGATTTATGAAGCCTGGCTATGCATGGCCAGCTAAGAAAGCTTTAACTGATGCTTTCAGGATTCTTTTTAATGAAGTACAAGTTGCCAAGATAAGTTTAGGTAAATGAAGACTCTGTCACATTATGTTATAGTGAGAGAAATGACAGACATAGCCCAGCAGATGGAGGTTAATGCAGAAAGGTGGTGTCAAACAATGTAGTCTAGGTAACTGCACAGGGATGGAGCAGATGCATTCGGGTTATTATTGTAAACAAGTTCCTAATACCACAACACATTCATGGAATTCACTCAAATTAAGCACAGCAGCCTTCTTTGTTTAAGTTGTCACTTAGCCTTCATGTAGATCATATTTCAGAGCCATTAATTCCTTTCAAGCAAAAGCTCTCATATTCAGTACCAAACTCTATTTAGATGGTACTGTTAACCTTAAAACCCCAAGTGTTTTGCCTTTTCAATAATGTCTTAAAGCAGTGTCTTAATACTTTGTTGAAAATGTTACTTTCAGGGCTATGATTTACATGAGTGAATTGTCACCCCTTCTTATCTCAGGTTTTCTCAGTCTGAATATAAACTGGAAACCTGAATACAATGGATTGGAAGAACTCAGCTGTGTCCCTTAAGCAAAACAATAGGAACTGGGTCTGTGAATTTAAGATGCATTTGTGATTTCAGTTCAGTAAGGTCTGGGGCTTGACTTTGCTTGAAAGAAGTAATTGCCTTACATGCATCTTGAAATTCCTCTGTGGGGAAGACCAGCTGGCCCACCCACTACATCTAGAAACAGTCAAGGTTGGAAGGAGGAAGTTAATTGTTCTGTGACATTTGACATTGAACTTGCCTGACAAATATTTCATTTCCCTTATTCATTAAACTCCCACAGTGCTAGATTTCTTTCCATGTATATTACCAACCATCACCACATTGACAAAAAAGTATAGAAAGTATATATACACATACACATATATGCATTGACAAAAATTTGAAAAGTAAAAATGTATATATATGTGTGTGTGTGTGTTGTTGTTGTTTCACCCAGTTATGTCCGACTCTTTGTGACCCCGTGGACTGCAGCATGCCAGGTGCCTCTGTCCTTCACCATCTCCTGAATTTTGCCAAGGTTATGTCCATCACATCCATGATGCCATCTCATCCTCTGACGCCCTCTTCTTCTGCCCTCAATCTTTCCCAGCATCAGAGACTTTTCCAATGAGTCAGTTTGCATCAAATGACCAAAATACTGGAGTTTCATCTTCAACATCAGTTCTTCCAATGAGTATTCTGGGTTGAATACACACACAAATATAGATATACACACACAGACACAGAGATGTTGAGATGAAAAAAATAACCTTCACTTCAAAACTAAAGGCATTGAGCAAACACCATAAGAAAACTCCAAACTTTTAATTCTGACATTGAACAGAGAAATATTCATAGGACTTGCTTATACTCCAAACTCAGCTGCAGTTAGAAATGTATGCACCATTCTTCTTACAAGGATTTGAGAGCAAATTTCTAAAGAGAAGATACTAGACTTTTGTGACAGTCATGGAGTTATATTTTTGCAATTGCATGTGGTACATGATGATGGACTATACAGTGTTAATTGCTGCATTTTAAAACTTTATTTCTGTACATTTTCTCAGTATCTGACCTTGAAATGTAATTTTTCTGCACTACTTCTGCTACTCTTATCCATACATTTCCTTTTTTCTTTCTTTGTTTAGATCCTAGGCATTGGAACTTCCAAATCTTTTTATTATAGGCAGAAATAGAAGGTTGTGAGGAATGTTATGAATGGTAATTTGGGTCTGGGATTATCTACAAATGCCTACATGACAGAGCAAAAATACACCCTTTACAAATCAGGCATTGTTTGCAGCTGGTAGATGCCAGATAAAGGGTGACCTGGACAAGGATAAGCCAGGTAGTTCTGAATATTTCATTTGCAAAATAAAATATTAGGGGGGAAGGACGATAGCCAAGCTGTATAATAGAACAGTTGGCACATATAAACATTTCACCACCGTTTCTCATCTCCCTTATTTAGGTGCCCTTGACCCAATTAAATCTTAGTTTGCTAACTGCAGGTATCAAGCATTTTCTACAATAAAGTTATTTTTCCCAGGAAATCATTTAAAGAAAAAAAATGTAGACTCCATCACAGGATAAAGAAAAAAAAATCCTCCAGCAGTATGTACATTCTGTTTACTATGTACAGTCCTGTTCATTATGGACTCTTACATCACTTCTTAGAAGATTCCTGGTCCCGCCTACCTAACAAGTTTCCCCTTTAACCATATTTTACAAACATCCTGTGATAAACACTATATTCTACTACTTTTTCTGACCAAGACATTTAATTAGTAAAAACATTACAATAGAGAAAAGAATGACAATAAAGAGAAATTAGAAGAAGTGGGAATCAGGGTATACAAAAAAACAGAGGCCTTAGTCTCTAGGAGACCAACACACCGGCCGAGCTGGCTTTAGCCCTAGCTCCTTCTGAGTTTTCCTTGGCTGCTGGTTGTCTTCCCCTCATGAGATGAATGTTGTGCTTTTCCTGGAATTCATTTAGTTCTTTTCCCTTTGCCTAAAGTTGCTGTTGTCAGTGTCTTGATGATCTTCTGTATTATCTGCCTTCTGCATATAGGTACCCAGAAGGTTTCAAATAAGACACACTGAACATCTAAATAATGGAAATCAGGTTGGAAAATATACCTATATTTCTATGTTCATTACGGTTCCCTTAAAGCATTACTCATATATCCTAAGACTCATCAAACCTTTGGTTTCCCCTCTCAGTTCTCTTGGGCTCAGTTGCTATGAGCCTTCCCGTCTCCAAGAGCCCTCTTGAGCATCAGTCCGGACTCTACAAATGTTTCCACTATGCCCAACGACTCACTGCAGCTTTCTCTGCTTCAGTTGCACTTGCCCTTGTCATTTCTCTGAGCTCATCAGGCTCGCATGCTACAGCATTTCAACTCTGCTCTTAATACTGATGGAATGACTCACTCTCTCTTTATCTAGTTAATTTCTGCTTATCTTTCTAGTCTCATTGGAATTTTACTTCTCCTTCTAAGACAATCCAGATCAATTTAAGCTCTTCTGTATTCTTTATCATAACAATTGTAACAAGAGCACTTAATTTTTAAGTTTCTTAAAATATCAGTTTTCATCACTAAACTTTAAGCTGGATGGTTCAGGGGAAATGTTTGTTATACTCACTATTGCATTTCTAGGCTTATAAACTCACAGATGTAGAGATGAATGAGTAAAATATTCTTGATAATATATTACCATTTTTTAAAACTCAATTTATGCTTTCCTTAAGATTTGAAAATTAATCTGCACTCTGAGCTACCTTGAGTCTTAGCATTTTATAAAATCTTTATTGCTGGTGCTGCTGCTGCTGCTAAGTCACTTCAATCGTGTCCCACCCTCAGTGACCCCATGGACTGCTGCCTTCCAGGCTCCTCCGTCTGTGGGATTTTCCAGGTAAGAGTACTGGGGTGGGGTGCCATTGCCTTTTCCAATAAAATGTTTATTAGGTAAGTTAAAATATGTAGTTCTCTATATTTATTTTATCAATAATAATGCCAGTATTTTCCTTATGTTCATTATTAGTTTATCTTTTTGCCCTCACTGTGTTTGAAATTTTAATTATTTTCAGTTCAGTTCAGTCGCTCAGTCGTGTCCGACTCTTTGAGACCCCATGAATTGAGGCACACCAGGCCTCCCTGTCCATCACCAACTCCCGGAGTTCACCCAAACTCATGTCCATTGAGTCAGTGGTCTCTCATATAGGTTTCTCAAGAGGCAGGTTAGGTGGTCTGGTATTCCCATCTCTTTCAGAATTTTCCACAGTTTATTGTGATCCACACAGTCAAAGGCTTTGGCATAGTCAATAAAGCAGAAATAGATGTTTTTCTTGAACTCCCTTGCTTTTTTGATGATTCAACGAATGTTGGCAATTTGATCTCTGGTTCCTCTGCCTGATCCCTATTTGTAAAGGATGTTAATCATTCATTATCAGATTCTTATAAAATATTTTCCAATCTGTCATTTCCATTTCTCTGTCTTTTAAATAGATTTCATTTTTTGAGTAGTCCTAGGTTTGCAGAAAATATGAGCAGAAAGTTCAGATAATTCATTTATATACCCTGTCCCTCCAATCCTCAGTTTCCCTATTATTAATATCTAGCATTAGTGTGGTATATTTGCTACAACTGATGAACCAGTATTAATACATTATTATTAATTAAAGTTAAGAGCTTTGCTAAGTGCATAATGCCATGCATCCACCATTATAGTACCATATAGAGTGATTTCACTGCCCTTAAAGTCCCCATGCTCCACCCAGTCATCCTTTCCCTGCTCCTATCCCCACTACTCCAAAGCTCAGCTGGTAGAGTGGACAACTGTGGAATGGATATCTGTCATCTTCAGCTTCATTTAGTTTACAGTCTTAGTTGGAATATGGACATTTCAATACTGTACATGCTGAAATCTATTTATGTGAGAAATTCCTTCCACCTACATGATTGTTAAATTTATAAGACATTCCAACACAATACAGTTGTTTCTGTATCCTGCTTACTGTATTTCAAATAAGTTCCCTAATTCAAAAGTAAGCAGCTTGTGAGTAGGAAGTGGCCATAATATACAAAATATGTCCAACCAGGAACTATATTTTTGTACACACCAAAGACCTTAGAATTGTCACCAAATGTATTTATTGGATAAAACCGTAAAGAGAATGCTTCAGACAAGCAAACAAAGTACATTAATAATTTCCTGGAGATCTTTTCTCCCTTTGAGGA
Source organism: Bos indicus x Bos taurus (assembly GCF_003369695.1). Taxonomy (NCBI): domain Eukaryota; kingdom Metazoa; phylum Chordata; class Mammalia; order Artiodactyla; family Bovidae; genus Bos; species Bos indicus x Bos taurus. Next base: position 28,653,276 of record NC_040081.1, on the reverse strand, counting down.
CAAAGAGGGACTAAATAACTTAATAGATTTTTTACCTCAGTCTTCTGAGCCAGACCGCCGACAAAGTCCCAATGAACTATTCCTCATAGTATATGGTATCTGCTGCTAAGTCACTTCAGTCTTGTCCGACTCTGTGTGACCCCATAGATGGCAGCCCACCAGGCTCCCCTGTCCCTAGGATTCTCCAGGCAAGAACTTCTCCAATGCATGAAAGTGAAAAGTGAAAGTGAAGTCGCTCAGTCATGTCCGACTCTTTGCGACCCCATGGGCTGCAGCCTACCAGGCTCCTCCATCCATGGGATTTTCCAGGCAAGAGTACTGGAGTGGGGTGCCATTTCCTTCTCCAGTATATGGTATAGTATATAGTAGTACTGAATGTATAGATGCTCAGGGTTAAAGGCTTCTGAATATTCCTTGATGGGAAGGTTTACAGTACACATTGGTCTTCCTGTCTGCTAACTTGCCTTTTCTGATCCCTCCCCGTGATTTGGGCACTTTTTCTTTGGAATCCCAAGACCCCTCCTACTAGACGATTCCATCTCAGTCACCCTCCCACCAGTTCTGTAATCATTCCGTGTGTGTACTTGTCTTCATTGCTAGAATAAGGGCTCTTTGAGGGCTGAAGTTATGGCTAATTCAAATTTGGTTTTTCTGTGTTCTCTGGCACTGAGTTTGAACTAGAGTTAAGTCCTTAATAACTTGGGTTCCCCATTTGAAAGAAAAAAATTAAATATGAAAGAAATACTAAAATACATTAAGCATGGGATATATTTCATTTTCAGTCATTGACATTCTCTCAAAATACTCATGTAACATTTTGTATTACATCTTTTCAGTTTCTTCAGAAAAATAAAGTGGTGAAAAGAGAGGCAATTATGTTAAAACAAAGCAAGAGTGTTTAGGGGAGAGTTCTACATTCATTATTTAAGAAACTATATTTTTATAGCCATATTTACATCTAGTAGTTTTACATCTTCCAAACTCACAAATTTGTTAGCTGCAGCTCTATTATCCAACATGAAAAGACCCTCACACATTCTTGAAAAGTGTGATTATCATGATATCTAAACATCATCGTTCTAGACATTACAGTTTATACAAGATTTGTTATAACTCATAAACTCATAGATTTTTTTCTTTCTCCAGAAGGAAAGTATGTTAAAATACATGAAATTTAAAATATTTTATTACTTTATTAGTGTTTCTTCCTTAAGTAAATAATGTTTTTCTTATCTATGTACCCTATCGACATATATAATAAAACAGCTGCTCTGTATTGAGTACATATGATAAGCACTGGCTAGATGGGCATTTTGTATCATTTCATCAAATTCCCTAAAAAAATGTATTAGGAAACATTGTATTTTCTCATTTAAGAGATAAGAAAACCAAAGCTCAGAGAGACTAAACTGCCCAATGTTATGTAACTAACATAGTAATATAAGAATTTCAAATGTAGTATGTCAGATGCAAATTCTTTGGAGAAAAAAAAAAAAGACTCTCTCTGACTAAAAAGAATACTGACTGATTGTCCAGAACAAAATCTGACCTAAAAGTGCCTGATAAACGGATAAACTGACATTGTTTAATAGACTAAATCTAAACATCTATAGCACAGTGGGGCTTCCCTGGTGGCTCAGTAGTCAAGAATCCACCTGCAATGCAGGAGACATGGGTTTGATCCTAGGGTCGTGAAGACCCCCTGTAGAAGGAAATGGCAACCCACTCCAGTGTCTTGCCTAGGAGATCCCATGGACAGAGGAGCCTGGTGGCTATAGTCCATGGGTTTGCAAAAGAGCTGGACACGACTCAGGGACTAAAACACCAACAACACAGCACAGGGAGTGAAGATCTTTAATTTAGCTATATAGGATGAATATCCTGATTTAGTCACCAATGAGTTTATGATACTATGAATTCATTTCTTTACTTATTCTACATACTAAATTGTTCCTTTCCTCTCATTTCTGTGAAATTTTAATGTAATGTTTACTAGTAATGAGCATGGGCCATGGAGCAAGATTTCCAGGCTTGAATGCCAATTTTGCTAGTTTTTAGGTTTTGACTTCAGGCAAATTAGTTCACCTCTCTGGGGCTCAATCTCCACATTCATGTAAAACGAAATAACATCACCTATCTTGTAGTGTTGTTTTAAGGTTAATTTAGTTTTTATAGTTATGTGCTTAGAATATTGTCATGGAATTAGAAAGAATAAAAAAAAATCTGTTTTTTCCTATCCAAAATAACAGAATCCTATTTTGGATTGTATATAACAAGTGTGGGAGAAGGAAAGGATGGAGAGTGAAAAGGAAAGAAAGCAACACAAAATATACAGAAAGCTTCAGCAGAAGGAGAATAATTCAGTGAGACCACAAAGGCATAGTCTCATTTATTGGAAGTTTTTATTTCAAAATGTCCTGTCCCCCAGCAGTGGCTCTCTACCAGGAGTCTAATCTCCGTTCAGTTTCTGGTTGTGGCCTGATTGGCAAGAGTGCCCTGGTGACAAGCCATGGCAGACCTTCAGTAGCAATTAACAATTTCCTGGGGGCTTTCTGTTCCACCCAGCATTCTTTGTGCTGCCTTGGCAGACCTTGGGTCCCAAAGAAATTCCCTTCTACTTTTCTGAGGTTTTGGCCTAGCTCTGTAGTGTCCTCCATATGCACGGTTATATAGATCTTGAGGGGGCTTCCCTGGTGGCTCAAATGGTAAAGAATCTGCCTGCAATGCAGGAGAGCTGCTCTCAGTCCAGTATTCTTGTCTGGAGAATGCCATGGACAGAGGAGCATGGCAGGCCACAGTCCATGGGGTCACAAAGAGTCGGGCATGACTGAGTGACTAACATCTATAGGTTTGGAGGGGAAGTCAGCCAGCATTCGAGTACCTTCATTTTTCCAGTTCTGTCACTGGTGGCACTGTCAAAAGCTGTTGTCTTCTAGATCCCTCTGCTTCTGTCTGGAGCCCACATTCTCAACTTCTAGCCTTAGCTAGAATAAGAAAACGTTCTCTGGGAAAGCTGAGGATCCTCAACTTGTCTCTGAAACTTTACTCCCTCCAGTCCTTTTTTCCACAGCCTCTGATGCCTTTTGTATCTATATTTATCAAACTTTTCTACTTGTTCTCTGCCGGGGTCCAGCCCCGGCTGATCCAGGGTATTCGAAGGGGAGACGGCTTAGGCGACTATTTAAATATTCATCAAAGATATAAAGAGTAATAGAATGAAGATAGCTCAGTAGGAAAATTCAGTGGAGAAAAGAGGCTGAGTAGCTTGGTTTACGCGGGAGACCAATAAAACTTCAAGACAAGAAGCTTGCACCACTTATGTAGGCCGCAGGCGTCCTTCCATTCTCCCGAAGGAGAGGAGACACTGAGGCCTCCCTGGTCAGATCTTAGAAGCCCAGGCATAATTAGTAAGCATGGCGGGTTCCGCGCTCCAGATGGAGACTCAGCCAGAGTGAGAGAGAGAGAGAGACATGGGGAGACCAGTATTTCGAGAAACTGATCCCAATTCTTTATTTTCAGAGTCTGTTTTTATACACTGAGATGTTATACAAAAGTCACGTGGGGACAGCAGTCCTGACTTTTATTAAAGTCAGGTGCTTCACACAAATGTATACAGAGGTCTTAGGGGTGTTACATCATCTTCTGGCCAGGGGGGCCTGCTGACAATTTATGACCCTCTCCTTGTGACAGTGGTCAGTCAACCAGAAAACTTTTTTCTCCAAGGGTGATTATTCTTAAAACAGACGCCACCCAAATAAAGTTACATTCCTATAGGGTGAGAGTGTAGTGGGTTTTAGTTAAGGAAAGAATTTACTTAGCCTAAGGTCTAACGTGATTAATATCAAAGGTTAATACTTATTTCTTCTATATATTCATTAATGTGTGTAAGGGCAGGGGATGTGGAGTCTTAGCAACAAACATTGGCTCAAAAAATGAAAAACCCTTCACCAATACAATTTCTAATCAGCCCATTATACTTATACTAATAGTTTTCTAACTTTTCTAAGGAACCTGTTTTTAGAAGGTTTAAAGCATCTTGTGCCTCTCACGGTTGGGAGGCTGTGAGCAATCACATGTGGCCAGACAAGCCCGTCAGGCAGGCTAGAGAACCTTCAGAGGAGTTTGTAGGTTGAAACACTCCTATCATGCCCAAGAATTATTATTAACTGGAGCTCTAAGTTAACTCGTTTGAAAGAGGTGGTGGGAGACAGCCCCCCGTAAAATCAGAGGTGTAGGTGAGAGCACAAAGTAATAAAGTAGGCAGGCTCTGGTTATGGGGGTAGATGCTCAAGGATTTCCAGGGGGACTCCTGAGGCTTGATCCTGCCTTTGCGTATGTTGAGCCTCCTTCCTCATGACCTTTGCCATGGGCAGAGTACCTCACGCTGGCCCCAACAGTTCTCAGTCAGAGCATTTGTCTACTATGATCTACTCTAAGATTTGGTTTTAGTCTCCATATATATATTTAGTGCAGTACTTTCTAGTTCTATGACTTTATCTATGACTCAGTTTCATGTTTATGAAATGGGGCTAATTATAGCAGGTATCTCAGAAAATCGAGAGGGAGTAAATATATATATATATATATATATTTACATATACACATACAGGCACACATACACATACATTGCTTACAGTACTGCTTGGCACATAGTAAAAATGAGAAAATAAAGTTATTATTGAAGACTTCAGAAGACTTTTTTGCATTCATGCAAGATAATCTTATACTTCATATACTGATTTGAAAGAGCTTTGACTTTTAATAAATTAGTAGTAGTTATTAACCTTATTAGACTCAGGGTACCCCCACAGTTAGAGCAATTTCTAATGACCCATTTACTAACTTGAAATCCTACATAATAATATAACCTACATCTAAATACAGTTATAGAAAAATTACAGCCCTCAAACTGAAATATAAATATAAAATAAAAGTAATCTATAATAAATTAAAATAAATTTCAATATAAACATAATCAAGCATGAGTATACTTGAAGACAAATGTAGTCAGATGTTTTTATCCACTTATAATGAATAAATTTGAATTTAAAAGAAGATCAGGACACTTCATTAAAGGATACAGAGAAATAAAAAGTACAGAAGCATAGGATATTGGAATAAAACCAGATTTATAAGTAATAACATACTACATTTATAAGAAAAAGAGGAAATAACTCCAATTGGAGTAGAATTTAGATGCCAAGACACATCACTATTGAAGTAGACAAACAAAACAAAAACAAAAAAACCCCCGAGGTATTCTATTCATTCAAATGTACTGGGTGATATTTGCAATACGAGGTACTCTATTCATGCAAAGGTACTGTGTGGTATTTGCATGTGTAATGTCATTTATAAATTATTTTATGTTATGATATGATTACAGTAATAAAAATATGTCACAGAGAACCCAAGATGAAGCATAAACCTCATCTCTAAATGTCTAGGCAGGATATTTGAATGTCATTACAGGTCATGAAAACATTTTTCTTGTTCAATGTGTAAATATTCACATTCTTTATCATTTTATCCAATCAGAATGGATATCAGTCTTACTGGTAGAAAACCTGGATACAAGAAACCTCTGTTAAGCCAGATATTAACAATTGAGTAGCTAGACTGTTGAATGCTGGTGGAGGTCCTGGTAGAAGTATGTGCTTAGGAGAATCAGGGAAGTTTTTATGCTCCTCTAAGCAAGAGTTACAGTATTCAAAGAACCAATACAGCTGCACCAAGTTCAACAATATGAACCCCAGGCTTCATTGTATGGGCTTGTGGTGACCACTGAAGTATCAAAGGTTCACATCCCCTGCCAAGTAAATATCAGTATTGTCTTCTCAATTATGATGACTAAACAAATATGACTGCACAAATTATCAGGTAATCCTCGGGAGGGGGGTGTGGGGGGGAGTGGGAAGCATAACACAGTATTCCAGTTATAGTAAAATTAACCTTATGTAATATCTGTTAATGAAAAGCAATACAAAATGTTGACAGAGATTTATCCATTTAATGTATAATCCACTGCTAGTGAGAAATTTTTTTATGCAATAAGTGTCTATATTTTTCTTTTCATAAGAAATATTTGTATGCTATATATATATTAACGTAATATATAAGTTCTACATATATTAACATGTGTGATCTGGTGACTACAGCATAACAAACTGATAACAAATCCAATAGTCTTCTAATGTTATCTGAGCAAAAAATTAGGGTATTTTAGGTATCATCTTCCTGTTGATGCCTGAGACAGTTGCTTCTACATAGAGCAATTTAAGACTAGGAATAATTACTACTGCATCAATTGAATGCTACACACATTCCTCAGATTAGAAATCCACAGCTAAAATTATCAAGTCATAAGCAACATATTTCAGCACAACTATATTAATCATCTACACATGGTGTGGAAGAAACGTTATTTCAAATTCATTTCTAAATAAGAAATTTTGACAATCAAGTGGTCTGCTTACTTCCACTTTCAAGAAAAGGTAAAGACTATTATTTTCTTATCTTATTCACTTGTAAAATGTAAACATTTAAGATAATTCTGAGAAATAGGTGTTACTTTCCCAATCTTTACATAGACATATCAACTTTGTTATCATACAGTATAAGACTTATCTACAGTATGCTCATTATTTTTACCAAAAATACAAAATGGGACACATTTTGAAAAAAGAAAAATAATATAAATTTTTCTTTTTTTTTAAAGTAATAAATAATCTATATTCACATAATTAGTTAAGGGATACACAAATCAAAAAGATGCAAAATATGATGTCAGAAGAGTAAACATGGAGTTCAGTTCAGTCACTCAGTCATGTCTGACTTACTGTGTCCCCGTGGACTATAGCATGTCAGGCTTCCCTTTCCATCACCAACTTATGGGAATTGCTCTATAGAATTAACACTTGAAAACTTAAAGTGAGTAAATACTGCTGGTTATAAATGATGTTTTAAGGGATCATTACTTTTGTGTGTGTTATGGTTATTACTTTATCCTGATCTTCATATATATATATATACTTTTAAATAATATATAATTTTGCATTTGGATTACACAAAAACTATTTTTATCACATACTTTGGGGGAATATTTCAATGAAATAGAATTAAATAAGATATTAACTGTCCTGTAATTTTAAAATATTAATTCAAGTCCAGGATAAGAAAAATTCAAAGATCACAAAAAACTTTCCTCTCACTCCTGAACCCTCGCCCTTCATTGACTGTATCAGAGGCAACTATAATTTCTATGCTATCTTAAAAGTATCATTACAGAAATATTTTATGAATATACAGAATATTAATAAATGCATTAATAGAGGATGGTTTTCCTATTTACCTCTGAGCTAGCTATTTGCTTTTTCTTTTTCTGACTCCTGGAAATTTGGTAAACCAAATTATTAACTGCATCCTCCCTCTTTGGGAACAAAAATCACTGGAGAAAGTCTCTTGCTTTTTAGAATTTTTGATCAAACTGAGAAGAGAAAGTTGGGTCATGAAAAACTAAGATCTGCCTAATTCCCAAGTTATGAATGAATGGACAGAATCAGAAAAGGAAGAAGTGAACAAAAAGGATATAAAATGAAGCAAGTTATATACCCCAATTAAAAAATATATATAGCATTCCTCCAAAGAATAATTGAAGCTTTAGATGTTCAATAAATATTGTTGTTTGATAAATGAATGAATGAGTTTGTTGAACTCCAAGGGAGGCTACCAAAACATTCTTCTTTGTGTCAACATCTGGTTCAATATGTCTATAACTCATACACATTCAAAAATAAAATCTTTCTCTGTGGATGAAGGATAGGAAGTTGACAAGATTAAAGCCTTAACCAGGCAGTGGAAACCCAGAGATTTGTAATGGTCATAAAAGGCTTGATATTCAGGTTAAAACCTCCTATCACAAAATATGTGAGAGTCACAAAATACTATTACTTGAGTCTACATTTTAACTTATGGAATTTTTCTGAAATTTATGGCCATCCCCAGGACAGGCATTTTCAGTGGTGGCTCTCAATTTTTCCTCTTTTTAGATAAAGATTCTACATTTAATATCAAAGGACCATAAGCTCAAAATTTTCCCTGCTGAAGTGATAAATGCAGGTAAATTTATTGTACCTGACATGGACCAGATTTATAGCCCTGGTACTTGAATCAATTTGCTATACTCAGATATAATACAAATTTAACTTCAACCATGTTTTGATAGCATAGAACTATTTCTGAAAATACCTTATATAACTGCTATTTCTCCCCTAATCAGACAATAAGTGGCTTTCTGTACCTGTCACTCTCATATATATGTGCCTAGCTTCCCTGGTGGCTCAGACAGTAAAGAATCTGCCTGCAATGCGGAAGACCTGTGTTCAATCTCTGGGTTGGGAAGATTCCCTGGAGAAGGGAACAGCTACCTACTCCAGTAGTCTGGCCTGGAGAATTCCATGGACAGGGAAGCCTGGCAGACTACAGTCCATGGGGTAACAGAGAGTCGGACATGACTGAGCAACTTTCATCATAAGAATAAAATTTATTACCTAGCAATTCCATTTAGTATTCTCACTTATACTTTACAAAATTCACTTTTTAGAATTTTGCAAAGTTCTTCAGAATGTTCAAGGAAGAGCAGATCCTTTTCTTTTTTTTTTTAACAGTCACAGACTCTAACCTAATTGGACTTGTAGGTTTTTCACTAAAACTTCACGGGGAAGAGAGGGATAGGTTATATCTTTTTCCTTTGGTTCTCATTTGGGATGTAATCAAGATGACTGATAAAGAGCCCTGTCTCTTGAGTCATGAAGATCTGAGTTCTAATTCATTCTCCACGTATTAACAAATATTTAACATCTGCGTTTCAGTTTCTGTCTCTTGAAACTTATGTAATAGTATCTGCTTCAAGTATATTTTTTAAAATATACTTTTTAAAGTTTAGATAATCAAATATCAAGAGGTTAGAATCAGTTCAGTTCAGTCACTCAGTCGTGTCCGACTCTTTGCGACCCCATGGACTGCAGCACACCAGGCCTCCCTGTCCATCACCAACTCCCAGAATTTACTCAAACTGATGTCCATTGAGTCGGTGATGCCATCCAACCATCTCATCCTCTGTCGTCCCCTTCTCCTCCTGCCTTCAATCTTTCCCAGCATCAGGGTCTTTTCAAATGAGTCAGCTCTTCGCATCAGGTGGCCAAAGTATTAGAGTTTCAGTATTGGAGGTTAGGATAACATCACATTAAAAGGACTTAACGAAATAATAATGTGTGATGATAACTTTATGGATGAGAGTGAATATTACTTTGCAGTGCATAAGTTAAGGTTGAATTTGTTAGTGTTTATTAGTTGTGAAATATTTTTAGTGCACCCTTAATTACAAATGATAATAATAATAATAATAACCACTATTTATTAAGTACTGTATATCAGAGTTCTGGACCACCCAAATGTTTGAATAAGTACTTTAGTTCTTGTTTAGTTCTGTATTGTAGAACATGACACAATGTTTTCCCAGTATCTGGCTGTGTAACACATAGCCCATACTTGAGTATAGTGGACAGCAATCTTAAATTCACTCTCTTGATAGTTGTGAAGGTGAACCTCAAAGATGCGCTTCCATTCCTCAGTTGTTCTAACATCTATCCCTTAGAAATCCACTACGAAGAATGAATCCTTCTGGCCTCACTATCAGATTGCTCGTAAATAATTAAGAGTTTAGGGTGATGATATCAAGCAATGTTGAAGTCTCTAAAACTCATGGCTGCATTTGTAATAAGGATTATATAAATATGACTGCAATTAATAATTCACGTGCCTATCCATTCATTCATTTTAAATCTTTGTTTGAATAGTTAATAAGGACCAGGCCCTGGGGTTGGCACTGTATCTTGGAAATTCCTTCCTGATATCAGTTTAAATAATAATAATGCTATTCTGAAGAATTAATATGTGCTCATATTTTGGAATTGATTGGTCTTTTCTGTGTTGGTTGCTAAGAGTTTTTATTCAAATCTGAGGCTCACCTCAGAATAGGCAGTTTAGTCTAAGGTCATTCTGGCTCTATTACTCTTTGTAATATTATTTTATTTTCCCTTTGTCTCATTTTGAAATGTCTTATTTTACTTATTTATTTATTTTTGGCTGTGCTGGATCTTTGCTGCTGCACAGGGTTTTCTCTAATTGTGGCAAGTAGAGGTTATCCTTTAGCTGTGGTGTGTGGGGCTTCTCATTGTGGTAGCTTCTCTTGTTTCATAGCACTGGTTCTAGGGCACGCGGGCTTCCATAGTTGCGGTGCATGGGCTCTAGTTGCGGCTCCCAGGCTTGAGAGCACAGTCCCAATAGTTGTGGCGCATGGGCTTATTTGCTCCACGACATGTGGGATCTTCCCAGATCAGAGACAGAATCCATGTCTGCTGCATTGGCAGGCAGATTCTTTACCACTGAGCCATCAGGGGAGCCCTTGAAATGTTTTACAATTTTACTTCTAATCTACATACTTATGCAAGTCAGCTTTAATACATCTATGGAAGAAGTCAGAAATAAATAAATGCAAATATTAAATATACATCAAATATAATTTAAAATGGAGAAACAAATGCCAATGTAAAAATTAAGCATTCAGTGGTTACACTGATAAATCATTTTCTGATATTTCTTATCAAAAACATTGCTACTTCATAAATTTCTGATGTTAATACTCAAATGTAATAAAAGAATATTTGCCAAAAAACAAATGGCATGAAAATACTACAATTTGTTTAATACACCAGGACTGAAATGTAATCATTACAGAAATCATAAAATAGGTCAAGATATTTAAAAATGGTATCATTTTGTTGGTTAAATACTGAAAATACACATAAGCAATTTCTGAGATTCTGCAACAATATTAGACATAAGAGAAAAGTAAAGGAAATATCTTTCATAAAGAAGAAGATATTGCTATGCTTACTTAAAATGACCATTTAGTACTTGTATATTTACAGAAAAAGTCAATTTTTATCTGAAAACTGTGTTATCAGGCAACCAGAAATTGCAAAGGCAAAAGTAAAGAGTGTAAATAAGGGGGAAATGTATTGAGATTGCTTAAATAAACTGTTAAAATCTAAAGGTATAGGATATCGAAAGGTTGACTAGTATAATTTTAATCTTTAATTTCTTTGAGTGCTCTGGGGGAAGCGCCAATTCTAAAAAAGTAAAAAGGCATCACCCTTGAAATTAAAGCTCTAACAAAATCTGGGGAAAACAATATAAAATCCCATTTTCAGATACCTAGACTAGAATAATGTACTGGGAAACACACAAGGCTTTATAAAGAACAAATTCTGTCACAGTGGTAGCAGATATCTTTCTATTGACAGAATAATGGGATAGTAAATCAGAGAAAAGGATTAGATGTCATTTATCTTGACTTCAGAAAGAGTTTGATTCAGTCTTGTATGAAGTATTAATCAAGAAATGGGGAAAAGCGTGCTGAAGGCCTCACTGTTAAGTGCATTAGCATCTGGTCTACTTAGTCAATCAGAGGCACTCAAAATATTGTTATTAATAGCTCACTATGTCTAGACCTGTAAATACATGGATGGACTCAGATGCAATTAATGCTATAATATAAATACAATATGAATAAAATAGAAACTAAATGGGAATTAATACCTGACCTACCAACCTTAAATAATAATGCTAATATAAATAATTGTCTATGGGTGTTTTATATCAGTGCTGTGCTTTGTCAATTTGAAGAGGTCTTTATATTATGTCATTTAAAAAGTGGAAGCAGGATTCTCTATGACCCACCTCCCAGAATATTGGAAATAAAAGCAAAAATAAACAAATGGGACCTAATTAAACTTAAAAGCTTCTGCACATCAAAGGAAACTAAAAGCAAGGTGAAAAGACAGCCTTCAGAATGGGAGAAAATAATAGCACATGATGCAACTGACAAAGATTAATCTCAAAAATATACAAGCAACTCCTGCAGCTCAATTCCAGAAAAATAAGTGAGCCAATCAAAAAATGGGCCAAAGACCTAAACAGACATTTTGCCAAGGAAGATATGCAGATGGCTAACAAGCATGTGAAAAGATGCTCAACATCACTCATTATCAGAGAAGTGCAAATCAAAACCACAATGAGGTACCATTTCACGCCAGTCAGAATGGCTGCGATCCAAAAGTCTACAAGCAATAAATTCTGGAGAGGGTGTGGAGAAAAGGGAACCCTCTTACACTGTTGGTGGGAATGCAAACTAGTACAGCCACTATGGAGAACAGTGAAAAAACTGGAAATAGAACTGCCTTATGACCCAGCAATCCCACTGCTGGGCATACACACTGAGGAAACCAGAAGGGGAAGAGACACGTGTACCCCAGTGTTCATTGCAGCACTGTTTATAATAGCCAGGACATGGAAGCAACCTAGATGCCCATCAGCAGATGAATGGATAAGAAAGCTGTGGTACATATACACAATGGAGTATTACTCAGCCATTAAAAAGAATACATTTGAATCAGTTCTGATGAGGTGGATGAAACTGGAGCCTATTATACAGAGTGAAGTAAGCCAGAAAGAAAAACACCAATACAGTATACTAACGCATATATATGGAATTTAGAAAGATGGTAACAATAACCCTGTGTACGAGACAGCAAAAGAGACACTGATGTATAGATCAGTCTTATGGACTCTGTGGGAAAGGGAGAGGGTGGGAAGATTTGGGAGAATGACATTGAAACATGTATAATATCATGTATGAAACGAGTCGCCAGTCCAGGTTCAGTGCACGATACTGGATGCTTGGGGCTGGTGCACTGGGATGACCCAGAGGCATGGTATGGGGAGGGAGGAGGGAGGAGGGTTCAGGATGGGGAATACATGTATACCTGTGGCGGATTCATTTCGATATTTGGCAAAACTAATACAATATTGTAATGTTTAAAAATAAAATGAAATTAAAAAAAATTGGAAGATGGAACAATTTATCAAATTTATTGGATACCACAATCCTGGATGAAAATATTGCAATCAAAGTATTGAAAAGTTGCTACATGTTATCTTCACCTGGTAGGAGAGATCAAAAAGAGAAAGAACCAGTTTATATCTGCTTGTGAATTTAGTGGATAATAACAGTAAGAATCTCACCTAGAATTCATTGAGAGCTTAATATCTGCCAGGTATCTTATATGCATTATCTGCCTGAATTCAGATAATAAGCCTATGAAGTAAATATTATTATCAAGCATTTATTAAACTCATAGACATGCAGATGAGCTTCTAAGCAGAGAACTCTATTTGGTTTGGAAAATAAGGATTATCCAATCCAGCTCCTTTTAAGGTGAAGGCAATCTGCTCTAAAAACAGATTGTTGGGAACCTGCACACTTAGGGGTTAGGTCACTGAGAAAAGATGCCACTGAAAAACACGAAATGAAAGTGCTTTGTGTTTTTATGATGAAGAAGGGTCACTGACTGAAATGGAGAACATAGGGAAAGTAGAATAAACCATTTAAAAACGATATTAGATTTGGTGGGCAGGTTACAGTTATGATTGAACAGTTTCTTAGGGGGTGAGAGCAGAAGATATTTCACAGAAATTAAAGTTGTGTGTGTGTGTAGACAATTGGAGTAAAGGGTATGAGTCATTTGCATCGTTTGGCACAAAAATAGAAAGTAATACACGGAATCAAAGAATAAAATAAAAATTGATTTAAGACATTTTAAAAGAACTTAAATGAGAATGGCGGGCTTGCATGATAAAGCACAGATCAGAAAAGTTTAGTAGTAGGAATCAGTGAATTTTGGTGCAGGACTTTTCTTTTTTCCATTGCATTGCTTGCACAATCTTAGTTCCCCTTCCAGGGACCGAATCCAGGCCCCTTGCAGTGGAAGCGTGGAGTCCTAGCCAGTGGACTGCCAGGGAATTCCCAAGACATTTCTTTCTTTCTTCTTCTTTTTTTTTTTTTTTTAATTTTTACTTATCTTTAAAAGTTTTTTTAATTTATTTTTGACTATGCTGGGTCTTTGTTGCTGCAGGCTTTTCTGTAGTGGCAGCAATCGAGGGATACTCTCTAGTTGAGGTGCTCAGACTTCTCATTGCAGTGGCTTCTCTCGTGGCAGAGCATGGGCTGTAGGGTGTGTGGATTTCAGTAGTTGCAGCTTCTGGGCTCTAGAGCACAGGCTCAACAGTTGTAGTACATGTGGCATGGGGGATCTTCTTGGATCAGGGATCGAACATGTGTCTCCTGTATTGGTAGGTAGATTCTTTACTACTGAGCCACCAGGGAAGCCCCCAAGACTCTTGAAAGAGAAAGGAATGAGTTCTGGAGGCAGATAAGCTCCTCCTTAGTCATGACAGGTCAGACACAGGCATAGGGAATGCTAACATGAAGGAAAAGATCACTGTCTATAATAACTGCATAGATGTAGATTCAATGAGAACATAATTACTGTGGTAAGTAAGCCATAGAATAGATAAAGACATAGAGCAGGGCTGGAAAAATTAATTTTAGCATATATAAGTTATTTAATAAGTGATGTTCCATTCCTTGAGGTCTTTATAGCATTATAAGCAAATGAGGAAAGAAGACAAACTCATTTTGTGAAACAGAACATTTTCAAAGAGCAATTTCTTTACTTACTAGTCCTTTAAAAATATCATACTCTCCTCCTGTAATAATTTTCTTCCTCTTGAAGCACATTCTTGAGGAGTTCCTTTAGTGAGGTTATATGGGGAGTGAAGAGAGAGTAGACATAGAGTTGTAGATTGCTTTTTGTCTTAGTATTTGAAAATATTGTTGCGCTTGTTTCTTAGAAATATAATTGCTACTACTTTGTGAATTGTATTTTAGTTACTTTTAATATATTCGATTAGCTTTTGACATGCTATAGTTTCTCTACAAAAGGTTTGGCATATATTATGTGGTAATCACTCATTCGGGCTTTTCTGTATGTGCCCCCTGAAACTGAGCATTCTGCTCTTTCTTTAGCTATACACTACCGTCAAATAGTATCAGTGTCTTTCCATTTACTCTTCTTTTAGCTACTGGGATTCCTATTATGTACATTATTTCAAGAATGCTTAATGAATCAGAAATGTCTCAAGATATTGATTTCAGTGAATAATTATTACGTACTCTGAAACTGTGTCACAAAATTAAACTGTTCACCTAGAAATGGAAGTACCCTCTTTAATTTAAAATTTGAGTGTAAAAAGTTATTTTGCTTCATTGCAAAATATCTTAATTACAGGAGCCTGATGTGACTTGATTCAATGCAAACCATTGAATATAAAACAATATAAAATTTTTAGAAATATTTGTGCAGTAAGGATATTGCACAAATATCTGATATTCATTAAAAAATAAGCATTGTGTATGTGTTCTGAATGTAAATGGGATTTTTAAAGTCAGGGAGACACAGAAAGAAAGGTAATCTATCAATAGATTGATAGATAAATAGATAGATTTACCATCATTTTAAGGTGATAGAAAAACTTCTTATATAATGCATGTGTGTGTGATATAAAATCCTTTTCCCTTTGACTCTGAATATTTATTATCTCTTCCTAGGATTCCCTGTGAGACTCTTTGAACAATGTTGCCCTATATTTTCATGTAGTTAAGACAACATATTTACCCCTCACAGCATGATTTCTAATACAGAGCTTGGAAATATGAGCTGTATTCTGGTTTGACCCAGAAAGCTTTGACATTCAAAATCAAAGTAGTCTGAATGACTCAGTCAAAATGCAAGTCTGATTTACCTGAGGAATTTGATTATAGTGACCCTAGAGGGAAGGGATAATATATTAGATTTTCTTTTTGGAAATGTTATCTATGTAATTCAAATGAATAATTATTAATAAAATAGCTAAAACTGAAATGTGTTCAGGTTAAATAATGTAAGTAACCTCTTCAACTATTCTCATGATTTAGTAGAGACAACTGCTTCTGGAATTAATTGGGCTTAAAATCACTGGTGAAAAAATTTGCAATTGTGTAATCATAGTTCTTAGGATAGTGCTGAGATAAATATATAGTTATGGAATAAATGCTGAGTTATTTTTCTTAGTTATATATGAGTTGAAATAACTCAGATACAGAAGTATCCTTAGCATGCACATGATATTTAACGTTCATATTTTTATTGAATTGCACAGATATCTTTGCTTTTCTTTCCTAGGATATTACTTAGTATATTGTTAAGAGCTTAACTTTGCTTCTTGCTTCTATTCAGCCCATCTGGGTCAAGAGATTTAGAGAATTCTGAGGCAGGATTGCAGTTCTCTGCAATTGCCAGTCATAGTTATAGTTCAACAACACAATAAAACACTTGATAATAATTTGAAGGCAAATTGTTTGAATGTAAAATAATAAAAAGTCACATGATATCTGCAAACTCTTCAAATTATATTTATCCGGTTTTTAAATAAACATGGACATCACCAGATGGTCAATACCGAAATCAGATTGATTATATTCTTTGCAGCCAAAGATGGAGAAGCTCTATACTGTCAACAAAATCAAGACCGGGAGCTGACTGTGGCTGAGATAATGAACTCCTTATTGCCAAATTCAGACTTAAAATGAAGAAAGTAGGGAAAACCAATAAACCATTCAGGTATGACCTAAATCAAATCCCTTACAATTATACAGTGGAAGTGAGAAATCAATTCAAGGGCTAGATCTGATAGACAGAGTACCTGAAGAACTATGGATGAAGGTTCATAACACTGTACAGAAGGCAGTGATCAAGATGATCTCCAAGAAAAAGAAATGCAAAAAGGAAAAATGGTTGTCTCAGGAGACCTCACAAATAGCTGAGAAAAGAAGAGAAGCAAAAAGCAAAGGGGAAAAGGAAAGATATACCCATTTGAATGCAGAGTTCCAAAGAATAGCAAGGAGAGATAAGAAAGCCTTCCTCAGTGATCAATGCAAAGAAATAGAGGAAAACAATAGAATGGGAAAGTCTAGAGATCTCTTCAAGAAATTAGAGATACCAAGGAAACATTTCATGTAAAGATGGGCACAATAAAAGACAGAAATCGTATGGACCTAACAGAAGCAGAAGATATTAAGAAGAGGTGGCAAGAACACAAAGAACTATACAAAAAAAAAGATCTTAATGACCCAGATAATCTCTATGGTATGATCACTCACCTAGAGCCAGACATCCTGAAATGTGAAATCAAGTGGGCTTTAGGAAACATTAATATAAACAAAGCTGCTGCTGCTGCTGCTGCTAAGTCACTTCAGTCATGTCTGACTCTGTGCAACCCCATAGACAGCAGCCCACTAGGCTCCCCTGTCCCTGGGATTCTCCAGGCAAGAACACTGGAGTGGGTTGCCATTTCCTTCTCCAATGCATGAAAGTGAAAAGTGAAAGTGAAGTCGCTCAGTCATGTCCGAGCTAGTGGAGGTGATAAAATTCCAGTTGAACTATTTCAAATCCTGAAAGTTGATGCTGTGAAAGTGCTGCACTCAATATGCCAGCAAATTTGGAAAACTCAGCAGAGGCCACAGGACTGGAAAAGGTCAGTTTTCATTCCAGTCCCAAAGAAAGGCAATGCCAAAGAATGGTCAAACTACCACATAATTGCACTCATTTCACATGCTAGTAAAGTAATACTCAAAATTCTCCAAGCCAGGCTTCAACAGTATGTGAACCATGAATGTACAGATGTTCAAGCTGGTTTTAGAAAAGGCAGAGGAACCAGAGATCAAATTGCCAACATCTGCTAGATTATTAAAAAAGCGAGAGATTTCCAGAAAAACATCTATTTCTGCTTTATTGACTATGCCAAAACCTTCGACTGTGTGGATCACAACAAATTCTGGAAAATTCTGAAAGAGATGGGAATACCAGACCACCTGACCTGCCTCTTGAGAAATCTGTATGCAGGTCAGGAAGCAACAGTTAGAACTGTACATGGAACAACAAACTGGTTCCAAATAGGGAAAGGATTATGTCAAGGCTGTATATTGTCACCCTGCTTATTTAACTTGTAAGCAGAGTACATCATGAGAAACGCTGGGCTGGATGAAACACAAGCTGGAATCAAGAATCCTGGAAGAAATATCAATAACCTCAGATAAGCAGATAACACTACCCTTATGGCAGAAAGCAAAGAAGAACTAAAGAGCCTCTTGATGAAGGTGAAAGAAGAGAGTGAAAAAGTTGTCTTAAAACTCAACATTCAGAAAACTAAGATCATGGCATCCAAGCCCATCACTTCATGGCAAATAGATTAGGAAACAGTGGAAACAGTGTCAGACTTTATTTTTTGGCTCCAAAATCAATGCAGATGGTGATTGCAACCATGAAATTAAAATACGCTTGCTCCTTGGAAGAAAAGTTATGACCAATCTAGACAGTATATTAAAAAGTAGAAACATTACTTTTCCAACAAAAGTCCATCTAGTTAAAGCTATGGTTTTTCCAATAGTCATGTATGGATGTGAGAGTTGGACTATAAAGAAAGCTGAGCATCGAAGAATTGATGCTTTTGAACGGTGGTGTTGGAGAAGACTCTTGAGAGTCCCTTGGACAGCAAGGTGATTCAACCAGTCCATCTTGAAAGAAATCAGTCCTGAATATTCATTGGGAGGACTGATGCTGAAGCTGAAACTCCAATACTTTGGCCACCTGATGCAAAGAGCTAACTCATTTGAAAAGACCCTGATGCTGGGAAAGATTGAAGGCAGGAGAAGGAGATGACAGAGGATGAGATAGTTGGATGGCATCACTGACTCAATGGACATAAGTTTGAGTAAACTCTGGTAGTTGGAAATGGACAGGGAGGCCTGTGTGCTCTGGACCCCCAAACCATTGGGTTGCAAAGAGTCGGACATGGCTGAGCGACTGAACTGAACTGAACTTGCCGGGGTCCAGCCCCAGTTGATCCAGGGTATTTGAAGCGGGGACGGCGTCGGCGACCTATTTATTTAAATATTTTATCAAAGATATAAAGAGTAATAGGATGAGGATAGCTCAGTAGGGAAATTCAGTGGAGAAAAGAGGCTGAGTAGCTTGGTTTACACGGGAGACCAATAAAACTTCAAGACGAGAAGCTTGCACCACTTACGTAGGCTGCAGGCGTCCTTCCGTTCTCCCGAAGGAGAGGAGACACTGAGGCCTCCCGGGTCGGATCTTAGAAGCCCAGGCATAATTAGTAAGCATGGTGGGTTCCGCGCTCCAGATGGAGACTCAGCCCGAGTGAGAGAGAGAGCGACATGGGGAGACCAGTATTTCGAGAAACTGATCCCAATTCTTTATTTTCCATGGTCTACTTTTATACACTGAGATGTTATGCAAAAGTCACATGGGGTCAGCAGTCCTGACTTTTATTAAAGTCAGGTGCTTCACACAAATGCATACAGAGGTCTTAGGGGTGTTACATCATCTTCTGGCCGGGGGAGCCTGCTGACAATTTACAACCCTCTCCTTGTGACAACGGTCAGTCAACCAGGACACTTATTTCTCCAGGGGTGATTATTCTTAAAACAGACGCCACCCAAATAAAGTTACATTCCTATAGGGTGAGGGTGTAGTGGGTTTTAGTTAAGGAAAGAATTTACTTAGCCTAAAGTCTAACGTGATTAATATCAAAGGTTAATACTTATTTCTTCTATATATTCATTAATGTGTGTAAGGGCAGGGGATGTGGAGACTTAGCAACAAACATTGGCTCAACAAATGAAAAACCCTTCACCAATACAATTTCTAATCAGCCCATTATACTTATACTAATAGTTTTCTAACTTTTCTAAGGAACCTGTTTTTAGAAGGTTTAAAGCATCTCGTGCCTCTCATGGTTGGGAGGCTGTGAGCAATCACATGTGGCCGGACAAGCCTATCAGGCAGGCCAGAGTTCAGAGGAGTTTGTAGGTTAAAACACTCTTGTCACGCCCAGGAGTTTTTATTAACTGGAGCTCTAAGTTAACTCCTTCTCCGAAAGATGTGGTGGGGGACAGCCCCCCGTAAAGTCAGAGGTGTAGGTGAGAGCACAAAGTAGTAAAGTAGGCAGGCTCTGGTTATGGGGGTAGATGCTCAAGGATTTCCAGGGGGACTCCTGAGGCTCGATCCCCCCTTACGTATGTCGAGCCTCCTTCCTCATGACCTTTGCCATGGGTGGAGTACCTCACTCTGGCCCCCAACATGAACTAAGTTTTTAAATAAGGGTATTATTAATTTATTTACTCACTACACACACACATATATACTAATCAGTCGTTGGACTTAGAACAGATAATAAATGGACATTCCTCCACTTGCCTTCATGAAATTCATGTTTTAGTGATTGAACAAATTAGCATGCATTATGCAATTAAGAATTTGATTTCAGTTCTGATAAATTCTATCTATATGGAGATATGCTCTGAAAGTGAATAATTGGAAACTCTTCTTGAGGAAACAATAATTTAACTGAACTATTAAGGAAGAGTATCAGTTGAGTCTGCAGAGAAAGGAGTGGATGAAAATTTGCAAGTTAAATGACACTACCCTAAAATAAAGTCCTGAGGTGATTAGGAGCATAGCATGATGGGAAAATAAATTAAGGACAGGGCTTCTCTGGTAGCTCAGCTGGTAAAGAATCCACCAGCAATGTTGAAGACCTGGGTTCAATCCCTGAGTTGGGAAGATCTCCTAGAGGAGGACATGTCAACCCACTCCAGTATTCTTGCCTGGAGAATCCCTATGGACAGAGGAGCCTGGTGGTCTACAGTCCAAAGTGTTGCAAAGAGTCGGACACGGTGAGCAGCTAAGCACAGTACAGTGAGGAGATTAGTAAATGGGTATGAGGCAATAAAATCAGCTATTCCAGCTGATTCAGCTGAAATTCAGCTATATGCTGAAATGGGTAGGTTAATTTAAAGATTACATCCATTACCTAAATGACAATGGAGAATTAATGAAGACTTTGAAGGACTCTTACATTTATTTGAAAAATGTCACTTTGCTATAGAAAGTAGTTTAAACAAGGGCAAGAAAAGATCTGAGAAGACTGGTTAGGAGGGTCTGCATTGGTCCAGGTGAGCTGTGGTAGTTTACACTGGGATAGACATAGTAGAAAAGCAGAAAAATAAGTTCAATATATAGTTATGAAATACAATGGGCAGGACTCTGTGATATAAAATATGGGGGATGAAGGAGGAGGGACCATCAACAAATATTTCCAGTTTTCTACCTTAAAAACTAATATCATGATGAAGGATGTTAACTAAACTTGTTTTCATTCTTAAAATATACAAATATCAAAACATTATGTTCTATGAAACAAATATAATGCAATGTGTCAATTATATCTCAATAATAATCAACATCACCTTTTTCTAACTATAAATTCAAAAAAGCTAATTGAAATGTGCAGAAGGACCAGATTTTAAAAGTTGGGGAAGATGATGAATTTAGATTTAAGAGCCTTTTCATATTCACCAGAATTAAAAAAAAAAAATCAGATAAGAACAAGTTGTGGTGAGAAAGAATGTGGAAATATCTGAACAATGCTACTGGTGGGAATATTAAAAGGTGCAACCAATTTGAGAAACAAAGTATTTCACATAGACTTACTGTTCAGTTCAGTTCAGTTCAGTCGCTCAGTCGTGTCTGACTCTTTGCGACCCCATGAATCGCAGCATGCCAGGCCTCCCTGTCCATCACCAACTCCCGGAGTTCACTGAGACTCACGTCCATCGAGTCAGTGATGCCATCCAGCCATCTCATCCTCTGTCGTCCCCTTCTCCTCCTGCCTCCAATCCCTCCCAGCATCAGAGTCTTTTCCAATGAGTGAAAGGTATATAGCTAAGACGAATAAAACTTATGTTTACACAAAAACTTGTACATGAAAGTTAATGCCAGTGCTAATTATAATGGCCAAAATGTTGAAACAAACTTATTGTTCAAGTGAAAAATGCTAAATAATATTGGTTTAACTATACAATGGAATATTATTTAGCAAAAACAAGCATAGGGTTATATACATGTTACCACATGTATGCATTCACACTTCAGTTGTATCTGTCTCTTTGTGACCCTGTGGACTATAGTCCGCCAGGCTCCTCTGTCCTTGAGATTCTCCAGGCAAGAATACTGGGATGAGTTGCCATGCTGGACCTTAAAAATATGCTAAGTGAAGGAAGCTTGTCACAAAACACTACATAGAATATGATTTCCGTGCATGATATATCCAGAACAATGAAATTTATAGAGACAGATAATAGATTAATGGTTTTGCAGGGCTGGAAGCATAGAAGGAGAAATTAGGGAGGTAAACAGCTGAAGGGTATATGGGATTCATTTTTGAGATGATGAAAACTGTCCTAAAATTAAATTGTAATGATAGTTTTTCATATATGTGAACACACTAAAATTCATTGAATTATATACATGTGTAAATTATATGACACACAAATTATCTCAATAGAGCTGTTTTAAAAATTTTGAGGGTCCTGTGAGGATTTCAGCTTTTGGAAAACCTCAGAGGAGAATTCTTGACAGAAAAAAAAAAAAAAATATATATATATATATATATATTTTTTTTTTATATGGGGTCATTTGTGAATAGATTGAAACTGAAATTATGGGTTGGAATGAGGAAATATGGGATTAGGATTAAATATGGCTAAAAACCAAACTTACAGAAATTGTAATATACATCACCTGGGGAGATGAGAGTGAGTCAGTAAAAGAGACAAAGAAGGAGCAATGAGACATAAGGTACAAATGAGGTTTCAAGGAAATTGATAAAGAGTGTTTTAAGAAAGAGTATGTGAATAATTTTGAATGTAATTTAGTCAAGTAGGATGTGGTATAAAAACACTTTAGATTGACTGACCCAAAGTCATTACTACATCAGTTGGAGCCGTTTTGTGCATTTGTGGAGGGAAAGGCTGCAGGAAAAGACATTAGGATTCACTGAGCCCTATGTGAAGGGGAGGAAAATGTCTTCTCTGAAGTTGGGTGTAATTTTAATTGGAGGGATAAGTCAGAATGAGGAAAATTTTTGTCTTTAAGTTAGGAAAATTGCAATATAACTAAAAGTGATTGGAGGAATTCCACAGAGATGTGTGTGATAAAGAGCCAGAATGTATAGGAATAATCAGTATTGGAAGATTCCTTACAAGGAGATATATGATTTGGTTTGGATCACAGGTAATGTCTTGACCTTAAATTATAATGCTTCCATACTGGAATGAAAAACCTGCACTTGGAGAGCAGTCATTAGTGAAATAGGGTTATTCTGAGCCTTTACTATCTGAAAATTGGATTGAAAAAGCATTGTCACTAAATATCTATTTGGTACCTATTAGTTTCTTAGAATTAAACCTCCTAAATGTATAAATATATACATACATATTATGATTAGAACCAAAACTACACCTTGGTAAGGGTCATCACTAAGGAGAAAATGATAGAATACTTTCAAAACAGGAAGGATAGGTAGTCCTGTGGAGCACTGCAGCCTATACAGTCCATGGAATTTTCCAGGCCAGAATACTGGATTGGGTGGCCTTTCCCTTCTTCAGGGGGTCTTTCCAACCCAGGAACGAACTGGGGTCTCCTGCATTGCAGGCAGATTCTTTGCCAACTGAGCTATCAGGGAAGCCGTATATACTCCTACTTGCTATAAAATTATTTCTTATATGTGTGGATTAAAGGAGCCATTAACTAGAGAGTGTTTTTTAGTCTCTTAAGAAATTATTTTTCTAAGAAACTAGTCAGCCTTACTAGTGAAGAAAATTGACTGATGGCATTCTTTACTGACATTACAATTATTTACATCATAATAAATGAAATTTCTATTAGGAATTGTCACATAAAAGTAAAACTTTCTTTTTTTCCCCTGATGAATTGTGTTTGGTTGTCAATATTAGGACAGCTATAGTTATATAACTATACTATATATAGCTTGTTATGAATAAGTTTAAGGTAACTTTAGTACAGTATATACAAATTGTTATACAAACTGTTTAGTATAGTAAATACAAAGTATAGTATATACAAATTATTCCATAGACTGGATTTTTTTGGAATTTTTTTTCATGTTCAAATATGTGTTCTGTCTATTTTGAAATTCCAGAGTAAAGAAGAATCTTTTATATACTATTAAAAAGTATCTACACAGTTTCAAATTGTCTGATAAGTGTAATTAGAGTGGTAACCAGAATACCTTTGGTGGAATAATTTCCGTTTAAGGATTCTCAGTCCACGTGTGCCTGTGAGTGCCTCCGAAGACAAAATAAACCCCACAGTTTAAAAGACAAAATGTTATTTGTCAGGTTTATATCTTGAAAGCTTTTGTGGATGGAAATACAGATCTCTGGAGATAGAAATGATTCTGCCATCTGGAGTAATTTTCAGAGGCATTATTAATTTTTGAAAGGGTAGAGTACTAAAAGATACTTTCCTTTTCCCATCAATTGGTGAAACAATAAAACTGACTCATGGCAATTTTTATTAGTTGGGTATTTTGCTAGTAATGAGAATAGAATTACTTTCCCCAAACTGAGAAATAAGTCTGTAGTGAATGCTTGAACCAATTAAACCAGACAGGAAAGACTACGTATAAAGCCTCATTATATTACATATGTACTACTTACTCAATTCAGCCTCTTTTAATCCTGTTAGTAGAAAATATCCCTCCCATTAGACAATTTATTTGTTATATCTAGTCAACATTTTTATTGAAATAGGACTTAAATGTGAAGAGAGTGCCTTTTCAGCAAGATTTTAATGTAATTCGTTATATGGATGAATGAAAACCACATATTTTACCTGCTACTGAGTACAATTAAAGCATAATTAGAATCTAATGGATTTGCTAAAGCATTTAATGATGAATAACATTTAATTTTGCATATTGTGAAAGGCATCATATTGGTACACTTAATGTTAGTAGTGAAATGAATACACTAATATGAAGTAATATTTGAGGATTGTCATGCAAACCACCAAATAATATGATAGTTCAAGGCAGACTGCATATGCCTATGTGATCTTTTTACTTATACTTCTATATAATCTACCTTAGGATACCCTGAGTTTTGTGGCAAAAACATGTTTTCTAATCCTAGGATAAGATGTTTATTAAAATCATTTAACATCTTTATTATAAGAAACCCAAAATTATTTATAATTTTTGCTTTATTATATTTTTGTTAAAAATTATAAAACTCATGTAGTCAACAGAGATAAATGAAAAAATATAAATACACACAAAGTAGATACTGTAGGCTTGCAGTTTTGCAGTGTGAGATATTAAACATGCAAAACTACTTAACAAAGTTTCACCTGACAATCAATGGAAAGAGTTGATGTTTTATGCTAATGAACACAGGACAATGGAGTGAAAAAGAGCATAGCATTTGGAGACATGTTCCTCTAATTTCCTTTATTAATATTATTTTACTGGCCTTTTGCTATCAGAACCTGAGCCATGCATATGATACATGCTCCATGTACAAGGTGACCTGTGTTGAAATTGTTGCTGTCCCAAGTGCTCAGTCAAAATTAAATGGGCATATGGTCTCTGTATGAAAAACATTTCCCAGACTGACTTATATTCTATTTCTCCACATGCTGCTGACCTCCCTAGCTTCTGACCTTGTGAGTAATGCTTCTACCTGTTCTCTTGGTCTACCTAGGATCCTGTTGCTTATCATCACTCTTTTGTATTGTGAACTTTGTATTCTACCACGAACATATTTCAGATTTTATGATGCCATGAGCAATTAACACATTTAACTTAGTTGTTACCAGGTGTTATGTCTTGATGAAGACCTTCTGAGAGGATTTTAGCTCTGTGATACATACCCAGACAACAAGTGGATCAATAAGTTAACTAAGGTATGTCACTGATGAATGGCCAGGAGTTAGAATCCACTAAAAGATGTGGAAAGAACACTCAGGTAACCTAGAGATTTATTTTTCCCAGCCCCAATACCAATTTTAACAAAGTAAAAACTGATTATTTTCGGCAACTTTCAAGAAATATTTATGGTTCAACATCAACAAATTGTAACTTGGCTTTCTTTAGGTGTTTAACCTCATAAATACATACTGGGTCTATGTTATGAAGAAGGTTCTATAGTGGTTTCCAAATAATATGCCATATTTCTGACCCAGACAATATTGCTTAAATAAAATTTTTCCTGCTCTTCTGTTGTAAGCACAAATATAAGTCCTGGAAACAATGTAATAGGTGATCAAATGGGATTTATGAATGACATTAAAATAAAGGAAAGAAAGACTAGGGACTGGAGGAAGAACACAGCAGCGGAGTGCCCTCTAGCCTATCAGAATAAGGTGACCTAAGAGTCTTTCTTCAGTCCAGCTAGAGAAGGCAACTCACATAGGGTTATTTCTGCCTCATATCTCTAGAATACTGTTGACAGTACCAGACAAACCTGCAATACCAGCAAGGGGAATCGTGTGACGGTGCTGCTCATGACAAGGAGCTGGGGAAGACACTCTCACTCTTCACCAGGACTGGCATTTCCTTTCCCTACTGAGATAAACCAAGTGGCTGGGCAACATCAGATAATGAGCATCCCAGCCCAAGATTCACCGTGACTAGGAAGTCTCTTGTTCCCATGGGCTTGAGAGCACCCTTCCATCAACCAAAGATACTAGGCAGCTGTGTGGTAACAATAAAGAGGATCCAGCCAAAAATATAATCCAGCATGGTAAACCTCTCTATCTCAGTGGGTTGGTAATTTTCTTCCTCTACTTGGAGGTGGTATGGCCTGGGTAAGTTCTTTCTTTTGTTTCAGACAGTCCTAGAATAACTAATAGGTGTCCTAGGAGCACCAAATAAATCAGGTAGACCAAAGGGGTCCCTAGAGGCTCTGAAAATTCAGTTATTATAGGAACCACAGTTGCTCAGATGGTAAAGTGTCTGCCTACAATGAGGGAGACCCAGGTTCAATCCCTGGGTCAGGAAGATCTCCTGGAGAAAGAAATGGCAACCCACTCCAGTATTCTTGCCTGGAAAATCTCATGGATGGAGGAGCCTGGTAGGCTACAGTCCACGGGGTTGCAAAGAGTTGGATGCGACTGAGCAACTTCACTTTCTTTTCTTTCTTACACAAAAGTAGACCAGGACTGGCATGCTATACCAAAATAAAGTCATTATCTTCTAATATAAAAGATCCAACTAGTAATCAGAAACTGCTGACGGGATACACTGAAAATCACCCTTTATAACAAGAACCAGGAAGATCACATGTGACTGACAAGAGAAAAACGATTGAGCCCAAATTCACATAAACGGGATGTTGAAATTATCTGACAATAATTTTAAAGCAGGCATCATAAAGAAGGAGTCAAAGAGCAGTGACAAATTATCTTCAAATAAAATTGAAAAACTTATTAAAATAATGAAAGTTATAAAAATAACTACATGAAAATAATAGAACTAAAGATATACAATAAGAGAAAGAAAAAGCTTGCCAGATGGGCTTAATAGTAGAGTGACAATTAAGTGGCACTGACCTTTCACTGAAGCAGAGAGACAACTGACTGATGGGAGAGAACAGAAAAATGAATTTAACTAATTAGAAAAATAAAAGAAAAATAGATTTAAAGAAAAGAACAGGTCATTAGGGACAATAACAAAAGATGCAACATTTCGCTATCAGAGTCCAAGAAGGAAAGGACAAAATACGTGAGGTTCAAAGATTATTAAAGAAACAGTTACTGAACACTTTCAAAATTTGTTGAGATACACAAGCCTGTAGGTTCAAGAAACTGAGCACATCTCAAATAGAAATAAATGCAAAACACCAATAATCATTATCCTTAAACTTTGAAGAACTAAAGATAAAAAAACGGAAAAACCTCTAGAAGGAAATAACACATTGGCTACAGTGGAAACCAGTTTGAATTATCACATATTTCTTATCTTAAATCATAAAAGCCAGAAGAAAGTGGCGTATTTTTTCCAGTGCTAAAAGAAAATAATTATTTGTTGTCAATACTGTATTCAGAAAAAGCTATCCTTCATGCATGCAGGAGAAATAAAGAATAAATAATTAAAGAATGAAAGCCAATAAAATAACTTCCTATTCCAATGTCTAGGTACTTTAAAGGAGACAGTTTTCTCTTTTTGGAGTAAAAACTATAAGACTGCTCATATTCTTTTTTTAAGGCTGAAATTCCAAATGACTCTATTCAAGCTGAAATCCAGAATAGAATAGAAATCAAGATAGAATCAGAGGAAAACTGCACTGGAGGTACAGTGATTTATACAGGTTATTTAGTCTGAGTCGAGTATTACAAATTAAGTGGTCAAAGTTAAGTCTCTAGTGGGGAGAGGATATGAAAAATGAAAGTTTGATCTTTTATGATTTAGGCAATGCCTAACTACTGAACAATCCTTTGTAGAAGAGTGACATAATCTTTATGGTAGTTTAGGAAGATTATCTGGGCGTTACTATGAAGCAGGAAAAAAAGAAGAATTATTAACAGGATGGATAGAAGCTATTAGAAAGTTTACGGAAAAGTCCATGATGTGGGGTAATGACACAGGCACATGAGGGCTTCTGTGCTGGTTGATGCTGACCTTGCAGGGGTTTTTATTTAGAGAAATAAAAGATATAGGTCTCACGTTTGATTCTATGGTTTTAAATCTTAAAATATGATGAGAGTGCTATCAGAAACAGGCAGTGCAGAATCTGTTTTGGGAAGAAAAGGAGTTTGATTTTAGTTGTGCGTTGGAGATGCCTACAGTATATTGAGCTAGCATCATCTATGGCAAGGTGTCTCAACTTTGGCATTATTGATATGTCAGCCAGAACACTTTTTGTTGTTGAGGTCTGTCATGTACGTTGTAGGAAATTTAACAGCAGCACCCCGGCCTCAATCCAGTAAACACAAATGGTGCCCCTCTCTTAGTTGTCCAGTTGTGATGACCCCAAATACCCTCAAACACTGCCAAACATTGCTTGAGAAGAAAAATTCACTGCGCTTGAGAAAACCTGGTCTAGGAGTATGTTGGCAATTTATGGTTCAGTCTTACTGACTGGATGCATCAGAGTAAACTGCTTAGTATTTGCTGATGATATGTAAATGTTTCACTAATATTTGCTTTTCAACATTGGCTTTGAAATATTTGAGTTCAGTAATTCATAATTTGGGCCATTCAGTAATTTTCCCAAGTACATGTTCACATGAAAATACACTTTTTAAAAAGATAAATTGGGTGAGACTGAATGGTTCATAAACTCGAAAATAAAAAAGATAATTAATTTTAAGAAATCTTAAAAATAAAAAATATATTTGACAATTCCAAAGTTTAAAAAGTTAAATAAAATACAAATATATGGGACATTTTTATGTCCTACCTGTAAGGTGGGTTGCATAGAATAGAAGTATATCCCTAATGTAATTTAAATATTTCCTTTTTAATATCCCTAAGGTAAAAGAAAAATTATACTTTTGCAGTGTTGCAAAGTCATGAAGCTAGAGGACAATATGAATTTTGGTCAAAATTAGTAGTAGTATTTAAAACAATAGTTTTATGTTAGCTTTGAGAAGGGGAAGGCTTTTCAGGTAGAACATAAATATATATTTTAAAAATGAAGGCAGGTCATAGGGATTTCACTGACTGTATTTTTATCTGGTAAAAGATTAGCCTGGCTGAAATAAAAACTAACTTCAAATGTCAAATAAAATGTATATTTTATAACATTGAAATCAACCAAAATCTGCTTATATGGAATGAATTTTGTTTATGCCCCCAATTAAAAAAAATTCACGGACCATTTTGCCAACAAAGTTGCTTACAGTCGAAGCTATGGTTTTTCTAGTAGTCATGGATTTGAGAGCTTTGGTTTTTCTAGTAGTCAGGGATATGAGAGCTAGACCATAAAGAAGGTTAAACTCCAAAGAACTTTTGAATTATCGTGCTGGAGAAGACTCTTGAGGGTCCCTTAAACTGCAAAAATATCAAACTTGTCAATCCTAAAGGAAATTAACCCTGAATATTCATTAGAAGGATTGCTGTTAAAGCTGAAGCTCTAATACTTTGGCCCCTGATGCAAAGATCTGACTCATTAGAAAAGACCCTGATGCTGGGAAAGACTGAAGGCAAAAGGAGAGAGGGTGGCAGAGGATGAGATGGTTAGAGAGTATCACCAACTCAATGGATATGAGCTTGAGCAAACGCTGGGAGACCGGTGGAAGACAGAGGAGCCTAGCGTGCTGCAGTCCCTGGGGTTGCAGACAGTCGGACAGGACATAGCAACATAACAACACAGACAATATTTAAACCACAATTTGAAAAAAGTTACTTGTACAGAACTTCTGTCCATAAATTCTATTTTGCTTACTATTATTTATGATGAGAGAAAAACTGTTTCTTCTCAAAAGATAATTAATGTATTCTGAATTCATATTACTTGAGCTGTCATAGATTTGAAGTATTTATAGCTTTAGATTTATAAAATGTGAATTCCATAAATTTCAACAGAAAAAAGCTTGTAAAAACATTAAACATTTTTAAGCTTTCATAATTAAGGCATGTTACTATTATACATTTTAAAAAATAGAAGAATTTTATAAAGTGTGTAATAATGAATATTGGTATATTTGAAATATTGAATTTGGGAACATTTTCTGAGGAGACAAAGGAATGAACCTTCTTTCATAGCCCCTTAGGTTTCTGCTGGTCCATGGAACAATAGCCTCAATATTCTACAAAAAAAGAAAGAGGAGGGTGAAAACTATTTTAAACAAAATCTTCCTTTCAAAGTTACATGGTGTAAACTGTATATCAGCAGATCTGAGAAGTTTTACATTAAAGGAATCTGTTTAACTTTGTTCAACCCATTATGTTGAATTCCTTATACACAACTCTGATTGTGATGCACTAATATTATATGTATATACATACATACTTGGTACCTGGTTTTGTGTTATTTCTCTTACAACTCTTTACAAAGAAAGTGTTGCCCCTCATAATGCTCTGCAATTAATGAATGCTCTATCACTATTACTGATGGTTTTTCATGATAACTGAAAATAATTACCAAATGTACTTACCATTTTATATTTTAATATATCTGTTGGTATTTCTTCAATAGACCATGAACTTGTTCAGAGAAGGCGTCATCTCTTATTAATCTTTTTTACACCAGTCTACCTCTAAAATGCATGTGGTAAAGTAGTCAAAGCTATGGTTTTGCCAGTAGTCACATATGGATGTGAGAGTTGGACTATAAAGAAAGCTGAGTGCCAAAAAATTGATGCTTTTGAGCTGTGGTGTTGGAGAAGACTCTTGAGAGTCCCTTGGACAGCAAGGAGATCCAACCAGTCCATCCTAAAGGAAATCAGTCCCAAATATTCATTGGAAGGACTGATGCTGAAGCTGAAACTCCAATACTTTGGCTACCTTGATGCCAAGAACTGATTCATCTGAAAAGACCCTGATGCTGGGAAAGATTGAAGGCAGGAGGAGAAGGGGACAACAGAGGATGAGATGGTTGGATGGTATCATTGACTAAATGGACATATGTTTGAGTAAGTTCTGGGAGTTGGTGATGGACAGGGAGGCCTGGCGTGCTGCAGTCCATGGGGTCACAAAGAGTCAGACATGACCGAGTGACTGAACTGAACTGAAAGTACTATTCAGATGTAAACATGTCTACATACAGTATTCCAAAAGCACTTTTATGTCAGTGAGAAAACATGTCCAAGATCTTTTCTTTCTTTCTTTTTTTTTTTTTTTTTTACAGTAGATTGTTAGATTGCTCGACTGGTAGACTGAAGAATACAATCCTTTATACAAGTGGAAGACAAGCAACACTCAAAAGCATTACGTTAGGAAATGGTGATGCAGATAGCAGAAAGTGTGTATCAGTGTATGTGCTTGTGTGTGTGTTTATGTGTATGTGTTTTCTTGGTGCTGTTACTCAACAAATTGCTTAGTCTTTACTGACATTAGCATCATTGTTAGTGCTATTTTTAACATTCTTCCTGTTGTTTACCACAGATCATGTTCAGGTTTACAGGACTTTCTCCTACTGACTGAAATGCACTCGTAGAAACTAAAGTTATCTAATATGATAGATTTTTAGGTCTAGTTTCTCAAAACTAAAGAAAACAAAAAAGACTTCAACTTTACCAGAGTCATTTGGAATATTAGCCCTTAAAAAAAAGACCAGTCATAGTTTTTACAACAAAAGAGAAAATCTCCTTTAAAATATCAGATGCATGAATAGAAAGTCATTTTATTGACTTTCATTTTTTAAAAAAATTAATGAAATATTTATTCCTAGATGTTCCTCTAGGAAAGAAAAGTAGTATATTCACAGTAATGCACTTAAAAATTAATGAATTTAATATAACAATGATATATCAACAAATGTGTATATGTTTTTAATGAGTTTATAAACTATAACATTCAAAGCTATGCTAATGGAGTGATTAATTGCTTTTATAACACAGACTTTTGTATTCGTCAGTATCATGTTTCTGCATTTGCAGTTTTCATATTACTTTAGTTGCAGTTTCATATTTATTTCTATAAACACATATTTCGAGTAGTGGGCGGAAAATAAGGCAGCCAGATGGCTCAATGAACTAAATGAAAGAACTGAAATTCAAAGAAACAATTTCCTTGTTTTGTCTCTCTTCTGTATAACCTGAGATATAGGACAGTGACCTTAGTTTTGTTGGTTCCTATCAAGTAGCTCTTGTAAGTACAGGGTTTCTCCATGAAATCAATATAGCTACTTAATAAATACTACAGATAAAAAATTGTGTCCAATCTACATGTTTTCAAGAGAGTAAGTATGAGTCATAGGTCTACATGTAGGTGACACAGCACCATTACTAACATCAGTTAAACGCCTCTATTTATGTGATTCCAAATTTTCCATTCAGCTTAGAGAAAAAATTATGTAAACCTGCACAGGTGCAGAAGCAGTTGGTAGCACCAGGTTGCAAATTAGCAGGCCAGAAAGGGCAGGACCAAGAAAGTATAAACATGGATTTCTCAGAAGCAGTTTCCCTCCAGGAGTAATGAGAACAGACAAAGAAAGAGGCAGTTTCCATGGCAGATTGCATGGAAAGTTATAAAGGACTATTGTTACCCTTGAGACAATAGAACACCTTTAAAGTTCAAGGCTAGAACTTTAATCCTACTTCAGTGCACAATTGTAGGCAAATCTGTTATATTTTCTGGGGTTCTGTTTCTTCTGCAAAATATTTAAAAGAATACATAATTTAGAAGACTGGTGTGAGGTTTTAATGAGATAACATACTTGATGCAACTGGGACATAAATTCACAGAATATCAACTCAATGAGTATATTTAAGTGCCAGATACTCTGTTGGATAATGGAACACAGTACTGGACATCTCCCTCCCCTTATTCTTTAGTAGAATAATTCCTGGGTTATAGCTGGGCTTATAGCCTCCAGGAAGAAAGACAGTCTTTCTTTGTCTCTTGCTCTTCCTGCTAATAAGAGTATGAACATGACAGCTGGAGCTCATGTAGCCATATAGGACCTTTAGGTGTATTATATGTACCAAGAATTGCAAAGCAGCGAGATGAAAAGAGCCTTGTTTCCTTATGTCTAGAACCCACACTCCTGTATGGTCTGGAGACTTGTATAAGAGCCTGAGCTGATGGCTAATAAGGCATTTTCCACAACCCAGTAGAAGACCCTTTGAATACAATCATTTCAGAATGGGACCTCTGAGATTTTGAAATTTTTACAAGAGGCCAATCTCAGGCACCACAAAACCTAACTCTCTGCTGCCTCCCTTCGGTCTCTGAGTGAATGGACTTTAGCAGCTCATCCCACAAAATGCAATTGAAGATTGTCTATCCAATGTGATACTAGTATAGAGTATGCAAGGACTGGTGGCATTTGAAGCTGTGAAAAGTAGTTTTGGGTCCAACTGTGAAATGCTGTGTATTCTTTTAAGAGGTTAAATAAATAGGCAGAAATTAGTATGTTGGTAGGTGGTATAGTCAGAATGTCTTATTAACTGAGCACAGATGCTGTGAAATGGGATGGGACTAGAGAAGCAGGAAGCAAATTAAAAGGTGGTTATGGTGCCTCCTTGGTGCCACTCTTAATGGTTCTCTTTCCCTTGATGTTATAAGGGTCACCCATCAAAAGCAACTTCTAGAAAAATAAATAATATGAAAAGCAATAATCGACTTTGTAGATAGTTATTATAGCTAATTCCAGGAAGGAAAACAGTACCTAAAAAATCCTAGACAGGTTGTTCCACTGAAACATAAAAACATACCAACAAACACAAACCAGTAATATTTCACTATGGAAAGAGTAATGATAAAAGTAACTAGAATACTACAGATTAAAGGAGAAAGCAATCACCAAACATTTATCTAATAGCTTGTATTGAAAGTTTCAAAAGAGACACAGTAGGACATGGTTGAGATACTGATTTGCTCAAATCTTAGGCAATCAACTTCATGATTCAGTTGACAGATTCCTGAGCCCAATCATCAAAGGAATCCATGATTTCATTCAGAAAAGAACAAATTGCTCACACACACACAAAATCTTTCTGAACCTTCATTTTATATTCTAAGGATCTAGAAAGAGAAAGAATATTATCACTAATTTTCTCAAAGATTTCTAAAATGATGTTGGAGGTAGGTACCTATATATTATAAATAAAACAGCAACAACAAAAAACTGTTGAATGTTAAGATTTCCAGTACACTTGCTTCTCAACATGATTTTGTTCTTCTTTCCCCCTACTTAATTCTTCTCCATCCAGTCTCCTTTCAGTTTTTCAAACCTGAAAATCTCTTTTTCAACTTGGAGCTCTGCACAGGCTGTGCTGTTCACTCTGCCCAAAATGGTTCTTTCTCTGGTTGCCTAATCTCTTCACTAAAGCTTTAACTCCCCTCTTCAATATTAGCCCATCTCCATCCCTCTACTCCTATATTCTATCCATCATTTTCCTTTTTTGCCCTATTTGATATTTTTCCTTCCTCATGAAACAATATTCTGCATGCTGTCTTCTCTCCATTTGATTTCCTGTTGTTGTCAACACTGAACATTCAGGGCCCAGCACAGCGTCTAGCAGAGAGTAACTTCCTGATGATACTGGTTAAATGAATGAATTGGTTGGAATTTGTGGTGGCAAACTGCAGATACATATGGAGAGCTGACCCAAAATTATGTTCTGGGTAGACCTCCAACCCCACCCCACCCCACTACTCTCCAAGAGTCAGATATATTCTCTTTAAGGAACGCCTACAAAGCAGCCTGTTTACAATTTGACACTAATACAGTTCACTGGTAAATACTGAAGTAAATGATTTATTTTCTTGTTTGATTTCTTGCCTTCAAATAAACCAGCAGGCAGATGACTGAAAATAATCTTCTATCAAAATGAATTTGGTATGTTCACTCTATAGACCAAGTGACTTTCAGGCAAGTTAAATAAATATTTTGAGTAATGTAGCTAATAAGGTCAGATTCAAGGAAAATGCATAAATGTTAAAAGATAAATGTTACTAGAGAAAATAAAATGAGCATATAACATTCATACTTTTTGTTTAACGTTGAAAATTGGCATAAGTGAAAATGTATCTTATAAACTACATGTATGTTATAAACTACATATGTAAACTACAAATGTAACATAAATAAGCACTTTTTAAATTCTAAAATTTCTTTCTTGGGGAGATCCTCTTAAAACTATATTACCTAACATTTCACACAATTCTTTAATGGGAGATAATGGAATCATCTAAAGAACTACATGTTTCAAGGAACTGCTACATTTCCAGAAATGTTTGAGTAATTTCCTTTCATGTTTCTTTCTCTGTAAAGATGGTGATTCATGCTAAGTGCTCCATTAAAAGAGGGAAGTTTTGTACCACCAAGTCTTTGGAAAGCAGTAAGTCCTCTGGCATTCTTAGCAACATGCTTTGTTTTGAAGATAATGAGGACATTACAAGCTGTTTGGGTCTTTTGTCTAAAAATTCCCACCAGAGGCTCTTAAGCCACTGTGGTTTTCAGTGCCTGATTCCTGCAGAGCCCAAGTCTGGTTTTGCTGTGGCGTCAGCTGTTACCCATGCTTGTTGGAGCCTGTGTGCCATTCGTGGGAACACACTCAAGGTTGTGAGAAATCCTCTCACTTTAGGTGTTCTCCCCTGGAGGCACAGTTTTGATCATCTTTTCAAACTGAGATTCTTCCTTTTGAAATTCTGAACACAGTGACATATGTTAACTTGCCTTGCCCCGACCTGAACAGAAGTGAAACAGAACTAATAACTGGCATATGGTAATTATATGAAAGACCACATTAAATGAATAGCATGAGAAAGCCTTCCACTTTTTAAAATTTCAGAAAGCAAATAATGTTCCATCAGGAAAATTATAGGACTGTTTTGATTGAGGTGATGAAATTTAGTCTTAAATAATGAACCAAAATGGACAACCGGCTTAAACAAGGAATTCCTTTTTCTTAAACATGTCACTGGCCTGCAATTAGAAGAAGATGATTTTTTAGAGGGGAAACATTTCAGTGACATTGCCTTACCTATTGTGAATTTGTCCAGCTGAGTTTATGACTTGAGCACAGATAAGAGTCAATGGAATTTTTTGAAAAACTGCTGAAGAACATAAAAGAAAATCACCTGAATTCTGAGCCCAAACACTTGAAAATAGTAGAAAGAACCACACTATGGCTGCAAAAATAAAAATACATTGGTTTAGAGTATAGGAATGGAACACCCAATTAAAGATTGAATAGGATTTTCAAAGAGGATGAGAAAAATAAATGAGAAATTATTGTTTCTATATACTTGTGCATAAAAGCTAGGCTAAAATGAAAGACTCTAAGAATTATCTGAACATCTAGGAGGCTCAAAAAGGAAAAGGGATATGAGGTCATTTTGGCAAATTTAGCTTTAACAATTGTATTAATAAAAAACTTAATACATAAGAAAAAGTAGAGCAAATAGTATAACATACTCTCTTGTATCTATCATCAAGGTTCAAAAATTGTTAATACTTGGCCAATCTTGTTTCATCTATACTGAAGGAGGAAATAGAACAGGCTCCATCTAGAGAGCAGAACTCCATCTTGGGCTGGACTGTGGACTTTGAGCTATATGCCCAATATCTATGGAAAATTACATACCAGCTGGAAAACCAGATGCCCCGGAAGGAAGAGCCCCAGGGCTCATACCTAGATTCTCTGTAGCCTAAAAGAATACCCTAATTATCTATGAAACCAAATAGAATCATAAATTCTATTATACTTATTGGGGTATGACCACAGGCCTATTGATAATTGTCCACTGTTAACTACCTAGGCTTAAGGCATCTGAATCACGGGTTAACTTTGATTGTATCTTTCTTTTCCTTTGTTCAGACTAGTTTCAGGGAATTTGGGGAGGTGGGTTTGGGCACGTACACTTAGGGTATATAAGGTTTTCACAAAAACTAGTCGGGGTCCTTGGCTAAGAGGAGACTCTGCCTTGGGCCCGCTGGTGTAATAAACTGCACTCCACTATCTGCATTGTCCTTCTGAGTGAGTTTGTTTCCCGGAACGCATGGCTACAAGACCACTTCTCACATAGCCCTACCTGCCCCCCTACACTTTTTGACTTTTTCTAAATCAAGGTAATATTGACTCCAGTGACATTTTGTTTGGTACTTGTCTTAGCAAAGAACAAGTTAAATGCACTCAATACTATAAAAAGATTTGATATTGGGAAAACAGTATTAAAAATACATTTTAAATAACTTTAAATAAGATACGGTAGTAATAAATACCAACATAATTATATTCTTAAGATAACTTAATGCTCTAGCTCTTGCTTTGTAAAGTTTGTGAACTTTTCTATACTAACTTGAAGCTTACAGTCTTTCTGAAAAAACCTTAATGGGATTATTCAGGTATAAAATCTGTTTTTTGTTGTTGTTGTTGTTGTTGCTAAGTCCTGTCTGACTCTCTTGTGACCCCATGGACTGTAGCCCACTGGGCTTTTCTGTCCATGGAATTCTCTAGGCAAGAATACTGGAGTGGGTGCCATTACCTTCTCCAGAGGATCTTCCTGACCAGGGGACTGAGCCTGCATCTCCTACATTGGCTGGCATGTTCTTTACCACTGAGCCACCAGGGAAGTCCCCAGGGAAAGAAATGACCAATTTCAGACTCCAACTTTAAATCTCAAATTGCAGAAAAGATTTCTGAATTTTCTAGCATTTAGTAGGTTGGACAAAAGATAAAGTGAAATTCTAAATCCCAGAAAGATGACTAAATAGAAAATTATTTGCTGACAATTGATTTTAAATGTTAATAATCCATTACATTATTCCAGCCTCATTATTCTTGTGATCTTCACATTCATGGAATATAAATTTGCTGAAGACTGTGTATGAGTCAGAAAAAGAAAAAGAAAAGCAGATGTGAAGCCATTAGTTAGTCTCTTTAGCTTAGTTTACTAACATGAGAATTGTTCCTGACCAGGAAAAAAAAAAATTGAATCCAATTGTTTATTCAAGATATTACTTGATTCTTTGTGAGAAACCCTAGAAATATCTATGAAAATCATTTCCAGTTTAATTTCTGTTGAGGTAGTTTTATACCAGAAAGGGATTAAAATGGAAGGACAGGAGAAAATATTGGCCTGAACTTTATAGTAATGTTAGTGTAGGCATGTCTTACTTATGTAGCTAAGTAGATAAACATTGCTGTGCAAAAACACAAATGCGTAGTGTGATAGATTCTTCAGTAACATAGATGAAAAACACGTTAGTGCGATCCCAGTCAATGATAAGTGAAATTTTGCAGTATGGAAATATTATGCTTAATTTGCCACACAGAGCGTTATGATCACTTTAACAGTTTTACAAGAAACCATAAAAATTAGAACGATTGGTTATTTCATAATTAATACTAACAATTACAACTGTATTACCTAAAATGCCTTAAAATATTTAAACTGTTTATAGTGGTTTCAAAATCAAAGAATTATGTATCTCCTGTAGTAATGTTAAGATAGGAGAGGGTTTGGAAGGGAAAACTGGCTCAGATGAAGGTCA
The DNA here is from genome assembly GCF_003369695.1 of Bos indicus x Bos taurus. Taxonomy (NCBI): domain Eukaryota; kingdom Metazoa; phylum Chordata; class Mammalia; order Artiodactyla; family Bovidae; genus Bos; species Bos indicus x Bos taurus. Next base: position 28,614,224 of record NC_040081.1, on the reverse strand, counting down.
GCCCAGAGAATCTGCACTTGGATTAGGCTTCAGATACAGATTGTGAATGGGAATTCTGATGAATAAAGTAGAAACAAAACATGTCGGAAGGTATTGTTTACCTTTTACTGCAGATGGCATCATCTGCAGCTTTGGACTTTTGGAGAAAAAAAAAAGGTTTAGTTTAATTTCAGTAGTATGCTAAAGAGAAATTAGTAGAGCAGAAGAAAGGAGAAAATTGGGAGGAGATAGGGCTGTAAGAACAGAATGGGAAATGGATGAGTATGAAGAAAGCTATAGGGAAAGGAGCTAATAGAGGGAACTTCTACCTTTGGCAGTGACTAGCTATGTGACTTTGGATGCATTATTTTTCAACACCAAAATATCTCTGTCTTTAAAAGCAGAGTCTAATAGCTGCCTCCCAACTTTTTTTATTATTAAATTAGACCATTTGTGAAAAGTGCATGTATGCTGTAGGATCTCAACAAAGAGTAACCTATTATTATATATATTTATATGTATTATATATCCCAATATCAAAACACTTTTTCACTTTTAAATGATAATTTTAGAGTTAACTAATGAACCCATAACCTAAATTAGTTTCATTAATTTATAATAACAATTCATGATTATGAATTGTGTGTTTAAGACATAGAGTAAAGAAACTTCATGATTTTGAAATTTTAATTATAGGTCCAGTTTCATGTGATGATTATATGAGTGATCCTCCAAAATTATCTGGCATCTGATTATTTAGATATTTACTCTTCATTTTAATTTGAGAAATCATATATACTCCACAGATAAAATTTCTTTAGTAAGACATTTCCTTTTCACAAACATAAGTTCTTAAGCCATTGGTGTGCTACTAGGGAATGATGTAAAATATATCCTTTTTCATGAGTTGATTGTGAATCTCCAAATATCAAAAATCCATATAGTTCCCAAACCATTACTACTTTAATCTTACATAGTCTGGAATAAAGATGCGGGAAATGTTCTCTTTCCCGGATAGCCTGTGTTCAGATAACACAACTGGAGTGCTCAGTTGCTATGGTGAGCATCCCACTAGAAGTACCTTTATAGGAAGTACAATATAAGATCACCTAGCCCCTCAGCAGAATTATGAAGATTTTTCAGACTACTCAAGTACATTAGTGATCTGGCTATGAGAACAATGCCTAGAGTAAACATGCATTTAAGATTTTGCTTTGTGAATCTCTGGATTCATTGTGGTTTCCAGTTTTCCCAGGAGGAAGAGTTGTTTAAACAATGGTTCTTTGTTTTACAGTCTTAGGTGTTTTGTTTTCTTATTTTCTTGCTCTGCTTTGGATGTTTATTTGAGCAAACAACACAGTAGCTGGAGAGGAACGGTCTTGGTCTATGAGCTAGCTTAGTTTTAATAATTTTGCTCTCTCAAGTGCTTAAGCCCTTCTGACTGGCTCTTGTGAGTTGTTGGCAATGATTTAGTTTGCTATTTGAATCTTTAGCACTATGGCTGCCCACGGACAGGGCTGCGTAACTGTTTGGGGTGCTGTGGCCTTGCAGCAATGCCATGCAGAGGCAAGAAAGTATATTTATATGACCTATAGTTGCCAGTTCATCCTGCATTTCTCTGGATATCTACTTAAAATAAAAATTCAATAAAATATAAAAGTGTAGGTGAGATGGGGGCCAGGGCATGTGTATGGGTGGATGGGAAAACATAAGGGGGTAGTCATGAAATTACCACAGAAAAATGATTCCCTTTTTATCTTAAACTGGAAGATATGCTGTGATATGTCTATTAGGAAGTTCATGCTGAGGCATATTTTTGCTTTGAAGATCATAAAAGGACTCTCCTGAGAATTGCAAAGCAAATTATATGAGGATTTCAAAAGGTTATACAATAAAATCTGGGAAAGTGTCCTAATCGTTGCCTTAATGACTCACCATGTTCAGCCTCTCCCTTCCTTTTTCATCACTGCTAATGTTCATTTTATGTAAAAAAACTTCAACTGGAACTAACTAGGACATCTTTAGAGTAATGTTAGTTTCTAGGCAATAGTAATTTTCAATTAAAATTGCACAGTGTATCAGTGGATTGAAAGTCAGATACAAGGACGCCAAATTGTGGGCTTTTTTTGGGTTTTCTATGCAGCTTCACACCCCATGCCTTTTTCAAAATTGGCAACAAGTTCCTGGTTTGTTTCTGGTTTTATGCCACAGTGCTTATCTGTTCTCCATTCCTCTCTGTAGAGAGGAGACAAAAATCTCTCTAAGACTTAGGTTCAGGTCTCCTCAGGCTATAGTGAGGCCTGCACAGCTCAAGATAAGAGAAGAAAGCACTTCAAACAGCTAGGAATTAATCAGCCAGCCTGGCTCCAAGCTCAGTGTTATAACTGAGCAGTTCCTTCTCAGAAGCTCACTTACATTAACTGAAATTAAATGAGACAGTTAATTCTTGTGTATAAAAGGCTCTTGAAGCACAGTTTAAAGCACTCACTCTGTGATGTCATGAAGCAAAGGGGCTAATTGAGCTCATTGGAAATGGAAAGGCCCAGGTTTGTATCAAAGAGACATTGGACTGGCCTTTGAAACAATTTCCTTGAGTCTTATTCATACCTTTATAGCATTACATTTTGCACCATCCATTATCATTTAACCAGAAAGTTCAACTCCTCCTCTTGTGTCAGTGTTATTTGTAATAGAGGAAGCTCTGTAGGGAATACATATAATAGTTTAAATGTTCTGTGAACTAGTGTAACTTAAGGCCTTTCTCATTGTACTTCAGCACTGTGTTTCTACATTTAAGTAACATGATTAACTATGTTAACTGATTCTAGAAAACAGGCTTTAGTTTTATTGTTTAGGGCCCTAAGACAAAATAAACACAATAAACAAAATCATTTCTCTGATGGTTTTCAAGTTTTCTAACTAGTTTATTTTATTTTCATTAGTAACAAAATTATGTGTGCATATATTTCCTTCATATATTTCTATTGGAATTATTTTAAAAATTTACACCTAGTGCAATATTAAATTTCACTGTCAGATTTCATGTACATACTTACACAAAACAAGGACTACTAATCCTCTCCCAGAGTTTGAGAACTGTCTTAAGTCAGTTTATTAACAAATGTTATCTATTTCCTAATTAAACGATTAGCCAATCAGAATAATCAATGTATACAAATGATATGACTAACAGCAAAGTCCAAAATGGGTTTAAATATATGACTCTAAACTCAGAATTATCTGTTGTAATGATTATATAACTTGTTTTATATATCAGATGCTAGCCCATTAGCTTAGTCAAAGATATTGAAAGATATTTTTTTCCGATAAGCTGTTAGTAAAGCAAATAAAACATTTCTCTATGTTATTGACAAGTTCTTAATGGATTTATTCATTAGACACTGTGATCCTTTGGTGAAGCTCTAGTCATGCAGAGACAAACATTTAGGAGCCTTTGAATATCTCTATTGTTGATTAAAATATGGTCCTTCATGAAGGTTAAAGTTATTCAATACATTCAAAGTATATTTTGTGTCTGGTTAACTCAATAATAGCAATATAACTGTGTCTTCATTAGTCATTTTCATTGAAATAAAACTGCTTTTAATAAGAAACAAATTGAAAATCCATAATTCTTTGCAAAGTGGTGGTCAAGTTTTTCTTAAATACTGTTTTATACAGAGAAAGGTTGCTAAATAGATGATCGATACAGAAGGATTTAAAGAGCAAAGAGAACTATGATTCAGTAACTTACAGTTTCACATTAATTGAAAGAACACTGATAGATGACACTGACCAATCCACAAGAACACTTTGTGTATAGACTGTGACTTAAATGACCTGATATCACTGTGTATAATACAAAAATATGGAAATAGCACAAACATTTATCAACAGGAGATTGGATAATTAAAAGGTCATATATTCATACAGTGGAATATTATATAACAGTGAAAATGAAAAAAATCATAGTATAAAATATTATATTGGAAGAATTTCAAAAAAATTTTTGTTGAAAGGTAAAAGCAAGTTACACTTTACTACACACAATATGATCCCATATTTACAGATATTGAAACCAGATGAATTTTAGGAATATATTCTATGAGATCCATACAAATATGTTAAAAATAAATAGGAAAGCAAGATAGTAACAGGACATGTATCTAAAGCAAAACAGTATATGCCAGATATATGAAATATAATGTGTTTTTACTATTATGATTAATGTGAAAGTGAATAAAACAAGACGTTTAAGAATCTGTGAGGTCTTCAACTTAAATTGGAGAAAAACTGTCCAAAGGAAGAGAGGAAGATTAAATATAAAGTGATGCTTTTACATGGGAAAAATGTGAGAAAGGTATAGTTATATTAGATAATCTTAATTTGAGAGTAATAGTGGAAATTGAGTGTCTGCTACAAATGCAAAGGAAAGAATGAATATTGGACTTGAGGAAAGTGGAAATATTGGGAAGAACCACTGTTAGGGCTATAGTTTCCTTGATGGCTCAGATGGTAAAAAAAAAAACTGCCTGCAATACAGGAGACCCATGTTTGAACCCTGGGTCAGGAAGGTCCCCTGGAGAAGGGAATGGCTACACACTCCAGTATTCTTGCCTGGAGAATTCCATAGACAGAGGACCCTGGTGGTCTATAATCCCTGAAGTTGCAAAGAGTCGGATACGACTTAGTGGCTTTCACTTTTCATGCCAACAAGAAGCCAAAAAGTTATAGCAGTTGTGTTTATTTTATTGTAGCAATAAAATGATGAATAATCATCATCTAATGTGATTGAATGCCACTAATGTGTGAGGCGTGATGGGCTTGGTAGGAAATTTAAAAACGTTATTGTAGAATAGAGTCGCTCAGTCATGTCCAATTCTTTGTGATCCCATGGACTGTAGCTGCCAGGCCCCTCTGTCCATGGAATTCTCCAAGCAAAAATACTGGAGTGTGTAGCCATTTCCTTCTCCAGGTGATCTTCCTGACCCAAAGATCAAACCCAGGTCTCCTACATTGCAGGCAGATTCTTTACCATCTGAACAAGTGTTAGGTTCTAAAGTCAGCCAGTAGGGGGTATATTTCAGATACTCAAATATATTGACTGAGAATTTCGAAGTAAGGACTGCTTAACTGCTTTTCCTTAAATCTAATACTGCCAAGTTTTCCTTTAGCACTGAAGCAGACTGCAATTTCTCTTTGAAATTGGAAGCTTACATTTTGGAAACATGTTGCATGGAAATTAGACAATACACATCCTTCATGTCCTGCTTACTCCGGGGAAGAGATGGATTTGATAGAATAGCTGATGGGATCACTCGTTCCATTTAAGTTACTCTTTCTCGAGCAAAACTACTTCATTCTGAGTAAGTTAAAACTCAGATAATATGACTTCATGATTCACACAAAGACTCTAAAACTGAAGATAACCTTCTGATATTATAGAGGAGAAACAGGCTCAGATAGCTTCTGTTACTTGAGAAATGCCAAATAGTAGACAAATAGCAGAGCTGGGATTTAAGTTCAAATTTCCCCTGAATCTAAAGCATGTTGTATGATGTTTGCAATGGCACCCCACTCCAGTACTCTTGCTTGGAAAATCCCATGGATGGAGGAGCCTGGTGGGCTGCAGTCCATGGGGTCGCTAAGAATCAGACACGACTGAGTGACTTCACTTTCACTTTTCACTTTCATGCATCAGAGAAGGAAATGGCAACCCACTTCAGTGTTCTTGCCTGGAGAATCCCAGGGACAGGGGAGCCTGGTGGGCTGCCATCTATGGGGTCGCACAGAGTCGGACACGACTGAAGCGACTTAGCAGCAGCAGTAGCAGCATGATGTTTGCAACAGAAGTCTTTGCTTTGCTTTTGTCACTGTTTTTTTTTTTTTTTTTTAATATTCCTGGCTAATATTTTGCAGGTTTTACGTAAAATAAGAGTAAACAGACAGGAATGACCTTGACTACTGATTGATGAGGAGAAAAAAGACTTAAAATGACATTGGTTTTTACCGTGTTCAATATGTTGATGAAATGCTTATCTTAGAATCCTGACTGGTTGGGGAAAAAAGGGACAGCAAAGGTGATCACATAATGGGAAAAGTGAAAAGGCTCAGATGCAAAGGTTCAATATAGTTTAGTACACACAAAATAAACTCTTACTGTGTTTCAGTGGAAAGCTGACAATGGCTAAGGCGTGATAGCTAAACAATAGAACGTTGTGTCAGCAAATGTCAGTGTGAATGTGATGGAGTTTAGTGAATGAAGTTCAAAGCAGCTCTATTAGTACCTGAAAAACTAATACAGGTGAACTAGGTTCACTCCTGAGGGCATTTAGAGTTGTAAATTTTAGATGCTGAGGAAATGAATCCTCATTTTGTGGTTAAAGACAGAAACACTGCAAAATAAGTTAATGTGAATTATTTTTTCTGAGAGACTTATGAGAAACATCATAGCCTCCTACTACTGAAAAACACAAAAACTTCTGAAATGTTTACTGATAATCTCACTACATGAACGTCTATGTATTTTGATGTTTTTTATATATTTTCTTCTGACAAGGTGTTCTCTACAGTGGATAGTATTTAATACATTAAAATTCATTTCTTTGAGCTAGAATGAGATTTCTGATTGGTGGGATTTTCAAGTTGACTCAAATAAAAAGCTATGAAACAAGCTGTCACTCACAAAAAGGATTATAAGCTATCTTCAAAGTGTTCTTTACTGACAGTTGTGTGGTAAAGGGGTATAATGCTGAAATACTTAGCAATAGTTGCAAATTAAAGAAAAAATCAGAGGAGATTTTTGCTCTCTTCAGAACATGTGGGATACCAAAATATAATGTGGATTTAGCATAGTTTTCAGTTGAGACTCTAAGCTACTAAACTGAGAATGAGATAAGAGGGAAACCTAAATGCATATATTTAGTATTGCTAATCTGTTGGACTGCTTTATTTGAGTCAGGCTGCATAAAAAATTGGAGAATACAGAGATGGGGAAGAGTGAATGTGTCATTTTCAACGTGTCTCCTAACCTCACAACCATTCTAAGAGAATAGAAAATATATTTCTAGTCACAGTTGAGTGTATTTTTAGGAGTGATTTTCAAAACTTGAAAGAGACTTCAAAGAAATGTAAATACTGTGCTCTGTGCTCTGCCATTCCCCCTAAGGTCAGTTTCTTGGCAGTGTTCTTTTCAGTCAAGACAGTTGTCCTTGCCAGTACCAGTCTATGGGGAGACAATGCGTGTTGGGCAGCTGCCTCTTCAATGAGAGATGTGTCTCTTCTGCAGATTTTCTCTTGCATCCTCTCAGGTCTGAGAAACCAGTCACCCAATTGTCATTCCATATGCTATGCCACATGCTAATTTGACATGAAGCTGCATTGCAGGCAAGTTTATTTCTCCAAGACTTCACTCTGGGAGAGTTGACAGAACAGTAGGGCCATGTCAATGAGAGGATCAGTTTCATACTTGTGAAGTGGAGCCCACTGGCTCTTTATACTGTCCTCATAAGAGGTAGGCTGTTTTGGGACCCATCAGTCAATATTGTTTCAGGTATGATCCCTGAAAGCAAGCAACATGCTCCAGGGATAGATGCAGTATTCACTGTCACAAAAATTCTCTGTTAGTATTTCCGATTTTGAATTTGATAGTAACTTTATCCAAAATCTGCCACTTAGGCAAACTAGAGATGTCACTGTGAAGTTGTTCTTTTTTGAAAAGCATGGAAAATAAGATTTTTAATGAAAAATAAAGAAGAATGTATTTCAGAAATATTTTGAGAAATTGTGCTGTTTCATCTTTACCAAAGTACTTGCGAGGGTGCATCTGCCTTGGGGTAATAATGAAAGATACTAAAGGCAATGTAGAGAAGCAAATAGGGGAAAAGCCAAGCACATACCCAAAGAGTCATTAAAACACCTGAAAGAAGAAATGAGTTTTGAGAATAAGGGCTTGTGGAGGACTCATAGCCTGGACTCTAAAAGTGATTGGCTCCAAGCAAAGCATAACAGCCTTCACTGTCTTACTCCCTGGGAGGAGTTGAAACAAACCGACCTATAACCCATAGTTTTTCATTATGGAAATCTGATAGAGTGCACTACATTTGATTTCATGGGATACTACCAGAATGATGAAGACTGTGGCCATTTATTCTGCACTGCATCTTAATTCTAAAAGAATTTCTGTTGTAATCTATTTCCTTGAGCAGCTGACCTCAGACATATCTGTACTTTCCCACTATGCCAGATATCTTGTTACAGGACGTTGGCACTGAAAGTCATGTGTACGGTACACACATTAGAGGTAGTGGTGTTTAATTAAGGCAGGATGATGAGGATAATGATGATGACGTGAGTGATTTCCTGAAGCTGGAAGAGGAAGGGAAGTTAGCAGGAAGAAGTCTGCTGGTTTTGTTGTATGTGTTTCTATTTCAGGGACTACTTACTCTTAGAGATTCTAAAATTCAATTTTTCTGAGCTCTACCAAGACTTATAGGCTCTGTGGATTAGATGCTGACTAAAGTCTCAAGGGACTAGTGATAAACGGCAATGTCAATTTATTTACAGTGTAATATCTATCTGGCCTTCAGTGGCTTCCCCAGTCTGTCCAGTGGGAATATTAGCAATCCTCACTGGGAAAATGTTTACCAGAATTAAACTAGACTGCTCAGTAATTCGGCCACCTAAGAGGGAGGAATTACGGTCTCAGAGTACTTTTAACCCGTTCAGATAAGTCATTGTCAACATCATGAATACCACAGTTGAAACCTTTTAAATAAAATGCTAGGAAACAGCCATTTGGGTTTGGAGACTCTCCCATCTTTCTTATTGTCATCAGTTCTTCTCAGCTCCTCCTTCATCCATTTCTTCCCGTACTATTGGGCAATGCCTTGTTTTTCAAAAGTACCCTTCCTTACCTCATCCTATAGCCTATAGCCCTGACACTGCAACATTTATTTCTCTTATCTCAGACTTCTCAGGGTCTGTAACTAAGTGTCAGGACTGAGTGCGAAGGCGAGCTCTGGTCTAATAACTTCCAAGGTAAACAGTACTAGTAACAACACAGTATCTTAAGGAGATGATTGCATTCAGAGGATGAAATTTAAGGTTCTTCGTGTACTTCTCATGTTTAGGTCATGGAAGATTTTGCTAAGCAACAACACAGAGTAATGCTGTAGACATATGATTTCTAGAAAAAAGAAAATCGTCATTCTCTTCTACTCTGTATGGGACAAACTATAATTTGTCATTTCCTAATTTCTAGCAGTCCCCTTCATTCATTTATTTAATTATCCAAGCATTAAGCATGTAGCATATTCCAGTCAAAACATCAACCTTAGGTGACGCAAATAATAAAACAGTTCCATTTAATGCCAAAAATCTTACATGCTATGAGAAGGAAAGAGAAAATAATATTAATAATAGCAAGAATAATATGATAATAGTATCTTTATTAATTGATAATAGTAATTTGGGTTATGATCTGTATCCATTCTTTTTATAACTTATTTAAGCCTCATAACACCATATTACTATTATTGTTATTGCATAATATTAAATATTATTTTGCACAGTTTACAAATGAATCAGAGAAGTTAAGTAAATTATCCTAGATCATGCAGTTTTTGAATGACAAAGCTTGGAAAATTCCTATCTAACTTAGAAGCTACTATGTACTCTTTTTCACAATGTTAGTATTTTAGAAAAAAAAATTATAATACAGTGCTATATAAAAGATAGGAAAAAGATGCTTTGCAAGAAAAAAGGAAGTGGAAAGAGGTTTCATTCAGGGAATTTTTCAAACAGGAGGCATGACAGGAATTGAAGCTTTGAAGTGTCTTGGACCAGAAGATAAGACAGGGCAAAGAACAGGGGAGAATTTATTTAACTCTTGAAGAGAATAGCACACAGTTCTGTAATGCTGAACTTTGAGGGACAGTAAAACAAAAAACCCAGAGAGTTAGGGAAAGCCTGATTCTAGAAGCCTTGCATATTTCCCTAAGAGGCTTAAACTTTGTCCTAATAGTAGTGAGGAGACACTACAGAATTTTAAAGCAGGGTAGATTATACTATGTGTGGATATATGCCAATATTTAAAATAAGATCATCCTCTACTTTCCCATTTGGAAGATATGAAAATGCAAAACAATTTTTCAATTATGTTTTTCCTATTCTTGGTGAAGTAGGTGTAATTTTATTAACTTACATGTATTTATTATAATGGGCTTCCCAGATGGTGCTAGTAGTAAAGAAGCCGCCTGCCAATGCCAGGAGAGATAAAAGATATAGGTTCTATCCTTGAGTCAGGAAAACCCCTAGAGGGGGGCATAGCAACCCACTCCAATACTCTTGCCTGGAGAATCCCCATGGACAGAGGAGCCTGACGGGCTGAAGTCCATGAGGTCACAAAGAGTCGGACATGACTGAGCGACTAAACATGCATGCACGCATACACTATAACATTATATTAAGTAATACATTATCATAGTATTGTTATTTTATTTCACTCTATCATTTCACAGTTCTTATTTAATATTTGTGCCCTTAATATCATCTGGATCACTTAAGATGCTTTTTGAGTTGGCTAACATACTTTTCCCCAGAGCACATCATTTCATTTCTATAAAAGTTATTTGAGATATAACACATTGTGAATCCACATTTCGAGCTGTCTTTGGAAATTATATTCTAAGCTGCAAGAACTCCATTTCTTAAAAGAAATCATCCTACAGGACAGGATTGGAAATATAAATCAGTCTATCTCTAGAATTTACACACTTACTGTATTTTTTATGAATGATCATAAACTGACTTGTGTACAATGGCATATAACCCTTGTAACTACTAGCTCAAAACCTCAAGAAACAGTATTAAATCTACTCTTCGTTGAGTGCCTGTTGTGTGATCTACATTTTAAAGCTTCCTCTATACTCATTTTCTCACTGTTAAACCCCAATCATCTTAGATTTAGGACAATCTACTATGGACTCTAGAATGTACTCAGTCTTTTATGATTGAATACATGATTGTAACAAATGTAGTTACTATCAAATACTATTTCTTAAAATATTTATTTTAATTGTGTTTATTTATACTCACTTGTCACTATGTAATATTGCAGGCTAACAGAAAGCAATTATGAGATTCTCACTTTTAGTAGCTCTAGCAAAACTTGGTTTTGTTAAGTTTTGTCCAAGTTTACAACTTAGACCATTTAATGAATATGCATATTATTTCTTTGTTGCTTTATATAAATACATTATTCCTTGCTTCTAGTAATACGGGGCTTATTTTTCTGTGTTTATCGGCAATTTGGATTTTCTCTTCAGTGCATTTCTTGTTCATATTCTAAACTCATTTTTTGTTTTACTTTTATTATTTATTTGTAGTAATATTTCATATATTCCAAATTTAGATACCTTGCCAGTTATGTGTCTGAAATATCTCATTGCACATGGGGGCTTCTGTTTTAACTTCATCTGCTAAGTCTTGTGCTGAAGAGGCATCTTCCACTTCAGTCCAGACATATAGGTAGTCTCTTTTCTTTGTAGATCCATCAACATTTTGATTAACTGGCTAATTACTGGAATCTTATCATATGGATACATACGGATAGACAAAGGAGAGGGAAAAAAAGTACATTATAGGGGGGCAGTCCTAAGATGGTGGAGGAATAGGACGGGGAGACCACTTTCTCCCTCACAAATTCATCAAAAGAACATTTGAACGCTGATTAAATTCCACAAAGCAACTTCTGAATGCCAGCAGAGGACATCAGGCACCCAGAAAAGCAGCCCATTGTCTTCGAAAGGAGGTAGGAAAAAAATATAAAAGACAAAAAAAGAGAGACAAAAGAGGTAGGGATGGAGCTCCATCCCCGGAAGGGAGTCTTAAAAAAGGAAGAAGTTTCCAAACACCAGGAAACACTCTCACTGCCGAGTCTGTGGCGAGCCTTGGAACCACAGAGGGCAACATAATCGGGAGGAGAAATAAATAAATAATTAAAACCCACAGATTGCATGTCCAATGGTAACTCCCCCAGTGGAGAAGCAGCACAGACGCCTGCAACTGCCACTAGCAAGTGGGGGCTGGGCAGGGAGGTGCAGTCTGCATTGCTTAGAGTAAGGACTGGGCCTGAATGCCCTGAGGGCAATCTGAGGGAACTAATTTGGGTTAGCAAACCAGACTGTGGGATAGCTACCATGCAAAAAGCCCTAACCTAAGACACCACTAGGCCTGCTCACAGAACAAAGGACTGACTAGAGCTCTGCGAAAAGCCCTAACCAAGACACAGTCAGGCCCACTCACAGAACAAAGGACTGAGCAGAGCTAGCCGCCTGCAGACCAGCCTATCCCCCTCTGGTGACAGGCAGGCGAGGGCAGCCAGAGCCGGAAGGGGGCAATTGCAGCCCCAGAGAAGCATTATCTACCAAACTGCAAGCAGGCTTCTTTGCTAACCAAGACTTCTTGGGATTCTGGATGGTCAACATCCACCTGAGAAGGTGCGCCAGTTAAACACCCAGAAAACCGAGCGTAAGGGACAGGGGAGGCGATAAGTTGCAGTGACTGCTCTTGCCATCACCTAGTCACCTGAGCTGCTTGGACCTGGGAAAGGCACAAATGCAGGGCCAACTGAGTCTGTGCCTCTGAGGACTACCTGAGTGCCTGAACCTGAGTGGCTTAGACCTGGGAAGTACATACAACCCAGGGCTGGCCTCAGATAGTTCCCAGCAGAGCAACCTAGAGCCTAAGCAGTGTAGACAGGGAAAGCACACACGCCGTGAGCAGGGGCAAACCCAGTGTGGCTGAGACACTGCGAGCACATGCCAGTGTTATTTGTTTGCAGCATCCCACCCTCCCCACAGCACGACTGAACAAGTAAGCCTAAAAAAGTGTTGACCACTGCCCCCTTGTGTCAGGGCGGCAATTAGACATTGAAGAGACCAGGAAACAGAAGAAGCTAAAACAGAGGGAACCGCCTTGGAAGTGACAGGTGCAATAGATTAAAACCCTATAGTTAGTACTGACTACATAGGAAGGGACCTATAGATCTTGAGAAATATAAGTCAGATCAAGGAACTATCCGGAAATGACCCCACACTCCCCACAACAACACCAGAGAAAGTCCTAGATATATTTTTTTACCATTTTTACTATCATTCTTTAAAAGTCCAACATAAGGAGGCTGAACAACATGCTGCTGAATAACCAACAAATCACAGAAGAAATCAAAAAAGAAATCAAGATATGCATAGAAATGAATGAAAATGAAAACACAACAACTCAAAACCTGTGGGACACTGTAAAAGCAGTGCTAACGGGAAGGTTCATAGCAATACAGGCATACCTCAAAAAACAAGAAAAAAGTTAAATAAATAACCTAACTCTACACCTAAAGCACACGCTAGTAAAGTAATGTTCAAAATTCTCCAAGCCAGGCTTCAGCAATATGCAAACTGTGAACCACCTGATGTTCAAGCTGGTTTTAGAAAAGGAAGAGGAACCAGAGATCAAATTGCCAACATCCGCTGGATCATGGAAAAAGCAAGAGAGTTCCAGAAAAACATCTATTTCTGCTTTATTGACTATGCCAAAGCCTTTGACTGTGTGGATCACAATAAACTGTGGAAAATTCTGAAAGAGATGGGAATACCAGACCACCTGACCTGCCTCTTGAGAAATCTATATGCAGGTCAGGAAGCAACAGTTAGAACTGGACATGGAACAACAGACTGTTTCCAAACAGGAAAAGGAGTATGTCAAGGCTGTATATTGTCACCCTGCTTATTTAACTTATATGCAGAGTACATCATGAGAAACCCTGGACTGGAAGAAACACAAGCGGGAATCAAGATTGCCGGGAGAAATTCCAATAACCTCAAATATGCAGATGACACCACCCTTATGGCAGAAAGTGAAGAGGAACTAAAAAGCCTCTTGATGAAAGTGAAAGAGGAGAGTGAAAAAGTTGGCTTAAAGCTCAACATTCAGAAAACAAAGATCATGGCATCTGGTCCCATCACTTCATAGGAAATAGATGGGGAAACAGTGGAAACAGTGTCAGACTTTATTTTTCTGGGCTCCAAAATCACTGCAGATGGTGACTGCAGCCATGAAATTAAAAGACGCTTACTCCTTGGAAGGAAAGTTATGACCAACCTAGATAGCATATTCAAAAGAAGAGACATTACTTTGCCAACAGAGGTCTGTCTAGTCAAGGCTATGGTTTTTCCTGTGGTCATGTATGGATGTGAGAGTTGGACTGTGAAGAAAGCTGAATGCTGAAGAATTGATGCTTTTGAACTGTGGTGTTGGAGAAGACTCTTGAGAGTCCCTTGGACTGCAAGGAGATCCAACCAGTCCATTCTGAAGGAGATCAGCCCTGGGATTTCTTTGGAAGGAATGATGCTAAAGCTGAAACTCCAGTACTTTGGCCACCTCATGCGAAGAGTTGACTCATTGGAAAAGACTCTGATGCTGGGAGGGATTGGGGGCAAGAGGAGAAGGGGACGACAGAGGATGAGATGGCTGGATGGCATCACTGACTTGATGAACTTGAGTCTCAGTGAACTCCAGGAGTTGGTGATGGACAGGGAGGCCTGGCGTGCTGCGATTCATGGGGTCACAAAGAGTCGGACACGACTGAGGAACTGATCTGATCTGACACCTAAAGCAACTAGAAAAGGAAGAAATGAAGAACCCCAGGGTTAGTAGAAGGAAAGAAATCTTAAAAATTAGAGCAGAAATAAATGCAAAAGAAACAAAAGACACCATAGCTAAAATCAACAAAGCCAAAAGCTGGTTCTTTGAGATGATAAATAAAATTGACAAACCATTAAACAGACTCATTAAGAGACAAAGGGAGAAAAATCAAATCAATAAAATTTGAAATTAAAATGGAGAGATCACAACAGACAACACAGAAATACAAAGGATCATAAGAGACTACTATCAGCAATTATATGCCAATAAAATGGACAACTTGGAAGAAATGGACAAATTCTTAGAAAAGTACAACTTTCCAAAACTGGACCAGGAAGAAATAGAAAATTTTAACAGACCCATCACAAGCATGGGAATTGAAACTGTAATCAGAAATCTTTCAGCAAACAAAAGTCCAGGTCTAGATGGCTTCACAGCTGAATTCTACCAAAAATTTAGAGAAGAGCTAACACCTATCCTACTCAAGCTCTTCCAGAAAACTGCAGAGGAAGGTAAACTTCCAAACTCATTCTATGAGGCCACCATCACCCTAATACCAAAACTTGACAAAGATGCCACAAAAAAAAGAAAACTACAGGCCAATATCACTGATGAACATAGATGCAAAAATCCTTAACAAAATTCTAGCAATCAGAATCCAACAACACATTAAAAAGATCATGCATCATGACCAAGTGGGCTTTATCCCAGGGATGCAAGGATTCTTCAATATCTGCAAATCAATCAGTGTAATATACCACATTAACAAATTGAAAAATAAAAGCCATATGATTATCTCAATAGATGCAGAGAAAGCCTTTGACAAAATTCAACATACATTTATAATAAAAACTCTCCAGAAAGCAGGAATAGAAGGAACATACCTCAACATAACAAAAGCTATATATGACAAACCTGCAGCAAACATTATCCTCAATGGTGAAAAATTGAAAGCATTTCCTCTAAAGTCAGGAACAAGACAATGGTGCCCACTTTCACCACTACCATTCAACATAGGTTTGGAAGTTTTGGCCACAGCAATCAGAGGAGAAAAAGAAATAAAAGGAATCCAAATTGCAAAAGAAGTAAAACTCTCACTGTTTGCAGATGACATGATCCTTTACATAGAAAACCCTAAAAACTCCACCAGAAAATTACTAGAGCTAATCAATGAATACAGTAAAGTTGTAGGATATAAAATCAACACACAGTAATCTCTTGCATTCCTATACACTAATAATGAGAAAATAGAACAAGAAATTAAGGAAACAATTCCATTCACCATTGCAATGAAAAGAATAAAATTCTTAGGAATATATCTACCTAAAAAAACAAAAGACCTATATATAGAAAACTATAAAACACTGGTGAAAGAAATCAAGGAGGACACTAATAGATGGAGAAATATACCGTGTTCATGGATTGGAAGAATCAATATAGTGAAAATGAGTATACTACCCAAAGCAATCTATAGATTCAATGCAATCCCTATCAAGCTACCAACGGTATTTTTCACAGACCTAGAACAAATAATTTCACAATTTGTATGGAAAGACAAAAACCTCAAATAGCCAAAGCAATCTTGAGAAAGAAGAATGGAATGGGAGGAATCAACCTGCCTGACTTCAGGCTCTACTACAAAGCCATAGTCATCAAGACAGTATGATACTGGCACAAAGACAGGCATATAGATCAATGGAACAAAATAGAAAGCCCAGAGATAAATCCACGCACATATGGACACCTTATCTTTGACAAAGGAGGCAAGAATATACAATGGAGAAAGACAATGTCTTTAACAAGTGGTGCTGGGAAAACTGGTCAACCACTTGTAAAAGAATGAAACTAGAACACTTTCTAACACAATACACAAAAATAAACTCAAAATGGATTAAAGATCTAAATGTAAGACCAGAAATTATAAAACTCCTAAAGGAGAACATAGGCAAAACACTCTCCAACATAAATCACAGCAGGATCCTCTATGACCGACCTCCCAGAATATTGGAAATAAAAGCAGAAATAAACAAATGGGACCTAATTAAAATTAAGTGCTTCTGCACAACAAAGAAGACTATAAGCAAGGTGAAAAGACAGCCTTCAGAATGGGAGAAAATAATAGCAAATGAAGCAACTGACAAAGAATTAATCTCAAAAATATACAAGCAATTCCTGCAGCTCAATTCCAGAAAAATAAATGACCCAATCAAAAAGTGGGCCAAAGACCTAAACAGACATTTATCCAAAGACATACAGATGGCTAACAAACACATGAAAAGATGCTCAACATCACTCTTTATCAGAGAAATGCAAATCAAAACCACTGTTAGGTACCATTTCACACCAGTCAGAATGGCTGCAATCCAAGTCTACAAGCAATAAATGCTGGAGAGGGTGTGGAGAAAAGGGAACCCTCTTACACTTTTGGTGGGGATGCAAACTAGTACAGTCACTATGGAGAACAGTGTGGATATTCCTTAAAAAACTTGAAACAGAACTGCCATACAACCCAGCAATCCCACTGCTGGGCATACACACTGAGGAAACCAGAATTGAAAGAGACACGTGTGCCCCAATGTTCATTGCAGCGCTGTTTATAATAGCCAGGGCATGGAAGCAACCTAGATGTCCATCAGCAGACAAATGGATAAGAAAGCAGTGGTACATATACACAATGGAGTATTACTCAGCCATTAAAAAGAATACATTTGAATCAGTTCTAATGAGGTGGATGAAACTGGAGCCTATTATACAGAGTGAAGTAAGCCAGAAAGAAAAACACCAATATAGTATACTAACGCATGTATATGGAATTTAGAAAGATGGTAATGATAACCCTGTATGTGAGACAGCAAAAGAGACACAGATGTATAGAACAGTCTTTTGGACTCTGTGGGAGAGGGTGGGATAATTTGGGAGAATGGCATTGAAACATGTATAATATACGTGAAACGAATCACCAGTCCAGGTTTGATGCATGATACAGAATGCTTGGGGCTGGTGCACTGGGATGACCCAGAGGGATGGGATGGAGAGGGAGGTTGGAGGGGGGTTCAGGATGGGGAACACGTGTAAACCCATGGTGGATTCATGTTGATATATGGCAAAACCAATACAATATTGTAAAGTAATTAGCCTCCAATTAAAATAAATAAATTTATATTTTTAAAAGTGCATTATAGATTAAGTAATGAAGAATTTCATATACAGATAGCCAAAGGGTGATAATATCCTTTAATGGTGAAATCATGGAAAATTTAAATGTTATTAAGGAAACAATCTATATAAATACAAGGTATTCATCATTAAGCAAAAGGATAAAAAATGTAATACATAGTTAAGAGAGCACACATTAGTCATCCTTTTCATCTTGTATATTGAGTATTGAGGTTCTTGGTTGTTTAAATGTCAGATATTTTCCTTGATGTTCTTTGACATTTTCTATAAACCTAGAATCCATTTTTTTTTTTTTTAAACAGAACAAGTTTAGATTACGAAATGTCACTTGCTTTTACTCTCTTGAAATACAAGACTGAATATAGACTGTATCAATGGGATGGGATATGTAATACTGCAATGGACACTTGCAAAACATCTTGCATCAAGAGCTAATTAACCTTCCTGGTACCTAGATAAGAATAGTGGCCTTTTAAAAAGGCATTTCTTATACAGGGAAAATCAAATGATAAACAGGCTTTACTGCCAACAGTAAAAGCAAATCTGACAAAGATAAGAATATGATTACTTTGTTATGTAAAAGGAGAGTGGTTTTGCTCATCTACCTCTACTCCAATAACTTGCCTTTTTCTACGTTACAGAATTCATAATGCCTTTAATGAACTAGTTCTGAGTCTCAAAACTTTGTGCAACTGTCTGCATAATAGTCATTATCCCCACTTTAGATCTGGGAAAACTGAGGCTCAACAGTAAAGTGACTTGGTTGTAATTAAGGCTTAGCTAGTTTTTAGGCTGGGCACATCTGGAATTAGTATACAGGAATACTTTGGAATTCTGGGCCTGGGTTTGTTTTTCCTTTTATTTATTTATTTTTTCATGGAAAAGCATTTTATTTTAAATATAGCAGTGTGCACATGTCAATCCCAAACTTTACTTTAATATATCCTTGATTTGTACATTACCCTGATGCTTTCAAGTGGGCTCATCCATATAGTTAACACACCAGCATGGTATTGACTGGTGGAGGAATGCATGGTTTTAAAACAAGTATGCAAATCCTTTGACACTATTCCCATCAAAATATGAGTCTAATTCCCCTCTATTTTAATATGGGTTAGTCTTAGTTAATCAATTTTTACTAGTAGAATGTGGCAGAAGTGACGCTGCATAATTTCTAGGCTAAATCATAAAGGGTACCTCAGCTTCCTCTTGACTCTCTCTCTCAGGACACTTGCTTTTGGAACCCAGTCATCACAATGTGAGGAAAACAAGCAGTCACATGAAATGTTGAGGTGAAGGAGTTCTGGCCACAGCCCAAGCAGAGGTCTAAGTCAACAGCCAGCATCAAATGCCAGGCAGGTGATGAGGGACCCTTCAAATGATTTCAGCCTTTCAACCTATGAGTCACCTTAGTGATGCTGAGTGGAACACAGACAAGCTGTCCCTAGAAAGCCCAGCCCAGATCACAGATTCAGGAACATAAAATTTGTCATTGCTGTAAGCTAATAAGTTTTCAGATGGTTTGGATACAATGAATGTAATAAACAAAAGGATTTACACACATACATGTATTTAACACTCTATGTGCTGACACTGTCCAGGGATGAAAGGAATAAGCTAATAAGGAAGGGAACCAACATTGCAGACTACATACCATGATCTGGGAACTGTGATCTGTGGAACCATATGTATATTATTCCATAACATTCTCAAAATAAGTTATTATCTTAATTTGGTGGAAAAGAAACCAGGGCAAGGTTAAGAGATTTGCTTTGGATCACAGTATTGGTCCATGGAAGAACTAAGATACAAACTTAGTTTTTAGGACTAGGAGTTCATTTGGTCTTTCTCTCTTTTAAAATAAACAAACAAGCAAACATTAGGATGTGCTTGCTATGAGTATCTTACATCTGGTATAAGTTTGTAACTAATAACCAAGCAATTTAATAAATGCTATGTTAGAAGTTTATGCAGTGCTTCAGTAACATAGATGCCATCATGATTATTTATCCTGACTGATCTTCCAGAATTAAGATTCCTTCACACTTTCATTTTTTCATAAGAGTTATTAGTCACTTGGGTCTTGAAAGAAGTTTAGGTGGAGAAGCATTCAAAAGAGTACTTAAACCAGAGGGGAAAATATGACAAAGTCATAGATACTGGCGATAGGTGGGGAAGGACTGGGGTTTGAACTTGTGAACATAAGGAACAAGGGAAGGAGTGGCCAGAGGCAAAGCTGAATGAAAGAAAGGAGGAAACATTTTATTTCTCAAGCCAAAGAGTTTACATCTCATTCTAGAATCAAAAGGAGCTGGGGATGTTTAAAACAAAGTGTTTGACCAGAGTATTAATATAAAATGACAGGTTGGGTCGCTGTGTAAAGATAGCATTTCACAGTGAAGTCAATTAGGAAGCTAATTTAATAATCCTTGAGAAATGAGGAGAACCTAAATAAACGAGTAGTTATAATAAAGAGAAGTGGTTCTAGAGGGATTAAAAATAATAATTCTGAATTAGTTGAATATGATTTAGATGGTTGTTTATTGACCCTGGATTGGATGGATACTGAGTCCTTGATTCCAAGCAGAGGGTACAAAGAGGTGTGTATGTATAAGAGGCAGATTGAGTTCATGTTTCAAAATAGTAAATCAAGAAAATTAAAAAAAAAAAAAAAACCTTAATACAAAACTAAAAGTGCAAGTCTGTAAATCAGCAAAAAGTCAAATTTGAAAGGTGGATATCTGAGAGTTAATGGAAGAAAGATAAAGGGAAGGAATGGAAATAAAATTATCTGCTGCTACTGCTGCTGCTAAGTCGTGTCAGTCATGTCCGACTCTGTGCGACCCCATAGATGGAAGCCCACCAGGCTCCTCTGTCCCTGGGATTCTCCAGGCAAGAACACTGGAGTGGGTTGCTATTTCCTTCTCCAATGCATGAAAGTGAAAAGGGAAAGTGAAGTCTCTCAGTCCTGTCTGACTCTTAGCGACCCCATGGACTGTAGCCTACCAGGCTCCTCCATCCATGGGATTTCCCAGGCATAAAATTATCTAGGGAATACTAAATGGGCAGAGCAGAAAATATGAATGTGGGAGATCAGGTTACTAATTAGGAGAGATGATACTAGAAATGAACCAGTGAAAGACTAGGAGGAATAGGTGTTAGAAAGAATAAAGAAAAAAAGAATATTTTCTGGAATCCAAGAAAATGAAGGGAGCTAAAGGCAGCAAAGGTTGTAGAGTTCAGGCAGCATGCCTATCAAAAAACTCCCATTGATTTTAGCACTCAGGATATGACTGCGGAAGTAAGTTGTAGCTGAGTGAAGTTTGAAAAGCCTGTACAGATACATACCCAGGGACAAAAATGTTGGGTTGTATGGTAGCTCTATTTTTAGCTTTTTTGAGAAACTTCCATTAAGTTTTCTACAGTGGCTTCACCAATTTACATTCCCACCAGATACATGAACCTCAGTATTCATAGGCAGCATTATTTACAACTGCCAGGATATGAAAGCAACCTAAGTGTCCATCAAGAGATGAATTAATAAAGAAGGTATAATGAAATACATCTCAGCCATAAAAATAATGAAATTTTGCCATTTGCAGCAACATGGAAGGACCTGGTAGGCATTTGGCTAAACTAAACAATTCAGACAAAGACAAATACTATATGTGAGACATAAAAAATAAAACTAGTGAATACAGCAAAAAAAGAAACAGACTCACAGATACAGAAAACAAACTAGCACTTACCAGTTGGGAGAGAAATGGGGAAGGGGCAGTATAGGGTGAGGATTAAAAGGTGCAAACTACTGTGTATAAAAAAAGCTCATGGAGGGGAGGAGCTAAGATGGCGGAGGAGTAGGACAGGGAGAACACTTTCTCCCCCACAAATTCATCAAAAGAACATTTAAACGCGGAGTAAATTCCACAAAACAACTTCTGAATGCCGGCAGAGGACATCAGGCACCCAGAAAAGCATCCCAAGTCTTCGAAAGGAGAGAGAAGAAATACAGCTCCACTCACCAGAACACCGACACAAGCTTCCCTGACCAAGAACCTTGACAAGCCACCTGTATAAACCCACACAGAGCGAGGAAACGCCACAATAAATAGAACTCCACAAACTGCCAGAATACAGAAAGGACACCCCAAACTCAGCAATTTAAACAAGATGAAGAGACAGAGGAATACCCAGCACATAAAGGAACAGGATAAATGCCCACCAAACCAAACAAAAGAGGAAGAGATAGGGAATCTACCTGATAAAGAATTCCGAATAATGATAGTGTAATTGATCCAAAATCTTGAAATCAAAATGGAATCACAGATAAATAGCTTGGAGACAAAGATTGAGAAGATGCAAGAAAGGTTTAACAAGGACCTAGAAGAAATAAAAGAGAGTCAATATAAAATGAATAATGCAATAAATGAAATTAAAAACACTCTGGAGGCAACAAATAGTAGAAAACAGAGGCAGAAGATAGGATTAGTGAATTAGAAGATAGAATGGTAGAAATAAATGAATCAGAGAGGATAAAAGAAAACCGAATTAAAAGAAATGAGGACAATCTCAGAGACCTCCAGGACAATATTAAACGCTACAACATTCGAATCATAGGGGTCCCAGAAGAAGAAGACAAAAAGAAAGACCATGAGAAAATACTTGAGGAGATAATAGTTGGAAACTTCCCTAAAATGGGGAAGGAAATAATCACCCAAGTCCAAGAAACCCAGAGAGTCCCAAACAGGATAAACCCAAGGAGAAACACCCCAAGACACATATTAATCAAATTAACAAAGATCAAACACAAAGAACAAATATTAAAAGCAGCAAGGGAAAAACAACAAATAACACACAAGGGGATTCCCATTAGGATAACAGCTAATCTTTCAATAGAAACTCTTCAAGCCAGGAGGGAATGGCAAGACATACTTAAAGTGATAAAGAAAATAACCTACAGCCCAGATTATTGTACCCAGCAAGGATCTCATTCAAATATGAAGGAGAAATCAAAAGCTTCTCAGACAAGCAAAAGCTGAGAGAAATCAGCACCACCAAACCAGCTCTCCAACAAATACTAAAGGATTTTCTCTAGACAGAAAACACAAAAACAGTGTATAAACTCGAACCCAAAACAATAAAGTAAGTGGCCACGGGATCATACTTATCAGTAATTACCTTAAATGTAAATGGGTTGAATGCCCCAACCAAAAGACAAAGACTGGTTGAATGGATACAAAAACAAGACCCCTACATATGTTGTCTACAAGAGACCCACCTCAAAACAGGGGACACATACAGACTGAAAGTGAAGGGCTGGAAAAAGATTTTCCATGCAAATAGGGACCAAAAGAAAGCAGGAGTAGCAATACTCATATCAGATAAAATAGACTTTAAAACAAAGGCTGTGAAAAGAGACAAAGAAGGTCACTACATAATGATCAAAGGATCAATCCAAGAAGAAGATATAACAATTATAAATATATATGCACCCAACACAGGAGTGCCGCAATATGTAAGACAAATGCTAACAAGTATGAAAGGAGAAATTAACAATAACACAATAATAGTGGGAGACTTTAATACCCCACTCACACCTATGGATAGATCAACTAAACAGAAAATTAACAAGGAAACACAAACGTTAAATGATACAATAGACCAGTTAGACCTAATTGATATCTATAGGACATTTCATCCCCAAACAGTGAATTTCACCTTTTTCTAAGTGCACATGGAACCTTCTCCAGGATAGATCACATCCTGGGCCATAAATCTAGCCTTGGTAAATTCAAAAAAATAGAAATCATTCCTAGCATCTTTTCTGACCACAATGCAGTAAGATTAGATCTCAATTACAGGAGAAAAACTATTAAAAATTCCAACATATGGAGGCTGAAAAACACACTGCTGAATAACCAACAAATCACAGAAGAAATCAAAAAAGAAATCAAAATTTACATAGAAACTAATGAAAATGAAAACACAACAACTCAAAACCTGTGGGACACTTTAAAAGCAGTCCTAAGGGGAAAGTTCATAGCAATACAGGCATACCTCAAGAAACAAGAAAAAAGTCAAATAAATAACCTAACCCTACACCTAAAGCAACTAGAAAAGGAAGAAATGAAGAACCCCAGGGTTAGTAGAAGGAAAGAAATCTTAAAAATTAGGGCAGAAATAAATGCAAAAGAAACAAAAGAGACCATAGCAAAAATCAATAAAGCCAAAAGCTGGTTCTTTGAAAGGATAAATAAAATTGACAAACCAGTAGCCAGACTCATCAAGAAACAAAGGGAGAAAAATCAAATCAATAAAATTAGAAATGAAAATGGAGAGATCACAACAGACAACACAGAAATACAAAGGATCATAAGAGACTACTATCAACAATTATATGCCAATAAAATGGACAACGTGGAAGAAATGGACAAATTCTTAGAAAAGTACAACTTTCCAAAACTGGACCAGGAAGAAATAGAAAATCTTAACAGACCCATCACAAGCACGGAAATTGAAACTGTAATCAGAAATCTTCCAGCAAACAAAAGCCCAGGTCCAGACGGCTTCACAGCTGAATTCTACCAAAAATTTAGAGAAGAGCTAACACCTATCCTGCTCAAACTCTTCCAGAAAATTGCAGAGAAAGGTAAACTTCCAAACTCATTCTATGAGGCCACCATCACCCTAATACCAAAACCTGACAAAGATCCCACAAAAAAAGAAAACTACAGGCCAATATCACTGATGAACATAGATGCAAAAATCCTTAACAAAATTCTAGCAATCAGAATCCAACAACACATTAAAAAGATCATACACCATGACCAAGTGGGCTTTATCCCAGGGATGCAAGGATTCTTCAATATCCGCAAATCAATCAATGTTATACACCACATTAACAAATTGAAAAACAAAAACCATATGATTATCTCAATAGATGCAGAGAAAGCCTTTGACAAAATTCAACATACATTTATGACAAGAACTCTCCAGAAAGCAGGAATAGAAGGAACATACCTCAACATAACAAAACCTATATATGACAAACCTGCAGCAAACATTATCCTCAATGGTGAAAAATTGAAAGCATTTCCTCTAAAGTCAGGAACAAGACAAGGGTGCCCACTTTCACCATTACTATTCAACATAGTTTTGGAAGTTTTGGCCACAGCAATCAGAGCAGAAAAAGAAATAAAAGGAATCCAAATTGGAAAAGAAGAAGTAAAACTCTCACTGTTTGCAGATGACATGATCCTTTACATAGAAAACCCTAAAGACTCCACCAGAAAATTACTAGAACTAATCAATGATTATAGTAAAGTTGCAAGATATAAAATCAACACACAGAAATCCCTTGCATTCCTATACACTAATAATGAGAAAACTGAAAGAGAAATTAAGGAAACAATTCCATTCACCATTGCAACAGAAAGAATAAAATACTTAGGAATATATCTACCTAAAGAAACCAAAGACCTATACATAGAAAACTATAAAACACTGGTGAAAGAAATCAAAGAGGACACTAATAGATGGAGAAATATACCATGTTCATGGATTGGAAGAATCAATATAGTGAAAATGAGTATACTACCCAAAGCAATTTATAGATTCAATGCAATCCCTATCAAGCTACCAACGGTATTCTTCACAGAGCTAGAACAAATAATTTCACAATTTGTATGGAAATACAAAAAACCTCGAATAGCCAAAGCTATCTTGAGAAAGAAGAATGGAACTGGAGGAATCAACCTGCCTGACTTCAGGCTCTATTACAAAGCCACAGTTATCAAGACAGTATGGTACTGGCACAAAGACAGAAATATTGGTAAATGGAACAAAATAGAAAGCCCAGAGATAAATCCATGCACATATGGACACCTTATCTTTGACAAAGGAGGCAAGAATATACAATGGATTAAAGACAACCTCTTTAACAAGTGGTGCTGGGAAAACTGGTCAACCACTTGTAAAAGAATGAAACTAGACCACTTTCTAACACCATACACAAAAATAAACTCAAAATGGATTAAAGATCTCAACGTAAGACCAGAAACTATAAAACTCCTAGAGGAGAACATAGGCAAAACACTCTCCGACATACATCACAGCAGGATCTTCTATGACCCACCTCCCAGAATATTGGAAGTAAAAGCAGAAATAAACAAATGGGACCTAATTAAACTTAAAAGCTTCTGCACAACAAAGGAAACTATTAGCAAGGTGAAAAGACAGCCTTCAGAATGGGAGAAAATAATAGCAAATGAAGCAACTGACAAACAACTAATCTCAAAAATATACAAGCAACTCCTACAGCTCAACTCCAGAAAAATAAATGACCCAATCAAAAAATGGGCCAAAGAACTAAATAGACATTTCTCCAAAGAAGACATACAGATGGCTAACAAACACATGAAAAGATGCTCAACATCACTCATTATCAGAGAAATGCAAATCAAAACCACTATGAGGTACCATTTCACGCCAGTCAGAATGGCTGCAATCCATAAGTCTACAAGCAATAAATGCTGGAGAGGGTGTGGAGAGAAGGGAACTCTCTTGCACTGTTGGTGGGAATGCAAACTAGTACAGCCACTATGGAGAACAGTGTGGAGATTCCTTAAAAAACTGGAAATAGAACTGCCTTATGATCCAGCAATCCCACTGCTGGGCATACACACTGAGGAAACCAGAAGGGAAAGAGACACGTGTACCCCAATGTTCATCGCAGCACTGTTTATAATAGCCAGGACATGGAAGCAACCTAGATGCCCATCAGCAGATGAATGGATAAGAAAGCAGTGGTACACACAATGGAGTATTACTCAGCCATTAAAAAGAATACATTTGAATCAGT
This sequence comes from Bos indicus x Bos taurus, assembly GCF_003369695.1. Classification (NCBI taxonomy): domain Eukaryota; kingdom Metazoa; phylum Chordata; class Mammalia; order Artiodactyla; family Bovidae; genus Bos; species Bos indicus x Bos taurus. The sequence goes on along the minus strand of NC_040081.1, from coordinate 28,587,508 downwards.
TCTAATGAGATGGATGAAACTGGAACCTATTATACAGAGTGAAGTAAGCCAGAAAGAAAAACACCAATACAGTATACTAACACATATATATGGAATTTAGAAAGATGGTAACAATAACCCTGTGTACGAGACAGCAAAAGAGACACCGATGTATAGATCAGTCTTATGGACTCTGTGGGAGAGGGAGAGGGAGAGGGTGGGGAGATTTGGGAAAATAGCATTGAAACATGTATAATATCATGTATGAAATGAGTCGCCAGTCCAGGTTCGATGCACGGTACTGGATGCTTGGGGCTGGTGCACTGGGACGACCCAGAGGGAGGGGAGGGGAGGGAGGAGGGTGGAGGGTTCAGGATGGGGAACGCGGGTATACCTGTGGCAGATTCATTTCGATATTTGGCAAAACTAATACAATATTGTAAAGTTTAAAAATAAAGTAAAATTTGGAAAAAAAAAAAAGAAAGTTAAGACAGTAAATCTGAGTTCTCATCACAAGAAAAATATTTTCCTTTTTCTTTAATTTTGTATCTATGTGAGATGATGGATGTTCAGTAAACTTATCATGATAATCATTTCATGGTGTATGTAAATCAAATCATTATGCTGTACACCCTAAACTTATTCAGTGTTGTATGTCAATTGTATCTCAATAAAACTGGAAGAAAAAAAAAAAAGCTCATGGATATATTATACAACACAAGGAATACAGGCAATATTTTAAAATAACTGAAAGTGGAGTACAGCATTTAAAAATTGTGAATCACTATATTTTATACCTTTAAATTATACAATATTTTACATCAACTATAAGTCAATAGAAATAACACAAATTTAAAAAATAAGACTGAGAAAAGGTGAACTTAATACTGAAAGGGCACACGTAAAGAAAAAGTTTCAAGAGCAATGGGTTGCTTTTGTTAAATTCATTGAACTTATCACTCCCAAGACACAGACTGTTCTCTCACATCTTTCATGTTATTGTTTGAGCTTCAGAGAGGTAAGAATATGAAGAGAAACATCAGAAGGGAGGTTTAGGATATAGGGGATTTTCTAATGACTGACAAAACATTTCAGAGTTCTGTGACTGATTTTAAGAGTTTGAGTAGACGTACAGATCCTCATGGGCTTCCCAAGTGGCTCAGCGGTAAAGAATCTGCCTGCTGATGCAGGAGATTTGGGTTTGATCCCTAGACTGGGAAGATTAACTGGAGTAGGAAATGGTAACCCACTCCAGTATTCCTGCCTGGGAAATCCCATGGACAGAGGAGTCTGGCAGGTTACAGTCCATGGTGTTGCAAAAGAGTCAGACACTTAGGGACTAAACAGCAAAAACACCAACAACAGATCTTTATGGAACGGGGTTCTAGAAGATAAAGAATGATCAAACATGAGATTTCTTATGATGTGTTATGAACTGAATATTTGTGTCCCCCAAAATTGATATGTTGAAGCTTCAGCACCCTCATGCAATTTTGTTTGGAGATAGGGCCATTATGGTATAACTAAGGTTAATTGAAATCATAAGGCTAGAGATTCGATCCATTAAAATTTGTGTCTTTATAAGTAGGGACACCAGAGTGCTCTATTATCTGTCTCTCTTTTCCCCAAGTGAGGATATAGCATGAGGACAGCCACCTGTGAACCAAAAAGAGAGCCCTCATCATGAGCTGAATTGGCTTGCACCAGATCTTGGACTTACCAGCATCAAGTTGAAGCCATCCAGATTATGGTACTTTGTTCTAGAAGCCTATGTGGACTAACACATGGTGTATGAAGCAAACAGCAATGAACTCATATTCAAACTATTGAATGAGTTTGAGAGGGACAGTCTCCATACAGACAGATATGTAGGGTGAGGCCGAGTATCACAGTTGAAAGAGAGAGAGAGGCAGAGGTCTCTGAGGAGCAGTTGGAGGCTTCATTTCATGGCTTCACTTCTACTGAGGCTGTGAAGACGTCTTGGGAAACAGTCAGTCCTCCTCCTGTGCTTCTCCTTTGCTTTCACACTACTACTCTACGTATGACCCTTCTGAGATGGATGTGTCCCAGCAAGCAATTCTCTGCAACACCAGTTGGGTGTCCTGTGATTTAACTGACTTCTGACACGACCTACCTGGAGATAGCTTCAGACCCCATAGGTTACAGGCTCAGTCCCACAAGACTGTTCCCCTCCCACTTCAGATGCTAACTGCAAGTCCAGGTCACTAGCCCTTATGACTCACTGGCTATAAATTTGAAGTTGTCACAACCCCCAGTTTAGTTGAGTTCAGTCGCTTAGTCGTGTCTGACTCTTTGCGACCCCATGAACTGCAGCATGCCAGGCCTCCCTGTCCATCACCAACTCCTGGAGTCTATCCAAACCCATGTCACAACCCCTACCTTGGGTTAATTTGCTAGAAAGGCACATAGAGCTCAGGGGATCACATGCTTATGTTTAACAGTCTTTTAAAGGATGCAGGGTAAATGATAGAGATGCTCAGTCAGATGAAGAGATACATACTGAGGTCTGGGAAGATCCTGAGCCCAGGAGCATCTGTACCAGTGGATTTAGGACATGTCACTCTTCTGATATGTGAATGTGTTCACAAACCTGCCACCCTCTGAATCTTAGTATATATTAGGATTTCCTGGGAAGCTTCATCAGATAGGTATGATAAATTATTAACTCAATTTCCAGCACCTGTCTCCTCTCTGTAGAAGTGAAGAAGGTAGGGCTGAAAATTCCAAGCTTAAAATTATGGTTTGGCTTTCCTAGTGACCAGTCCCCATCCAGGAGCCCACCTGGGAATGTCTTTTTAGAACAAAACACTTTGATCATTGGGGAAATTCCAAGGGTTTTAGAAGTTCTTTGTCAGGGATTGTAGTCAAAGGCCAAATATTAGAACAAAAGATGTTCCTAGTGCTTTTATCATTTAGGAAATTACAAGGGTTTCAAGAATTTAGGGCAGAGATCAATGCTATATATTTTCTATCCTCATAGAAGGTGGGAAGAAAAAAAAAAAGCAGGTGTTGTTGGTGCTTCACTCAGTTCTGTTTTGCACTCACAGTTCCTGTGTATGCTGACCTGGCAGATTTCTATTGCAAATGCTTATGTGTCTGCTTGCAGGGTTCTCTGACCACTGGAAAGCACTTGGTTCTATGCAAGTGTGTCAGGGCTGGGGTGATGATCTTCCTGGAAGTGTTTCTCATCCAAAAACTGACAGGAGTTGATGAATAAATCTGCAAACTTTTTGTTCCTTGGTGAGGCAACCCTGAAGATTTTCCATGCAGTCCCTCTAAAGTTCTCTGTAGAACTGAGCCACAGTTGTTGTTTGGTTGCTAAGTTGTGTCTGACTCTTTTGAGACCCCATGGACTGTAGCCCTCCAGGCTCCTCTATCCATGGGATTTCCCAGCCAAGAATACTGGAGTGGGTAGTCATTCCCTTCTCCAGGGTATCTTCCTGACTCAGGGTTCAAACCAGTGTCTCCTGCATTGGCAGGCAGATTCTTTACCACTGAGCCACCTGAGAAGTCCCTAGCTCTAGTTAAGTAAAATAATAATCTGCTCTTTACTGTGTTCTGTATTGGATTCCTTTCCTTCTGTCTTAGGGTTTCCAGGTGGTACTAGTGGTAAAGAATCCGCTTGTCAATGCAGGAGGCACAAGAGACGCAGGTTTGATCCTTGGGTAGGGAAGATTCCTGGAGGAGGGCATGACAACCCACTCCAGTATTCTTGTCTGGAGAATCCCCATGGACAGAGGAGCCTGGCGGCTGGCCTAGGGTCAGGTCTTTGTCCGTAGGGTCACAGAGAATCAAGACATGAATGAAGTGACTTAGCACTCATGCCTTCTGTCTTATTATCCACTCCACTAACTGGTGCTTCCAGATCACCTCTTAGGTAAACTATTTGCACTCAGACTTTGCTTCTGGAAGAAGATAATCTAAGACACCATTTTATATTAGTTTCTAGGTTGTAGAGACTGCTTATCAAATGAGTGAAAAGTTGTACATTTTCCTTTAATCTGGCCCCACACAATTTTATATATACATAATTACAGGCACAGGATATTTTATAATTCCCTTCTTTGGTTAGGATACTATTGATGCTGCTGCTAAATGGCTTCAATTGTGTCTGACTCTGTGTGACCCCATAGATAGCAGCCCACCAGGCTCCTCTGTCCCTGGGATTCTCTAGGCAAGAACACTGGAGTGGGTTTCCATATCCTTCTCCAATGCATGGAAGTGAAAAGGGAAAGTGAAGTCGCTCAGTCATGTTCGACTCTTAGCGATCCCATGGACTACAGCCTACCAGGCTCCTCCGTCCATAAAATTTTCTAGGCAAGAGTACCGGAATGGGTTACCATTTCCTTCTCCCATTATATATTATAATATATAGCAGCAAATGAAAAAAATTGATTTTAAACCCAGTAAAAGCAAAAACAACAACAACAAAATTAAACCTATAATTTAGTATATTACTTGTCCTAGAAATAACTCTTAATTTTTATAACAGAAATTTAATATTGACTTAACCAAAAACTGAGATATAAATATAGGGGAAAGATATGGAAATGATATTGAGTTTCTTATATAAGCTAAATTTCCACGACCATAGTGAAAGTCAATAGATGCTGCCTAAATTGGTAGACCAAGAATGTTTTATTTATTTGATTGTCACTTGAAGTCATGGGGATGTACCACAAAGAATAACCAAAAGAATGTAAAATACTGCTTCTGAGAAGCAAGGCTGGAAGACAGAGTTAATAAGCAAGGGTGTGAAGTAATTAAGCTTTATTTTCCTATCAACTTATTAGTACTCTGATTTCTGAATATTTTGTGTATGTGTATTTATGAAAAATTAAAGTAAATATTAAACATTCTGTTGTTTTATATATATATATAGGGTTGGCCAAAGTGTTCATTTGAGTTTTTCCCTTATGAACCTTCTGGCCTATCCAATATTTGTACCTCTTGATACCATTTCTTATATGTCTTTAACCCATGCTATCATAGAGAAAACACTTCTTTCATGAAAAAGTAAGCCTGAAAAAGGAAATGGGAGGGTTAGGGGAGAAGAAAGAGAAGGAAGTAGAGAAGGAAAGGAAGCAGAAGTGGCAAAACAAGAATGTGATGGTCTCCTGGAATCTTCTCATGTCTGGCATTTTTCCAAATCTCTCACAAAACTTAATAAGCTCTATAACTGTTTAACATCTTTACTTGTTAGGTAGCCAACTAGATGCTATGTTCCTTTAGTCAATGGTAATATTTTTGCTTGCTAAGTAGGGAGAACATCAAAAAATTGTTAGATTATTGACCTGTTACTCTTTGTCATCTTGCAAAACAGTTCCTGGACTAAAAAAAAAAAACTCTTAAATTTTTCTACACTGTGTTGGAATATACTCACCTTTACTTTTTAGGTTACCTTGATGTATCTATGTTGAACTATTCTTTTTCTTCAGTAATCAATTGAAGCCAGCATTTCTTTCTTTTTCTATTTTTGAGCAATGCATGTGCTGTGCTACGCTTAGTCGCTCAGCCTTGTCTGACTCTTTGTGACCTCATGGACTGTAGCCCGCCAGGCTCCTCTGTCCATGGGAATTCTCTAGGCAAGATACTGGAGTGGTTTGCCATGACCTCTTCCAGGGGATCTTCCAAACCCAGGGATTGAACCTAGATCTCATGCACTGCAGGAGGATTCTTTACCATCTGAGCCACCAGGGAAGCCCAATGTATCTATGTTGGACTATGCTTTTACTTCAGTAAGCAGTTAAAGCCAGCATTTCTTTCTTTTTGATTTTTCAGCCACTTATTATCTCCCAGGTTTTAATGTCTCTTCTTCCTTTAAGACTTCTTCACAATTAGTCAATTTATGATATATATGGGGAAACCTTTCATAGAAATCAAGAGAGATTGCTGAAGTGCTAGTGTTCTCCTACACTAATTAATGTACTCAGCTTTAGAAACATAAAACCATACTTTCAATACCTCAAAAATGCTTCAAATATTGTATACAAAGCAGAATTATTATTAGTTTCAGAAGAACTGCAAGCAGAATTTTCACATCACCGCTGAATGGACGAGAAAGACAAGAGAGATTTTCTTCTCTTTTCCTCCCTCTTTCACTCCCTTCTTTCCTTCTTCCCTTTTTCTTTCTATGTTTCTTCATTTAGGACTAATGCAGATGTCAACACCTCTAAATGCATATCAAGAAGACAAAAAGTGTATTACAAATAAAATGACACTTTGTAATCTATACTGTTAATACAAATGAATGCCAATACATTGAAAGAAACCACATTCTTATCCACATGTCACTTTGATTTTAAATAGGCACAATTTGAGGAGCTTAGAGAGCTGTTTTGTTTTTTTTTTTTTTTCAGTTTTATTCCTATAGGTACCTTACTGTTTTGGTGAACTGTAAACAGTTCCTTCCTTTTTTCCATTTTAATCATTTTTAAGTATATAATTCACCAACATTAAGTATACTTACAAATTGTGTAGTCATCACCACTATATATATCCAGAACTTCTTTATCATCCAAAACATAAACTTGCCCCCATTAAACAATAACTTGAATTTTTTCTATCAAACTATTAAAAAGTTCTAATGTAAACATATGGGGTTTGGGAGTTTTAGAAATTATTTACATGAAATTTTGAAAATAAAAAATAATATCATTGGCAAGAATTGTTTTTAATTTGCCAATTTTCAGAATTAAAATATATACTGGCAATATAGAAAATCTTTATATTGATCACACTTATACCAATTATTTTATTCAGGATTTTTTTAGGAGAGGAAAGTTGGTTCGACTTTTTAGCTATCGATTTTGCATTCTTGGTAACAATTCCCATTGTACTGGTAACACAGAAGTTCTAGACAACCTTAATCGACATGGTTCAGCACAGTTCTCATGCTTGTCAGGCGGGTCTTTTTCTCAACTGACCTTTCAACAGTAGCCTTTAAAAGACAGATGGAAGAAAGTGGATAGTCCTTTCAAGGTGGCACAGATGTGGAATTGCAAACATGTTTAAATTATTTTTCTAATTGAAAATATGTCTTTCTTCAGTCATGATATGATTTAGAAAAATGTTTACTCTGTCCAGCAGTGCTGAATGACATGGATGATGGTGCCTGAATCATATCCACTACGGCACAAAGGCATTGCATTATTAAAAAATAGTCTGTGAACAGCTATTTTCCCAAACACAAGTTATTTACCTGAGTTCAGGGACACGTGATAAGGATTTTTAGATCCAGGGCTTATTCTTTCCATGAAAAGAGTTTATTTCTCCTGAGTTTTATTTGCACTTAATATCAAGATATATTATGTGATTAACCAATGGGAAACAATACCATTTTGCCACTGAAAATGATTCATTTACATAAAGATGTTTAATGTCCTATCTTCATTTCATTATTTTTTTCTGAGTGAAATTACAGGTTTCTCATGTTTTTTGCTATTAAAAAATCACATATTATTACTCAAGGTAAATGATAATGACTAGATGGCAAATGTTTTCATAGAAACTTGAATATTAGACTCAATTAGCTGTTGATGATAAAAGTATTACAATATACCTGTATGTTATATTTACAATTATTTATATAAAACACCTATATAAATATATATAGTGCATATTTATATAAAAAATAAAATAGTGTATAAAATCTAGATTGGAAGCATATGATTCTGCTACTGCTGCTAAGTCGCTTCAGTCGTGTCCGATTCTGTGCGACCCCATAAACGGCAGCCCACCAGGCTCCCCCGTCTCTGGGATTCTCCAGGCAACAACATTGGAGTGGGTTCCCATTTCCTTCTCCAATGCATGAAAGTGAAAAGTGAAAGTGAAATCGCGCAGTCGTGTCTGACTCTTCGCGACCCCATGGACTGCAGCCTACCAGGCTCCTCTGTCCATGGGATTTTCCAGGCAAAAGTACTGGAGTGGGGTGCCATTGCCTTCTCCGTATATGATTCTAAGAATTTTAAATTAGTAAGTGTAGGATGAAAATAGAAGTGTTAGTTGCTCAGTTGTGTCTGACTCTTTGTGACGCAGTGGACTGTAGCCCACCACACTCCTCTGTCCATGGGATTCTTCAGGCAAGAATACCGGAGTGGGTTGCCGTCCTGTTCTCCAGGGAATTTTCCCAATTTGGGTCTCCTGAATTGCAGACAGATTCTTTACCATCTGAGCCACCAGGGAAACTGTATTTTCAAACTTCATAATTTAGCCCTTTTTGAACAGTTTTTAATGGATGTTTCTTGAGTGCTTAGAAGAATCATATGGTAACATCTAACCTATTGGTTGTGTATAGTACTTTATGTGTTAATTATATTATATGGGTTTATATAATTTATAATCTAACCTTATCTAATATAACCTTATCTACTTCAACAGAATTGCACTTTGAATATGAATACCAACATTTGAAAACAAAATGCATTGTTAGTTTTGCATTTTGAAAACCACAAAACAGTTCTTGACTTTTGCAATTCAACATATTAGCATCTATTGCGGTTGGATGAGTACATTTTCAATAAGAAACCAATGAATTATGGAGCCTTTTCAATGGTAACTTACAATAGAGCAATATTTCATGGAATTTATATTCTTTACAATGTTTTCTCTCCTGTGAAATGTGGATTGGTTGACACCTCCTGCAGCCTGCTTAATCTTTTGTAAATATTTGCAAGTCTAAATTATTGGTATGGATTTTGATGCTGCCCAAGAAGAAAAAAAAAAAAAAACCTCAAAGAGGAAGAGAGATACTTAAAAACAAGTAAAGCAGGAATATGCAAAGAATAAACAGGGAAAATAGGTCATCTGGTTGTTCTGTGTATCTAATGTTCTGTATTTGAAAATTTATATCTTAAATATAGAAAGTTAAGGGTTTTTTTAATTTTTATTTGTTTTTAATTTAACAAGACTTTTTAAGCCACTTGAACTATGAAGAAGGAAAAGGAAAAACACTAACTTCAGTAATTTTCCAAATTATGCAATCTGTAATGTCATATACATTTCTAATGCTCACACCTTCAGTGACTTTACCAGCAATTTTGATTTCATATTTGAGAAAATTGATATACAATTTGACAAGTCAACTTTACTTTTTATAATGAAAATATCATTTTCTAAAGAGGAGGGATTTTGTTTCCTCTTGTGTAAGGAACCCAGTCACATTGATACAGCACCCAATCACAATTGATCATTCCCTCCCGGTGCCAATATCCTGTTTGAGTACACTTGGTAGTTATTACATGTAACAGTCTTTAACACAATTACAATTTCCCATGCCTGTGTTTTCTACTAAGAGTGACTTAAATTTGTTCATTATTTTATACAATGCCTATTTTCTTCAGCCTGGGTTTATTGCAAGCTCTCCTAATTGAGTTCTTACCTCCCACCTTGCTCCTTCTTCAGTTGGTTCAAAAGGAATTCAGGGTATGTATGCTTTTTCTCAAATTCCTTTCAATGGTTCCCTTTTCCTTGAAATCAAAAGCCATAATCCTTATCATGACCAAAAAAAAAAAATTTTTTTTAAATTTTTCCCTGGTGTTTCTGTGCTCTTACTCTCTATACTTCCATATTGTTCCCCTCACTCACTCTGTTCCAGCCACACTAGTCTTCTGGCTGCTTGCTGAGCAGCCCAAGCACATTGCCACCTAGTGATTTTTGCATGAATTGTCCTTCCTCAGAGAATGCTTGTCCCTAAGCCATTCATGTGGTGAAATCCTCACTTTAAGATTTTGCTCAGGGACTTCCCAGGTGGTCAAGTGGTTGAGAATCTGCCTTCCAATGCAGGTGGCATGGGTGTGATCCTTGATGGGGAACTAAAATCCCACATGGTGTGGGGCAACAGAACTACTGAGCAGGCCCAGGCCGAGAAGCCTGCATTCTGCAATGAAGATCCCATGTTCAGTAACTGAGACCCAGTGCAGCCATGAATAAATAGATATTTTAAAAATGTTGTGCTCAGATGTCATATTCTCAGGGAGTCTTCTCTCAGTCCCCTCAGCTCAGTTCAGTTCAATTCAGTCACTCAGTCGTGTCCAACTCTTTGTGACCCCATGAATCGCAGCACACCAGGCCTCCCTGTCCATCACCAACTCCTGGAGTTCACTCAGACTCACGTCCAAAGAGTCAGTGATGCCATCCAGCCATCTCATCCTCTGTCGTCCCCTTCTCCTCCTGCCCCCAATCCCTCCCAGCATCAGAGTCTTTTCCAATGAGTCAACTCTTTGCATGAAGTGGCCAAAGGACTGGAGTTTCAGTTTTAGCATCATTCCTTCCAAAGAAATCCCAGGGCTGATCTCCTTCAGAATGGACTGGTTGGATCTCCTTGCAGTCCAAGGGACTCTCAAGAGTCTTCTCCAACACCACAGTTCAAAAGCATCAATTCTTTGCCACTCAGCTTTCTTCACAGTCCAACTCTCACATCCATATCTGACCACTGGAAAAACCATAGCCTTGACTAGACGGACCTTTGTTGGCAAAGTAATGTCTCTGCTTTTCAACATGAGACTGCAATTCCACTCTACTCTCATCCTCCCCACTTCTTTCCATTGCCTAGCCCTGCTGGTACTTCCTCTTCCTCATAGTACTTTTCACTGTTTAACAGTTATATATAATTGACTTTCATTCCTCTACTGCCTCCCCTACTAGGAACCAGGCCTCATCAATACAGGAATGTTTTTCTTCTTTTTGATTTGTTTTGTTTTCTGACACATCATCAGCCCTGGTAAATGTTGAGTTTTCCATCATTCAGTTCAGTTGCTCAGTCATGTATGACTCTTTGTGACCCCGTGGACTGCAGCACACCGGCTTCTCTGTCCATCACCAACTCTCAGAGCTTGCTCAGACTCATGTCCATTGAGTCAGTGATGCCATCCAACCATCTTATTCTCTGTCTTCCCCTTCTCCTCCTGCCTTCAATCTTTCCCAGCATCAGGGTCTTTTCCAATGAGTCAGTTCTTCACATCAGGTGGCCAAAGTACTGGAGTTTCAGCTTCAGCATCAGTCCTTCCAATGAATACTCAGGACTGATTTCCTTTAAGATTGACTGGTTGGATCCCTTTGTAGTTCAAGGGACTCTTTTCCAACACCACAGTTCAAAAACATCAATTCTTTGGTGCTCAGCTTTCTTTATAGTTCAACTCTCACATCCATACATGACTACTGAAAAACCATAGCTTTGACTAGACAGACCTTTGTTGGCAAAGTAGTGTCTCTGCATTTTAATATGCTGTCTAGGTTGGTCATAGCTTTTCTTCCAAGGAGCAAGCATCTTTTAATTTCATGGCTATGCAGTCACCATCTGCAGTGATTTTGGAGCCCAAAGAAAATAATGTCTTTCACTGTTTCCTTTGTTTTCCATAAATGTTTATTTATTCTGTTGACCAGGTAAACATTCTGACCAACAGAATAAATGAATAGAAGGCATAAAATAATGGTCTTAAATGAATGAATTGACTCAAAGGACTAGGAGTCAATAACTCCAAGAAAAGTTTATATATTTTACATAAATATCAAAGTAGTATTATGAAAAGTCTAATCTTACTACTAAGCTTGATATTTATCCTGCATTATGCCTCTTTCATCTAATTTGTGATTTTTACTTCTATAAGCTAAAAATATTCTGTCATATGTGTTGTTTTTTTCTCAAGGACAACACAACCTTTCAGAGGAAACTCAGGCCCCAAGTGTAATACTGTTTTTGCCACATTAGAAAATTGTGGGGAAATAAATAACTCAGGTTTCATCATTATGATAGCTAATGGCTTCAGGGATGACCTGAAAGCAGACAATATGGTCCAAATGTCGTCTCCATCTGTGTCTTTCCTGTCAAGGGAAATTGGTTTACATCATTTCTTATTTCTTTCTTGGTCCAAGTGACAAGTAGCCATGGAGTGTTGAGCCCTAAACTTCAATGACTAGTGGAAGATGATGGACTGTGAATTGATAAGTGAGTCTAGCTTTCCCTCAGAGCCACACGACACAAGAAGCTATTCAGCCTCCATAAATTGTGCTCTCTGTGTTTCCAAGTTTGTGCATAGAATCACATGTATGATTTCCTCTGGAAACCTGTCACAATGACTTGAAATGTCATTTTCATCCCGATTCAGAAATGATTTGGAAAACAGGAAGACAGTACATAGCTAGAAATGACAGACTAATGGGCTGTCATAAAGGTATTCTATCATGAAAAGACCGTACGGATTTTTTTTCTTTTTATGGAGCAGATGATTGCCCCAAGAAAATTGTAGACAAAGTCAAACCTTGCACAATTTGTGCTTCATCCTTTGCTTCAGTGTAAAAATTTCAGAGGATTTTCATGCCCTAGTTCTACAGTTAGATATGTGGCCTGAAATACCTTTAAACAAAATCATCATTATTAGCCGTATCATCAGTAACAGAAGTAGCTATTTAAATTCTCAGCTGTACAAGGTGCTGTGAACACTGAAGAGTGATTGTGGCTCTGAAACCTTAAAAAGCTACAGTTAAACAAATGGACACAATTATACCTGTACATAATAAACAAAACGTAGTGCAAATCTTTGCTTCTGGCTGGATTGAAAGGCAGAGTCATGGCTAATATGTAAAAAAGCTTTACTTTCTGTAGTGAATGCATTTGCATGATACTGGTCATTACTGAAATCATAATAAAGCCAACAAGTCAAATAATATCTAACATGTCTAATAATATCTATCCATGCATGTTTTTCTGCCTATGTATGATACAAATTTGATCTGACTTCATTGGACAAAAACAATCACCATGATAGAAAGAGAAAAATGGATATAAGGGATTCTATGCTGAGAAATTATATTTACAGAATCAATAGTCCTCATTTCCATGTGGGAAAAAAATACATAGAGAAACAGACACATTTATAAAAATTAGATTGAAAGATTTTGGAGATGCTGTACAAGGAAATTACAATCATACATAGTGACCTCTGTTAAATAATTTGACATGATTTTTATTCAGATAAATTGCTAGGTTAGTAACCAAGAGAAAAAGCAGTACAGATTTTATATAACCTATTGATATGCCTCAGATCCATATTATATATTATATTAAGAACAAGGGATTGGTCAATTAAACTTTACTCTTGGAAGGAAACCACTGAAGTAAATCTTCACTGGAGTTCATATCCTAGGGGCTTTGGATGTCCTGATAACCTTGAATCATGGCTATCAAGTTGAGAATCTATATGCAACCATATCGTGGACTAAACAGATATGCCCCTTTTGATATAAAAATAACCTATTTCAATAATTCATCATGTAAGTATGGGAAAAGCAGATATGAAATGCTTCAATGATGTATCCCTGGTCACACCTCTAATAAGTGAAAGGGTACTACTCAAATATCCACTAAACCACATATAATCAGGATGCTATGACAAAATGCCAGACTGAGTTGGCTTGAACAACAAAAAATTTAATTTTTTTTAGAGCTCTGGAGGTTGAACATGTGAGGTCAGGGTGCTGGTGTTTGTGCTCTGGTTCTGGTGACATCTCTCTTCCTGGCTTGCAGAGGGTTTATCTTACTGTTTTCTCACATAATGGAGAGAGGGCAATGTCTCTTTCTTCTTTTTCTTAGAAGACCACAGTCCTATTGGTTTAGGGCCCCATCCTTATGACCTCATTTAACCTGGATTATCTCCAGATACAGTACATTGAGGGTTGTTGCTTCAACACACGAATTTTGGTGGGGAGACACGTCAGTACACAGCACCCTTTAACTTTTTGAAATTTGATTACGTTATGTTTCATACAAATTACTGAAAACTCCATCTTAGGTCTAGACAGCAGCTTAGTTTAAACTTTCATTTTCTTTCAGAGCTTAAATTCAGATTTGTTATAAACTATATTGTTATGAGGTCTTTCCAGGTGGCACTAGTGGTAAAGAATCCACCTACCAATGCAGGAGACGAGAGACATGAGCTCAGAAGATCCTTTGGAGGAGGCAAGGCAATCCACTCCAGTATTCTTGCCTGGAGAACTCCATTGACAGAGAAGCCTGGTGGGCTACAGTCCATAGGGTCGCAAAGAGTCAGACATGACTAAAGTGACTTAGCACACACATACATATTGTCATAAAGAAAGTAAAGGAAGGCCTCAGGTGTTTCTTTACACCCCAGGGGTGGTCCTGATTCTTAAGTATATATATATATATATATATATATATATATATATATATATATATACACACATATATATATACACAGAAATATTTGTAAAATGTGGAAACATGATTTGTGAATCTATATGATAGATGAGTAGAGCTTTGTGTATTCTGGGCTTGTGTCTTTTCAAAGCAGAAAATTTTTAGAGACAGACAGTTTCTACAGATATGGTAGTGGTACATTTCTTTTGGTTAGCTATAAATACAAATCACAAAATATTAACGTTGAGAGAGAAAATGCAATTACTTTCCTATCCTGAATTAATACTGCTAATATACATGAATCATATCCATAACACTATATTTTGTAATGCTCTTTCTGCTGAATAAAAAATTGAGAGTAAATTTGGTACTCTTGTTCTGCAGAAATGGCAAGAATTCTAATATATGGATTTCATTAGCTGTGCTTTCAGAATTCCTTTTATGCTGCAAACAGTTGCTGGAAAACAGTGTACTCTGCCATTTGCCAAAGGAACTGAAAATATGTGGATGTATAACAGCACAGAAGTTTGACCTGTTTAATTAATGTGGTGACACTGCAACTTATGGGAATAACATGATCGTACTTGGGACATTTTTGATTGTTACAAAATGAATTGAAATTTAGTAGGATAAGGGCATTATATTTTTATTCTTCATAATGCATCAACAATGAGTATTGTTATGCAGATAAATGGATAGTAGGATTGGAGACAGAATGAGTAAGGTACATAATGGTTGCTTAAAGCTTTTTTTAATGTTCATTCAAATACAAGTCAAAATCCAGTAATGAAAGATAAAATAGTAGGTTAGCTATACAAGAAACAACAGACATTGTTTTCCATTCAGCTGGGTCTGGCTTGTGATCAAAGGCAGCCTTGAGCGAAACAAGCTGAGTGGAAGGCATCTCCGAACATATTTCAAAGATTATGTTTGTCTATCGAGGAACAGAATGGTGCTGTCATAGGTCTGTCAAAATAAATGCAGAGATACCATTACTCTCTCTGTCTCCTCAGTGCATTTCAGCTGCCCATCAGTGGAAATAATTTTCCTATTTCCAGATACTTAATGTTCCTTGTAGGCTTTCTTTACAGGTGTGGTCTGACACAGAATACACTGATAGAAATAGACTTGTTACGGCTTACTGTTCACTAGAAACAGAAACATGTCTGAAAGCTTGCTTTTGTCATTCTTCCTGAGATTCTCTTTGAACTCACAATTTAAAAAAATTAAAAATATTTTAAAAATTTGCAAAACATGGAAACTTCTAAAACTGAGACATGTATGCTATCAAAGTCACAAATAAAGTATATTTTCAGTGAAATTTATAAAATAATTAGACACAAAAATATCCACTAAAAGGATAAAAACTATTTTTGAATCAATCTCCAATAAAGCAGTATACAATTATCTTTAAAAATAAATTATGTTTCAATGCTGCAAAAGCAATACAATATTGTAAAGTAATTAGCCTCCAATTAAAATAAATAAATTTAAAAAAAGAAAGTAAAAAAAATTATGAATATATGTTGAAAAAAAAAACATTTTTCTGCATGCTGCTGCTACTGATGCTAAGTCGCTTCAGTCGTGTCCAATCTGTGCGACCCCAGAGACAGCAGCCCACCAGGCTCCCCAGTCCCTGGGATTCTCCAGGCAAGAACACTGGAGTGGGTTGCCATTTCCTTCTCCAATGCATGAAAGTGAAAAGTGAAAGTGAAGTCGCCCAGTCATGTCCGACTCTTAGTGACCCCATGGACTGTGGCCCACCAGGCTCCTCCACCCATGGGATTTTCCAGGCAGGAGTGCTGGAGTGGGGTGCCAGTGCCTTTCTGATATTTGAGTTGAATTGTTTGCTGTCACGTAGGGAATTTTTAAAACTTATTTACGGGGGCATTTAGGAATATAATGCAAACTTTTTTCTAAGTATCTTCATTATCATTTTTTTCCATTTAATAGAAGACAAACAAGGGCTTCCCTGGTGGCTTAGTGGTGGAGTGTCTGCCTGCCACTGTAAGAGACACGAGTCGTATCCCTGATCCAGGAGGGTCCCACATGCCTCAGAGCAACTAAGCCTGTGTGCCACAACTATTGAGCCTGTATTCCAGAGCCCAGCAGCTGCAACTACTGAGCCCATATGCCACAACGACTGAAGCCTGCAGGCCCTAGAGCCTGTGCTCAGTAACAAAAGAAGCCACAGCAGTAAGAAGCCTGTGCATCACAGCTAGAGAGTAGCCCCTGCTTGCGGCAACTAGAGGAAAGCAAGCTAGCAGTGAAGACCCAGCACAGACATACATACATACATATATAAAATTATAAAACAAGAAAAAATTCTCACAATACTTTAGATTAGCTTTGAAATTAAATTTTTGACTGCCCAATTAAATGTTCTTTTTTCTCTGATGAATTTCATTCTTCTCAGTGTTGAGTCAACTCAGATATGAAATAGTTGCTCCATTTGTTACATGAGTACAACCACATTCTCCAAACACCCTGCAGGGGTTGATTAGCAGTTTAAGAGAAACAATAGCTAGTAATGGACATGCCTTTATATTAGCCCAGGAGGTCTTAAGTGATGTGGAGAAGTATCATAAATTCAAGAAATTCTGCAAGCATTGTTCAGATATAACTACGTTCCATTCGTATTGATGATTTCAAGGAAACATTTCTTTCAATGAAGTTTTTGTTCTTATTGTTTTTATAGTTTGCTTTATTGTAAATTTTGTTTAAAAACACATCCAAGTTCTATTCCTGGTCCAGAAGAATAACAGGAACCATATATAAAATCACCTAAAACTATCAGAATCAAAACATATTAAATAAATCAGGCAATGAAATACAGTGATCCCAGAGAGCCAAGAAACCAATTAGGCTAGTCTGGCAGTGTCCTACCGCACAACTGAACTCATCTCACACACTAGCTAAGTAATGCTCAAAATTCTCCAAGCTAGACTTCAAAAGTACGTGAACCTAAAGTTTCCAGATGTTCAAGCTGGATTTAGAAAAGGCAGAGGAACCAGAGATAAAATTGCCAGTATCCAGTGGATCATAGAAAAAGCAAGGGGATTCCAGAAAAACATCTGCTTCATTGACTATGCTAAAACCTTGACTGTGTGTATCACAACAAACTGTGGAAAATTCTTCAAGAGATGGGAATAGCAGACCACCTTACCTGCCTCCTGAGAAATGTGTAAACAGGTCAAGAAGCAACAGTTAGAACCGGACTTGGGAAAATGGACTGGTTCCAAATTGGGACAGGGGTATGTCAAGGTTGTACATTGTAACCTCCCTTATTTAACTTTTTTGCAGAATATATCATGCAAAATGCCAGAGTGGATGAATTCCAGCTGGAATCAGGATTGCTGGAAGAAATATCAATAACCTCAGATATGCAGATGACACCACCCTTATGGCAGAAAGCAAAGAGGAACTAAAGAGCCCCTTGATGAAAGTGAAAGAGGAGAGTGAAAAAGTTGGCTTAAAACTCAACATTCAAAAAACTAAGGTCATGGCATCTGGTCCCATCACTTCACCGCAAACAGATGGGGAAACAATGGAAACAGTGACAGACTTTATTTTCTTGGGCTCCAAAATCACTGCAGATGGTGAGTTGCAGCCATGAAATTAAAAGATGCTTGCTCCTTGGAAGAAAATCTATGAAAAACCTAGACAGCATATTAAAAAGCAGAGGCATTATTTTGCTGACAAAGGTCCGTCTAGTCAAAGCTATGGTTTTTCCAGTAGTTGTGTCGGACTATAAAGAAAGCTGAGCACTGAAGAATAGATGCTTTTGAACTGTCGTGTTGGAGAAGACTCTTGAGAGTTCCTTGGGCAGCAAGGAGATCAAACCAGTCAATCCTAAAGGAAATCAGTCCTGAATATTTATTGAAAGGACTGATGTGGAAGCTTAAGCTCCAATACTTTGGCCACCTGATGTGAAGTTCTGTCTCATATAAAAGATCCTGATGCTGGGAATTATTGAAGGCAGGAGGAGAAAGGGACAACGGAGGATGTGATGGTTGCATGGCATCATCAACTCAATGGACATTGAGTCTGAGTGAGCTCTGGGATTTGGTGATGGACAGGGAAGCTTGGTATGGCTGTAGTCCATGGGGTGGCAAAGAGTCAGACATGACTAAACTAAACTGAACGGTTGTCCCAGATTGATGTCTTAAGAGAGTTTTCAGGCTCTTTAGGCAAAAGAAGCCCTAGCAGAGCATAGAAGACTCCTGACTTGAGGACAGAGCTAAGTGTTTGGGAGACCAAGGCTACTAGAGTTCTTCAGGGAGAGTGGGGACAAAAAGAGAACACTGGAGTCCTGGAGAGGGTTTCTTTCAATTATTCAGCTGAATATTGTATGCATTGTGCATGAAGAAAATACCCTAAGCAATCGAGAAAAACGTGAAAGAATGAGAAGTAACAGTCCCCAGCAGGCACAGAGGGCCAGCTATAGCGCCTTATCCCAACAGCCAGACTAAAAAACTATACAATTCATGAAGATTTAGGTACAGTTCTCAGAATAATTAATTCTATCCTAAATGCTGTTCTTTCACACCTAAAAACCCTAAAAGCAAGACCTAACAGTATCAAACTCTTTACAGTTAAATTAATTGCACCCTGGGGCTAGGGCAAGGGAAATCCAATTTATTTGTAGAAATTCACAGTTATACAGCTAAAAATGTAAAATTTACAATATTCAGCACCTGATCATAAATAACCTGGCATAAAAGGAGCAGGAAATACCATCCATAATAAGGAAGCTCAGTTAAAACTGACCCAGAACTGACACAGATATTAGAATTCACTGACAAAACACTTGACAATTATTACAATGGTCTTCTGTATTTTCAGAACGTTAAGTAGTGACAAGGAAGTAACAAAAAGATCTAAATCAAGCTTCTAGAAATGAAAAGTATGTCTTGCATGACAAATACATGTGTTAGGATTAAAAAGTAAGAATAGATATTGCAGGAAATGACCAGTGTACTTAAAGATATACCAATAGAATCTGCTGAAATTCAAATACAGATAGAAAGGAGAATTTTAAAAAAGAACAGTGCCATCAGTGAATTAGGGGTCAATTCTAGTGACCTAAAATGTGTAGATGGAGTTCTTGATTGGAGATAGAGGCAGAAGAGCAGACAAAGCATTTGAAGAAATACTGGATGAACACGTTTCCAATTTGATGGAAACTATAAACCCACAGATTGTTCAAGATTCACATAACTACAATAATAACACAGTGAGGTACTGGCATAAAGATAGACAAATAGATAAATGCAACAATGGAGAGGGGAAGATTCCAAAATTTATGTGGATATGTTTGGAAGTAATAGTACATGCATTATCTTTATTTGTTTCATGGATGAATAACAGCATTTCACGCATACATAAATTTATCAAAATGTATTGTAATTTACACTTAGTATAGGCGGATTATTTTATGTCAATTAGATCTCAATAACACTGTTAAAAAATAAGATGTTTCCTTACGTGTAAAACACTTAGGATGATTTCAGAAATAAACTCCCAACTGCTTTATAATTTAGTTATCAAGAAGCTAAAGTTCCTTAAAAATACTTTGCTGTCTAAATCACACCATGCTTCATGCATGAGAAAGGCTCTATTTGGCTTTTTCAGGCACTGTGTCATCAATGAAGAAGCATTATTCAGCACCAGTGTGATACCACTGCAATGTGCAAAGGTGATTGGAGTTCACAAAAATGATGACATGTGCTTGCTGATATCATTATCAAACAATTTAGTTGGGAACCTTTCATTATTTCATACTGCTTTGTCTTCATACATGTATTCTTTATACAATCCAATACCAAAAGGATACTATATTTCAACTATTTTAGTCTCCTAGAATGAGATCAGTATCTGGTAACTGAAACATTTTTTTTTTTTTGGATAAAAATTTTTTCTACAAAAGTCCAAATTTTTTATCAAATGGCTAATATCATATACTTTCAAAGTTGGTGAAGTCTTTAGTTCAAGTCATTCTTATTTTATTTATGTAACCCTTATGATCCCAAATCTTACCTCCTGTTTATGATATGCTGATTTTCCATCATTTATACATTTTGTTTTCTGATTTTAAAGAGCGATTGAAACATACTATGCATATTTACAGTAAACCAAACATGTTTTATGTCTAAATCAGAATTTAATATATTAAAAAAATCACTTCAACATGAGAAAGGTATTAAATAGAGAGACCTCAATTTTCTCCAAGCTTGCCACTCTGACTCTTCTATAATAAATGATTCCATGATTTATAAATATTTCTGTCTCTTATGCATGCTAAGTTGCTACAGTTGTGTCTGACTCTTTGCGACCCTATGGACTATAGCCTGCCAGGCTCTTGTGTCCATGGAATTCTCCAGACAAGAATACTAGAGTGGGTTGCCATGCCCTCTTCCAGGGGATTTTTCTGACCCAGGGATCAAACCCACGACTCTTACGTCTCCTGAATTGGCAGGTCAGTTCTTTACCACTAGCACCACCTGGGCAGCCCTATCTTCTATGAAGACCTATTAAGAACACTATTTCTTTCTTATATTAAACAAGTATTTAACACAAACATGTCATATGAGTCACCTCATTCACTGAAATGTAGTTCATTTTGAGGTTAAAAGTCTTTATAACTTAAGACCAAGGGTTATCTTTTTCAAGAGATTTTTATCAACCCTGGAAAACACATTATTTAATAATAAAGGGATTGTGAGAGAAAAGATAATTCTTTGAATGTGAATGACAGAGACTCTGATTAGTGAAAAATTACTTAAGATAAAAAGGAAAGTCATAGATAACGATAGCTCTTACTTTTAGAGCACTTTAGTATTTACCCAGCACTTTCACACATATTGGACTGTGAAGAAAGCTGAGTGCTAAAGAACTGATGCTTTTGAACTGTGCTGTTGGAGAAGACTCTTGAGAGTCCCTTGGAGTGCAAGGAGATACAACCAGTCCATTCTAAAGATCAGTCCTGGGTATTCTTTGGAAGGAATGATGCTAAAGCTGAAACTCCAGTACTTTGGCCACCTCATGCGAAGAGTTGACTCATTGGAAAAGACTCTGATGCTGGGAGGGATTGGGGGCAGGAGGAGAAGGGGACAACAGAGGATGAGATGGCTGGATGGCATCACCAACTCGATGGACATGAGTTTGAGTGAACTCTGGGTTTTGGTGACGGACAGGGAGGCCTGGCGTGCTGCAATTCATGGGGTCGCAAAGAGTTGGACACGACTGAGTGACTGAACTGAACTTAACTTCACATATATTATCTCATTTAATATTCACAACAGAGTTGTATATTAGATCTTATTTGTGTAAGAGCAATGTGATATGTAGAAAGTGAAGTAAATTTCTTTGTTTTATTATTGGCACAATGTTTTATTCCACAAAGGATTTGGAGTGACAAGTAAAACAATTTGCTGAAACCTCACTAGTAAGTGGCAAAGCTGGGATTTCAAGACATGTTTTCTGACTCCAGTTCATGGTATGATGTTGACAAAGTATGTTGAAGTTTTTGTTTTGAATAATGCATTGCTTCCAAATAACAAATGATGACTCCTGGCAGCTCAGGTTTTAGGTGCATTTAATTATGAGAAAGTTGGTGGTCAAGGGGTACTGGAAAGTGCCTAGAAAGCAAGTACATTTTGATATGGCTGATTTGAACCCATGAGAGAAAAGGAAGCTAGTATAACAGAGAAGAGGATACAATCATGGTGGGATGATCAACTCCATCTCACTCAGCATGGGAAGTATCAAATCTTTGAGTTCAGACGATTTCCAGGAGTATTATTTTCTACACAATAGTGAAATGGACCACTGCACCACGTGTTAGTTTCTTTCCACATCAAAATGTGGTTAGTAATCCCACCGATTCCCACCATAATAATCGTCAAATCTATGCAATCATTTCAAATACTTGCCATTGCCTCTCCAGAAGAGCAGACTGTGATCAAATCACAAAAGCTACAGAGTTACTTCTCCCTGGAATGAACAGGCTATCAGATAAGTAAAAAGGGTCTACTGGGAAAGATGTAGACCCTTGACTCCAGACACTGTGTGCCTTTTCCCAACTAACTTATCTCAATTCTCCCCAAGAATTAACCAACATTCTGAATGTAAGTGGGTCATTTACTGGCTTACTTATATGTTTTACTCCTTTATTTTCTAAATAAGTACCACTTCTCTGTGAAAACTATTTAAAAGACAGATTTTCTAGAGAGAAATATGAAATATAATGTACTGACTGTTTTGTGAAATCATACATTATAAAGTTCACTGTATATAAAAGAAAATTTTAAAGCTAGAAAAGAACTAGGATTACCTTGACAAAGAAGGTACAGTGCCAATTTATTCTTTTAATTTTTAATGTTAAAAACGAAACTATTCAAAAGAAACTGTTAGTATCTCCCTTTGGGGATACCACTTTAGAATTCACAACTTTACTAAAGCACAGATAATTGAACTGAGACTTGCAGCAGATATCATCAAATGTGCTATTCTGCCCAAAGTTCTGATAAAGTTTAAATCTTGACCTCTGCTGATGAAAGTTAGTTACTCTGGACAACCTAATTTAATGATAAGTGCATATAAATCCAGAAAATACTCTTCAATTGGCCACTTAAGAAAAAAATATTGCAGAATAATTATTGCCTATACAAAATATAACTGTTTAATTAAAATACTCCTGGCTTTGGAAATTGCTAATACTCCTTAAGCAAATCCATAGGGTGCTTTTTAAAATGAAATGATAATGGTGTATCCCATTTTCTTCGGTTGTTAGCCTAGGAATACCAGTCATAAAAATGTTTCTGTAGAGTCTGCACAATTTATATCTATATGCCAAGTAACAATACTAATTGGACTTTTATCAAAATTAATTTATTTCTCCCCTAATGATAGTAACAGTAATTATACTGGGGAAAAACAAGGTGAAGATGCCCTCTGGATAGACTAAATAAAACCCACATGCAGAGACTCATCCTTGAACTAACTGAAATTGAAGTACTAAGAATGCTTTTTTTCCAGCCAGGGATTTGCAGAGCCATCACGTACCAAAAAAGAAAAAGAAAAAACACATAAAAAAGTATTTGTTCTTTTTGTATTTGACAGTGTAATGATACAAAGGATATGCTAATTAGTTGTCCTATATTTCTTCTTATGTATTGCAATTACACATAACTATACAACTTCTGCAGGAGTTCCTGAGGAAGATGAAGCCAAGGGCTAATCAATTTTACAATAACATTGTTAAATTGCTTACCATCCAATACTTTTACCCAGGGTTCTGTGAAATATAGGTCAGAAGTGGTATAAAAGAAGAATGCTACAATGTAACGTGAAGTAGTAATTCTGTTTTGTTTTTTGATTCGAACACAATTTTAAATTCTAAGGGAGAGAGAATGATATTGAACTACCAGTTTCAGGTAGTTGATTACAAATTTGAAAGCTTAAAAAAAGAACATATCTATGGTTAAAACTGAAATGGTTTCTTTTTCCTTTCTGATTGGTTTCAGCCCATCAGAAAATCAGTCAATCATTTTGGACATGTTGATGTAAATTACCTCTAAGGGGCTTGAGATAACAAAGGAGCAAAATCTCCAGAAAAGGAGCAAAGTATGAAGGCAGATGCTTGAAAGAAGCACAGAAGAAAGGGCTTTTGAGTAATGGCAGGAGCATTTGGTAGGTAATAAACCACCTGGAAGATCGTACCTCTGCTAAATCTTCTGGCCCGGTCATTTGTTCAGGAAGAGCTCTGCACAGTGATTAGAAATCAGGATTCCCATAATTGTTATGGGGTTGGAGGTTAGGGGCAGCATAGTTCTTGCTTATTAAGGCTATATACCCTTCCTTAACACACGACTCTTGATTGGCTCCCAGGACACTGCATCCCTAGCTTTGCTTCCACTCACTGGACAGTCCTACCTAGCTACTACTGATTCTGATTCTTCTTCTTCTTTTAGTCTTCTCACTGCTACAGTGTCCCAAGCCACAATCTTGGCCCTTCCTGTTTCTCCATCTACATTCAGTTCATCTTCCATGAGCTCATTTAATTCCATATCTTTAAATAGTGTGTGTGGAGTGTGTGTGTGTGTGTGTGTGTGTGTGTGTGTGTGTGTGTGTATGTATATACAGCTTCCCAGTTGCTTCAGTGAAAAAGAATCTGCCTGCAAATACAGGAGCCACAGGAGACTCAGTTTTGATCCCTAGTCTGGGGAGATCCACTGGGGGAGGAAATAGCAACCCACTCCAGTATTCTTGCCTGGAAAATCCCATGGTCAGAGGAGTCTGGTGGGCTACAGTCCATGGGGTCACAAAGAGTAGGGCTTGACTTAGTGACTAAACAACAATATATATATTTATAAAACTCTCAATTTGTCTCTTTTTTTTTTTTGCCTATAAACTCTCTCCTCATATATCCACCAATTTTCCTGCTTCTGTTGCATCTACTCTGATTCAAAGTATATCATTGTGCTTGTGAGTATGTAGTAGTTTTCTAACAGGTATTTTTGAGTTGACTCTTACAAGCTACCCTCATGTCTCCACTCTTTAAACTCAGCCTGAAAAACCAGAGTGATTTTTCCAAATACATAAATCAGATGATGTCTCTTCCCCATTCAAAACTCTGCAGTGACCCCATTCATTGAGTAGAAGCTAAATTCCTCATCATGGCTGATGTGGTCTGAGTCACCTTACCTTTCTGATCATAGCTCTAAATTCCTCTCCTCTCTCCTTCCATTACAGCACATCAGCTTCTGAACAGTTCTAGGAATATTCTAGACAAGCTCCTGCCTTCAGGCATCTTCATCCTCAGCCTGGAAATTCCTTCTGTCAGATATCTTTATGAATTTAGGCTAAATCTTTCATCTCCTTCAAGTTTTCCCCACAGTTAGTCTTCTCAACAACAAAATTTACTTTTATCCCTTGTTCAACATTATGACCACCCCATCAACCCATTTTTCCTGACCTCTGATTATGTTTTATCTTTTCCATGGCACTTCTCAGCTCCTTATACACAATAGCTCTACCCCCTAATGATATTTATGGTTTAACACCTGCTACTCACCACTAGAATAAAAAAGAAGTATCCTTTTTTGGTGATGTCCTGGGACTAGGCCTGCCAATACAGGAGACATAAGAGACACAAGTTCAATCCCTGGGTTGGGAAGATCCCCTGGAGGAGAGCATGGAAATCGACACAAGTGTTCTTGCCTGGAAAATCCCATGGACACTGGAGCCTGGCAGGCTACAGTCCATGGAGTGTCAAAGAGTAGGACATGACTGAGCAACTGAGCACAGTAGCAGTAATAGTTACCCGTGGTAGTGATACATAATATAATGCCATCTAAACCTATAGCTCCTGAAGGGGTCTCTACACAGAACTCCAGATTCACATACTCAGTGGCAATTAAAAGTGATTTTAATTGTCTTCATGAACTGTTGTTCTCAGTCAGTAAGTTGTGTCCAACTCTTTGTGACCTCAAGGACTACAGCATGCCATGCTCCTCTATCTTCCACTATCTGCCAGAGTTTGCTCAAGTTTATGTCTATTGAGTCAGTGATGGTACCTAATCATCTCATCCTCTGCTGCCCCCTTTTCCTCTTGCCCTCAATCTTTCTCAGCATCAGAGTCTTTTCCAGTGAGTCAGCTCTTCACATCTTGTAGCCAAAGTATTGGAGCTTCAGCTTCAGCAGCAGTCCTTCCAAGGAATGTTCAGGGTTGATTTCCCTTAGGATTTACTGATTTGATCTCCTTGCAGTCAAGGGTTTCTTAAGAGTTGTCTCCAGCACCACAATTCCAGAGCATCAATTTTTTGGTGCTCAGCATTCTTTACGGATCAGCTCTCACATCCATACATGACTACTAGAAAAACCATAGCTTTGACTATATGAATCTTTGTCTACAAAGTGATGTCTCTGCCTTTTAATATGCTCTCTGGGTCTGTCATGTGTGTGCATGCTAGGTTGTTTCAGTCGTGTCTGACTCTTTGTGATCCAATGGACTGCAGCCCGCCAGGCTCCTGTGTCCAGGATTCTCCAGGCAAGAACACTGGAGTGGGTTACCATGCCCTCCTCCAGGGGATCTTTCTGACCCAGGGATCAAACCCAAATCTCTTATGTCGTTTGCATTGGCAGATGAGTTCTTTACTGCTAGCGCCACCTGAGAGTACTCTCTTTTTTAGTCTTGGTGAGAGACACTGTTAAAGAAAGGGACGAATAAACTTGGACGAATAAACTTGAGAAGCACAACATACTACATGCACTTCTTTTGAAGATTCATTTCTGCAAAGATCTGCTTTGTCCTGTGTTAATGAAATCCTATTAATTTTGTTTAATTAAACAAGTTTTGAAACATTTGACTGTGGAAAGTTCATTCATAAAACATCTACTAGCATTGTATATTTATGCTTATGAGAGGCACATTTATAGTTGAAATATTGGTACCCTTAACACTGACTTTCTTATATTGAATTCATACTATCTTGTATTATTACCTTGCTAACTGACAACCTGTTGATTCTTTCAGCATTGTTAACTATATAGAAGTGCTTAAGACATCATGTTAATTTCTTTAGTGTGCTTCTACTATAAAAATGAGTTTAAATCAAAAGATATTTATGAATAAAAATAAACATTGTTATAAACAAAAATTATTGCAATTATTAAAAAAAAACTTTTTCCAAATAAAACTGAGGCATTGAGGCAAAGCATTGCTGCAGCTGAGTCACTTCAGTCGTTTCCAACTCTGTGTGACCCCATAGACGGCAGCCCACCAGGATGCCCTGTCCCTGGGATTCTCCAGACAAGAACGCTGGAGTGGGTTGCCATTTCCTTCTCCAATGCATGAAAGTGAAAAGTGAAAGTGAAGTCGCTCAGTCATGTCCGACCCTCAGAGACCCCATGGACTACAGCCTTCCAGGCTCCTCCATCCATGGGATTTTCCAGGCAAGAGTACTGAAGTGGGGTGCCATTGCCTTCTCCATATGTCCAAATGGATAATACTTTTTAGCTTGAATTTGTTAATGTAGCTTAGTCTGACTGAATATTAGAAAAAACAAAAATGTAACATTAACAAACCCGGGAGATATATGATTAAAAAGTATATTGAAAATCTGAGATTTAAAGAAAGGGATTTTTTTTTGAATGTTTCAGGGAAGATGACAGCTTTTCACTCTATTTAAAGTAACAATGAAAGCCCCCATAATTAAGCCTCACTTGCCTTCTCTTAACTTGCTCCAATCCCAGCAGGCTCCTCGTTGCCCCTTGCACAGGCTGGGCCTGCTCCCACCTTCTGGCCTTGGTATACACGTTGTGTCCTGTGCCCACAATGCTCTTTTTTCTCCAGTGTACTCACAGATCTCCCTCATCTACTCACATCCCCACCCAGATGGCCCCTTCTCACTGTGGCCTTCTCAGACCGCCATCTTAAAACAACCCCTGCACTTTCATTCGTCTGCTGCTATTTTTCAAACCACTCTCATAAAATCTCTCATATTATATATCTTAGCTGTTTTTGTTTCCTAACACTCTCCACTAAAATATTAGCTGCTGCTGCTAGCAAAGGGCAAATGTACACTGCTTTATCTTTCTAGACTAGAATAGAACCTGGCATACAGAAGACACTGAATACTTGGTGAATAAATGAATGAAATATTAAAGAAGAACATACATTTTAAAATATTATTCAGATGATTAACTTTTTAATGGTTTTAGCTGCTATCTCAACTTAGGAGGGGTTTTAGTGGCATTTCCCCCATCTGTTCAATAGGGAGTTTGTCCTAAAACCTCTCTCTCTGTGAGTAGTGCCACCAAGTGCCAATGCCAAAGTCAGGAAGGCACACTGAATCTCTTTCCCTCTGCTCTGATGTTTCTCATCATGTGTGGGGAACTCAGTATATCATTGTAAATATTTCCCATACTGACCCTTTTCTGCTGCTGCTCCCAGCAGTGGTCATATTTTATTTAGAATTTTATAATAATTTATTTAATGTCTCCTGTATCCCATTCAATCTATTCCACTTCCATTCCTTTAACATGTGTAACAAATATATTAGACTTATATATCAAATCATGGCCATTCTTCATTAAAATTCTTCCATGGTCTTATATTGTCTATAAAAAGAAGGGGAAAGAGTAAACCATTTTCATACCATGCGAAGTCATTCTTCTGTATTTCTATTCTCTAGTCATAGTGATTTTTGTATGGTTCCCAGACCTTTTCCACTCTGTGTGTTTGCATATACTGTTCCCTCTGCTTAGAAGACCCTTTCCCTTGCATTTAGCCTCATGCTACTTCCTGACTCACACCTAGTAATTATTCTATGACGACTGCTTAGAACTCCCCGATGATGCACTTTCTCCTCTTACAGAACTTTGAAGCACTGTTTGTACCATTGTAATTTCTGTTTTAAATTCCTCCATTAGGCTGCGAGGTTCTCGAAGACAAGGGACCTATTATACACTTATTTTTAAATTACTTTTAATTTTATTATCTCTTTCAAAGTTTGGTTCATAATATGGTCATAAGAATTAAATATATGAAAGAACATTTTAGTACAAATGAGACTAAATTCACTCATGTCATATTTGTAAACCCTCTGGTTTATTTTTTAAATGCTATATAGACTTTAGTTCCTCTAGTGTACCTTAGATAATATTCATAGATCTATGAAAAGTTTTGCTTTCCCCAAAGCTAAACTTTTGAAAATTAAAAAAAGCTTTGAAATACATTTTACAATTAAAAAAACTGCCTTTTTTCCTCAAATCATAAAAGAACACAGGAGAAAGAGACTGATAGATTAAATAATTGGTTCAGAATTATATAGCTTAATTTTCTTTGTATACTTTAGTTTATTAATAATATAAAAATGTTTTTGGTATAAGTTTCATTTAACTGCATTACGTATATAAGGTTTTTACAAGCATGTATCACAAGCTTTCCCCTCAAATATAGCTTCAGTTAGTCATAGGGCCTTGGAGTCTGTCTTAATACCACAGCTACGGTTTCAGGGAAATGCAGTGCTTTGTTTTCTGTGCTCTGTTACGAGACCACAGGGAACTAGAGTTGTACAAAGAAGATCAATTAAGAGACAGATGATTCCTTCTGATATTGTGGGAACATGGTCTCTACATGATTTTTAATTCTGTTTTTTAATCAGTCTTCAGAGAACATTTCATTTAGATTTATGCATTGTGGCAACCATGAAAATGTGCCACTCAGACCTCCTGGTGTGAAGAGTATAATGGACTGTTGGCCCCAGCTGCTGCCCCTCTGGATCCAACATTGTGTTTGTTGCCAAGCCCTGCTTCCCATGGCCTGCTCCCAAGCAGTGACTAAACATACTGCAGGAAAGCTGGCTTATTGAGCAAGAGGCAGGGCTCCTCTAAAGGATGACTTGGGCTTGAGGGCTATGTATGGGCCTGACCAAATCTTTCCTGAAACTATTCCGGAGTCTGAGACATTGGATTCAACCCTCCTTCCTTCCTTCTCTCATTTCACAGGCATCAGACCTGCCCTATGGAATGAAGTCTCCCTCTGCCTTCTTCTGTTCAGTTCCCAACAACTATTTTGTACATTTAATACCCTGTTGGCAGTCATTTCTTAGCAGATCCAGACAATGCATATCTCGATTAGATTTGACTTTTTTTACTGACACAGAAAGACAGTTATGTAATAGTGGAGAGAAAATATGATAGGAGAATATCTGTAAAATACTTTGTCAGGATAATTCAATACTTTCAGAGTATTAAGTTACACATTCATCCACTTTTCTTGAATGACTACAATATGCAGGAAATCTTTAAGAGATTTGGAATCAAATTAAAAAAAATCCTGCACTTTATTGTCCTTTCCTTTCTACTTTCATTTTATGTTATGATTCATCAATAATGAACTATCAATGAACATGTTACTATAGCCTAAGACCATACCTAAGTCCAAGTTGTTCCCCTGCTTGGACTACCCCTTTCTGCTCCTTGCTGCTCACCTAAATATGTTATCTTTCCTAGCCTGTGCCTACTTAACTAATACTTTCCTAAGCAGCCTCTAGTTCTCAGCTCAGATTCTATCAGCTCTCTAAAGCCTTTGGCAATGCTTTAGAGTGATTCAAATGCTCCTAGGACTGCTAAATATCTAGTTTTTAAAACAGCAGTTTGGGACTTCCCTGGTGGTCCCGTGGCAACAAATCTGCCTGTGAATGCAGGGGACACATGTTCAAGCCCTGGTCCAGGAAGCTTTCACATGCCGTGGGGAAACTAAGCCAATGCGCCATAACCTCTGAGCCCACCAACACAGTTCCTGAAGACCACACACTCCAGAGCCTGGGCTCCACAAAGAAAGGAGCCACTGCAGTGAGAAGCCTGCACTGAGTAGCCTCACTCACCATAAATAGAGAAAGCCCACACACAGCAGGGAAATAAATAAAGCACCAGCACAGCCAAAAATAAATAAAAAATTTAAAATATATAGAAGCATTTTAGTAAAAAAAAAAAAAAAAAACTAAAAGCTGGAGAAAACATGTAGGAATATGGTCTTTGCCATTAAGATTTCATACCATGCCTCTTATTTTTTGTTGTTCCACGATTCTTGATAAAAGTTATTTAAACACATACTTGAATCTGCAGACACTGTGTCTCTCTCCTGTACTCCCAATGCACCTTGTGTCTACTACCAACATAAACATTTTCTGAGCGGAGAGTGGGGTTTGAGCATGCAATCGTCTGGCTGTGAGAATCTAAGTTCTCTCATCACTGAAATTGATGTCTTTCATCTCTGAATCCCTGATGTCTAAACTGCCACTAAATAAATATCTGTTTAATGAATGAAGAAGGTCCAAGTTCATTGGGGAGATACACACATGCAGATAGTTATCATTCATTTAGACAAACTCTTTCAGGGAATATAAATTACTTGTTCAAATAAAGGTACAATATGTCAGAAAAGACATCTCAAGGTCTTGGAAGCAGAGTATCTCTACCAGAGATCAGTGGAGTTCAATGTAAGTGTGTTTTTCTCCCCCAACATCTCATTACTTTAATTATCTTTGATTTATTTTAATAGTCCTTGATTTATTTCAATATAACACTATAATGAATTGGGTGAATTAAATTAGGAGTGTTTGTGAAAAGAAAGGGCATTTTTGTTGAAAATTTGTACATTCATTTTCTAATCATGTTGGAAGAGGGTTCTATAACTTTTGCTTTGCAAATGGAAAAGGTATCCTACACTAATATGACTATCTGCTTATATTTTAGGTTGGAACTCACAAAATTTAGATAAAGTTTTACAACTAAAAAATTTCCTAAGCCAAAAACTAATCCTTCCCATAAAATTTAAACTATGAAGGATTCAAAATATGTTTATTATATCTATGATATGCTGCTTTTCCAAGTTTCAGGGTATATTTTATAAAATTTCTGCAAAGAAGTGAAACATCAGTATTATACTTTTACTTTTGAATAGTTTTTTTATTTATTTGATACCAGCTTATTTGCTAGTCATGAAAACTAAATATAATTATTTTATATATTATATATATCTATGAGAAGCCTGAGTTATAGATGCTGCTGCTGCTGCTGCTAAGTCGCTTCAGTCATGTCCGACTCTGTGCGACCCCATAGACGGCAGCCCACCAAGCTCCCCTGTCCTTGGGATTCTCCAGGCAAGAACACTGGAGTGGGTTGCCATTTCCTTCTCCAATGCTTGAAAGTGAAAAGTGAAAGTGAAGTCGCTCAGTCGTGTCGGAGTCTAGCAACCCCATGGACTGCAGCCCACCAGGCTCCTCCGTCCATGGGATTTTTCCAGGCAAAAGTACTGGAGTGGGGTGCCATTGCCTTCTCCAGAGTTATAGATAAATACTGTTAAGTATAAAACCAGTAAAAATCTCTTACTGTGTCTGTGGCATAGTCATTTTTATAATAATAAACTTTTACTGGAAAGAACTGATGAATCACTAATCGTTTCTTGGCCTATGTTAAAAAAAGAACGGCTGCTTATTACTGTAGCATGTGTTGGGTGAAATTATACATCTGGAAAAGCCCCCAAATACCAAGAAAAGCTGCAGCGTGTGTCGTTCTCTCTATACTCAGTCCTTACTTTGTCCTTTAAAATAAACAAAACAGCCGTGATAATCTGGAAGCCACATCTAGGAAAGACCCTTAAGGTTAAAACGGAAGGTGCGAGCCACCAAAGTGGCTGCTGGGTGGCTGTGGCTGAGGCTTCTGGAAAAGTGCAGTCAGAACTTTCCCATCCACTGCTCTGGGACACCAATTCAGAGCCCAGCTGACATGCCTAATGGTATTTAGGCCTGTGACAAATCTGATTTATTTGGATGTTCTTCTTCAGCTTCCATAAAGGAACTGCTGATGTGGTGACATATTAGTCATCCCGCCTCTAGAGCAGTTTCTTCTGCTGGTAGCAGAAACTCTGTTCAGCAGGGCTATAAATTTCTTTCAGAACCAATGTCATGTTTCTGTTCTGTGTGAAGACACTCTTAAGTCCTCTGTCAAGCAAATCCCCAGACATCCATTTTCTCAAAGTCGAGATGTCTGGCTAGACAACAATTTAGTTAATTAAAGAGAACCGCTTCACCAAATGCTGATGGAGTAAGAGAGGAGGGGCTTGGGCTGTGTGAGGAAACACTAGGGCTTGCAATTTTATAATTTAAGTAAAATTAGAACTGAAATGTATCATTAAGTATTATTGCCCCTAATAACATCTAAAGCAGTGTTCTGTTCTTTTCTCCCTCAAAACCTAATTATTGTGTAACCAAAACTGCCTTCTCTGTAGTAACTTTTCTTAAGAAACTATTTGTGGAGGTGCCTTCTTTCATGATCACAGTCCATAAATCCCTTTCAGACCACCCGGAGATAAACAGTTAATCACTAGAATCTTTCTCTTTTTTTTCCCCTGAGTCTCATCATTCTTTTTCCTTCTACCTTCAACTGAACTGGAACTCCCATCACATTTCACTGTGCATGCTGGTGGCAGCTCAGTAAATATCCGTTCCTTGCCTATTTTTTCTCACCCGTCTAGGCTAACGTAAATTTTATTCTGAATGTACATTCTCATTTGGCAGTATTTTAGACTAAAATATTAAAGGAAAACAGTGTTAACACCAAAATAAACACTTTGCTTATTCTTTTCAACTAGTAGACTCTGATATAGCTAATTATGGTTATTGTTAAGTAACATGCTATAGAATAGTGTGTGATGTTTGCTGTGATTTATGTTTGAAACCTGCTGTGATTTCCCTTTTCCATATCTTCAATTACTGTTTATTTTTAACTGTGTTTTTACATGGACAGATATTTAAAATTGAGCAAGTTGTCTTGTGAAAAGTTTACATTATTCCCTTCTTACGCATGTTGTAACAATAATGCTTTATTTACGTTGAAAAAAACATTCAAGAAAATTATGCTCTGCCACCTTTCATATTTAATTGAATCACAGAAGTTTCCTTTTGGCTAATAACCATATTATTTAATTAATATTGTTAGATAAAGATATTTTTAAATATCTTAGTTTCATCAGAAGTTTAAAAGAAAAAAATGGTATTATTCTCTTTTAGGGTATTTCATCCTAATATTAGTAATTTGTTTCTTATGCATGAATAAGCTAGCAAAGCACATATTATAGTACTTGACATATAATAAATAGTAAAAATATTATATTATTTAAAAGCATTTTATAATGTAGATCCATCATGTCTTTATTAACAATTGTCAATACCTGTTATTCTAATTAACAGTGCATATCTTCCAGTCCTACATATGTATAACCATAACCCACCCAAACAGGAATGGATAGGTTTCTCTTTGACAGCATGCTATATTGTACACTTTGACTAGTTGAGCTGCTCTGATTCAGGGTTAATAATTATAATAATACATTTAGTAAAGCTGATAACTATACTTCCTCTTAATCTATTTTATACCTTACTAAAAAAGAAGTACAAGCTGGAATCGAGATTGCCGGGAGAAATATCAGTAACCTCAGATATGCAGATGACACCACCCTTATGGCAGAAAGTGAAGAGGAACGAAAAAGCCTCTTGACGAAAGTGAAAGAGGAGAGTGAAAAAGTTGGCTTAAAGCTCAACATTCAGAAAACGAAGATCATGGCATCTGGTCCCATCAGTTCATGGGAAATAGATGGGGAAACAGTGGAAACAGTGTCAGACTATTTTTCTGGGCTCCAAAATCACTGCAGATGGTGACTGTAGCCATGAAATTAAAAGATGTGTACTCCTTGGAAAGAAAGTTATGACCAACCTAGATAGCATATTCAAAAGCAGAGATATTACTTTGCCAACAAATGTTCGTCTAGTCAAGGCTATGGTTTTTCCAGTGGTCATGTATGGATGTGAGAATTGGACTGTGAAGAAAGCTGAGCACTGAAGAACTTATGCTTTTGAACTGTGGTGTTGGAGAAGACTCTTGAGAGTCCCTCCATCTTAAAGGAGATCAGTCCTGGGTGTTCATTGGAAGGACTGATGCTAAAGCTGAAACTCCAATAATTTGGCCACCTCATGCGAAGAGCTGACTCATTGGAAAAGACCCTGATGCTGGGAGGGATTAGGGGAAGGAGGAGAAGGGGACAACAGAAGATGAGATGGCTGGATGGCATCACTGACTCAATGGACATGAGTTTGAGTGAACTCCGGGAGTTGGTGATGGACAGGGGGGCCTGGCGTGCTGCGATTCATGGGGTCGCAAAGCGTCGGACATGACTGATAGACTGAACTGAACTGAACTGAAATTATGTTACAAACTTTATGATAAAAACAAAAGGGGTTATTTGAAAATGACCAAACCCATGATGTGATATTAATAATGTACAGTTTAAAACTCTGTGCAAGATAATTTCTTTGTTTTAAGATTTATTTATTTATTCTTTTTTTTTTTTTTGGCCATGTTGGGTCTTCACTGCTGTGTGGGCTTTTCTCGACTTGTGGCGAGTGTGTGCCACTCTGTAGTTGTAGTGTGAGGGCCTCTCACTGAGGGTGCTTTTCTTCTTGTGGGGCACGGGCTCTAGGTGTGCGGCTTCAGCAGTTGGTGGCCTGCAGGCTTTAGGGCTCGGGCTCAGTAGTTGTGCTGCACAGGTTTAGTTGCTCTGTGGCATCTCCTTCGACCGGGGAACCCCTTGCATTGCAAGGCAGATTTTTAACCCCTGGACCACCAGGGAATCCCAAGGATTCCTGCTGCTGAGCAGTTTTACCAAGGTTTGGTATTGTTCTGAGTCTTCTGTATTGTGAGTGGATTCCTTACTGTCTGAGCCAGCAGGGAAGCCATTATATATACACATATATGTATATACACATATATGTATATGTACACATATATATATATGCTATATTTATATAAACATTCTAATAGGTATGTAATGATATCTCATTGTGGCTTTAGTGTGCATTTCCTAATGAATCATAATGTTGAGTGTCATTTTATATGCTTGTTTGTCATTCTTATAGCTTCTTTTATTGATATCTGGTGTTGGTTTTCTGTTATTTTTTAAACATTTGAAAATTTTTTTTGTTGACGAATAATTGCTTTACAGAATTTTGTTGTTTTCTGTCAAACCTCAACATGAATCAGCTATAAGTATACATATATCCCCTCCCTTTTGAACCTCCCATTTCCCTCCCCACCCCACCCCTCTAAGTTGATACAGAGCCCCTGTTTGAGTTTCCTGAGCCATACAGCAAATTCCCCTTGATTATCTACTTTACATATGGTAATGTAAGTTTCCATGTTACTCTTTCCATACGTCTCACCCTCTTCTCCCCTTTCCCCATGTCCGTAAATCTATTCTCTATGTCTGTTTCTCCACTGCTACCCTGTAAATAAATTCTTCAGTACCATTTTTCTAGATTCTGTATATAAGTGTTGGAATATGATACTTATCTTTCTCTTTCTAACTTACATCACTTTGTATAATAGGTTCTAGGCTCATCCACCTCATTAGAACTGACTCAAAGAGCTTTTATGCTCATTTTTAAACTGGATTGTCTGTTTTCTTATTGTGTATCTTAAAGTATTCTTTATGTATTCTGAACATGTGATTTGCAAAAATTTTCTCTCTGTGGGCTGTAGTTTCATTCTCTTAAGAGTTTCATTTCTATGGCAAAATATTTAAATTTGATAGTCCAATTTATTATATATATATTTTTTTGATGTATGTAAAAATTCATCATCAGACCTAAAGTCATATAGATTTTCTCCAGTATTTTATTTTAGATGTTTTACATTCTCATGTATTTACATTTATGTTGATCCATTTTGAGTGAAATTTGTTTGAGCTGTGAGGTGTGAGTCTGCTTATTTTATATTATGTTTTGATATGGATGTCCCTTGATGAAAGTGAAAGAGGAGAGTGAAAAAGTTGGCTTAAAGTTCAACATTCAGAAAATGAAGATCATGGCATCTTGTCCCATCACTTCATGGTAAATAGATGGGGAAACAGTGAAAACAGTGGCTGAATTTATTTTTCTGGGCTCCAAAATCACTGCAGATGGTGACTGCAGCCATGAAGTTAAAAGATGCTTACTCCTTGGAAGGAAAGTTATGACCAACCTAGACAGCGTATTGAAAAGCAGAGATGTTACTTTATCAACAAAGGTCCATCTAGTCAAGGCCATGGTTTTTCCAATAGTCATGTATGGATGTGAGAGTTGGACTATAAAGAAAGCTGAGCACTAGGGCTTCCCTTGTGGCTCAGCTGGTAAAGAATCTCCCTGAAATGTGGGAGAACTAGGTTCAATCAGGGTTGGAAAGATCCCCTGGAGAAGTAAAAAAATAGAAATACACAGAAAAGATACAGTAAAGAACAAGATGATAAAGAAAGTTGAGTGCCGAAGAATAGATGCTTTTGAACTGTGGTGTAGGAGAAGACTCTTGAGAGTCCCTTGGACTGCAAGGAGATCCAACCAGTCCACTCTAAAGGAGATCAGGCCTGGGTGTTCACTGGAAGGAATGATGTTGAAGCTGAAACTCCAATACTTTGGCCACCTGATGCGAAGAGCTGACTCATTGGAAAAGACCCTAATGCTGGGAAAGATTGAGGGTGGGAGGAGAAGTGGACGACAGAGGATGAGATGGCTGGATGGCATCACCGACTCGAAGGACATGGGTTTGGGTGGACTCCGAGAGTTGGTGATGGATGTGGAGGCCTGGTATGCTATGGTTCAAGGGGTCACAAAGAGTTGGACACGACTGAGCAACTGAACTGAACTGATGAATGTCCAAATGTCCCAAGCACTGGCTTAAAAGGCTATATTTTGTTCACTGAGTTAATTTTGAATCTTTGACAAAAATAAATTGATTAAAATTGAAGGAGTCAATTTCTGGACACTATCATGTTATTTTGAATGATCTGTCTATCCCATAATAAGTCTTGAAGTCATGTAAAGAGGGTTTTTTAACTTTTTCCATCTGTTTTGGGTGTTGTTACTTTGATGACCCATATAAATTTTAGATTAAAAATGTCTATGTCTTCAAAATGCTTGCTTGGATTCTGAATGAGACTGCATTGAATTTACACACCAAATCAGGAGAGAACTGTTATTTTAACAATATCATGGCTTCCAGTTCAAGAATGCTATATATCTTTCTGTTATTTAGATTTGTTATTTGATTTCTTTTATCAGTGTTTTATACTTTTCAGCCTGCCTATCATGTTCATTGCTAATGCAAATGAAAAATGGTACAGAAATTTGGGAAAGAGTTTAGTGGTTTCTTATAAATTTAAACATGCATCTATCATAAAAATCCAGCGATTTTGTTCCTATTTATTCAATAAATTAAAAAGCATGTTCATACCAAAATCTGTATAGGTATGTTTAGAGAATCTTTGTTCATAATTGCCAAAATCTGGAAGTGACCAAGAGGTTTGCAACCTATGAATGGATATACACAATGTACATTCATACAATGGAATACTACTTAGTAATAAAAAGAATAAAGAAGTGGTTAACATAGCAGGAAAGAATAGCTAAGAGAATGATGTGCTGCTCAGTCCTTCAGTGGTGTTTGACTCTTTGTGACCCCATGGACTGCAGCCTGCTAGGCTCCTCTAGCCATGGAATTTTCCAGGCATGAATAAGGGAGCAGATTGCCATTTCCCACTTAAGGGAAGTGAATGGTACTAGATCTCAGGGACTACATATTGAATGCAGTTCCATTTATTTTGTACTCTGAAAAGATATAACTATAGAGATGGAAAACAGTTCATTAGTTGTCAAGAGTTGGCTACATATAGTCAGCACAAGTAAATTTCTAGGATGATGGAACAGTGTTGTCCCTGTCATGGATTACAGTTTTGTGACAAAGGGACTTGCATAACTCAAAGCTATGAGCCATGCCATGCAGGGCCACTCAACAGATGGGTCAGAGTGAAGAGTTCTGTCATAATATAGTCCATTGGAGGAGGAAATGGCAACCCACTCCAGAATTCTTGCCAGTAGAACCCTATGAGCAGTATGAAAAGGAAAAAAGATATGACACCAGAAGATGGCCCCCGGGTCAGAAGGTGTCCAATCTGCATATGTCCCATATGTCCAATATAGGAAGTTCAGTCCAGTTCAGTCGCTCAGTCAACATTACTAGGAACAAAGCCAGGGGAGGTGTTGGAATCCAGCTAAGCTATTTAAATATCATAAAAATGGTGCTGTTAAAGTGCTGCACTCAATATGCCAGCAAATTTGGAGAACTCAGCAGAGGCCAAACACTTGCAATGCCAAAGAATGGTCAAGATACCATACAATTGTACTCATTTCACAGGCTAGCAAGGTATGCTCAAAATTCTTCAGACTAAGCTTCAGCAGTACATAAACAGGGAACTTCCAGATGTACAAGCTGGGTTTTGAGAGGTAGAGGAACCAGAGATCAAATTGCCAGCATCCACTGGGTTATGGAGAAAGCAAGGGAGTTCCAGGAAAACACTTATTTATGCTTCAATGACTATGAAAAGCCTTTGACTTTGAGGATCACAACAAACTGTGGGAAATTCTTAAAGAGATGGGAATATCAGCCCATTTTACCTGTCTCCTGAGAAACCTGTATGCAAGTCAAGAAGCAACAGTATAGGACTGAACATAGAAAACATGACTGGTTCAAAATTGAGAAAGGAGGATGTCAAGGCTGTATATTGTCATCCTGCTTATTTATTTATTTATTATTTATTTTTATATTTATTATTTATAAATATTATTATAATATATTATATTATAATATATTATATATTATATTATATTATTATTTATTATTATAATATATATATTATTATATTATTATTATAATATATATATTATATATATTATAATATATAATATATATTATAATATATATAATATATATTATATATATAATATAAATATATTATAAATAATAAATATATATATTTATTATTTATTATTTAACTTTTATGTAGAGTACATCATGTGAAATGCTGGGCTTGATGAATCCCAAGCTAGAATCAAGATTGCTGAGAGAAATATCAACAACCTTAGATATTCAGATAATACCACTCTAATGGCATAAAATGAAGAGAAACTAAAGAACCTTTTAAAAATAATTAAATTTATTTATTTTTAATTGAAGGATAATTGCTCTACAAAATTGTGTTGGTTTCTGCCAAACATCAACATGAATCAGCCATTGATAAGGGTGAATGAGGAGAGTGAAAAAACGGCCTTGAACATTGAAAGAAACTAAGATCATGGCATCTGGTGCCATCCCTTCATGGCAAATAGAAGGGAGAAAGTGGAAACAGTGACAGACTTTATTTTCATGGACTCCAAAATCACTGCAGATGCTGATGACAGTCATGAAATTAACAGATGTTTGCTCCTTGGAAGGAAAGCTATGACAAACCTAGATAGAGTATTAAAAAGCAGAGACATCACTTTGCCAACAAAGGTGTAAATAGTCAACACTATAGTTTTTCCAGTAGGTATATACAAATGTGAAAGATCAGATCAGATCAATCGCTCAGTAGTGTCTGACTCTTTGTGACCCCATGAATCGCAGCATGCCAGGCCTCCCTGTCCATCACCAACTCCCAGAGTTCACTCAGACTAACGTCCATCGAGTCAGTGATGCCATCCAGCCATCTCATCCTCTGTCATCCCTTCTCCTCCTGCCCCCAATCCCTCCCAGCATCAGAGTCTTTTCCAATGCATCAACTCTTCGCATGAGGTGGCCAAAGTACTGGAGTTTCGGCTTTAGCATCATTCCTTCCAAAGAAATCCCAGGGCTGATCTCCTTCAGAATGGACTGGTTGGATCTCCTTGCAGTCCAAGGGACTCTCAAGAGTCTTCTCCAACACCACAGTTCAAAAGCATCAATTCTTCGGCCCTCAGCCTTCTTCACAGTCCAACTCTCACATCCATACATGACCACAGGAAAAACC
This sequence comes from Bos indicus x Bos taurus, assembly GCF_003369695.1. Taxonomy (NCBI): domain Eukaryota; kingdom Metazoa; phylum Chordata; class Mammalia; order Artiodactyla; family Bovidae; genus Bos; species Bos indicus x Bos taurus. The sequence goes on along the minus strand of NC_040081.1, from coordinate 28,546,934 downwards.
ATAGCCTTGACTAGGCGAACCTTTGTTGGCAAGGTAATGTCTCTGCTTTTGAATATGCTATCAAGTTGGTTATAACTTTCCTTCCAAGGAGTAAGCGTCTTTTAATTTCATGGCTGCAGTCACCATCTGCAGTGATTTTGGAGCCCAGAAAAATAAAGTCTGACACTGTTTCCACTGTTTCCCCATCTATTTCCCATGAGGTGGTGGGACCGGATGCCATGATCTTTGTTTTCTGAATGTTGAGCTTTAAGCCAACTTTTTCACTCTCCACTTTCACTTTCATCAAGAGGCTTTTGAGTTCCTCTTCACTTTGTGCCATAAGGGTGGTGTCATCTGCATATCTGAGGTTATTTATATTTCTCCCAGCAATCTTGATTCCAGCTTGTGTTTCTTCCAGTCCAGCGTTTCTCATGAGGTACTCTGCATATAAGTTAAATAAACAGGGTGACAATATACAGCCTTGACGAACTCCTTTTCCTATTTGGAACCGGTCTGTTGTTCCGTGTCCAGTTCTAACTGTTGCTTCCTGACCTGTATAAAAATTTCTCAAGAGGCAGATCAGGTGGTCTGGTATTCCCATCTCTTTCAGAATTTTCCACAGTTTATTGTGATCCACAGAGTCAAAGGCTTTGGCATAGTCAATAAAGCAGAAATAGATGCTTTTCTGGAACTCTCTTGCTTTTTCCATGATCCAGCAGATGTTGGCAATTTGATCTCTGGTTCCTCTGCCTTTTCTAAAACCAGCTTGAACATCTGGAAGTTCACGGTTCACATATTGCTGAAGCCTGGCTTGGAGAATTTTCAGCATTACTTTACTAGCATGTGAGATGAGTGCAATTCTGTGGTAGTTTGAGATTCTTTGGCATTGCCTTTCTTTGGGATTGGAATGAAAACTGACCTTTTCCAGTCCTGTGGCCACTGCTGAGTTTTCCAAATTTGCTGGCATATTGAGTGCAGCACTTCCACAGCATCATCTTTCAGGATTTGGAATAGCTCAACTGGAATTCCATCACCTCCACTAGCTTTGTTTGTAGTGATGCTTTCTAAGGCCCACTTGACTTCACATTCCAGGATGTCTGGCTCTAGGTCAGTGATCACACCATTGTGATTATCTGGGTCATAAAGATCTTTTTTGTACAGTTCTGTGTATTCTTGCCATCTCTTCTTAATATCTTCTGCTTCTGTTAGGTCCATAATATTTCTGTCCTTTATCGAGCTCATCTTTGCATGAAATGTTCCTTTGATATCTCTAATTTTCTTGAAGAGAACCCTAGTCTTTCCTGTTCTGTTGTTTTCCTCTATTTCTTTGCATTGATTGCTGAGGAAGGCTTTCTTATCTCTTCTTGCTATTCTTTGGAACTCTGCATTCAGATGCTTATATCTTTCCTTTTCTCCTTTGCTTTTTGCTTCTCTTCTTTTCACAGCTATGTGTAAGGCCTCCCCAGACAGCCATTTTGCTTTTTTGCATTTCTTTTCCACGGGGATGGTCTTGATCCCTGTCTCCTGTACAATGTCACGAACCTCATTCCATAGTTCATCAGGCACTCTATCTATCAGATCTACGCCCTTAAATCGATTTCTCACTTCCACTGTAGAATCATAAGGGATTTGATTTAGTCATACCTGAATGGTCTAGTGGTTTTCCCTACTTTCTTCAATTTAAGTCTGAATTTGGCAATAAGGAGTTCATGGTCTGAGCCACAGTCAGATCCTGGTCTTGTTTGCTTACTATACAGAGCTTCTCCATCTTTGGCTGCAAAGAATATAATCAATCTGATTTCGGTGTTGACCATTTGGTGATATCCATGTATAGAGTCTTCTCTTGTGTTGTTGGAAGAGGGTGTTTGTTATGACCAGTGCATTTTCTTGGCAAAACTCTGTTAGTTTTTGCCCTGCTTCATTCCGTATTCCAAGGCCAAATTTGCCTGTTACTCCAGGTGTTTCTTGACTTCCTACTTTTGCATTCCAGTCCCCTATAATGAAAAGGACATCTTTTTTGGGTGTTAGTTCTAAAAGGTCTTGTAGGTCTTTATAGAACCGTTCAACTTCAGCTTCTTCAGCGTTACTAGTTGGGGCATAGACTTGGATTACTGTGATATTGAATGGTTTGCCTTGGAAATGAATCGAGATCATTCTGTCATTTTTGAGATTGCATCCAAGTACTGCATTTTGGACTCTTTTGTTGACCATGATGGGCACTCCATTTCTTCTGAAGGATTCCTGCCCACAGTAGTAGATATAATGGTCATCTGAGTTAAATTCACCCATTCTAGTCCATTTCAGTTCGCTGATTCCTAGAATGTCGACATTCACTCTTGCCATCTCTTGTTTGACCACTTCCAATTTGCCTTGATTCATGGACCTGACATTCCAGGTTCCTATGCAATAATGCTCTTTACAGCATCGGACCTTGTTTCTATCACCAGTCACATCCACAGCTGGGTATTGTTTTTGCTTTGGCTCCATCCCTTCATTCTTTCTGGAGTTATTTCTCCACTGATCTCCAGTAGCATATTGGGCACCTACTGACCTGGGGAGTTTCTCTTTCAGTATCCTATCATTTTGCCTTTTCATACTGTTCATGGGGTTCTCAAGGCAAGAATATTGAAGTGGTTTGCCATTCTCTTCTACAGTGGACCACATTCTGTCAGATCTCTCCACCATGACCCGCCCATCTTGGGTTGCCCCATGGGCATGGCATAGTTTCCTTGAGTTAGACAAGGTTGTGGTCCTAGTGTGATTAGATTGACTAGTTCTCTGTGAGTATGGTTTCAGTGTGTTTGCCCTCTGATGCCCTCTTGCAACACCTGCCGTCTTACTTGGGTTTCTCTTACCTTGGGCTTGGGGTATCTCTTCACGGCTGCTCCAGCAAAGTGCAGCCATTGCTCCTTACGTTGGACGAGGGGTATCTCCTCACCACTGCCCTTCCTGATCTTCAACATGGGATAGCTCCTCTAGGCCCTCCTGCGCCCGCACAGCCACAGAGAAAACTGGTCCACAAAGAAGGATGAGCACCAAAGCATTGATGCTTTCCAACTGTGGTGATGAAGAAGAGTCTTGAGAGTACCCTGAACTGCAATGAGATCAACTGGTAAATTTTAAAGGAAATTAACCTTGAATATTCACTGGAAGGACAGATGCTGAAGCTGAAGTCCTGATACTTTGGCCACCTGACATGAAGAGCTGACTCATTGAATAATGCCCTAATGCTGGGAAAGACTGAAGCTGAAAGGAGAAGTTGGCAGTAAGAAACTATCGTGCTGTAAGAAACTTTGAGGACACAGGACTAAATGTATTTAGCAAAACCAACAGGTCAATATGCCTCAAAATTAGAACTTTATTAAATTTTTAAGGAAATAAATCAGGATATTGGAGGAGCCCAGAATTCTGACAATAAATCTAATTGCAAATGAGTGGCATAATCTCAATGAAAAAGATGGGAAAAAGAACTGAAATAAGTAACTTTGGAAAGCTGTATTTTGACTGGATACTCTAATGCTACAGAAAAAAAAAAAGTCTGTACATATCAAAGACTATACTCTAGATGATAAATTTATTTTCACAGATGTATGAGTTATCAGTTCTGAAGCAATTTTACATGTTCACCGGGTTTGACATAAATTGTAAATAATGGGGTCCAGGTGGAGTCACAAATGGAAAAGGGGGAAAGTAGGATAAAATGTGCTGAATTAGAGTCGGAGATTTAAGGGTGAAGACATACTTATTTTAATATAAATGCTGATAGATAAAATACCTAAATAAATATAGATATGTGTGTGTATTTGGAAACTATACATACACAGCTCTATTGAAATGGCCTAACATCAGAGAAACCTCAATAGAGAAGAGCTGTTTACTATGAATCAATCTTAACTTTGGAATATCAGTCTGTAATAAAAGAGAATAGAGGCCATTGGAGAAATGGCTTATTCTATGAGCCTAAGTTTGTTCAGGGAATATACTGTATAAACCTAAATCATCTTGCTAGGTTAGTAAGTGAGAAAACAGAAAAAAAAAAATTAAAGATGAGCCATATCAAAAGGCACAGAACTCAACAGGCAAGAGCTTCCAATAACCAAACCTGGAACAATTTGAGAAAGAAAACAAATGACTATTGTAATGACTTGCAATCTGAGAGTAACATAAATATCCACAGGTCCAAACCTATTTAAGTGAATGATAGAAGAAATAAATAGGAGAGGAGGGACAAATATTCTTTTCAGAAAAAGTCAAACTAATACATGTAAAAGAAATGAGAGAAAGGGAAAATCACAGATGAATACTAAAATTAGAGGATAAAAAAGTAGAGACTGAGTATTTAAATACCCACAAAGTATCTCCCACAGAATAATTACTGTGGTGGTTTGAACATATGTCCACAAATTTTTTGATATTCTTCCTTCCAGGAAATGGAGCTTAAGTTGCTTTTTTTTGCATATGAACTAAACTTAGTGATTCACTTCTAACAACTATAGAAAGGGAAAAAATAGCAAGTTTGTAGGGAAGAAACCTGAGTGATACCACCATCACCAAGTGACCAAGGTTAAATAATCACTGATGAATGGTATCAGTATCATATACCTGCCAGATATGATGTAGGGAGAAGGGCATATCACCCCTGCTGTGCTGTATTCTCACATAAATCTATACTCTCAATCTAACCATGAGAAACATCAAACAAATGCACAAGAAAGATGGTCTAAAAATACCTGATAATCTGATAGGTGTTCTTCAAAAGTGTCAAGGTCATGACAAGTAAAGAATGTCTGAGAAAGTATCAAAAATGAAGGAGACTATGGCGACACAAAGACTAAATACAGTGTGATATCCTGGACTGGATTCTGGAACAGGAAGTTAACATCAGCAGAAAATGAATGGACTGCGAACAAAATGTACATTTTATTTAGTATTTTTGTATCAATGCTTATTTCTTAGTTTTGACAAATATGCTACGGCTATGTTATTGCCAGGGAAGCCTGGATGAATGGCACAGAGCCACATTCTGTATTGTCTTTTTAACTCCTGTGCAAATCAGAAATTAATTCAAAATGAAAAGTTTAAATATTATCTGTGGAATTATCTTCTGCACATTCAAAATTGCTAGTCTGCCTTTAGAGAAAGGCTAGGGACGTGTTTCTCCCAGATCTGGTTCTGGGCCTTTGATTTTATTGCCCCACCAGTTCCACACAATATACTCAGCTGTTTCTGCACCCTATCCCCTAAGTTCTATGCTGCTGCTAAGTCGCTTCAGTCGTGTCTGACTCTATGCGACCCCATAGACGGCAGCCCACCAGGCTCTCCCGTCCCTGGGATTCTCCAGGCAAGAGTGGGTTGCCATTTCTATAACTCCTCTCAAAATTATAACTTATCTGTGTTAGAAATAATTTTAATTGAACTTAATTATTTCATTTTCACTGTTCTTTTTTGTTTTGTTTTTTTTTGTAGAGCAGATATCCAAAGTAATATTTGGAAATCAGAGATAAAAGTCATTCTCAATTACGTGATTCCTGGATTCAGTTTGGAAATGTGTATGTGTGTGTAGTTCGGGGCTGCTTGTCTGGGAGGATGTGACACATTTTCAGACTTCAGGGGGTCTGATGACAAAGTAGCGCAGGTGTGTATTTGAGTGTGTTAAAGCTGTGGTTGGGAAAAGGAGCTGGCACCAAATGTTAGAGAAACCAAACTCTGCAAAAAAATTTTGTTTCACAATATATGAAAAATAAGAAGCCATTCAAGGATTTTAAGTAATAGAATAATGATTAGAAGCATATGTTAGACAAACTTTTTTGGCAAAATGAAGAATAATTTGCAGAAGGGTAATTCTGGAGAGCTAACATGTATAGCTTGTACCAAATAATTAGATGAAAAGTTGAAATTTTAATTTATATAACTAAAAGTCCTTTACCATGGCAGGGTACACCTAAAGATGATTGCTAAAAACAATTAGTTTTTCATATATAAATATGACATTTCATATGTCAATAGTGCATAAACAAAAGTGAAAGATAAGTGCTAACTGGAAATAGAGTGGCCAGACATGTGTCCAGGATTATAGTTCTACTTTTCTTAATCCTCATGAAAATATATGAGTATATCAAGAGAAAAATTAGCAAAGATCATGAAATGGATTTTATGGGCTGAACTGTGTCCTTCCAAAATTCATATGCTGAAGTTCTTATGCCTTGTACCTCAGAATGTGACCTTATTTGAAAATAGGGTCTTCATAGGTGACAAAGTTAAGATAAAATAGGTGAGTGGGCTCCAATCCAATGTAGCTAGTGTCCTTATTAGAAAGAAAATTTGGACACAGAGACTCATGTACAGAGGGCAGAAAATATAAAGACACAAAAAACACCTGTGCAAATTACAGCTGCTGCTGCTAAGTCACTTCAGTCGTGTCCGACTCTCTGCGACCGCATAGACAGCAGCCCACCAGGCTCCCCCGTCCCTGGGATTCTCCAGGCAAGAACACTGGAGTGGGTTGCCATTTCCTTCTCCAATGCATGAAAGTGAAAAGTGAAAGTGAAGTCGCTCAGTCGTGCCTGACTCTTAGCGACCCCATGGACTGCAGCCCACCAGGCTCCTCCGTCCATGGGATTTTCCAGGCAAGAGTACTGGAGTGGGATGCCATTGCCTTCTCAGGCAGATTAGAGCTATGTTGCCACAAACCAAAGAGCTATCAGAAGCTAGGAGAGAGACTTGGAATCAATCCTTCCTTCACACCTTCAATGGGAGTATGACCCTGCTGATACACTGATGTCAGAGTTTTAGCCTCCAGAAGTATGAGACAGTAAATTTCTGTTGTTTAAACCATCTAGTTTTCAGTATTTTGCTATGTCTGCCCTAGTAAACTAATACACTGAGTTTATAAACAAACAAACAAAAAATACAAATGACCAGTAAAATTTGACATGTTCTATGATATGTGCCATTAAAGAACTTCAAATCTAGAAAATAAAATATAATTCTAATGATCAAAAAGCTGATGACACCACCCTTATGGCAGAAAGTGAAGAGGAACTAAAAAGCCTCTTGATGAAAGTGAAGGAGGAGAGTGAAAAAGTTGGCTTAAAGCTCAACATTCAGAAAATGAAGATCATGGCATCTGGTCCCATCACTTCATGGGAAATAGAAGGGGAAACAGTGGGAACAGTGTCAGACTTTATTTTGGGGGGCTCCAAAATCACTGCAGATGGTGACTGCAGCCATGAAATTAAAAGACACTTACTCCTTGAAAGGAAAGTTATGACCAACCTAGATAGCATATTCAAAAGCAGAGACATTACTTTGCCAACAAAGGTCCGTCTAGTCAAGGCTATGGTTTTTCTAGTAGTCATGTATGGATGTGAGAGTTAGACTGTGAAGAAAATTGAGCACCAAAGAATTGATGCTTTTGAACTGTGGTGTTGGAGAAGACTCTTGAGAGTCCCTTGGACTGCAAGGAGATCCAACCAGTCCATCCTGGGGGAGATCAGTCCTGGGTGTTCCCTGGAAGGACTGATGCTGAAGCTGAAACTCCGATACTTTGGCCACCTCATGTGAAGAGTTGACTCATCGGAAAAGACCCTGATGCTGGGAGGGATTGGGGGAAGGAGGAGAAGGGGACAAGAGAGGATGAGATGGCTGGATGGCATCACCAACTTGATGGATATGAGTTTGGTAAACTCCGGGAGTTGGTGATGGACAGGGAGGCCTGGCGTGCTGTGATTCATGGGGTCGCAGAGTCGGACACGACTGAGCCACTAAACTGAACTGATCTGAATGATCAAAACTTTAAAAAATAATGATAAGACTATGTTAACATTAGCACTCTTTTATACTGCCAATGGAAGTGCAAATAGACAATACATATTAAGATTCACTTAATGTATTATAGCACTTAGCACAGTGATTGGTATATTGTAAGAACACAAGTGATAGTTATAATAAATGATATAATTATACCTCCATATTAAAATTATACATACTACATAATGATAGTAATAATAATAAAGTTCTCTGGATAGGAACTTGGCAAAATGTATCCATGGTCTTCATAATATACTCTGATCTATCAATTCTACTTGTAGAAATGTATTCCTTTTCTGTGTTTAATATTACGTTTTCATGGCTAAGGAAAAAGAATGAGATGGTGGAAAAAAATAATAAAAGTGCAGGGTGATAAGGAAGTACTGGGGAATGTTTAGGATGAAAAGCATAAGGAGTAAATTTTAGTTGTGTTGTAAATAAAGTCCTTTTTTTGAGATGGCATTTGAGCAGAAATCTGAATGAGAAGCAGAAGTCAGCCTCATGAAGGTCTGTGAAAAGAGAGAGAGCTCTAGTCTGGAGCATAGACCAGAGCTAGGGGCCCTGGTCCAGCGGCACACAAATGAGCAAGAGGGGCTAAGCTAAACACTGAGCAGAGTGATTAACTTAACCCAAAGAAGTCCACACAGGCATCACAGAGGACGTGATTTCTGAGTGGGAGTTCCTCAAGTGAGAGTGAAAGATGCTATTCCAAACACAGTAAACCATCCACAAAAATGTGAACTATTCTGTGAATGTGTAAAACTAGTATGTCTTAGGAATGGAAAGAAAAGAAATCTGGTTAAAATCAGATTGTATAGAAGTAATAAACAGAAATTGGGTTTACCAATTATCTATGAGACCAGCTCATGAAGGATTTTATATGTACTGATAATAAAATATTATAAAAAGAAGTGGTAATTTTATATGGACATTATTTTCCAGTCACAATGCTCTTAAATATCTTATAATTAAATTCAAAACATAGTTTTTAAACATAATAGTGTCATGCATTGCTCTAGGAAAATCTTTCTTTCTTCCATCCAAAAAGTTATATGTCATATTTTAAATAAACGAAAACACAAATCATTGGTGTAAGATATTCTTTTAAGAATTTTTTTTTGGTAAATTTTTGCTTTGCCTAGAATGACTTTACTTAGTGATAAAATATGTTATTGTACCATTTTTATAAATTAAAATGCTATTCCAATAATCTTAATTAAATTGTTTTTCTCTTTTTATTACTAGCTCTTAAAATAGTCATGACTAATATAATCTAATAGACTAATATAATCTAAAAGACATGAGGTCTTTCGTGACATTTTATGTGTGCTGATGTCATTTTTTGCTTAAAGTTGCAACTTAACATAATAAAGATAATAGTATTAGGCAAACATTTATACAGCATTTAGTAAGTAGCAGTCACTATTAAATGAACTTATGATGTTTTTATTAATAACTTTAAGCTGCTCAAAAACCCTATGATGTAGCAGACATTATTATCATAATTTCACAGATGAAGAAACAGAAGCGGAGAGAGGAAACTCATCTAAAATATATAGAAGATAGGGGGAAAGCAGAATAAAATTCCCAGCATTTCACATTTATTGCCAAAAAGAAAGATTACTGTTTATCTAATTGCGTAACATTTCAAATGAAAAGCTGTAGAAAATGCAATTATTTGTTACTGCATTTTCTATAACATTTGACCTGACCAAGGTCTCATTTTCATTTGGATTGAATGCCTAAAATATTACTGACTCCAAACAAAGAGAAAATTTCAGCTTGTTTATTGTATTCTTATTTCCAGTAAATTGGGGGTATTAATTATTTGTATTACAACAGAAGACAAAAGATAGGTTCATAGATTTTAAAATTAATCAAAAATACTTATGTATAATTTAAAACTAGCATATGGGGAAACTGCAGCCTTCACCAATACTGCCAATTGGATGACAACAAATTCCAGAGCTTAACATCTCTGGGCTTTGGGAAGAGATTCCTTTGGATAACTAGGGCCATTCTTCCCTTTCTTATTTTCTACATTTTCACTGGCGTTTTTCTTTTGAGTATGCTTTACTATCAACAAATCAATCACCAACAATAAGGTATTTAATTAGAACTTTAGAAACTTTAACAGATTCAAAGAAGTAACAATATAATTAAGGGAAAAAAGGATGTGACTTACTATAAATATACATTCATTCAGTTATCATAAACAAGGCAGTGTACGACAGATGCTGTAAGAATGCAGGTGTTCTAATTCTGTATGTGTAATAAAGATTGAGAAGTCACTCCTGCCATGTGGACAAGAGACTCTTCAATAAAATGAGAGAACGAGAAAGAAAGATCAAGAGCACGATCAAGAACAAGAAAGAGAGAACTGCAATTCTACCTTCAGTATGCTTATCTCAGATATCGTGATTGTTTCCCAGTCCTTAACAAATGAAAATCATCCCAAGAGCTGAAGAATCTTGGATATGGAAAAGCTCCATTGTACTTTTCCTCATCTTGTTGGAGAACATGCTCTTTGATCTAGATGATCAAAGAGGTTCTAGATGATCTAGCTCAACCTCTTCCTCAGCTGGCAGATAAAAGGCACAAATAGATATTATAAGAATGTTGATTTAGTAGATTTTATAGAGTATTCAGTTAATGGGACAGGGCGTGTATTAGGGAACAAATATTCCACTACTAGAAAGTCCTCACTATCCTTTAATCGCACCCAGCCTCCAGGATCACATCATTTCCTGACTTTCTCTCTGCTTTTCTCCCTTCTAATCTCTCCTCAACACTCCAGTTGTCTGAGTAGCAACCCACCTTACAAAGAACTCTTCTCATGCTCTTAAAAATATATGTTCTCTTTATTTATTGCTAGAAAAACATTTCTACCATCATTTTTGTATATCCTAATTGCAAACAGAAGAGACTTCTATTCGACATGAATCCACATTTTTTCTCTATTATTTTATTTTTTTGTTTTTTTAATTAATTAATTTGTTTTATTTTACAATATTGTATTGGTTTTGCCATTCATTGACTTGAATCCACCATGAGTGTACATGTGTTCCCCATCCTGAACACCCCTCCCACCTCCCTCCCCATCCCATCCCAGTGCACCAGCCCCGAGCACCCCGTATCATGCATCAAACTAAGACTGGCGATTTGTTTCACATAAGATATTTTACATGTTTCAATGCCATTCTCCCATACCATCCTGCGCTCACCCTCTCCCACAGAGTTCAAAAGACTGTTCAATACATCTGTGTCTCTTTTGCTGTCTTGCATACAGGGTTATCGTTACCTTCTTTAAATTTCAGCATTTGGAAGAATGAGTGAAATAAGTTCTAGATGGGCATAATAGAATTAGCAAAGACACAAAGTTGCAGTGATCCACTTGAGCAGAAGTAAATTTACAATGCCAGTCAAATGTTGTGAGACACTAACGGAAGTTGGTAAATGCTAGCTTAATTATAAAACAAGCTTTATATCTTAGATAGCAGGGATATATTAAGACTTTTGAGAAGAATCTATAAACAGATGGAGAAATGGAAAATAATCTAGGTCCATGAAATCCAGTTACATGGTCATTATATTTGCTCTAAGTGCTAATACCAGAAAAGACACTGGTGACATTGGGAATAAAGAAATTAGAGAAACATCATGAAGGATCTTTCAAGATATTCTGCTATGTTGAAGCCAGTAAAACATTAGATACTCCTCAAGGGAAGAAATTTAAGCAAAAATCTGTAACATGGAAGCCAGTGATGCCACATAAGAACACACCATCCATCACATACATACTTCTGAATAGAGCAAATAAGGAGTAGTGTTCAGTTCAATTCAGTTGAGTCACTCAGTCATGTCCGACTCTTTGTGACCCCATGAATCGCAGCACGCCAGGCCTCCCTGTCCATCACCAACTCCTGGAGTTTACCCAAACTAAAATCCATCAAGTCGGTGATGCCATCCAGCCATCTCATCCTCTGTCATCCCCTTCTCCTCCTGCCCCCAATCCCTCCCAGCATCAGGGTCTTTTCCAATGAGTCAACTCTTTGCATGAGGTGGTCAAAGTATTGGAGTTTCAGCTTCAGCATTAGTAGTGTAGCTACCTCTAAACATCATTTGAAAGGCTCAGCAGTGTTGCTCTGCAATCATGAGCATATCAGTATAATGGAAATCCAACTTGACCTTCATTGTATGAAAGTTTAGTCTCATGAAGTGAATGAATTATGTTCTTAAACACTAGCTTATAACTTGTAATACTGAATGATTCATAATTTGCTAGCATTAGAATACAAATTCAGAGTCAAAGGCATCTGAAGTCATTCATTCATTGATTCAACCATTTTACTGAGCAGCTGCTCTGCAGCTAGTGTGCCAGATTGACAATCCATGCTCAAGAGATCATATTCCAATGGGGAAGGTACTTAAGTAGAAAATAGCAAATCTATGTACATCATAGTAAACCTTCTTCCAAGACCATAAGAGAAGACTCTACAAATGGACATCACCAGATGGTCAATACTGAAATCAAATTGATTATATTCTTTGCAGCCAAAGATGGAGAAGCTCTATACAGTCAACAAAAACAAGACCAGGAGCTGACTGTGGCTCAGACCATGAACTCCTTATCGCCAAATTCAGACTTAAATTGAAGAAAGTAGGGAAGAACACCAGACTATTCAGGTGACCTAAATCAAATCCTTTACTATTATACAGTGGAAGTTACAAACAGATTCAAGGGATTATATCTGATAGACAAAGTGCCTGAAGAACTATGGACGGACGTTTGTGACATTGTACAGGAGACAGGGATCAAGACCATCCCCAAGAATAAGAAATGCAAAAACGCAAGATGGTTGTCTGAGGAGGCCTTACAAATAGCTGAGAAAAGAAGGGAAGTGAAATGCAAAGGAGAAAAGGAAAGATATACCCATTTGAATGCAGAGTTCCAAAGAATACCAAAGATAGATAAGAAAGCCTTTCTCAGTGATCAATGTAAAGAAAGAAATAGATGAAAACAATAGAATGGGAAAGACTAGAGATCTCTTCAAAAAAATTAGAGATACCAAAGGAACATTTCATACAAAGATGAGCACAATAAAAGACAGAAATGGTATGAACCTAACCAAAGCAGAAGATATTAAGAAGAGGTGGCAAGAATACACAGAAGAACTGTACAAAAAGATATCAATGACCCAGATAACCACAACGATGTGATCACTGACCTAGAGCCAGACATCCTGGAATGTGAAGTCAAGTGGGCCTTAGGAAGCATCCCTATGAGCATAACTAGTGGAGGTGACAGAATTCCAGGTGAGCTATCGCAAATCCTAAAAGATGAGGCTGTGAAGGTGCTGCACTCAATATGCCAGCAAATTTGGAAAACTCAGCAGTGGCCACAGGACTGGAAAAGGTCAGTTTTCATTCCAGTCTCAAAGAAAGGCAATGCCAAGAATGCTCAAACTACCACACCATTGCACTCATCTCACACACTAGCGAAATAATGCTTAAAATTCTCCAAGCCAGGCTTCAACAGTACATGAACCATGAACTTCCAGATGTTCAAGCTGATTTAGAAAAGGCAGAGGAACAGAGATTAAATTGCCAACATCCGTTGGATCATTGAAAAAGCAAGAGAGTTCAAGAAAAACAACTACTTCTGCTTCTTTGACTACACCAATTTGGTGTGAATCACAAAAAAATGTGAAAAATTCTTCGAGATGGAATACCAGACCTCCTGACCTGCCCCCTGAGAAAACTGTATGCAGATCAAGAAGCAACAGTTAGAACTGGACATGGAAAAACAGGCTGGTTCTAAATCGGGAAAGGAGTACCTCAAGGCTGTATATTTTCACCCTGCTTATTTAACTTTTATGCAGAGTACATTATGTGAAAGGCTGGGCTGGATGAAGCACAAGCTGGAATCAAGATTGCCAGGAGAAATATCTATAACCTCATATACACAGATGACACCACCCCTATGGCAGAAATCAAGGAAGAACTAAAGAGCCTCTTGATGAAAGTGAAACAGGAGAGTGAAAATGTTGGCTTAAACTCAACATTCAGAAAATTAAGATCATGGCATCTGGTCCCATCACTTTATGGCAAATATATGGGGAAACAATGGAATCCATGAGAGACTTTATTTTGGGGGCTCCAAAATCGCTGCAGATGCTGACTGAAGCCATGAAATTAAAAAATGCTTGCTCCTTGAAAGAAAAGCTATGACCAACCTAGACAGCATATTAAAAAGCAGAGACTTTACTTTGCCAAGAAAAGTCTGTCTAGTCAAAGCTTTGGTTTTTCCAGTAGTCATGTATGGATGTAAGAGTTGGAATATAAAGAAAGCTGAGCACTGAAGAATTGATGCTTTTGAACTGTGGTGTTGGAGAAGACTCTTGAGAGTCCTTGGACTACAAGGAGATCCAACCTGTCAGTCTTAAAGGAGATCAGTCCTGGGTGTTCATTGGAAGGACTGATGCTGAAGCTGAAATTCCAATACTTTGGCTGCCTGATGTAAAGAACCGACTCATTGGAAAAGACCCTGATGGTGGGAAAGATTGAAGGCAGGAGGAGAAGGGCATGACAGAGGATGAAATAGTTGGATGGCATCACCGATTCAATGGAAATGAGTTTGAGTAAGGCCCAGGAGTTGGTGATTGACTGGGAAGCCTGGCGTGCTGCTGTCCATGGGGTCGCAAAGAGTTGGACACGACTGTGCAACTGAACTGATTGATGTACATCTTGTTAAGATATATGGACACTTGTAAGAAAATTAGCAATGAGGCTTATCCTAATATGAGTGAGAAAAAGTTGCATTTGGCTGTTCCAAGAGATTAATTTTTGTATACTTTACTACTCTCTGAAAAATGTGATTTAAGAAAGAATCTCTATTGTTTACATCACTGCATTCAAATATTAATACTAATTCTCTTCCTATATGTGTGTAGAATGGGTTGAAGGAAGAAAGGAGAGGATTTTCTTTTTCTTTTTTTTCTTCAACAAGAATCAAAGACATAAGCCAGAAAGTTAAGCAGAATTTCTTGTACTGGTATAAGAACTGTGTAGATGGGCAGAGGTAGGAAATCTTTTTTACACTTTATGAAGTTACCCACTTTTAAAGATATGAGACTCACTGCAACCCAGTTCTACAAGTTCTGTGTTTAGATTACCTGTGCACACACTGAAGGACACCGAATTTAGTTAAGAGCATCAAAATCTCCCCTCTTTCCCTTACTGAATTTTCTTAGGATGAATTCATATTTATTCATTTAGAAATTTCTTTCAAGCCAATATGCTTGAGGAATAAAACTTTGTTCCTAACTTTGGAGAACTCATCAGCTAGTGAATTTTCCTCCTTTTTTTTAGAAAACTTTTTGGTCCCTGTGTATTATCCAAATTCTATGCTTCCCCCTTCAATTCTTGTACTCTTATATCCTCTTCCTTCTTTCCTTTCATTCACAAAAAGTATCAAAGATGCTTTTGTTTACATACACTCAGTAAACAATGTGCTTAGAGGTTCCAAACCAGCCCTGACAGAAACATCAATGTTAAGTACAAAGGTCTGGAGTGGGAGGTGGGATTTGTAAGAAGCATTAGATATGCCTTCTTTTTTATCATAGGTTAAGTAAATGTGAAGAAAGCCCTGGGAAATTAAGTGCTTTTTGACGGTACTTTCTTCCGAAGATGGAGAGAGGAAAAAGAACTAATGATGTAGCTTCTTATGCAAGAGGCACTTAAGATCAGATCTCTTTATTATTACTCAGCAAGTCTTTCCAATCTTGAAGACATTATCTAGAAGATGTATGGTTCATGGAAATTGAAATTTAGGCAATCTCCAACAAAAGGTCTAGGAAAAGGGAAATACATAACAAGAAGAAATAAAAGAAGAATCGATAAGGAGGTATTTTTATAGATACAGATAGAAATATCTATGATAACAGTTGAAGGAAAAAAAAAAAACTATATCAGGGATATAAGTGAAACATTATTATGACTTAGTCTGTGAACAGCCAGATTATTTTATGGCAAAGTATTTTGTCTGATTATATACAACACTGCTAAGTCACTTCAGTTGTGTCCGACTCTGTGCGACCGCATAGACAGCAGCCCACCAGGCTCCCCCATCCCTGGGATTCTCCAGGCAAGAACACTGGAGTGGGTTGCCATTTCCTTCTCCAATGCATGAAAGTGAAAAGTGAGAGTGAAGTTGCTCAGTCGTGTCTGACTCTTAGCGACCCCATGGACTGCAGCCTACTAGGCTCCTCCATCCATGGGATTTTCCAGGCAAGAGTACTGGAGTGGGGTGCCATTGCCTTCTCCATATATTCAACACAGTAATGGTATTTATAGTGTAAGTTGAGAAGAGATTCCCTGAGCTTCCCTAATAGCTCAGTAGGTAAAGAATCTGCCTGCAATGTGGGAGAGCTGGCTTTGATCCCTGGGTTGGGAAGATCTCCTGGAGAAGGGAAAAGCTACCCACTCCAGTATTCTGGCCTGGAGAATTCCATGGACTGTATAGTCCATAGGGTTGCAAAGAGTCGGACACAACTGAGAAACTTTCGCTTTGAGAAGAGATTCACTGGAGATTTGCAGACAAAACCCAAGGTGAGGGGATCAAATGATTTAGGAACTAGTAATGTGTCATACTCTTTTCGACCCAGGGGACTGCAGCCCACCAGGCTCCTCTGTCCATGGGATTCTCCAGGCAAGAATACTGGAGTGGATTGCCATTTCCTTCTCCATGGGATCTTCCCAACCCAGGAATCGAACCCAGGTCTCCCACATTGCAGGCAGATGCTTTAACCTCTGAGCCACCAGGAAGCCCGATGAATAGTACTTTTCTTTTCAAGATTTCTGAATAGATTTGTATCTTGATAAAAATGTGTGCTTTCTTTGAAGTCACATCTCACCATAATGGGATTGCATATGTAAAAGTTACCAACAAACTCTACTGCCCTGACAGACAACTAGAACAAAATTTGTTAGTCATTTCTGTTCTCAGTTTTGTCCCTCGAAGTGGCTACTCTAATTGAAATTTCTCTTCTCCTACTTCTGTCCCCAAAGTAATGCTCAGCCCAGGCTTCTGGCACTAAGTCCATACTATAAAAATATTTCCTCCTTTTGCATGAAATCTAGATGTCAGCCTGAGACTCAATTTAATTTTACCATCTTTAAACTTGTGCCTCATACCTAACATCTACTATGTCTTTTGACTTATTTTGGACTCTTATTCTCATGGTAGACCTTGTGTTGGCCAAATGGAAACAGAAGCTTTCACAAGATGAAACTGTTAAACATGTATTTATGTTGTTGAGTTGTCTGTTATCATAGTCCTTGTTTCGTAGTTTACTGTGGCTGCAACACACTGTATTAATCTAACTGTTAAAATTTTTTGGTTTAAAAAGGTTTAGTGCAGCGTGACTGAGCAATACTTCTTTTCCTTGACATACTGGACACTATAGAAACGTAGGCACGTTTTTCCAAAGTAGGCATTCTTAATTATAGTTATAGTTGTTCATTTACATATTTAATTTAACCATTTGATATTGCTTGGTAGCAATGAAAATTAAATCCCAATTTCCTTACTGGTTGCACGACTTGCCAATGGTAAACCAAAAATACCAAGGAATATGTGAGAGAATCCATGACAGTATCTCTGCAGCTGTGGCTCTTTATGGAAAGCATTTTGAGAATGCTAAGCACAGATTTTAGCCTCATTTCAAGTACCAAAGCAGAAGCTATACTGACAGTTGAGTCATTAACTTCTTCCAGTCAAAGTAAAGAAAAAAAAATCAGGAAATACGGTTATTTTGTGAATGTTCTCTTTAAGTCTTGAATACGGGACATGTGTTTTATCTCGCTGCATTCAGTTCAGTTCATTTCAGTCGCTCAGTCGTGTCGACTCTGCGACCCCATGAATCGCAGCACACCAGGCCCCCCTGTCCATCACCAACTCCCGGAGTTTACTCAAACTCATATCCATCGAGTCGGTGATGCCATCCAGCCATCTCATCCTCTGTCGTCCCCTTCTCCTCCTGCCCCCAAACCCTCCCAGCATCAGAGTCTTTTCCAATGATTCAACTTTTCACATGAGGTGGCCAAAGTACTGGAGTTTCAGCTTCAGCATCAGTCCTTCCAATGAACACCCAGGACTGGTCTCCTTTAGAATGGACTGGTTGGATCTCCTTGCAGTCCAAGGGACTCTCAAGAGTCTTCTCCAACACCACAATTCAAAAGCATCAATTCTTCAGCTCTCAGCCTTCTTCACAGTCCAACTCTCACATCCATACATGACCACAGGAAAAACCATAGCCTTGACTAGATGAACCTTTGTTGGCAAAGTAATGTCTCTGCTTTTTAATATACTATCTAGGTTGGTTATAACTTTCCTTCCAAGGAGTAAGTGTCTTTTAATTTCATGGCTGCAGTCACCATCTGCAGTGATTTTGGATCCCCCCAAAATAAAGTCTGACACTGCTTCCACTATTTCCCCATCTATTTGCCATGAAGTGATGGGGCCAGATGCCGTGATCTTATTTTTCTGAATGTTGAGCTTTAAGCCAACATTTTCACTCTCCTCTTTCACTTTCATCAAGAGGCTCTTTAGTTCCTCTTCACTTTCTGCCATAAGGGTGGTGTCATCTGCATATCTGAGGTTATTGATATTTCTCCTGGCAGTCTTGACTGCAGCTTGTGCTTCCTCCAGCCCAGCGTTTCTCATGATGTACTCTGCATAGAAGTTAAATAAGCAGGGTGACAATATACAGCCTTGACGTACTCCTTTTCCTATTTGGAACCAGTGTATTGTTCCATGTCCAGTTCTAACTGTTGCTTCCTGACCTGCATACAGGTTTCTCAAGAGGCAGGTAAGGTGGTCTGGTATTCCCTCACTGTATTAGAATAAACAAAATATTTTACTTCTATTTCAAGACTCCTGTTTTATTACTACAACCTATCACTCATTTTTGTTGTTGTTGTTGTTATATTTGTTTGGGGCATCTGCTTCCTACTACTCAGTAAAGTCTAGTCCTGCCCTGTTCTGTGCCATGTAAAGCCCCTGGGCAAGCAGAGACTCACTTCAGAAATGCCAGGCATAATGAGAAAGGGAAAACCACCCTTGGCAACTGCTCCTGTAGTGCTCTCTGCAAGGCATGCTCTCAGGCAACTGTGCAGTGAAGCATCTTTGGTGCTGCTATTGGAGAGCATAGCATATAATGATTTCAACAAAGGGGTACCTCTTGTAAGTATAGAGTGCTTCTGAAATGTGTCGTTTGCTTTGAAATACCTCTGTTAGGTAGAAAGGGCAAGCTTTTTTAACTCAATTTTTTTAGATAAGGAAGCAAACACAAAAATTGTTCGGTGGATTACTAATCACATTTTATTTGTGATTTACCAGGCTACAAAAGTACCTCTGATATATTAACTGTAATACTCACCAACTATTTACTATCAGCTTCTCAGAAGACTGGGAATGGGAGGAAGTAATTATACATTAGTAAAATGTGTCTTTAATAAGGAGACTCTAATTTCAGATATGTTAAAAGGAGAAGCAGAGAATTGATAAAATTCTGTGCGTTAGCTGGTGCCATGGTTACAGACAGGACTTAAAGAGTTTGTTTAGCTTCCTTTACTTGTTGAAATGACTAGGAATATAAACAATATTCCAATAAATAGAAAAATAATTAAAATGAATATTCTTTTATTCTAAAAGTAAAATGATCAATGATAAAACTTTTAGAAAATGTTTCAAGGTAAGCTTTGAACTAACTTGTATTTCTTCTTTACTACAATAAACTGTAGAAAATTCTGAAAGAGATTGAAATACCAGACCACCTAACCTGCCTCTTGACAAATCTGCATGCAGGTAAAGAAGCAAGAGTTAGAACTGGACATGGAAAAACAGACTGTTTCCAAATAGGAAAAGGAGTACATCAAGGCTGTATATTGTCACCCTGCTTATTTAACTTATATGCTAAGTATATCACGAGAAAAGCTGGGCTGGAAGAAGCACAAGCTGGAATCAAGATTGCCAGGAGAAATATCAATAACCTCAGATATGCAGATGACACCACCCTTATGGGAGAAAGGGTGAAAGGAGAAAGACCCTCTTGATGAAAGTGAAAGAGGAGAGTGAAAAAGTTGGCTTAAAGCTCCACATTCAGAAAATGAAGATCATGGCATCTGGTCCCATCACTTCGTGGCAAATAGATGGGGAAACAGTAGAAACAGTGGCTCACTTTATTTTTCTGGGCTCCAAAATCACTGCAGATGGTGATTGCAGCCATGAAATTAAAAGATGCTTACTCCTTGGAAGGAAAGTTATGAACAACCTAGACAGCATGTTCAAAAGCAGAGACATTACTTTGTCAACAGAGGTCTGTCCAGTCAAGGCTATGGTTTTTCCACTGGTCATGTATTGATGTGAGAGTTGGACTCTAAAGAAAGCTGAGCACCAAAGAATTGATGCTTTTGAACTGTGGTGTTGGAGAAGACTCTTAAGATTCCCTTAGACTGCAAGGAGATCCAACCAGTCCATCCTGGGGGAGATCAGTCCTGA
The DNA here is from genome assembly GCF_003369695.1 of Bos indicus x Bos taurus. NCBI lineage: Eukaryota > Metazoa > Chordata > Mammalia > Artiodactyla > Bovidae > Bos > Bos indicus x Bos taurus. Next base: position 28,526,584 of record NC_040081.1, on the reverse strand, counting down.
GTGTTCATTGGAAGGACTAATGAAGCTGAAACTCCAATACTTTGGCCACCTGACGTTAAGAGCTGACTCATTTCAAAAGACTCTGATGCTGGGAAAGATTGAGGGAAGGAGAAGGAGAAGACAGAGAATGAGATGGTTGGATGGCATCACCAACTCGATGGACACGGGTTTGGGTGGACTCCAGGAGTTGGTGATGGACAGGGAGGCCTGGCATGCTGCAATTCATGGGCTTGCAAAGAGTCGGACACGACTGAGTGACTAAACTAACTAACATACTGGATGGCTAATATAACAGAATGCCTAAGTACAAATAAAAGTGATAAGTTTTCATAATATTAATCAGTTCAGTTCAGTCGCTCTGTCATGTCTGACTCTTTGCAGCCCCATGAATTGCAGCACACCAGGCCTCCCTGTCCATCACCAACTCCCGGAGTTCACTCAGACTCACGTCCATTGAGTCGGTGATGCCATCCAGCCATCGCATCCTCTGTCGTCCCCTTCTCCTCCTGCCCCCAATCCCTCCCAGCATCAGAGTCTTTTCCAATGAGTCAACTCTTTGCATGAGGTGGCCAAAGTTCTGGAGTTTCAGCTTTAGCATCAGTCCTTCCAAAGAACACCCAGGACCAATCTCCTTTAAAATAGACTGGTTGGATCTCCTTGCAGTCCAAGGGACTCTCAAGAGTCTTCTCCAACACCACAGTTCAAAAGCATCAATTCTTCCATGCTCAGCTTTCTTTATAGTCCAACTCTCACATCCATACATGACCACTGGAAAAACCATAGCCTTGACTAGACAAACCTGTGTTGGCAAAGTAATGTCTCTGTTTTTGAATATGCTATCTAGGTTGGTCATCTTTCCAAGGAGTAAGCATCTTTTAATTTCATGGCTGAAATCACCATCTGCAGTGATTTTGGAGTCCAGAAAAATAAAGTCTGACACTGTATTCACTATTTCCCCATCTATTTGCCATGAAGTGATGGGACTGGATGCCATGATCTTCGTTTTCTGAATGTTGAGCTTTAAGCCAACTTTTTCACTCTCCTCTTTCACTTTTTTCAAGAGGCTTTTTAGTTCCTCTTCACTTTCTTCCATAAGGGTGGTGTCATCTGCATATCTGAGGTGATTGATATTTCTCCCAGCAATCTTGATTGCAGCTTGTGCTTCCTCCAGCCCAGTGTTTCTCATGATGTACTCTGCATAGAAGTTAAATAAGCAGGGTGGCAATATACAGCCTTGACGTACTCCTTTTCCTATTTGGAACCAGTCTGTTGTTCCATGTCCATTTCTGACTGTTGCTTCCTGACCTGCACATAGGTTTCTCAAGAGGCAGATCTTGAGAAACCTATATGCATTCCCATCTTTTTCAGAATTTTCCACAGTTTATTGTGATCCACACAGTCAAAGGCTTTGGCATAGTCAATAAAGCAGAAATAGATGTTTTTCTGGAACTCTCTTGCTTTTTTCATGATCCAGCGGATGTTGGCAATTTGATCTTTGGTTCCTCTGCCTTTTTTTAAAACCAGCTTGAACATCTGGAAGTTCACGGTTCACGTATTGCTGAAGCCTGGCTTGGAGAATTTTGAGCATTACTTTACTAGTGTGTGAGATGAGTACAAATGTGCGGCCGTTTGAGCATTCTTTGGCATTGCCTTTCTTTGGGATTGGAATGAAAACTGACCTTTTCAAGTCCTGTGGCCACTGCTGAGTTTTCCAAATTTGCTGGCAAATTGAGTGCAGCACTTTCACAGCATCATCTTTCAGGATTTGCAATAGCTCAACTGGAATTCCATCACCTCCACTAGCTTTGTTCATAGTGATGCTTTCTAAGGCCCACTTGACTTCACATTCCAGGATGTCTGGCTTTAGGTGAGTGATCACACCATCGTGATTATCTTGGTTATGAAGCTCTTTTTTGTACAGTTCTTCTGTGTATTCTTGCCACCTCTTCTTAATATCTTCAGCTTCTGTTAGTTCCATCCCATTTCTGTCCTTTATCGAGCCCATCTTTGCATGAAATATTCCCTTGATATCTCTAATTTTCTTGAAGAGATCTCTGGTCTTTCCCATTCTGTTGTTTTCCTCTATTTCTTTGCATTGATCGCTGAAGAAGGCTTTCTTATCTCTTCTTACTATTCCTTGGAACTCTGCATTCAGATGCTTATATCTTTCCTTTTCTCCTTTGCTTTTCGCTTCTCTTCTTTTCACAGCTATTTGTGAGGCCTCCCCAGACAGCCATTTTGCTTTTTTGCATTTCTTTTCCATGGGGATGGTCTTGATCCCTGTCTCCTGTGCAATGTCAGGAACCTCAGTCCATAGTTCTTCAGGCACTATATCTTTCAGATCTAGTCCCTTTAAATCTGTTCCTCACTTCCACTGTAGAGTCATAAGGGATTTGATTTAGTCATACCTGAATGGTCTAGTGGTTTTCCCTACTTTCTTCAACTTAAGTCTGAATTTGGCAATAAGGAGTTCATGATCTGAGCCACAGTCTTGTTTTTGCTGACTGTACAGAGCTTCTCCATCTTTGGCTGCAAAGAATATAATCAATCTGATTTCGTTGTTGACCCTCTGGTGATGTCCATGTGTAGAGTCTTCTCTTGTGTTGTTGTTTGCTATGACCAATGTGTTCTCTTGGCAAAACTCTGTTAGTTTTTGCCCTGCTTCATTGCATATTCCAAGGCCAAATTTGCCTGTTACTCCAGGTGTTTCTTGACTTCCTACTTTTGCATTCCAGTTCCCTATAATGAAAAGGACATGTTTTTTGGGTGTTAATTCTAAAAGGTCTTGTAGGTCTTCATAGAACCATTTAACTTCAGCTTCTTCAGCATTACTGTTTGGGGCATAGACTTGGATTACTGTGATATTGAATGGTTTGCCTTGGAAATGAACGGAGATCATTCTGTCATTTTTGAAATTGCATCCAAATACTGCATTTCGGACTCTTTTGTTGACCATGATGGCTACTCCATTTCTTCTAAGGGATTCCTGGCTGCAGTAGTAGATATAATGATCATCTGAGTTAAATTCACCCATTCCAGTCCATTTTAGTTCACTGATTCCTAGAATATTGACATTCACTCTTGCCATATCCTGTTTGATCTCTTCCAATTTGTCTTGATTCATGGACCTAACATTCCAGGTTTGTATGCAATATTGCTCTTTACAGCATTGGACCTTGCTTCTCCCACCAGTCACACCCACAAGTATGTATTGTTTTTGCTTTGGCTCCATCCCTTCATTCTTTCTGGAGTTATTTCTCCACTGATCTCCAGTAGCATATTGGGCACCTACCGACCTGGGGAGTTCCTCTTTCAGTATCCTATCATTTTGCCTTTTCATACAGTTCATGGGGTTCTCAAGGCAAGAATACTGCAGTGGTTTGCCATTCCCTTTTCCAGTGGTCCACATTCTGTCAGACCTCTCCACCACGATCCTCCCGTCTTGGGTGGCCCCACGGGCATGGCTTAGTTTCATTGAGTCAGACAAGGCTTTGGTCCTAGTGTGATTAGATTGACTAGTTTTCTGTGATTATTGTTTCAGTGTGTCTGCCCTCTAATGACCTCTTGCAACACCTACCATCTTACCTGGGTTTCTCTTATCTTGGACATGGGGTATCTCTTCACGGCTGCTCCAGCAAAGCGCAGCCGCTGCTCCTTACCTTGGATGAGGGGTATCTCCTCACAGCCGCCCCTCCTAACCTTCAACGTGGAGTAGCTCCTCTAGGCCCTCCTGCGCCCGCACAGCCACCACTCCTTGGACGTGGGGTTGTTCCTCTCGGCTGCCGCCCCTGACCTCAGACACGGGGTAACTCCTCTTGGCTGCCACCCTTGACCTCGGACATGGGGTAGCTCCTCTCAGCCGCTCTTGCACTGTCGCATAGACTCAGATATAGAGAACAAATTAGTGAATACCAGTAGAGAGAAAGAATGAGGAAGGGGCACATTAGGCATATAGGTTTAAGAGATTCAAATTACTATGTACAAAATATATAAGACAAAAACAATATATTGTACAGCACAGGGAATTATAGCCATTGAGAGAGAGAGAGAAGTCGCTCAGTCATGTCCGACTCTTTGCTACCCCATGGACTGTAGCCCACCAGGCTCCTCGATCCTTGGGATTTTCCAGGCATGAATACTGGAGTGGGTTGCCATTTCCTTCTCCAGGGGATCTTCCAGACCCAGGGATTGAACCTGGGTCTCCTGCATTATAGGCAGACGCTTTACTGCCCAAGCTACCAGGGAAGCCTGTTTAAGAAAACAAAACAAAACAAAACAATATATTGTACAGCACAGGGAATTATAGCCATTATCTTGTAATAACTTTTAATCAAGTATAATCTGTAAACACACTGAACACAAAGACATTGTGTTTGATTATAATGAATAGTATTCAATACACAAAACTGTTCTTAGTTAAAAGGATTTCATGTAAAAGACATTTTTTCCCCGCCCTGGAGTTTTCATTTTCTTTAATGCAAATAATTCAGTTTATTAAGCACCTACTGTGAACTAGGCATTGCTTCTCAAAGTATTTCATTTAATCCTCTGGACAATTTCTTGAATTTGAGCTTAAAAGGCCAAGTATTTGTCCAAGGATGAAAAGTAAAAAGTTAGTAACTGGCAAAATCAGGATTTGATTTCAGAAATATGCCTCCAGAAGCTAATTTCTCTTCACCTTATTCAGTAAAGTTTTATTTAAATTATATATTTTACAGAATGTAATTTTAAAGGAGACAGAGTTATTACAGAATAAAAATCTTAGAATAAGAGTTTAACAACTCATTTTAATGTGATCTCTGAATTTAAGATATTCAGTAGAAAAACTGGAAAACATGCTGAAAGCTGAATTAATGGTTTGGAAACTGGCAAAATTCTCCACCACTCAAAAGAACCTTATGAAGAACTGGAAATCAGGAGTAAGAGCAACAGGAGAAATGAACATATCCAGGTGTCACACGAGTGTATGTTCCTTCGTTCTTTGTCTCATCACAACAAAGATGGAGTGACAGACATTAAAGCGCCCTCTGTGTGTCACAGCTCTCGGGTCTTGGATAGACCTTGTTATAGCTCTCAGGTCTTGGATGGACCGTGTTATAGCTCTTAGACAAATCACTGTTACAGCTCAGTGTTACAGTTCTATTTTATTTAGAAGATAGCAGGAAAATCCATCTCTGAGGCGTGAGGGCACATCAATCCAAAGATGCGAAGACAAGAGCACCCCAGCGTGTGGTGGAGGTGGGGTGGGGAGAGAGAGAGCTAGCTTTGGCTCCTCTTTTTATATGTTTATCTCTCCCTGGGCCTGTCCTATGTAAATTGGGCCACTCAGGAGTGTTGTTTGTTTTACCTGAGGTCGTCATTCTGGTCCTCGGACCTTCTTTTGTTCTATTTTTGCAGGCTTTTCCCTTCTTTGTTTTTTAGTCATCGCCATTTTGGACCCCTTTTCCCTATTCTACCTACCTAACATTCCCCCCTCAAGAGATGGGAGGCCCAGTTCTTTGGGAATAGGGGCGTTGAGGTCTTTCTGGCTACTTCCTGCTGAACTGGGATGGCGAGGGGTATTGGGCCTCTCCCTCTTGCCAGTCTCAAGCCTCAAAGTCCTTATAGCAGTGTCCATCTCAGGGTGTATGATATTTTCCATAGTCGGCTGTAGTTTTATATCTTTGTTGAACTGGCACTGCATGTTGCTTGTTGACCTGGGCAGAGACAAAACAGGTTAGACAATTGACAGTACATGGAATAATCATAAGCATCATCAGTATAGCACAACAAGGACTAGTAGGGGCATTAGCCAATTTTAAATCCACATCGCCAGGATGGCTCAAGTCCCTCCTTGTTCAGGGATCAGAAGATCTATCTCCTGTCTGTTTTGGAGTACAATCTCTGTCAAGCTGCGTTGGCTCTTTAGAGCTATCTTGAGAAATCTTATCCCCAGAAGCCAGATTTTGGGGATGTTCATTAGAATGGCACTCATTTGTAGTCCTGAATAGGTATCTGAGATCTCCCAGGGGCTCACAGGTGTATTGAGTGTCCTCTTCTGTTTTCTTCCATGGCTTGATTCATGAGTAGTGAATCCAGGAGTCATGTCCTGGTACCTTGACTGCTGTGGAGGTAGAAAGTATTACAGGGTAGGGGCCCTTCCATGTGGGCTGGAGTTGAGCCTTTGGGGACCCATCTTTCCAGACTTTAATTAGGACTTGAGTCCCTGGAGCATATAGTGGTGACTCTTTAGAATCTTTTGGGTCCTGTTCATACCCCACAAGTGTATGTCATGTTGGAATTGCCCAATGGCCATGGTATAAAACTGGAGGGTCTGAACCTCTGGATCTAGGAAGAGGTCATTGACATAAACAAAAGGTCTCCCATATAGCATCTCATAAGGACTAAAACCAACCTGTTCCTTAGGGGCAATAGGGGTGCGGAGGAGAGCTATTGGTAAAGCCTCTTTCCATCCCAGGGAGGTTTCGTGGGTTATCTTTTTTATCACTAATTTTAAGAATTGATTGGCTCTTTCTACTTTTCCTGAAGATTGAGGCCTCCAGGCACAATGGAGATAGTAAGTAATGTCCAGTGTTTTCAAGACCCCTTCTGTGACCTTAGAAGTAAATGATGTCCCATTGTCACTTTGTAATGACCTGGGCAGACCAAATCTTGGAATGATTTCATGGAGCAGTTTTTTTTTTTTTTTTTACCACCTCCTCAGCCTTTTCAGTCCGGGTGGGAAAGCCTTCAATCTATCCTGTGAATATATCTATCATGACTAATATGTATTTATGCCCTTGAGAAACTGGCATCTGGGTGAAGAACATCTGCCAGTCCTCTCCTGGATAGGTCCCACGTCATTGGATGGGCTGGGTCAGCTGGGGTCTTCAAGCTCCTTGGGGGTTGTTTAATTGGCAAGTGGGACAAGAGGAGACCACCTGTCTTATAGTTGTTTGGAAGCCTGTCCCTCTGAAGGACCTTTCTAGTAATCTCTGGAGGGACTTTTCTCCTAAATGAGTGGTGGCATGTAAGGAGTTACCAACTTCCATTGGACGTTCCTAGGCAGAAAAAAGGAGGACGTTCCCTCCTTTTGGAACGACCCCACATGATCTTCTTGAAAGCCCTCGCTCTTAGCTTTAAGAGTCTCACCTTCAGTATATGAAGTAGTTTCTGGCAAATTAGTCTGTGTAACTAAGGTGGCAATCCCTATTAGGTCATGGTTCTGTAATGCTACTCTTGTAGCTGCCTGATCAGCTGCTTGGTTCCCTCGTGCCACTTCTGTGCTCTCTTTTTGGTGTCCTTTACAGTGGGAGACTGAAACCTCAGTGGGCAGATGGACTGCCTCCAAGAGTCTAAGAATCTGATCACCATATTTGATTGGGGACCCTCGGGTGGTCAAGTGGCCCCTTTCTTTCCAAACAGCCGCATATGCATGTAGCACCAGAAAGGCACACTTGGAGTCAGTGTAAATGGCTATTCTTTTTCCTTTTCCCAGCTCTAAAGCTCGAGTCAGGGCTATGAGCTCAGCTAATTGGGCTGAAGTACCTGGTGGCAGAGGCTTAGCCTCTATGGTCTCAAAACTACTGTATATCTGGCTCTTTTTTTCCATCCAAAACAAAGCTGCTTCCATCAGTGTACCAGATTTCCTCAGGATTGGTCAGAGGATCTTCTGACAATCCCTCTCGGGGTTTTGTCCAGTGGTCCAAGGTTTCTAGACAAGAGTGAAAGGAGAGAGAGCCCTCGGGGGTAGGCAGGAGGGTGGCTGGGTTAAGAACCTCACAAGGGGATATAGTGAGGCCTGGATTTTCCATCAGCATTACTTTATATCTGAGGATTCTTTGATCAGACATCCATAAATGGCCTTTCCCATTTAGGAGATGTTTTACTTGGTGGCTGGTAAAAATAGCTAGTTTGCTCCCAAAGGAGAGTTTTATTTATTTATTTTTTTTTCTTTTCTTTTATTTTTAAACTTTACATAATTGTATTAGTTTTGCCAAATATCAAAATGAATCCGCCACAGGTATACATGTGTTCCCCATCCTGAACCCTCCTCCCTCCTCCCTCCCCATACCATCCCTCTGGGTCGTCCCAGTGCACTAACCCCAAGCATCCAGTATCGTGCATCGAACCTGGACTGGCAACTCGTTTCTTACATGATATTTTACATGTTTCAATGCCATTCTCCCAAATCTTCCCACCCTCTCCCTCTTCCACAGAGTCCATAAGACTGTTCTATACATCAGTGTCTCTTTTGCTGTCTCGTACACTGGGTTATTGTTACCATCTTTCTAAATTCCATATATATGCATTAGTATACTGTATTTATGTTTTTCCTTCTGGCTTACTTCACTCTGTATAATAGGCTCCAGTTTCATCCACCTCATTAGAACTGACTCAAATGTATTCTTTTTAATGGCTGAGTAATACTCCATTGTGTATATGTACCACTGCTTTCTTATCCATTCATCTGCTGATGGACATCTAGGTTGCTTCCATGTCCTGGCTATTATAAACAGTGCTGCGATGAACATTGGGGTACACGTGTCTCTTTCCCTTCTGGTTTCCTCAGTGTGTATGCCCAGCAGTGGGATTGCTGGATCATAAGGCAGTTCTATTTCCAGTGTTTTAAGGAATCTCCACACTGTTCTCCATAGTGGCTGTACTAGTTTGCATTCCCACCAACAGTGTAAGAGGGTTCCCTTTTCTCCACACCCTCTCCAGCATTTATTATTTGTAGACTTTTGGATCACAGCCATTCTGACTGGTGTGAAATGGTACCTCATAGTGGTTTTGATTTGCATTTCTCTGATAATGAGTGATGTTGAGCATCTTTTCATGTGTTTGTTAGCCATCTGTATGTCTTCTTTGGAGAAATGTCTATTTAGTTCTTTGGCCCATTTTTTGATTGGGTCATTTATTTTTCTGGAGTTGAGCTGTAGGAGTTGCTTGTATATTTTTGAGATTAGTTGTTTGTCAGTTGCTTCATTTGCTATTATTTTCTCCCATTCTGAAGGCTGTCTTTTCACCTTGCTAATAGTTTCCTTTGATGTGCAGAAGCTTTTAAGGTTAATTAGGTCCCATTTGTTTATTTTTCCTTTATTTCCAATATTCTGGGAGGTGGGTCATAGAGGATCCTACTGTGATGTATGTCGGAGAGTGTTTTGCCTATGTTCTCCTCTGGGAGTTTTATAGTTTCTGGTCTTATGTTTAGATCTTTAATCCATTTTGAGTTTATTTTTGTGTATGGTGTTAGAAAGTGTTCTAGTTTCATTCTTTTACAAGTGGTTGACCAGATTTCCCAGCACCACTTGTTAAAGAGATTATACAAAGGAGAGTTTTAAAGCATCTTCTATCATGATTTCAATAGCTACAAGATTTTGAAGGCAGGGGGGCCAGCCTCGGGTGGTTGGATCGAGCTTCTTGGATAAGTAAGCTACAGGCTGGGGCACAGATCCCAACCTTTGAGTTAACACTCCCAAGGCTATTCCCTCTCTTTCATGGACATAAAGTTGGAATGCTTTTTCTGGGTCTGGCAACCTCAAGGCAGGTGCCTGAGTTAAGGCCTGTTTTAGTGTAGCCTCTGCCTTGTTTTGGGGAGTTCCCCACATCAATGGGATTGAATCATCTCATCCCTTTAAGCTTTCATATAAGGGCTGGGCAATTAGACCATAGTGGGGTATCCAGATTCTACAATACCCAGTTAGCCCCAGGAAAGCTCGCAATTGTTTTTGAGTCATGGGGGAGGGCAACTGGAGGATTCCTTGTACCTGATCAGAGAACAACCTCCTGGACCCGTATGTAATCTGAACTCCCAGGTAAGTGACCTTTGTCTTGACCATCTGTGCCTTAGCATGGGAGACTTTATATCCCCTTTCTGCCAAGAAGTTTAGAACCTGAATTGTATGTTGTTGAGCACTTTTCTCATCTGGAGAGCAGATTAGTAGGTCATCTATGTATTGTAATATTTTCCCATTAGGTCCCAGGTCCAGATCTAGGAGATCCCAGCTAAGGGCCTGTGCAAACAGGTGGGGGCTATCTCTGAACCCCTGAGGTAATACTGTCCAAGTCATCTGTTGGTGTTTTTCTCCTGGGGCCTCCCATTCAAAGGCAAAAAGATATTGGGATTCTTTAGCCAGTGGTATGCAAAAAAAATGCATCTCTGAGATCTAAGACTGTGAACCACTTGGCACTGGGTGGGATTTTTCCCAAGATTACATAGGGATTGGGTACTGTGGAATGGAGGGGGACTACAGCTTCATTTATGATCTGGAAATCTTGAACCATTCGCCAGGTTCCATCTTTTTTCTTTACTGAGAGGATTGGGGTGTTACATGACGAACTGGTGGGGACCAATAGCCCACAAGCAAGGAATTTATTTATTAAAGGCTGTAGTCACTCCCGAGCCTCTCTTTTGAGAGGATATTGTTTCCGGTTAGGAAACCGAGTGGGATCTCAGAGGACAATGATGACCGGTTCAGCTTGGTGGGCTCGTCCAGGAATCACCTGGTCCCACACATGGGAGTTAATTTTGTCCTCCCATAGTTTTTGGTCCCTCTCTATTGAAGGTGTAGTGGGTTCTTCAGTAGTAACCAGGAGCTGTAGAGTTCTAGGGGCTGAAAAACTTCCCATCACAAGGGTGGTCCCCAGTGTAGTGAGTATATCTCTTCCCAATAAGGGAGTAGGACACTCAAGGACCACCAAAAACTGGTAGGAAAATATTTGTCCATCCCAGCAACAAAGAAGTGCTCGGGTGAATCTTTTAGTAGTTGCTTTTCCTGTAGCACCCAAAATGGTACAGGTTTGGGAAGACAAGGCTCCAGAGTAGGAGATCAAGACAGAGTAGGTAGCTCCTGTGTCAACCAAGAAATTCTTGGACCTACCTGCCCATCCAGTTGCACCCTTGGCTCTAGCCCCGTGATGGTTATCTGTGACAGGCAGGCTGGCTAGAGCGGGCCGCTTCAGTCCTCTTGAACTGAGTCCTAGAGAGGGTAGGCTTGGTGCTTGACCTTGAGACTCTTGGGTCCTGAGGGCAGAGTGCTTCCCAATGTCCCAGTTGATGGCATTTGTGGCAAGCTGTTCTAGGAGTCTTGTCACAGTTCGGACACTCTTTGGCCCAATGCCCCGCCTGCCTACAGATCAGACATTTGTCTCATGCCTTGTCCTTCAAGGACTCGGGGTTTGCCATAGAGCTTCTCTGGAGGGCGGCCAGCATCTGGGCATGCCTTGTCTCTTTCTTTCTCTCCCTCTCCTGGGCCTCCTTCTCCTGTTCTGTGTTATAAAAGGTATTGGTGGCTGTCTGGACCATCTCATCTAAAGAGGCAGCAGGGTCCTGCTGTTGTAGCTGTTGTAACTTAATTCTGATATCTGATGCATATTGGGACAGGAATTTGTCCTTTAAAATCACCTATCCCTCGTAAGAGTCTAAGTCCAGATTGGTAAACTTTTGGAGGGCCTCTTTTAGCCTTTCCAGAAAGGCAATGGGGTTTTCATTGGGCTCCTGAGTTATTGCTAAGACTGGGCACAGTCCCACAAATAATAGGCTTCCTTCTGTTTCCATGGGTGGACTTCCTTAGGGGTGAGTCTTTCTGAAGCTTATCCTACCCAGAACTGTTGCAACCTGAGAGCCAGGCGTCCCTGGGTCAGGGTGCAGATCCCCAGGCAGGTTGAGGCATGACAGCCTCCTAGAGATCAAATCCCTGGGCAGGTCAAGGCGTGATGGCCTCCCGAGAATTGGGTCCCTGGGCAGGTCGAGACATGATGACCTTCTGGGACCCCTGGGACCAGCGGATCCCCGAGCAGGTTGAGGGGTGACAACCTTTTGAGGACCAGATCCCTAGGCAGGTCAAGGTGTAATGATCTCCTGGGACCCCTGGACTGGAGTTTGGGCATCCCCAAGGTCTCCAGCGTGACCAGTGCTGGGTAGAATTAAGGGGTTTGTAGCTCATTGCTAGTTTGCCCACCGTGGACAGGAATAGATATCATGATGTAAGCTCATCCTACCTAGTACTGTTGTAACCTGAGAGCCAAGCGTCCCCAGGTCAGGGTGCAGATCCCCAGGCAGGCTGAGGCGTGACAGCCTCCTAGAGATCAAATCCCTGGGCAGGTCGAGGCGTGATGGCCTCCAGAGAATTGGGTCCCTGGGCAGGTTAAGGCATGACGACCTCCTGAGACCCCTGGGACTAGCGGATCCCCGAGCAGGTTGAGGCGTGACAACATTTTGAGGACCAGATCACTAGGCAGGTCAAGGTGTGATGACCTCCTGGGACCCCTGGACTGGAGTTTGGGCATCCCCAATGTCTCCAGCGTGACCAGTGCTGGGTAGGATTAGGGGGTTGGATATTACACAGTATTTCCCTCCCAAGGCCAGCTATTTTCTGGTTGTTTCTCCAGAAGATTGTAGAGGCAACCCTGTGGGCCTGGATGGGGCTCAGGAAAAGAGCATGAAACAGGAGGGGATGGGGCAGAGCACAGCCTTTGAAAGAATGAAGTAGCACAAGGGTATAAAGTAAACCAATTAAAATCAATTGGGTCCAAGATGACAAGTCAAATTCAAGTAAACCTTAATCCCCAATCTATAAGCCAACACAGTGAAACCTTAATCTCCAATCTATAAGCCAACACACACACACACAGAGGTGGCAGGACAGCTCCAAGGCACGAGGTCAGAAGAGGGAGGACTGGGTGGTTCCCCAAAGGTTGGGATGATCCTCTCACTCATTAGCATATGAATTCACCCTGCTCGCAAAACCTAACCAGGCCACATTCCTTAGCCTGTACTCTGTAGAGTGGGGCACTTTTTCTCTGAATCCTAGGAGATCCACCTCTTACTTATCGCTTTGACTCTCAATGAATTTTTGCAATGAGACATCAGAGCCTGAGCTTCATTAGGTCCTGAAGCCAGGCATCCTGGGTTTTGGTCAGGGAAAGAGAGCTGAAGGACAGGAGGAAAAAGCAGTGGGGAAAACGTGCCAGAAATTTTGTTAAATATCTGACCGGTGCTCACAGTTTCATTGGTCTGATCCTTGGCACAAAGAAGAGAAAGGACAGAAGAACCCTCACTGGCTTGTGTAACAGCTACTGGGGCTCAGCAGATAGCACCTCTGGGACATGCTGAGGAGTAGCCTCTCCAAGGTCCCCCAATTGTGCCCACTGCTGCCCTCCTGTTCAAGGGAGGTTCGAGGAAACAAGAAACGAGAGATTGTAAAGGAATTAAGATTTCAGTAGGCAAGTCCCTCAAGCCATAGGAGCGAGGACCTCCTACCTTAACCGGAGGTCTTCTGGAATCTGAGACCGAGCCGCATGAACTTTGAGTTTGTTTTTCACTGTCCCAGTTTCCAGCACGATGGGCCTTCCCCTGCGCTGGATTTCCTTCACATTCTGCTTCTACCACTCGCTGAGTTGGGCTCCTGATGTGCTTGGCCTCTTCCGCCGCCGGGAGGTTGTTTCAGCCAGGTTAAATCCAAGTCACGGCACCGTAGATGTCACATGAGTGTATGTTCCTCGGTTCTTTGTCTCGTCACAACAAAGATTTGGAGTGACAGACATTAAAGCCCCCTCGGCGTGTTACAGCTCTCGGGTCTTGGATAGACCATGTTATAGCTTTCAGGTCTCAAAAGGACCATGTTAAAGCTCTTAGACAAATCAGTGTTACAGTTCAGTGTTACAGCTCTATTTTATTTAGAAGATAGCAGGAAAATCCATCTCTGAGTTGTGAGGGCACATTGACCCAAAGACGTGAAGAGAAGAATGGCAGGGGGGGTGGGGGGGTTGGGGGAGCTAGCTTTGGCTCCTCTTTTTATATGTTTATCTCTCCCTGGGCCTGTCCTATGTAAATTGGGCCAGCCAGGAGTGTTGTTTGTTTTACCTGAGGTCCTCACTCTGGTCCTCGGACCTTCTTTTGTTCTATTTTTGCAGGCTTTTCCCTTCTTTGTCTTTTAGCCACCGCTATTTTGGACTCCTTTTCCCTATTCTACCTACCTAACACAGGGATTCAATTTGAACGACTGGCATTCTGGAAACGCATTAGAGAAAACACATAAACCATGAAGAGAGTACTCACATTATCTGAAAAACAGCCGAGCTTTTAAGTCATGCCTACCAAGTGTGCGAAGTGTGATTAATCAAAAGAAGATACATTTCCAGACCCCTAGCCTGGTGAAAGTTCCTCAACTCCAAGGATAAACTGAAAAAGTATATAAATTTTATGAGAGTAAAAGGAGTCAATTTTTTGTCCCTCATCTCATCTGCATCAGTGAAGTCTGGAAGATAGCATGAGACTAAACCATGAACTCCTTCTTTTGTCAAAGAAAAAGGGAAAATTAGAAACAAAAAAAAAAAAGGGGGGGGGAAGAAGGAAAAAAGAAGCAAGCTAGGTACATACACACATACTTGCCACATGGAGGTATATTTTTCTGAGACAATTTTAAGAGATACACATATTCTAAGAAAATTACTCAAGAAAACCCCACATTTGAGTGAAAATGGTATCAGAATATCTAAAAACAGAAGTTAATCAGGGAAGCACAGTTTAAAATAAATCCAGTATAACTCATATTTAGTACAAATTGATAATAGTTTGTGAACAATACTGTTGATATAAGAAGCATTCTGTAAGAAAAAAAAATAACTTGGATTTAAATTCAAAAGTTTATTTAATGAAACTTAAGAGTTTGTGTGCGTTGGGGAAAATGAGGAAATATGTTAGTGGAAGTAAAGACTTATAAAATGTTTGGTTTTTGTATAAATAAATAAACCTATGCTTAAGTGTAATCATTAAAATGATGAAGATAAACACTGAGAAAAAATATATATCTATATATGTATATTTCACACAAAGCAGCTTGAAAGTACTGACTAGGGGAAAACAAATTATCAGGTAGAAAAGAAGAAAAGCAAAGGCAATAGGAAGGATATTGAATAATAAAAGTCAACTAGGATAGGAGAAATAAGCTCAAAAACATTTATTATTAGAATAACTGTAAATAAGTTACAATTTTCTATGAAAAAGCAGTAGCTTCAATTGAATTGAAATTTAAGCTCTATCCTGATTTCCAGAGAAATGATACCTATTTGAAAGTTAAAAGGTATAAGAGAAGGACATGGCTAAAGACATACTATGATGTAAATTAAAGTGAAATGTTCTGATGTTATGATAATGAGGGAGCATTAATCTTCATAGAGTGCTTATACTGTTGCAAGAAGTTTATTTTGTGAAAAAATTAAAGAGTCAATTCCTAGGCAGATTGATAAGAAGTCCAGGGTCCCTGAGGAGGAGAAAATGGTCCGTTTCTCAAGAAGGATATAGGGGTCTGAAACTCTCAAGGAGAGGGAGAGGACAAACTTTTTTCCCCTCTATATCCCTTAGTCTTAGTCACATACAATGTTTTTTTCTTTAAGCCTTGAACTGATGATTACACAACAAAAAATTCAGTTTAAACTCTGTACTAAGGACAAGGATTATATAACAACAATGTATCCTGCTTGAGGACAGTGTCTCCTTCCTGAAAACCTTCTGGCTAATCCTGCTATTTTACAATGTAAATTATGGGAGTGGGTCTAGTAAGATCTTTACAACCTTGAGACATTCTTTTGATTAATTGTAATAACCAATTTAAAAAAGTATATAACTCCCTTGCCAACACCAGCAATGGGGGCACTACCTGTCCCCCTTCTGATGTCTATGCCAGAAGCTTTCTCAGTCCCTTTTCTTACTTTGATAAAACTCTGCACACAAAAGCTCTTGAGTGATCAAATCTGGTCCCTGGTCCCGAAGCTAAATCTTCTTCAGAGATCAAGAGTCCAACATCATTCACTGTAAGCTATCCAAAGCTTTATTAGCCTTGTTTCACGGTTGAAAATTATATGGCAGTGATAGTATAGGCAATTTATCTGTTATTTATATGAATAAGATTTCAATACAAGATTGGACCCACAATTCTTTCTGCTCTTCATTAGACCAAATTTCATTACCTGTGAGTATGGAAAATGTGTACTTCAGTGTTTCCACGTACTTATTATAGTTAAGCTGTATGTTATGAATAGAAGTATTACCCATTTCTAACCTTTAAATTAACAGCAATACCTGTTAGCTAACACTCACAATTGTCATCAGATATCTATCAGGGTACAGTGATTTAATAGAATAAAAAGAACCAAAACTCATTCAGGTATAAATTGGACTTTCATTCATGACATTGATGGAATTATCTGCCAAGAAGAAAAGGATCAACTGTTTAATAGTGGTGTTTGGTAACTGACTAACCACTTAGGAGAATTCAGAAGTACACTCAAACATCTCAGTTTACATATAAATGTATTTCCATTGTATTGGAGTTCAAAATGTAAAAAATAATTCCACAATCAAATAAATTAAAGAAGATTGGATGGAAACATCCAGGTATTTTCATAATTTGGGAGCACATATGCTCTTATTCCCAGAGTCTATAAAGATAAAGGAATTGAACTACATTGTTACACAAAAATGTTGAATTCTCTAAGAATACAAAAATAAACTAGAAGGGGATCCTGACAACATCCTGAGCAGGAAATATCAGATTTTTTTTTTTTTCTCTTAAACAAAATGATTCTAAAACGTCTGGGAAAACCATAAACAAACAAACATCACAGTAGACAGAGGATGTACTCAAACATTTTAGAGAAACAAAAATGTGAAAGCTCAATAAACAGGTTGTGTTTCTCCAAGGAGCAACCAGCAACCCAGGTTCCCTCCCTGAGTGGGCCTCCTTGCTTGGGGGTATAATGCTCTGTGGCCATCATCTTGACATTCTTAATGATTTTACCTATTTTTTTTTTTTTTTTTTTTTGAATTCAGAGAAAACATTTAGAACATGTACCCTGGCTCTGGTGAGGTCCAGCCTCTTTCCACCTTCCTGCCCCCTGCTACTTCCCTGGGATGGGTTCCTCCCCTCTCTGCTGGGGACAGAGATCAGTTTGTGTGCCTGGGAGGGCCCCTTTTCCCCATTGCCCTGTGAAGACCAGAGCCTTCACTGGGCATACTGTGTGGGATCTGCAGGTCAGGCACTTGCTGTAGGGGGTCTGGACAGGGCCAGGATGGGTGAGCCCACCTTGGCTGCCTGCCTACTGCTGCTTCTGTGAGTTATTTGGCTGGCCTCTTTGCCCATCTGCAGCCAGGTACCATGTGTGCCCAAGGGTGAGGTCTTCAATCCCTTGGAAGTTACCATCAACAGTGGGTTTCAGGGCTGTCCTCTGAGAAGGGGAAATTGCCTTTTCAAATCCCAGCTGGGGCCTTGCATTTTCATTTCATCTCAGGTCCCACCAATCATGAGCTGGTCCTACTCACTATTGGTCACAGTTAGGAATAAAACAACAGTGTTATTCTCATCAGACTGACCAATAAACGAAGAGGTAGCATTCAGCAATGATGAAATAACAAAGAAATGAGTTCTCATTTCCATTCTGCTGGTGAGACTGTAGAACATCATCTACAGTACTTTTGTTTCAAATTTTATGCTGCCTCAGTAATCCTACCTTGGGGAATTTTTCAGATGTTAAGTCAAAATATTATTAAATATTATTAAGTCAAAATAAATAGTATTATGTCAAAATACATTTCAAAGATACCTATTGCATCATCATTTATGGAAGCAAAAATTGGGCAAAATTGGCATTTACACTCAAAAAGGAATGATTAAATTGGTTCATTCAAACTATGGAATACTGGGAAACTAATAATAAAACAAAGTATGTGTGGCTACAACAATCAAGTGAAAAATGGTACAAAATGATATGTTTTGTATATAATTTCATATTGTTAAAATTTTTTATTACATTAACCAATGGATATGTATATATGTATTGAAAGAGGAAAATAACTTGAACTGATTTGTACTAAATTGACAAAGGTGGTTAAATCTGTGGAGAAAGGGGTAAGCTGAGGAAGGAAGACACTAATGATTTTAAATTTCCTATCATTTAATTTCCCATTTCAGAGAAGGCAATGGCACCCCACTCCAGTACTCTTGCCTGGAAAAGCCTATGGACAGAGGAGCCTGGTGGGCTGAAGTCCATGGGGTTGCTAAGAGTGGGACACGACTGAGCGACTTCATTTTCACTTTTCACTTTCATGCATTGGAGAAGGAAATGGCAACCCACTCCAGTGTTGTTGCCTGGAGAATCCCAGGGACAGGGGAGCCTGGTGGGCTGCCATCTATGGAGTCGCACAGAGTCGGACACGACTGAAGCGACTTAGCAGCAGCAGCAGCAGCAATTTCCCATTTAAAAGGCATGAATCTATTTTATATTTATCTTTGTAAATCATATGAATGAAATTGCACATGTATGTGTGTGGATTTTAATGAATGCATATTTATGTACACATATAAGGATATGATGTACTTTCACACACATACAGAAGAGACACAAATCCCTAAGAATCTGAAAGTCTTCTAATTGTATAGGAATTAAAGGTTACACCCAAATCTATATCTTTTTTGAGAGCAGACTAATTACAAATTATAGTCTGTACTTTGATAAAATCTGTGATCTGATTTTAAATATTCAACAGGGCATTGCATTTAAGAAAACAGAGAAAGACAGGCAAACACTTTCCTTGTATCCCTTTGCTAGGACTAAAGTGTTGATTTTACAATTCTCTGGAAGAAAATCCAGATTTTGCTGACTTTGTTGATTTTATATATGTCTGTTGGTGGTATACTAACATACTGACCTAAATCCTCAGTCTCGCTTGTGCCCCATTTCTTTAGTTTGACTCTAAATTGCTAAGTCCAGGAATAGCATCTCCTTCATCTTAGTCTATTCTAGGGCTGTCTTTGACTTTCTTACCTTAAAAGAAATCCCTATTTTCCTAGATTAAAGACTGTATCCAGTCTTTAATGTCTTAGGCATTGTCCACAGATGCTGACCTCCTTTTCCTATCTTTAACTACTATTTTGAGGGAATATTTCAGAGTCTTCCAGAAAACGGCTAACCCAGTCATTCTATAAGGGGAAAAAAAGCAATATTCTTTACACTAAAATCAGGGGAAATAAAATGTTCCTATAAATTCACCTCTATGCCTTCAAAGCTATATTTCTTAGACTGATTTAGTGATACCCTTTCCTGAATTATTTTGCTAGGGTTGGGGATAAGTTCTTCAGTTATTCTATCCATTATTATTAGAGAAAGCACATCTTACACGGCAAAATATGATCCAAATAGCACTTATTGCTGTTATGATTATTATATGTGACTTGGGGGCCTGTAAAATAAATATGCTGCCTCTCTCCCATCCTCCACTGAGCTGTGCATCAGGTTTGTTACATGACAAATTTAAATCCATGTCAAAGTTTTGACTACTATGTAAATTTTGACATCATGTTAAATAAATCACACACAGAAGGCAGAACGCTGTTTTATTACCTACCGATCCTTACTTTGCACACATCACACAATGCCCTGGGCTATAAAATAACGTATAATTATGAAGCATAGAATCAAGGATGTCCTCAGATGCTGATGTTGTTTACAGAAGAATTTTTTAAGTTTGTTTATTGTTGTAAAGATTCAGTGGTGCTTTCCCTCTCCCTGTCATGACATCCACCCTAAAAGTTAGCAACACAAAATTCCTTCTACTTTATTGCAGGTGCAACACTTAGCAGTGTTTTCAAAGAAAACTAAGCTTTCTATATACACAGAAATAATATTTATATAAAGACATTACTTCTGTTTAAGTAGTTAGCCTTATTGGGAGTTGGGGGAGGCTAGACTTTCCTGTTGAGAGTGCATGCATGTGTGTATGTGTGTACGTGGGTGTGTGTGTGTGTGTGTGTGTGTGCGCGCGCCTGTGTATGTGTGTTGAGCCAGGGCCCTCTAACATGAGATTTTCAGAAGAAATTATTTTTTTTTTCATGTTGCTTTATTCCATTAAGTGTGTAAATCACTAGTCTACATTCTGTTCTATTAAGCTTGGTGATTCACCACACTTATTCACTTGCCCTCAATCCTTCTCCTTCTTTTCTCCATTAGTATTAACTGGAACCTGCTTTCTAAATCTGAACAATTAAAGAAGCATAGTTAATCTTCTTAGAAGCTAAATGTAAAATGACAAAGTATGTGGTAACATCCTTTTAGCACTCCATTTATTCCAATGTAATTTCTGAAGTAGGAAAATAATTCCACAGTTCATTTAATTAATGTATAACAAGTGAGATAGATTGATAGCTGAAAAAATTCTCTCCCCACAAAAAAAAAATCTAGAGTTGTTATAAAACTGTTTTTAAGAAGAGTTTTAGAATATTCTATTGTCCAGAAATGCTGGGCTTTATGACTCACAGGCTGGAATCAAGATTGCTGGGAGAAATATCAATAACCTCATGTGCAGATGATACCCCTTTAATGACGGAAAGGAAGAGGAAATAAAGAGCCTCTTGTTGAGGGTAAAATAGAGTGAAAAAGTTGGCTTAAAACTCAATGTTGGAAAAACAAAATCATGGCATCCATGATGGGCATCCAGTCTTATCACTTCATGACAAAGTTGGGGGAAAAGTAGAAATAGTTAAGGATTTTATTTTCTTGGGCTCCAAAAGAACTATGGATGATGACTGTAGCCACAAAATTAAAAGAAGCTTGCTCCTTGGAAGAAAAGCTATGACAAACCTAGACAGTGTATTAAAAAGCACATACATCACTTTGCCAACAAAGGTCCGTATAGTCAAAGCTATGATTTTTTCAGTAGTCATGTACGGATGTGAGCGTTGGGCCATAAAGAAGGCTGAACACCAAAAAAAAAAAAAAAAAGTTTTGGAATTGTGATGCAGAAGAAGGCTCTTAAGGAGATCAAATCAGTCAATCCTAAAGGAAATGAATGCTGAATATGCATCGGCAGGACTGATGCTGTAGCTGAAGCTACAATACCTTATTCACCTGGTGTTAAGAGCTGACTCTGGCAATGACCCTGATGCTGGCAAGGATTGAGGAGAAGGGGGTGACAGTGGATGAGATGGTTGGTGGCATCACTGATTCAATGGACATGAGTTTGAGCAAATTCTGGGAGATGGTGAAGGATAGGGAAACCTGGCATGCTGCTATTCATGGGGTCACAAAGAATTAGACACGGATAACAGACTGAACAACAGCATTGTTCAGAAAGCACCTATAAGGAAGAGAGCTGCCTACCCCTCTGCTATTGTTTCTTTGAACTGGAAAATACTTTGACAATCAAAAGCAATTAATGCAGCATCCATACCTTCTTTCTCCCCTTCTTTTCCCTCCATGATAGATGCTTCCTTTTCCCTTGATAGATTTCTATTTTATTGAATCCCTTTATTTTATAGTATCTGAAAAGACAATTTTTCTTGAATTCATATATGATGTGACTGTCAAGAGAAGGATTCTCTGGTAAATTTGAAGACATAACAGGTATGTTATTGATATACTAAACCACAGTTTACTGACGTCATATTTAGAACTTGGTTCTTTTCCTAAGATTTTAAACTTTTTAATAGTGTTCATTTCATCTATAGAAATCTTGGGGTCATATAATTTCAGATATAATCACTCATCTTACTTGAGAAGATTTTCAGATATTTTTGATTTTTAATGTGTGAAAGTTCAGTGAAAATGTTAAGGTCCTTTAAGAGGTAACGCACATGGTAAAGTCTTTAAATTTCTCAAAATAATTTCCCCAATACAATTATGAGAAGACTAATGTTTAAGGTTATAGTTTAAATTTTCTCATATCATCAGATGCATCAACAAAAAAGTTCATGGTATCAAGGTATTTAAGGAACAGTCATCATTTTTGCATAAATATATGATCATATGAAATCACTGTAAACAGAACTTTGCCTTTTAAGGTTTTCCCTCTGAGGTTAAATTTATAAGGTTTCAGCCTGGAGTTCCCAAGAAGCTTGAGGTATTTTTATAAAACAATAAATTACTAAAATAATATTCATTTTGGTAATGGGAATAAAATAACAAAATTAAAAATGAAAGAGTTACAGGAAATCACCCTAGACATCATCTAAAACAAGTCTGCAGGGCTGCCTCAGATCTGTAAAATGTTATTACTTTTACCCCATATGTGTTCATATATATATATGTGTGTGTGTGTGTGTTATAGTCATATATTATACTCATGTATTTTTGTTCAGCCTAATCTCTCTTCTAGTTTTAATAATTATTTAAAAAATTGCTTATTTTCTTTCTTCACTTAATAGACCATTTTGCATATCCCCAATGGAAATATACTGTTATAGATACTGAGTTTGACAGATAATTTAACTGAGTTATTCTGTTAGTTAATTAATCACAAAATCTAGCGAGAAAGAAAGCTGTTTACTTTATGTCCAGAAATTCCTTGAACATGTTGGATTTCCTGTATAAAAATTTAAATAATTTCATGTATCTCTGATTATTAATCCAATAAACATACCAATCTCATTTACTGAATATCCATTAACTACAAGGAAAATGTGAGTTACTTGTCTTATTTGTAGGAGACAACTCCAGGTCATATAGGCTTAAGAGTTCCTCTGTGTCCTTGATAGTTGGCTTGTAAAAATCAGATAATTCAATATAAGTGGATATGCTGTGTCACTGGGTTTCAAACTAATAGGAATAGGAAAGAGAAGAGGTAATGGAAAGAAATGATTAAAAAAAAAACAAAAAAAACACACACCTCTATAGAAGAAAGGTCTGTGTCAAGGAGCCTTGGCAGTGAACCAACAAGAAATCTACAAGGGCTCGTTGAGTCATGGCTTTCCAGATTTGGTAGTTCATGTTAATTCATGCATTCATTCATTCAACAGCTACTTATTAAATGCCTACTTTGTGATAGGTACTATGCCCCCGTGCCCTCCACTCTCCTCACTACCTCCTCCCAAATCCCAGAAGTCCATTGTCTTATATAATTTTCACATAGACAAATTCATTCTGACAGTCTCATTGCATTTATTTCATTCAGGTTCAACATGTCTGGGTTTTATTTTTATAAGTTGTGAGAGATATATTTGAAATTAGAGCAAAGAAAGAAAGAAAGGGCTATAGGTTTGAATTATCTGGCGGGGGGGTGGTGGAGGTGGGGAAATAGCAGCCTCAAAAAGAAAATTAGAAAGTTAGAGGGAACACAAACTCCAAAACATAAAAGAATACTCTGAAATATAGAGAATGTCCTGAGAATTTAGGGCTTCCCAGGTGGTGCTAGTGCTAAAGAACCCGTCTGCCAGTGCAGGAGACATTCGAGGTGTGGGTTTGATCCCTGGGTCAGGAAGATGCCCTGGAGAGGGGAATGGCTATTCACTCCAGTATTCTTTCCTGGAGAATCTCATGGACAGAGTAGCCTAGCAGGCTACAGTCCATGGGGTCACAAAGAGCCAGACACGACTGAAGTGACTGAGCAAGAGCAAGATAGGAATTTTTAATCTTGATTCCAGTTAAAACTATAAATTATATCTCAAGTCTGGTTAATATTTTTGGTTTACTTTTATAAAAGAATAGAAATCTTCCTTCTGTACTAACTATAATATATAAAATTCACTATGAGAAGAATATGCATGTGTGCATGCATGCTAAGTTGCTTCAATCATGTCTGAATGACAGAATAAGTAAAATCATAAATAACAAAATAAATAGTATTCAAGAAATTCTTCTTGTAGAAGTTTTAATTGGCCTCTTTTTTTTTTTTCCTTTGTCTTCCCTGCAATTAAGTTATATTATCCCTATCAGGTTCCTCTCTCCTCAGAATTCTCCAGGCAAGAATACCAAAGTGATTAGCCATTCCCTTCTCCAGGAGATCTTCCCAACCCAGGGATTGAACCCAGGTCTCCCGCATTGCAGGCAGATTCTTCACCCTCTGAGTCACCAAGCCCCATCATTGTCTTTTCTACAAGTCTTTCATACATATACATTTTAGATTATCTCTAACAGCAACATTGTCTTTAAAAGTAAGAGCATGAATATGAATATTCATAAGTACTTATTTTATAGTTTGAGATGAGGCTTCTGGAGTCAGACTGTGTGTCTAAATCCTGGCTCCACTTGAGCACATGACTTGCCTATTCTAGTCCTCAAATTCATGCTCTATGAAATGTAGAGAATCTCAGACTCTGCCTCATGGGGTTACTGGGAGGATCAGTAGAATTCTTACCATAGCACATGGCTAGTTGCTAAAATATTACTACTATTATTACTGTTTATTATACTGTTGACATTTTCTACAAATTAATTTGATAAATACAATATTATTTTCAATTTTATCATTTGAACAAATTAACATGTATTTGTTGAACAGACATATCTGTGCATACCATTAAATGTGCATACTAGGAAAATAACTTAAAAATAATAATATGTTTTACTTGTCGTTAAGAAACCAATACATATGGTAAAGGTAAGGGTTCAATTTTATATTCTTTTAGAAGGGTAGTCACTTTGTGTCAGCACCATTTGCTTCACTTTGGCCAAAATCTTGTTTATTTGGTTACAATGTCTTTATGTTGTCTTCTGCCATCAGACAATTTTTTTCTTTTCCTGACTCTTCTCTTAAAATTTCTTGACTAGTCTCAGGTAGTATTTGTTATTTAAAACATGAGACATTCTAATACAAAGAAAAACATCACTAAATCCAATTCCCCCCTTACATCACTTTTGTGTTTCTAATTGGATCTGTATTTGTATAATCTTATGGAGAGCCAATCTATGTGTGGTAAAAATTATTTCCATGTAAGAGAGATACATGGTCTTTCCATGCATTCAAATAATATTTTACATTTGATGAGATTAAATAGCTTGTTTCTTCTAAGCTTTTTGCCTCTCTATTTTTAAATTTTAATGTTTATATGTTTCACTTATATAATTAGATTTATACTCCTTTTTCCTTTTCTAAGAATAATGCTAGTACTGCTAATAAAGAGTTTGTATAAGATATATTGCTAAACTTTGGTACTTGAAGGACAGCAAGACTAAGTTTGTAATAAGGTAAGGTGAAGGTGAAGTTGCTCAGTCATGTCTGACTCTTAGTGACCCCATGGACTGTAGCCTACCAGGCTCTTCCGTCCATGGGATTTTCCAGGCAAGAGTACTGGAGTGGGTTGCCATTTCCTTCTCCAGAGGATCTTCCCGACCCAGGGATAGAACCCAGGTCTCCTGCATTGTAGGCAAACGCTTTACTGTCTGAGCCACCGGGGAAGTCTTTATTTTGCATTTATTTTTTTCTGTTTTTTGTTTTTTGTTTTTTTTTAATATAAATTTATTTATTTTAATTGGAGGTTAATTACTTTAAAATATTGTATTGGTTTTGCCATACATAAACATGAATCCGCCACGGGTATACACGTGTTCCCCATCCTGAACCCTGCTCCCACCTCCCTCCCCGTAGGGTTAGGGACTCCTCCTCTGGGTCATCCCAGTGCACCAGCCCCAAGCATCCTGTATCCTGCATCGAACCTGGACTGGCGATTCGTTTCATATATGATATTATACATGTTTCATTGCCATTCTCCCAAATCTTCCCACCCTCTCCCTCTCCCACAGAGTCCAACATACTGTTCTATACATCTGTGTCTCTTTTGCTGTCTCACATACAGGGTTATCATTACCATCTTTCTAAATTCCATATATATGTGTTAGTATACTGTATTGGTGTTTTTCTTTCTGACTTACTTCACTCTGTATAATAGGCTCCAGTTTCATCCACCTCATTAGAACAGATTCAAATGTATTCTTTTTAATGGCTGAGTAATACTCCATTGTGTATATGTACCACTGCTTTCTTATCCATTCATCTGCTGATGGACATCTAGGTTGCTTCCATGTCCTGGCTATTATAAACAGTGTTGTGATGAACATTTGGGTACACGTGTCTCTTTCAATTCTGTTTTCCTTGGTGTGTATGCCCAGCAGTGGGATTGCTGGATCATAAGGCAGTTCTATTTCCAGTTTTTTAAGGAATCTCCACACTGTTCTCCATAGTGGATGTACCAGTTTGCATTCCCACCAACAGTGTAAGAGGGTTCCCTTTTCTCCACACCCTCTCCAGCATTTATTGCTTGTAGACTTTCGGATCGCAGCCATTCTGACTGGTGTGAAATGGTACCTCACAGTGGTTTTGATTTGCATTTCTCTGATAAAGAGTGATGTTGAGCGTCTTTTCATGTGTTTGTTAGCCATCTGTATGTCTTCTTTGGAGAAATATCTGTTTAGTTCTTTGGCCCACTTTTTGATTGGTCGTTTATTTCTCTGGAATTGAGCTGCAGGAGTTGCTTGTATATTTTTGAGATTAGTTGTTTGTCAGTTGCTTCATTTGCTATTATTTTCTCCCATTCTGAAGGCTGTCTTTTCACCTTGCTGATAGTCTCCTTTGTTGTGCAGGAGCATTTAATTTTAATTAGGTCCCATTTGCTTATTTTTTGCTTTTATTTCCAATATTCTGGAGGTGGGTCATAGAGGATCCTGCTGTGGTTTATGTCGGAGAATGTTTTGCCTATGTTCTCCTCTAGGAGTTTTATAGTTTCTGGTCTTACATTTAGATCTTTAATCCATTTTGAGTTTATTTTTGTGTATGGTGTTAGAAAGTGTTCTAGTTTCATTCTTTTACAAGTGGTTGACCAGTTTTCCCAGCACCATTTGTTAAAGAGATTGTCTTTAATCCATTGTATATTCTTGCCTCCTTTGTCAAAGATAAGGTTTCCATAGGTGCGTGGATTTATCTCTGGGCTTTCTATTTTGTTCCATTGATCTATATTTCTGTCTTTGTGCCAGTACCATACTGTCTTGATGACTGTGGCTTTGTAGTAGAGCCTGAAGTCAGGCAGATTGATTCTTCTAGTTCCATTCTTCTTTCTCAAGATTGCTTTGGCTATTTGAGGTTTTTTGTATTTCCATACAAATTGTGAAATTATGTGTTCTAGCTCTGTGAAAAATACCATTGGTAGCTTGATAGGGATTGCATTGAATCTATAAATAAGCTTATTTACAGAAATACTAGGCCTGGCGTGCTGCAGTCCATGGGGGTCACAAAGAGTTGAACACGACTGGGTGACTGAGCAACAACAGCAACAGAAATACTATTTCTTCCAAATAGTATTCTTATTTTTACAGTCACACTGTAGGATTGTACTTAACTCATTTAACTGAATCAACAATTAAGCTTACTTTGTTCAGCCACATTAAATAGAGATGTTATTTTTATGTATCTTTTTTCATCTCCTACCATATTTTTCAATATGGCATTCTCCCAAGAAAAGAAAATAAGGAAAACTGCTTCTCAAATATTTTCTACCCTAGAAAATACCTACCTAGATGTTCCATAATGATGCCATCTACTAATTACTTTTTACTTTCACAATTTTCTTTGATGACTTAAAATTAAATAATTGGAGAGTGTTTGACACTATATGCCAAATACTGCTGTATCCTTGTAGCTTATAAAGTTGAGTAAGCCAGGCATGCTCTCTGCCTTCAGAAATCTGAGCATCTACAGGAGACAATGGTATTCTTTGTAAAATGCTATTAAAACTTCCTATCTATATACACTTAAATGGCTTCTGAATTGAATTACAGACCCTTTTATATCTGGTCAATTAATGATCATAGTAACTAAAAATGAAATTATTACACATTAATAAAGAGCTAAGTAGGTCACAGATAAAGAAATTTGTGTCTATGAAGCTATGATTATGTGTTTGATCACCACGCTTGGTTTACTTTACCCTTTATCCATGATTTTATCCTAAACACGTAAAACTATGCAGTTTTGCAAATATGATTATGCCAGATATCATGAATGTTTCTACATACATCCCCATTTTGGAGAAATATTTTTAAAATTGGTCAGTAGCATTCTCTGGATCTACAAAGGCCAAGACCTTTTCTTCAAATAAGCATTTTTAAAAGATATATTGCCATAAGACATTTGGGTTTTTGTGCTTAAGGTACATGCCATGTTAATATTTGTTTATGATCTCATCATTTTACAATATCTGTTGCAGGTAAATTTTGTAGAAAAATGCCTTATTCCAACTTAGCAATAAGCAACTTGTCCTAGATAGAATTGTCATCTCTAACTTTGCTTTTCCAATGATGCATTTTATTGTAAAACTAAATATTTTATGGGAAATAGATGGGGAAACAGTGGAAACAGTGTCAGACTTTATTTTGGGGGGCTACAAAATCACTGCAGATGGTGATTTCAGGCATGAAATTAAAAGACACTTACCCCTTAGAAGGAAAGTTATGACCAACCTAGATAGCATATTCAAAAGCAGAGACATTACTTTGCCAACAAAGGTCCGTCTGGTCAAGGCTATGGTTTTTCCAGTGGTCATGTATGGATGTGAGAGTTGGACTTTGAAGAAAGCTGAGCACCAAAGAATTGATGCTTTTGAACTGTGGTGTTGGAGAAGACTCTTGAGGGTCCCTTGGACTGCAAGGAGATCCAACCAGTCCATCCTATAGGAAATCAGTCCTGGGTGTTCACTGGAAGGACTGATGCTAAAGCTGAAACTCCGATACTTTGGCCACCTCATGCGAAGAGTTGACTCATTGGAAAAGACCCTGATGCTGGGAGGGATTGGGGGAAGGAGGAGAAGGGGACAACAGAGGATGAGATGGCTGGATGACATCATCGACTTGATGGACGTGAGTTTGAGTGAACTCCAGGAGTTGGTGATGGACAGGAAGGCCTGGTGTGCTGTGATTCATGGGGTTGCAAAGAGTCAGACATGACTGAGTGATTGAACTGAACTGAACTGAACTGAAATGTTTTATCAGTGTAAGAACAGTAATTTAATTTAATAAATATATCTGTATTCACTAGGCAGTCAGTATCCTCAATTATGATATATAAACTCAGGCAATAAATTAAAAATATTTAGAATATAGGATCTTCAGTACCATCTTTCTAAATTCCTCATATATGTGTTAATATACATTATTTGTGTTTCTCTTTCTGACTTACTTCACTATGTATAATAGACTCCAGGTTCAACTGCCTCATCAGAACTGATTCAAATGCATTCATTTTTATAGCTGAGTAATATTCCATTTTATATATGTACCACAACTTTCTTATTCATTCATTGGCTGATGAACATCCTTTCATCTATCAATGGGCATCTAGGTTACTTCCATGTTCTAGCTATTGTAAGTAGTGCTACAATGGACATTGGGGTACATGTGTCTCTTTCAATTCTAATTTCCTTGGGGTGTATGCCCAACAATGGGATTGCTGGGTCGTAAGGCAGTTCTGTTCCCAGTTTTTTAAGGAATCTCCACACTATTCTTCATAGTGGCTGTACCAGTCTGCATTCCAACCAACAGTGTTAAAAGGGTTCCCTTTTCTCCACACTGTCCCAGCATTTATTGTTTGTACATTTTTTGATGATGGTCCTTCTGACCAGTGTGAGATGATATCTCATTGTGGTTTTGATTTGCATTTCTCTGATAATGAGTGATGTTGAGCATCTTTTCATGCATTTATTAGCCATCTGTATGTCTTCTTTGGAGAAATGCCCATGTTTTGATTGGGTTATTTGTTTTTCTGGTATTGAGCTACATGAACTGCTTGTATATTTTGAAGATTAATTCTTTATAAGTTGTTTCATTTCCTGTTATTTTCTCCCATTCTGAGGGCTATCTTTTTACCTTGCTTATAGTTTCCTTCATAGTGCAAAAGCTTTTAAGTTTAATTAGGTCCCATTTGTTTATTTTTTATTTTATTTCCATTACTCTGGGAGGTGGGTCATAGATGATCTTGCTGTGATGCAGTGCAGCAAAGGAGACACAGATGTAAACAACGGACTTTTGGACTCAGCGGGAGAAGACGAAGGTGGGATGATTTGAGAAAATAGCATTGAAACATGTCCATTATCATTTGTAAAATAGATGGCCAGTGCAAGCTTGATGCATGAATCAGGGCACCCAAAGCCAGTGCTCTGGGACAACCTGGAAGGGTAGAGAGGGGAGGGAGGTGGCAGGGGAACTCAGGATGGGGGGTACACATGTATACCTGTGTCCAATTCATGTTGATGTATGGCAAAAACCATCACAATATTGAACATAACAATAGAAGTGTTCCCCATCCAGAATGGGAACACATGTGCACCCGTGGCTGATTCATGTGGATGTTTGGCAAAAACCACTTTACAATATTGTAAAGTAATTAGCCTCCAATTAAAATTAATAAATTAATTTAAAAATAAATAAATAAAAATTAAAAAAAGATAACAGAAGTGTTATATAATAGTTTTTAAAGTTTGATATTAAAAGTTTGGCAAAAAAAGATCATAGGGTGAATATTTTATTAATAGATACCACAAAAAGGTTTAGAAAGGTAATAGAGGATCAATGAATGCATTGATGATTTTGTATCTACTATGATATATAAGATTGCTCCTTTTATAGAAATCACTTACTCTGTTCAAGTTTCTGCTTTCCCTCCCTCTCAAATCTCTTGTGAGTTCCACCATCTGTTTTTAAAAGAGCAATATACCTGTCTAGCCTCCAGCTGTTTTGCCTGTGACTCAAGCAATCAGATGAAACATTCAGTAAATTGACAGAAACGGCAGTTCTTTTTGTTCCTTAGCCCCCTCCCCAGAAACAGCATTTTAACTCTCTCCATTTCAAAGCAGTAAGCCAGTTTTCTTAGGATGTGGCTTGTCAACCTAACAGCTCTGTGTAGAGGACCTGAAAGTGAGTGGCTTGCAGAAGCTGAGAACAATGTCTGGCTGTTAGACAGCAAGAAAACAAGGACTTGAGTCTTACAGGAGCAAGGGACTGGATTCTCCCAACCCAAACACATTCCTTTCCCCAGAGCCTCCGTGTGTTATTGGGCATTTACATTGTTTAGCGTTTATAAGTTTTTAAGAGTGTTGTTTCTGAAGAAAGACTACTTACATTTGTATTTCTATTATGAGCTTGCGGTGTGACTTTGGGAAAGTCATTTAACATTCCTGTGCTTCACTTTCTACAAGGGTAAAATGGGTCTAACAATAGTATTTAATTTATAGGGTTACTGTGTAAATTAAATTAGTTATTACGTTAAAAATTTAGAAGAATTCCTGACATATAGAAGAGTTTTCAATAAATATTATCTATTTATATGGTATACCATATTTTTAGTTTTTACAACTGTTAACACAGATGCCTAGATTAGAAATGTAGTGACAAATAATTAAATCACTAAGAACAAAATCATTTTCAATTACAAAAGGTAGCAAATTATAACTTATAGAGAAACTTGAAAATGATGTAAACCTTTTTCCCCCAGCGGGGAGGGAACAATTTGCAAAAATGACTAGTACTTGACTTATCCTACACTCTCAGAACTTGGATAATATTTGAAATCTTGCTTTATTCAAACTGAGACCAATTTAGAGTTCTTAATTTCTATGGCTCAAATAATCTCTCAATCGGAGAAGGCAATGGCACCCCACTCCAGCACTCTTGCCTGGAAAATCCCATGGACGGAGGAGGCTGGTAGGCTGCAGACCATGGGGTTGCGACAGAGCGACTTCACTTTCATTTTTCACTTTCATGCATTGGAGAAGGAAATAGCAACCCACTCCAGTGTTCTTGCCTGAAGAATCCCAGGGACGGGGGAGCCTGATGGGCTGCCGTCTGTGGGGTCGCACAGAGTCGGACACAACTGAAGCAACTTAGCAGGAGCTGCAGCAGCAGCAGCAATTTGCCTATACTGAATCATTTTAAATTATTATTACAAACTATTAGAAGAGAGGTGACATAAACCCCTCAACAGATTAAAAAATGGTGGCACACTTACTGCTGTAAAGTTATGAATCAATACGATGCCAAGTACAAATATAAATACTAATTCCCTAGGGAATAAGAAGGAGCTGTTACTGCCCCTGCAAACCCTCATTAGCTAGAATTGTTCTCTAACTTGGGATTTTGTTAAAATGCAGATGCTGAATCAGCAGTTCTGGCGCGGAACCCAAGCCTCTGCATCTACAATAATGCCCCCAGTGATATACTCGTCTTTGACCCATAGACCCTCTTTGAAGGCAAAGGGGTGAGTGGAGCGTCACTATTGCTCACAAGAACAGCACGTTCACGTGGCCCATTTACCATAAACCAAGGACTTTAATTTGAAGTTAATTTCTCTAACAGTTTGCTCATATTTCTTGGAAATAAGCAACAACCGTTTGAAGTATATATGAAAAGAAATAACTTACAATAATCCCCAAATCACTATGGCTTTTAAAATCAATTTTAACTGTAGGGTAGTATCATTTCCAAGATCAATGTGAAAACTCCTGGCCATGAGAATTCACCTCCTGTGCCTAGTTGGTGACTCAGAAATCACATGTGGAGTATAGGCAAGGTTACCTAGAGAATGTCTTCACTCATCTAAACCACTTAATAAATTCAATAGTCCAAGGACACTTAAAAAACAATATTGACTTAGAGCCCATTGGTAATTCTTGGGCCATGGCCAATTATACAGGAGAACCTGCTATAGAGGCATATTTGCACTGGCTTTGCTTTTAAACCTATTTTATTTACAACATAAATTGAAATTACTAGGCAGTAATAAGCTTTATCTTTTTAATTTCCTTCTTTTAAGTTCCCGTCATGATTTTGCTCTCTAAAAGCTTTCTCTTTGTTTGATTAATTAAGCAAATTTATACACCCATTTACAAGGCATTTCCCCAAGTGTTACTGGAAAAACTAAGCATACATTTAGCACTGTACATAAAGGAGGCTTGAATTATAAAGGTTCCATCTAAATGATACATAAAATTTCCCCTTTACAATTAATATGCACACTAAGAGAACTGCAGCCAGCAGGTTAGCACCAGATGAAAGTGCTTTCACTGGATCCATCATTTTCTCAGTACCAATCTCGGACTGACTCTGCTCTTAGATAATTGAACAAAGCTCCTATTAGGTTTAACTTCATTAAATGACCTAAGTATTTTCACTTTGTCTCCAATCTGATGACAACTTGTATAAGAAAATGGAAAGAAAGTAAGGTAAATGCAGTTTGCTGCTGTTTAACTTCCTGAACAAAAGGAAAACACAGCTACTGGCAGCTTCTCTTCCCTGCCGGGAGCACTGTGTTATCAGAAAATACTTCCTTTGGTCTTTTAGACGGCCCTGATTTGGGCAGGTAAGGTATCTAAGATTGAGTGGTTAAGTGGTGTTTTGCAATACGTGGGGAGAATTTTTCACTGACAAGGCAATGAGACAATAGTTACAAGTGAATTCGCCTTTATCCATTCATCTATTGATGGACACTTAGGTTGCTTCCATGTCTTGGCTATTGTGAAAAGCGTATATATACAATGGACTACTACTCAGCCATATAAAATAATGAAATAATACCATTTGCAGCAACACGGATGGGCCTAGAGATTACCATACTGTGAAGTAAGTCAGACAAAGACAAATATTATACGGTATCACTTACGTGTGGAATCTAAAAAAAATAGTATAAACGAACTGATTTACAAAACAGAAAGAGACTCATAGACATGGAAAACACTATGCTTATCAAAGTAGAAGTAGGGGAGGTATAAATTGGGAATGTCGGGTTAACAGATACACACTACCATATATAAACTAGATGAACAAAAAGGATTTAGTGCATTAGCACTGGGAACTATGTTCAACATCTTGTAATAAAGTATAATGATAAACAATACAAAAAATAATATGGATAAGTACATTTGGTCATTAGTTCAGTCGCTCATTCGCGTCTGACTCTTTCATGACCCCATGGACTGTAGCCAACTAGACTCCTCTGTCTGTGGAGTTTTCTAGGCAAGAATACTAGAATGGGTTGCCATTTTCTCCTCCAGGGGATCTTCCTGACCCAGGGATCTCTTGTCTCATGTGTCTCCTGTATTGGCAGGTGGATTCTTTACCACTGTACCACGTGGGAAGCCCCTATACATATTTATGCATAGCTGAATCAGTTTGCTGTATGCCTGAAATTAATGCAATATTGTAAATCATCTGCACATCAATACAAAAAAGAGAAAACAGTCCAAACATTTAGGAAAAGAAAGTCACGATGTTATTATATAGAAGAAAAGATACATGAACCAAAAATTCATACAAATCTAGCTACCATTCCCTTTCTCTCTGGGAACAACTTCAACATACATAGAACCCCCTCTTGTTCCACAAGGATATAAAGTTAATCATGACAGAAGCAGTGACTGAACTCTCCATTTAGCATGTGGTTTTGTCTGAAAGAACTGAGCTGAAAATTAGATT
This sequence comes from Bos indicus x Bos taurus, assembly GCF_003369695.1. NCBI lineage: Eukaryota > Metazoa > Chordata > Mammalia > Artiodactyla > Bovidae > Bos > Bos indicus x Bos taurus. The sequence continues at coordinate 28,492,384 of NC_040081.1, read as the reverse complement.
TTAAGTTTCATCTACTCCACTTTTACAGACAAAACTACTGGACGTGGTCATAGGAATTGTGTTGGGACCTTACTTGTATGTAAGTTGAAACAGATAAACCATATATAAACACAATGCCTTGACATGCACTGAGGTGACTGATGGAAGTGGCTGACACAGAAAGTCTTGCAGCATTAGATAATCCATATACTTAGATAAGAAGGTAGCAAAGACACTCCAGAAAAAAAGGAACAACTTAGACAAACTGACCTGGCACAGTCTCTTGTCCCCAGGTCTGCCCATGTGCTCTGGATGCCCAAACTATAGCCACTATTACCCCCGGCCCATTACCAACATCAGCACCACACTGCCACGTATACATGCACACTCTCTGATTGTGCCTTAACAAGAAATCTAAATGAGAAATTAAATATCTTCTTTTCAAAGTTAAGACACACTTTGGGAGGAAGAAGCAATTGCTCTTGCACTTACTGGAATAATTTTCTTCATTCAGGTGCTCACACTTCTAATATCAGAGATGGGTCATGTCCATTAGGTGAGAGTTTAGTTTAACAGGTAAGACAGATGCTATTAGAAAATCAAGAATGCCACAATGGAGCAGATATTAGAGGCCTGATATTGGAGATTCTCATAAACAATGCTTCTGATTTCAAAACTGTGCCTAAAACTTATCATGAGCAAGGGGATAAAGAATATACCTCTTATCCCTCCTCTCCTTTCTTTCTTCCATCCTCCTTCTCCCCTTGATCTCTCCTACCTTCTCCCCATAAGCCCCCTTTTTCTTTATCCCTGCTCCCCTTCCTCTGCCTCTCCTTTTTTTCCCCTCTTCTCTCTCTCACTACAGGGATGAAGCAGTAAGTCAGAAAAAGGACTAAACGCTGAAAGCTATAGTTCTAGTTATTTATGAATTCAATGGACTTCAACAGCCTGTGCTACACAACTAACAACTATGTAAAACGTTTCCATGGAAAATATTCTGATGCAAACAATCAACCTAGGTATATGCACATTTAGAATATAAGGCTTCCCAAAGCACAGAGGCAACACCAAGGCAATTCCTTACACTATCATGCTTAGGCCAAAAGCAAGATCCAGGTTTTGATATGTTATTGAGCTTACAGTTTGCTTGATATTCCCCTTAAAGAAAAAGAATGCAAGTACATAATTGGGCACTAATTGACTAGAGATGTCATCAAGAAAATTAGAGATACCAAGAGAATATTTCATGCAAAGATGGGCACAATAAAGGACAGAAATGGTATGCACCTAACAGAAGCAGAAGATATTAAGAAGAGGTGGCAAGAATACACAGAAGAACTATACAAAAAAGATTTTCACGACTGAGATAACCACAATGGTGTGATCACTCACATAGAGCCAGACATCCTGGAGTGTGAAGTCAGTGGGCCTTAGGAAGCATCACTATGAATAAAGCTACTGGAAGTGATGGAATTCCAGCTGAGCTATTTCAAATCCTAAAAGGTGATGCTGTGAAAGTGCTGCATTCAATATGCCAGCAAATTTGGAAAACTCAGCAGTGGCCACAAGACTGGAAAAGGTCAGTTTTCATTCCAATCCCAAAGAAAGGCAATGCCAAAGAATGCTCAAACTACTGCACAATTGTACTCATCTCACATGCTAGCAAAGTAATGATGAAAATTCTCCAAGCCAGGCTTCATAGTACGTGAACTGAGAACTTGCAGATGCTCAAGCTGGATTCAGAAAAGGCAGAGGAACCAGAGATCAAATTGCCAATATCCGCTGGATCATAGAAAAAACAAAGGGATTCCAGAAAAACATCTACTTCTGTTTCATTGACTATGCTAAATCCTTTGTGTGGATCACAACAAACTGTGGAAAATTCTTAAAGAGATGAATTTACCAGACCACTTCACAGGCCTCCTGAGGAACCTCATGCAGGTCAAGAAACAACAGTTAGAACCAAACATGGAACAATGGACTGGTTCCAAATTGGGAAAGGAGTGCATCAAGGCTGTATATTGTCATCCTGCTTATTTAACTTATATGCAGAGTGCTTCATGCAAAATGCCAGGATGGATGAAGCACAAGCTGGAATCAAGATTGCCAGGAGAAATATCAATAACCTCAGATATGCAGATGACACCACCCTTATGGCAGAAAGTGAGTAAGAACTAAAGAGCCTCTTGATCAAAGTGAAAGAGGAGAGTGAAAAAGCTGGCTTAAAACTCAACATTTAAAATACTAAGATCATGGCATGCTGTCCCATCACTTTATGACAAATTGATGGGGAAACAATGGAAAACAGTGACTGACCTTATTTTCTTGGGCTCTAAAATCACTCGTGGATGGTGACTGAAGCCATGAAATTAAAACATGTTTGGTCCTTGGAAGAAAAGATATATATGACAAACCTGAATAATGTTTTAAAAAGCAGAGATGTTGCTTTGCTGACAAAGGTCCATCTAGTCAAAGTTATGGTTTTTCCATTAGTCATGTTCGGATGTGAGAGTTCGACCATAAAGAAAGATGAGCACTGAAGAACTGAGGCTTTTGAACTTTGGTGTTGGAGAAGACTCTTGAGAGTCCCTTGGACTGCAAGGTGATCCAACCAGTCCATCCTAAAAGAAATCAGTCCTGAATATTCATTGGAAGGACTGATGCTGACGTTGAAGCTCCAATACTTTGGCCACCTGATGTGAAGAACTGACTTGTTGGAAAAGACCCTGATGGTGGGAAAGAGTGAAGACGGGAGGAGAAGGGGATGACAGAGGATGAGATGGTTGGATGGTATCACCAACTCATGGAAATGAGTTTGAACAAGCTCCGGGAGTTGGTGATGGACAGGGAAGTATGGTGTGCTGGAGTCAGTAGGATTGCAAAGATTCAGACTCAACTGAGTGGCAGAACTGAATTGAACATAATTGGGTAACAAAGTGATGATTCCTACTGGAAAAAAAAAAAAAGAATTCACAACAAAATATTGAAGGTTTGTTTGTAGACTCAGGTCCTTTTTTGCTTCCAATTTTTTAGAGAACATGTTATAAATGGTTTCATAAGAAGGTATCCTCATTGCAAGTTGGTTTTTCTTCCCCACCTAGAACACTGTGCATGTCCACAACTCTCAAAGGCCCTAAGAAGTAAGAGGCCCTTTCTTCAGAAACTTTAAAGAGTTTCTTTAGCTTTATGCTAAATCCATCTCTGCCTAACACACCCATATCTTTTCAAATAAATTAATTTTCTTTTAAGAGAAGGAAAAAATGGACAATTTTAAAAACAGGTTCTTTGATCATTTATTTTTGAGACTCTAAGAGCTTACCAGTACCAGTACTGGTTATTACTGTATGAATTTTTAAGGAAAAATTTTCCATCTTTTATATGTATCAATAAAAAGACTTAAAATAGTTAATATCATTTACATATCACTTTAATTATTTTCAATTAAGTACTTGTCTATTTTACATTCATTAGATTGTTTGCCATATTTGTCTATTCTAGTTATAGTTATCATTATAGTCTAAAAAAAGGCAAACGTGAAATGAAACCTATCAGTAATTAAGCATATATCCAGTTTGGTTGTGTTCCTTGATTTTTCTTTCATCAGGTAGTTTGAAAACTTAGGAGGGGGTGAACTAAACTGTTTATTTCCTTTAAAACCTTTCTAGCAACTCAAAACTACATTAGTAATTTGAAAAATAAAGCCTCTAATATCACGTATCACATTTATTATATAGTGGCAAGTTTTTCACACTTCATCATTGAACCAAGAATTCTGTCATCTTGTGAAAAGATAGCAAAATTGCCTATACTGGTGAGATTTGTAAATTGGAGCTGAGTGTGAAGGTAACATGATGAGAAAAGCACATTAACCAACCCAGAGTTCAATACAAGATTAACACTTCAGCCTAGATATGTGTGAAAGGTTGCTAACACAAACTGAAGATGCAAAATTTAAGACAAGGATTCGATTACTCAGTTACACAGTTAAACACAATTTCTAAAAACAAGAAGCATAACATGTCTTGCATCCGAATTAAAGACAATTTCATACATTTCAGAATAGAACTTATTCTAAACAAGATTCAGCTACTCTAGGAGCCTGGTATTTTTAATGCCTCTCCTTTAATAAAAAAAAGATTAGAGTTAAGCTGATGTTCAGAAAGTTAGATTAAAATTACAGCAGTGAGAGCACAGAGCCAGAACTCACCTTCATTACTAAGCACTCATGGAGCCTGCAGCTGAAGACAAACTCCCCTCAGTTATCTACATCCAAGTTATTGTAATGGCTCCCAACAGTAGGTTTTTCACTCATCTAGCACTCCCTTCTCTTCTTGGAAAAAAAAAAAAATATATATATATATACATGTATATATTAATCAATATATATTTATCTTTCATTTTGCTACCTCCAAGCCCCGTTCTTCCAATCATCTCTTGGCATGTTTAATAATCATAAAATTAGTTGTAGGTGATACTCTTTCTTGTTTGCTACAGGTAGACACTGTGTTAGAAGCTTTATATTTATCATCTTGTTATATTTACCCAACACCTATATGATTTAAGTACTGCTTTTACCAAATTTTTCAGATGTAGAGGGTTATCTGACTCTTCTTTTGCCTTGTTCCAAATCTGTGCCTTTAAGAGGTTTCATCCTCTTCATTAACAAACATAATCCTTTCCCTCTTTCCTTACTTTTCCTAAGTTATCTACTCCCCTTTCTTTACCATAAAATAATGTGCCTTTAACTCTATTTTTCTTCAGTCTACCCATTTATTTCCTTTTTCCTTTCAGTGAAGAAAGATTTTTCTTTTTAGAACTGCCATCTATAGGACTTTCTGTCAGCAGTTGCAAACTCTGGTTAACTTTGACCCACTGAATCTGGTTCAGAGCCTGCTGACTTGCTGAAACTGCTCTGTAAAAGATCACAACCACCGCCAAGTCAAACTGTCCTTAGAACCTGACCGTTTGACTTCCATATAGCAAATAATAACTCAACTTTAACACAATATAAAAGTAGACTCTCCCAGGGTGAGTTTGATGTATGATGCACGGCACCCAAAGCTGATGCTTGGTGACAACCTGGAGGAATAGGGTGGAGAGGGAGATGGGGGGGGGGGTGAGGATGGAGGGGATACATGTATACCTATGGCTGATTCATATTAATGTATGGCAAAAACCATCACAATATTTTAAAGGAAATATCCACCAATTAAAATAAATAAATTAAAAAAGTAGACTCTGAAACTGGAAATGTCATAATTGCTTCCACTTCTCCACTCCTGTTATTAGCTATCTATTGCTGTATAACTAACTTAGTTGTCTAAAAGATGACACATTTATTATCTCATATTTTTCTGTGAACCAGGAGTCTGGGTATAGCAAAATTGGGCTCTTTTTTAGGATGTTACGATGTTATAAACAGGGTGTCATCTAGAACCTGCTGTCTCATTTAAGGCTCTATTAGAAGAGGGCCCAGTAAAAGCTTACTCAGGTTGTTATTGGCAGAATTCAGTTCCTTGAGTGTATAGGACCAAGGGCATGAGTTCCTTCCTACAATACCTTGAAACCTTAGGACTAATCAGCAGTATCTGTTGAGAACCCCATAGAATTAATAATAATGTTATTATTTAACTAATATACAAAAATGATCATCACGACCCAGATAATCACCATGGTGTGATCACTCACCTAGAGCCAGACATCCTGGAATGTGAAGTCAAGTGGGCCTCAGGAAGCATCACTACAACAAAGCTAGTGGAGGTGATGGAATTCCAGTTGAGCTATTCCAAATCCTGAAAGATGATGCTGTGAAAGTGCTGCACTCAATATGCCAGCAAATTTGGAAAACTCAGCAGTGACTCCAGGACTGGAAAAGGTCAGTTTTCATTCCAATCCCAAAGAAAGACAATGCCAAAGAATGCTCAAACTACCGCACGATTGCACTCATCTCACATGATAGCAAAGTAATGCTCAAAATTCTCCAAGCCAGGCTTCTACAGTACGTGAACCGTGAACTTTCAGATGTTCAAGGTGGATTTACGAAAGGCAGAGGAACCAGAGATAAAATTGTCAACATCCATCTGATTATCGAAAAAGCAAGAGAGTTCCAGAAGAACATCTACTTCTGCTTTATTGACTATGCCAAAGCCTTTGACTGTGTGGATCACAATAAACTGTGGAAAATTCTTAAAGAGATGGGAATACCTGACTCCTGAGAAACCTGTATGCAGGTCAAGAAGCAACAGTTAGAACCAGATATGGAACAATAGACTGGTTCCAAATTGGGAAAGGAATACATTAAGGCTGTGTGTTGTCACCCTGCTTATTTAATTCATATGCAGAATACATCATGTGAAATGCTGGGAAGATAAAGCACAAGCTGGAATCAAGATTGCTGGGAGAAATATCAATAACCTCAGATCTGCAGATGACACCATCCTTATGGCAGAAAGCAACAAAGATCTAAAGAGCCTCTTGATCAAAGTGAAAGAGGAGAGTGAAAAAGTTGGCTTAAAACTCAACATTCAGAAAACTAAGATTATGGATCTGGTCCCATCACTTCATGGCAAATAGATGGGGAAAAATGGAAACAGTGAGAGACCTTATTTTTTTGGACTCCAAAATTCAGATGGTGACTGCAGCCATGAAATTAAAAGACGCTTGCTCCTTGGAAGAAAAGCTATGACCAACCTAGATAGCATATTAAAAAGCAGACACATTACTTTGCCAACAAAGATCTGTCTAGTCAAAGCAATGGTTTTTCCAGTAGTCATGTATGGATATGAGAGTTGGACTATAAAAAAGCTGAGCATCAAAATAAGAATTGATACTTTTGAAGTGTGTGTTGGAGAAGACTCTTGAGTCCCTTGTACAGGAAGGAGATCCAATCAGTCCATCCTAAAGGAAATCAGTCCTGAATATTCATTGGAAGGACTGATGCTCAAGCTGAAACTCCAATACTTTGGCCACCTGATATGAAGAATTGACTCATTGGAAAAGACCCTGATGCTGGGAAAGATTGAAGGTGGGAAGGAGAAGGGGACAACAGAGGAAGAGATGATTGGATGGCATCATCAACTCAACAGACATGAGTCTGAGTGAACTCCGGGAGTTGATGATGGACAGGGAGGCCTGGCATGCTGCAGTCCATGGGGTTGCAAAGAATCGGGTACAACTGAGTGACTGAACTGACTCAATATTTATTGTGTATTTTGTATGTGGTAAGTGTAGCTCTAAATTCTTTCATGTTTTAACTCATCACAAAAATCCTATGATGTAAATATTACCATTTACTCTATGTTACAGAAAAAAAAAAAAAAACTGACACAAGAATAAATTAAGTGAATTCCCAAGTTCATATAGCTAATAAATAATGGAACCGAGACTCATGAAAATGCCTTTGAGATAAGAATTAGCACTTCTAATCACCCCACCATAATAGCTTTTTTATATAAATTATTCTTTTAAATCTGGAAAAGTGGAAGGAAGTCTTGTGAGAAAGTTAACGACGTTTAGGTTACCAGTGAAACTGGAATTCATTAAGCAAACATTCCATGTTTTTATTTTTTATTGCTCCTAAGCTTTTTAACATCTATAAAATCAGGCTAGTCATCAATGCTACTAAGTGCTGTCTTGCCCTTCACACATTTTAATATATCAATCTTGGGAAGATGGTTCAATCATGAATAGACCCCTACTTAAGATAAAATAAATGAGGTGCTGCTAAGTCACTTCAGTTGTGTCCGACTCTGTGCGACCCCATAGACAGCAACCCACCAGGCTCCCCCGTCCCTGGGATTCTCCAGGCAATAACACTGGAGTGGGTTGCCATTTCCTTCTCCAATGCATGAAAGTGAAAAGTGAAAGTGAAGTCGCTCAGTCATGTCCGACCCTCAGCGATCCCATGGACTGCAGCCTACCAGGCTCCTCCGTCCATGGGATTTTCCAGGCAAGAGTACTGGAGTGGGGTGCTATTGCAGTGAAGGGCAAACTATGAAAGGAGTCAGACTGAACATGGACTGGTGCTATTGTCATGAATATTCTTATTCAGATAGAAACATATATGCCTCCTTGGCTTCCTCCACTAAATAAGTTACTACAGTATTAAAGTAAGTAGTAAAATGACCACTGTCAGTTGATGTTCCATAAGTATTTCCTAATCTGTATCCAGTTATGGCCACATTTACCACAGACAAAGGTGCCCAGACACTTGAATAAACTGCTTTGAGACCAAGAGTGAGATACCAGGGTGGTAGGTTATTAATGTCACTTTACTTTGATCATTGAAGTTAGAGGAAAGTGGATTGAAATAGACAACTGATTCAAGGGTATGGCTCTTGTATGTACTACCTCGAATTGTCAACATTGAGTGAATATGTTCTGGAATCTAGAGCAGCTAGCATGCAATGCCCATAACTTTATAAACTTTGATTTCCTCATTCATAAAAAGGAAGTAGACAGTTACTTATTTCAAATTAAATGTTAGCTTATTAAAAATTAGGTAAGTTAATTCTAGAATAAGGCCCAGATCCCAAGCGTGCTGGCAAAGAGTAAGACTTTAGTATATACTATTTATTAATATAGCCCTTGTAGTATTGTTATGAGAATTAAATCAGATTACATATAATATATATATACTGCTTTAGCTTGAAAAACTATACTTATTATAACAATATTATTTAATTGTTAAATATTATTATAATTACAATATAATAGCATGCTCTCATTAAGTGCAGAGAAGGCAATGGCAACCCACTCCAGTACTCTTGCCTGGAAAATCCCATGGATGGAGGAGCCTGGTAGGCTGCGGTCCATGGGGTCATGCAGAGTTGGACAGGACTGAAGTGACTTAGCAGCAGCAGCAGCAGCATTAAGTGCTTGCTTTTTGGCCAAATTATACACAACCTATCAAAGAAGTATTTCCCAGTGAGATCTTAGAAAATATCACATGTACTACTGAAAGTTTGATATAATTTCATTAAGATTGAGAAGTAAACTTAATGTTCATTATTGGATTTCTGCATGGACATGGGACACAAGAAGGACCTTCATGACAGCCAATGTTTCCTCTAGAAGCAGTTTCAAATCTACTTAAATAAAATTATGCTAAAATGTATAAATCATAAAATCAAATAAAATGTGAGGTCTCACATTGCCTATATTACTAGAACATTAGAGGTTTCAGGGATCAGTTCTGTAATCCAGATTCTTTAGGTTCTGCATGCTATTTTGCACAAAGTGGTAGGGGTTTTACACCGAAGTTAAACATCAGTCAGGATATTTTTTGACACCATTTAACAACAGAGACGGGCTTCCCTTTTGGTTCAGTGGTAAAGAACCTGCCTGACAATGCAGAAGATGTGGGTTCGATCCCTGGGTCAGGAGAAGGGATATGACACTCCTGGATCAGGATCCCCTGAAGAAGGAAATGACACTCAGTCCAGTATTCTTGCTTGGAAAATCCTATGGACAGAGGAGTATGGTGGGCTACAGTCCATGGGGTCACAAAAGTGTAGGACGTGACTTAAACAACAACAGAGGTAAATGGAGGAGGATACTCATCACCAATGGCATTATATTCATATTCTTAGTTGATGCTCTAATAAGTTTCATAATAGGAAATGAAGAAAATGGTTTCAATCTAGGGGAAAAAAATCAATAGCTGATGCTGCAAACGACAAAATGGCTGATCTTAATGATATTTCTATATAGCCAACCAGATAAGAGGGACACAAAACCAAGAACACTACCATATACTTAGTAAGTTGATTGGTATTGTTTCATTATCCACTGAACTTTGAAAATCAATGATTAGTATCTTCTTGTATGTCAGGAATAAAACATGGACATATTCTCCAGCCTAGTCTCAGGCAAGTTTATCGAGCTCCCACTTAACCAAGGCAAGTTTCACCAAAAATGTTAAAAGCAACTGAGTGATTCCCTGTTATTCCTCTGATGAAGGATACAATGAGCTTAGGGATAAGTAGAAAGGAAGATAAAGAGAAGGACGGGCATGGATAAACCAAATCAACCCCTCTTTTTGTGTGTCAGAGTTGACCGAATATCAGTCTGATAAACACAGTTGGTTCCATAAATCCTCATAGTAGTTAAAGCATTTTATCACAGCTTATTAGACTGTGATAAAATGTATAGTTCAGTAGATGTCCTCATATATTCTGGAAATTACCAGCACCCATTTATATGGAACCTGTATTACTAGTTTTAATTAACTGAAATCATCTGCTTGAAATTATGCTCTCAATTTAGCTCACATTTCAATCTCCATAAATTCTTTCTCAGTGTTCTACTCTGAGGAATGCAAATGGGTCCTGTGCCAATCCCCAGGAATGTCTAATGGCATCAAGCAGTGGCATGATGTAGCGCATTCAGCAATACACAGAATGGGGAGGGGGTACTATACTAAAGTAGCCCTGTTATACTGATTTAACCTGAAAAACAAGCAAAATTTTCATTTACACTGAATTTACCACTTCTGGTTGGAAAATTAGTATTAATATTTGAATCAAAGATAGTTTACTTGACCTATGGAAATTATATCTTTTCCATATAGCATATAAAATTATATTTCCTTTTTTTTGGCCAGGCAGCTTATGGAATCTTCGTTCCTCAACCAAGGATCAAACCCGCATCCTGGGCAGTTAGAGCACAATCTTAACACTGGACCATGAGGAAATTCCCAATATTTGTTTTCTTTAATGGAATTATGGGTGAAATTGACAGTATTCTTCATAAAATACTAAATTTTTCTACAATATGGTATCTGATGCATTTATCTATATGAATAGAAAATTATATATATATATATAACATATATATATTTGCCATATCAAAATTTTTTTACACTTTATTTCCTTTCTATCCCTTTTACTCAGAGAAGGCAATGGCATCTCATTCAAGTACTCTTGCCTGGAGAATTCCATGGACGGAGGAGCCTGGTGGGCTGCAGTCCATGGGGTCGCTAAGAGTCGGACATGACTGAATGACTTCACTTTCACTTTTCACTTTCATGCATTGGAGAAGGACATGGCAACCCACTCCAGTGTTCGGCTCCCAGGGATGGGGGAGCCTGGTGGGCTGCCGTCTATGGGGTCGCACAGAGTCGGACACGACTGAAGCGACTTAGCAGCAGCAGCAGCATCCCTTTTACTAAATCTAAAATGAAATGCTGTTGATAAATCTCAACATTTAAAATGTCACTACATGAGAAAATAGATTAAGCATATCATTTTATATATGCAAATGATAATTATCAACTGTATTGTAAGTTAAATAATGCTTAGTATCCAACCTAGATAGCATATTCAAAAGCAGAGACATTACCTTGCCAACAAAGGCTCGTCTAGTCAAGGCTATGGTTTTTCCTGTGGTCATGTATGGATGTGAGAGTTGGACTGTGAAGAAGGCTGAGCGCCGAAGAATTGATGCTTTTGAACTGTGGTGTTGGAGAAGACTCTTGAGAGTCCCTTGGACTGCAAGGAGATCCAACCAGTCCATTCTGAAGGAGATCAGTCCTGGGATTTCTTTGGAAGGAATGATGCTAAAGCTGAAACTCCAGTACTTTGGCCACCTCATGCGAAAAGTTGACTCATTGGAAAAGACTCTGATGCTGGGAGGGATTGAGGGCAAGCGGAGAAGGGGACGACAGAGGATGAGATGGCTGGATGGCATCACTGACTCGATGGTCGTGAGTCTCAGTGAACTCCGGGAGTTGGTGATGGACAGGGAGGCCTGGCATGCTGCGATTCATGGGGTCGCAAAGAGTCGGACACGACTGAGCGACTGATCTGATCTGATCCAGCTTTGAGAAGAGTAAACTAGGTGGGGTGAGACAGGATGTTAGAACGTTAAAAAAATGTACTTTAAAATACTTGCTGAGTAAGGTTTATAAGTGGAGAAAAGGTAGTTATTTGCTTCTTTCTTTACTGTGACCTGTCTACCAGTTCTGCTCTGAAATGCATGTAAGGCTTTGCTGAGTTAATTTTACAAACAGACTAAGAGAGTCAGAGTTTGATGCAGTTTCATCTGACTTGCTCTGCATGAATACTGTTTCCTCTTTGACTATCACCATTCCAAGAATAGTTCTCTGTAAACAGTAGGTGCTTAATAAATATTGTTGGTTAACTATGCAATTAAACTGGTAGTACATATTCCTGTTTCTAATGCTTCTTGGCAATCAGACTAAAGGAATACAAAGAACTAATTTGCATCACATGGGTGAGCACAGAGAGTGTTTAATTCAGTCTAATGTTCTTTCCAAATGGTTCAATATTTCCTTGAATTGAGTCTCTTTCTATGATCAGGCAGAGTGAGTAAGATACTCTCTGGGAATAAAGTGCTCATCCATGTGATGAAAATTAACTCCTTCAGAGCACCAGGGAGTTAATGGTAAATTATTTCTTCTTTGGTACCAAAATGAATTAAATTGCCAATTAATCACTTCCCAGGGTGTGCCAAACTACAGGCTGCAGTTTTTGAAAACGTCTTGGGAAGAGAGTGTGCCTCTTCTCTTTAGTTTGCCATCTTGCTGAGTCTTACGAGTCTTTCCCCCTGCTTCGTGCTCTTTGCTTTCCCCTCATCTAGACCAAATTTGAAATGTGTGTGCAGAACGAAGGACATGAATAGCTTCTGGACAGACCAACTGGCCTGCAGCATCTGCTGGCTCTCTGGTCAACAGTATCCCCCCCTTGCCATGCTGACAGAGCCCTGCTTTTATTTCAATGTACAGAATGTTTCACTGTCAAAATCAGAGTTCTGGTGTTTGTTTTCTCAGGTAACCTGACTGTCTGAAGTGAGTCATGGTAGCCTCATTCCCCTTCTCGGGGTGTAGTTTAGGTGTGGATATATGACCCAGTGTGATCTCTGGGGTGTGAGGAGAAGTCTGCTGGGGTAGTGCTTGGTACAGATTCCTGACAAAGTAGGACACAGAAAGAAGCAACCTTTCTTCTGCCATGTGGTGTCTGGACCTCCAACAGCTATAGCCATCTTGGCGACAAGAGAGCAGAGAGGCGCAGGATGAGACTAAGGCTGAGGGCAATGGGATACAGCTGTGGAAGGAACTGTGTCCCTGAAAAGGTCATTGAGGCCTCTGATGGCTCTGGGCCCTGCGTCTCAACCTTAACTCCAAATAAATGAGAGGAATAAATCTCCGGCACACTATGCAACAAAATATTCCTTATTGCTTACATCAGTTGAGACAGAGTTGTCTGCTAATTGAAGACTAATGAAATGCCTCCTTTGAACCTATTTTACACCACCAGAAATAAATATTTATTTTTATAGGATCTGGGAAGGTCTCTAAAATTATCTGTTCTTGTCAAAATAAGATCCCTAGACAGAGACTAGGTCTTGGTCACAGACATTGAGAAGTTAGTTTTTACAATTCTACACTCCCTCAACAGACAAAGTAGAAAAATTCTGTTTATTATTAATTATTTAAATATTTCTGAGTAAAGCCCAAATTTACTCCTTTTAAATCTACAATAATATCCTTTTTTATTTCTGGTGCTTTGAAATATTTACTGGGAGAACAGAAGGTCCCCATTTCTAGGTGGAAACTTTTTAATTGCAATGCATAGCCAATATTTTGACTAGGCTTTACTATAAGAGCAGAACTACTGTGTACAGAGAATCTTCCTTTGAATGGTGACCCCAAGAACAAATGCAAACTAAATTTGTTGGAATTAGATAAAAGAGAAATAAAAATAAAATGGAATACTTTGGGATAAAAACACATACTTTTGTAAATAAACTTAACAGGAACAGAGATAAGATATAAAAGAATAAATATATAAATGGAGGCTTATTCACAGAAGCTATTTTATATTTCAATAGCACCTGAAGAAATAATATGTACTCTGAATTGTTATATAAAGATCACAAATCAATTTTTAGATAAGTGGTCCTACAGCTAAATATCAAGAAAGAGTAATACATATCATAATGACATTTCAGATGGGAGAAAAGCACATTTCATAGTCCTAAAAATAGTAAAGCATATTCATTTGAACATCTGGTCACTTCAGATGGAAAATCTAAAGGTTTGCCGTTTACGTTATTATATTAAAAGTCAGAGACAAGTACTGGTTGGGAACAAAGGCTCACTTGTGTGCTTTTTCACAGCATTAGAGTGAAATTAATTAGTATTAGCTGACACTCATGAATATTGTTAGTTTGCAATAATGTCAAGTGAACAGCCCTATAGAGTGCTCACTATAATCCTGATAACCTTGACTACAAAACAGAATGGCATTCACATCTTATTTTCATTTATCTGTAAAAAAAATTAATAATAATGATATGTTCTTTCCTTAAAATAAAACTATCTTATCTTTCATTGCTCCTAACTGTGTGAAATACAGTTATAGTTGAAGGAGAATTTGCATAACACTTTGAAGGGCTTAATAGCTATAATAATTTTAATCTACCATGGAATGTTTATAATATACAAAAAGATGAATTCTTTATTGTGAGAGGGGATTATTTAAGGCATATCATCTAATCAAGAAGATAATGGTAATACATGGGTAGATGACACACAAGGGTTTATATTTTGCAAATCAGTTGGAGATTTTCCTGTAATGATTTGGCCAATGAGTCTCTTTGGAAAGGAGCTGCTTGGGAAATGAGGTTCTTTTTAAATGATTTATCTTAAAATTGGCTTGTTGTTTTCAGTGAGATATCTTCTCTAGACTTTGGAATTTTGACTCACATTGTATGAAAGGATCCCTATAGAGAATATTGCTTTCTCTTATTACCCTGCTTTTGATCTGACAGTATGATTCCTTCATCCCAGAGTTCTAGATAGGGACAAAGACAGTGCAGAGCTCTCTGGTGTAATCTGTATAACATCACTCTTCCAGGAAATGTCAAATGGCGAATTTAGTCATTTGATATTAATTATAATAATTAATCAAATCATTTTTGAGGGAAAAACTAATTTCCTTTTCGATAATTTGCATATTTTTTCTGACTATCTTCCCTCCACATCTAACTGCTTAAGAACTAAAGCCTTGTGTTGGCATATGGAACTGTTTATCAGTTAATGTTACCTTTCTGTTGGTTAGATTCTTTATATATGAAATTAATATAGCAAGAATATAAAGTAGAATTATCACTATGATCAAATGAGGTGGTATATATGAAAGTGATTATGCTTATAGATATGTATATATGCTGTAGTAAGTAATCAGAAAAATACTTTTAAAATGATGCAGTATTCCTAAATTTTTGATAAATCAACTCTGTTTACTCATTTAAAATGAGTTCCTTCAATTTCCAGCATCAGTATGAATGATAGTATCTTTTCCATTCTATGCCTTAGAACATTCTGAAGGAACTAATGAATGAATAATTACATATAAGCATATACCTGTATACATAAATGCTATATACTTTTATTTTTGCTTTAAATAAAAGAGTAGCTTTTAAAAAAATTAAAAAGGTATTTAAATATCCTCAACTATTTTTCCCTATAGCTCTACCCACAAAAGATTTCAAGGATATTGTGTACTGATTTTAGAAGTTATCAAATTTTGTGAGAAACTGTATTTTCAGTGTGTAAGTAAATGCCAAGTCAGAATTTTATATTGTACATGTGAGATGCTGACATGATCATTTACCAACACGTGAAAGTGTGCAGAATCCAATGCCAGAGAATGTACAAGGCATATGCCGTACATGAAAAATAATGTTGCATGTAGCTCATACATTTAACAAATGATTCATAAAAAAAGTATTCTTATAAGTCTGAGAAGGCACAAGTTTTCTATCTAATGCAATAAAAGGTTATACTTTAGTAGGATAAGTTTAATGGACTTTTATATGAATTTTATCTCTTTTTCCTTTTCCTTTTGCTTATTTAGATGCATTATTACATATTTATGGAGACCTTGATTCCTTCTAGAGATAATGTTTTAGACATTTTTAATACCACATCTAGTTAAGACTTTAAATGCTCTGGCATAAGAAGTCCCAAATCTACTTGCTATAGACCTTGCAGATAGATCACTGCTGTTTCTTTTGGTCACTCGTATTTGGCAGCACTGAGACAAATGTCATAAAAGGAAGCTCCGTGTAGTGCACTATTCATTTCAACGAATGAATTATATGTATATTTGCAATGAAGGTCTCCTTGGTTTCCTGTCCTGGACTATGATGATTCTGCAAGATAGCAGCTGCATTTCACCGGAGATAAGGTCTCATTTCTAAAGAGGATTAAAGTGGCTTCTGAAAATGTGACTTGTAAAGATATCATAGGAGAAACACCATGTGCAAATAAAGTTACATAAGAAATATAATGTTGCTGTTATTGTTTAGTCGCTCAGTTGTGTCCAACTCTTTAGTGACCACGTGGACCGTAGCCCCCCAGGTTCCTCTGACCATGGGATTTCCCAGGCACAAATACTTGGAATGGGTTGCCATTTCCTTCTCCAGGGGATATTTCTGACCCAGGGATCAAACTGCTTGGCAGGTGAATTCTTTACCACTGAGCCACCCGGGAAGCCCAAGGAATATAATAACTTTAGTAAATAAGCTAATTTATTGTATGAAATAATACCTGCCCTATAATTTATACAACCTGCACATGCATTTAAACATGATGATGTGATGTTTTTGTACAAATAATTCATTTTTCCACATGCATTGCATATGACTTAAAAGTTATCTCAAATACTTGCTTGTCTTGTTGTACTGTTCCCATTACCTTGAACAGTGCTGGTTCAAGAAGATCCCTTAGAGAAAGGAATGGCTACCCACTCCAGTATTCTTGCTTGGAAAATCCCATAGACAGAGGAGCCTGGAGGGCTATAGTCCATGGGGTCGCAAAGCGTGGGACCCAACTAAGCAACTTTCACTTTCATTGATAATATTTTAATTTTCATTTTAGAAGTATAGTACATTTATCTAATAACTATAAATGTACATTTTCATATTCTACCTTTAATGACAGTAAGAACATCACTGTCAAGGGGCATTCCTAAAGTTACCTCACACTAAACATGCCCAGAACCATTCTAGGGCCAGAGAGGAGTTTGTCATTAGGACCCAAACAGACTCTAAAGTCTCACAGACTTGAATATGTCTGACTGCCTTTCTCTACCCTTTGGTACTTGATGAAAAGAAAAAAAGAAAAGCAGCTACAATGACCGTATCTAAGAACAAAGTCAGGTATCTGTCACCATTATGTTCTCCACAATCCTATATGAGAACATCTGGAAACTAAAAACCATGACCTTTGATACATAAAATTTATTTCCACTTGTGTATCTCACATGGGCCATGCTTTGGACTAAGAAGACAATCAATGAGAATTTTAATAAACTAGAGAAAACACTAAAATCCCTTTATTACAATCCTTGGAAGAATGCACAATAGATTATTTTTAACTGCGCTATAAAATAAAGCCTCTGCCTTAATTGTATATTCTCAGTTATTTTATAAGCACTCTCAACTAGGTACGGTGTTAGTTGCTGGGTATCTGTTAGCAAAGAAAACAGATTATAATATTCCTTATAGACATTATAATCCATTGTAGAGGAACTGGAATCATACAGTAAACAAATTGATAAGTAATTTTTTTTATCAGTTGTCAACTTCTTCTCTGGAATAAATGAATTTCTTATCATATCCTATTACTTAAGTGATCTAGTTCAAAGAATCTTATGCATTTTTTCTTTTTTGCAAGATGTGTCAACTCATAAAATTGTACCATGCAGTATCAACAATTGTGGAATCAGGTCAGCTTAACACAATATCTAATGAAACCATTTTATCTACTTCTGGTTCCTCAAACAAATGGACTCCCTCTAAAATTCTTCCAGAATATGAAAGACTATGGATAAACTCAATGTCCCGCTAATCTTCAGTTCAAGCTTTAATAGTATTGATCATTAGGGATTCTCATTTTAGTACAGTTAACCTGTATCAAAAGGCAGAGGGGAAATAGTCTTAGCAGAATGTAGTAGCAGATCACAGAATAAGATGCTGTAGCAATATCAATGAGGTTATAACATTTGTCCAGGAGAAATCTGTCAAGGAAGGAGAATGCAATGAATTATAGGCCAAGAGTGTGGCTTTTGATCATCTCTAAAGTGTTTTGAGGAGAGCAGAAGTATTCATCAGGACTGACTTCAGGGAAATGTACTTGCAGTATTCCATAGAATGAGTGATCTCAAATACTCTATGTTATCTTTTAAAAAGCAGTTAACAACCCAATACTCTCAAGCTCCTGAATATTGATCTATCATTTGCCTCCTTACATTCTATATATGTGCTTCCCAGGAGGCACAGGTGGTAAAGAATCCACCTGTCAATGCAGGAGACATAAGAAACTTGGTCCCTAGGTTGGGAAGATCCCCTGAAGGAGGGCATGACAACCTACTGTAGTATTCTTGCCTAAAGAATCCCATGGACAGAAGAGCCTAGTAGGCTACAGTCCATAGGGTCACAAAGAAGCGGACATGACTGAAGTAAGTTAGCATGCACACGTTCTATATTAGTACAACTCATGTCTGAGCCAAGCCATATGATTTCCACATAATCTCCTCAATCTTATTTATTCTTTAAATCAATATGGTGTGGTAGTTAGTTGTTTGGTAGTGTCCAACTCTTGCGACCCCAGGCTCTCCTATCCATGGGATTTTCTAGCCAAGAATACTGGAGTGGGGTTCCATGCCCTCCTCCACTGGATCTTCCTAAGCCAAGGATTGAAACTGCATCTCTGGTGTCTCCTGATTTTGAGTCTATAAATCAGTATAATTATAGACTCAGAATGGTCAGGCACCATAATATTAATGGGTTTATCCATTAATTTTGTCAACAGCTATTTATTGACTGCCTAGTGCATGTCATGCTACTATTCTAGCATGACATTTACACCCTGGGGTGTAAAAGTGAACAAAGTAGGCTGAAATCCCTGCCCTTATTAAGCATACATTTTCATGGGGAGAGAAAAATCAATTGACAAAAAAAAATGTGTAAATTATACAGCATACTGAAAACAATAATTAGTGTAATTTGGAAAAATTAAGTGGGAAAGCTGAATACGGAAACCAGAGTAACTAGAGATATGGAGGTACCATTTTAAATGGGGAGGAAGATATTTAGGAAAGTCTTCACTGAGAAGATAAAAATACTTATAATAAAAGGACTAAAACGGAGTTGTATTAAACCCTCCTAGTACACCTGCACCTATACCTGAATATGATCACTTAACACTTTCAAATGAATCATTTGATGGATACCACATTTCTACTCTCCTGCCATTAGGAATCAGAAAGGCAGACATTTTCTTCTTTTAAAATGACATCATTGCACTATCAGAAATCAGAATGCTTCTTAAGCAGCCAAACAAGCTGGATGTGATTCTCAGAGACCATCAGTTACATGGCAGCTAGGCTAAAACTAAATTTGCATTTGGCGTCATCTAACTTTACTTGAGCCACAGTAAATAATTCCATCAAGAGTCCCTGAGGAGTACATTTTGCAGCTCACAAACTCAAAAGGAGGCAGCACTACACCCAGTCATATATTCTAGAGAAGCCAGTTGAGATTCTACCTCTTCCAAAAATGATCTCAGCCAGAGCCTTCCCAAGCTACATGGTGCGGATCTTCGTGGGACTAAATCCTGGTGAGCAGATAAACAGCGTGCTTGCTCTCTTGTCTATGGCAGATTTTACTAACAGGTCATGACAGTTTTGCCACAGAATACTGAAACTACCTCAAAATTCTCAAGTTAGACTTCTGGGAAGTACCAGTTTAGCTGAGATGGCCTTTAGGATAAAGCAAACAGTCTTTAGTTGATAGAGAGTCAAAGCTCTTTCAAAACAGATTCTACCAATTGCTCCCCTACTGTTTTCTTCCATGTGGACAGGGGATGACCCTCCAAGTGGGCAAGAATATAATTCAACTCCTTAATTTCCATAACAGAATGTAACCTTGCTGCCAGACCATCTGGTATCTTTTCAATCATCAACATAGATTTGTGTGTGCCAGGTACTTGCCTGAGAGGTCTGTTTCAAAATAACTATTATTTAGCTCTAGGCAAAATATGGCTGAGGCAAAAGCTTCTCATCAATAGTGGTCTAAGGGACAGGGTACCTTTAGGTAGGTTCAAGTTATAGCACTAGAAACAATGTACTTGGGCTTACTTCTTAGCAATGCTTTGTTGCAATTGATTCTCTTGTCAGTTTTCAGTATTACCAATATATATCTAACTGATGACACTTTCTGCGTTTTCTTCAGATATTAAAGACATTGTTATTTAATATCCTTTGCATGTGATACATTATTACTAAGGTCATAAACAAGAAAATGCTTATTTTTCCTGAAAGCTGATTCTTTTCTTTTAGAATGACTAGAAACCATATGATTTCAGTTTGCTTCCTATGTTGGAAGCCACAATTTCAAACCTAAATGTAAAGCTGCAACAAAAGCTTCATCATATTTATAATTTAGTTCTCACCTTTCCTGCTGGCTACTTGTCCAATTTTATTCTGACCTTTCAAAACTACTGTGTGAGGAATATCAGTTTTATTTCAGACATCTTCAATATACATAGAAGTGGGCACATGTGTATTAAAAATTTAAAAATCCATTCAAACTTTGTTGTGTGGATACTATTGTAATGAATACACATACTCCACTTCACTCTCTTGTCTGGGCTACTGTAGCGACCATCCAGCAGTTAAGCCAGCTCACAGCTCTGTACTCAGTGGGGGTTTCCCTCGATGTCAGGATAGGAGCAACCCTGGCTCTGTCCTCCCTATAGGAGAACTTGTAGTCAACAGATAGGCTGCCGCAAGGACATAAAGGCTCTGCCATTCATTTCATTTGAAGCGACTGAAGAGCTATTCTAGTGCCAGCGCTCCACATGCAATGGGATGAGGCCTCACTTGCAACTGCATTGTAGATCAGATTTCCCTGCTCTATCTTGTCCCTTGAGGTGGATCGCTTAAGAATGAAAAGGTTCAAGTATTAGTTGTTCATTTGTGTCCAACTCTTTGCAACCCCATGGACTGTAGCCCACCAGGCGTCTCTGTTCTTGGAATTTTCCAGGCAAGAATACTGGAGTGATTCTCCAGGGGAGTGATCTTCTCCAGGGGATCTTTCCTACCCAGGGATCAAACTTCTGTCTCCATCATTGCAGCCAGATTCTTTACCATCTGGTCATTTCCTACTGCAGGGGATCTTCTCAACTCAGGAATCAAACCCATGTCTCTTGCTTCTCCTGCATTGGTAGGTGAATTCTTTACCACTAGCACCACCTAGGAAGCCCTCACTCCACTTCACTCTTGCCTGGGTTACTGTAGCGGACCCAGTACCAGCTGTTACTGGTCACTGGTAGCAGTTACCAGTTCACAGCTCTGTACTCAGTGGGGGTTGCCCTTGATAATGAGGGAAACACATTTATCTCTAGATAAACATGTACACAACTCATTATCTCAGATTGTGTTTACAGGAAACCCAATGTGAGTTACCATCTGAGTTTCATTTGCTTTTTCTTTTATTTATGTTGTTTTTGTTTAGACAGGAAGACTATTTCCTAGGCAATGAAAGTCTAAATACAATATTGATGAATTAATTCAGATGGTGAATGTTATTACTGTTCTAGTTCAACATGTTCTTTTACCAAATAGTAGAGTGGGTCTGTTAAATGAGCTTAACCTATTATGCATACT
Source organism: Bos indicus x Bos taurus (assembly GCF_003369695.1). Lineage (NCBI taxonomy): Eukaryota > Metazoa > Chordata > Mammalia > Artiodactyla > Bovidae > Bos > Bos indicus x Bos taurus. Next base: position 28,470,707 of record NC_040081.1, on the reverse strand, counting down.
TTCTATCAATTTTTTCAAAGCAATTTTTCAAGGTTTGTATAAGATGTAAGCAGATATTAGGAATCATTTTACTCATTTTGTTTGTTTTGGTTAAGGCGTTCAAAACCAAACTATGGGATCTCTATGACTGGCTGCTGAATGTGGGAAGACGGTGTATAGCTACTATAAATTTCTTTCTTTTTAATTAAATGTATTTATTTTAACTGGAGGCTAATTACTTTACAATATTGTATTGGTTTTGCCATATATTGACATGAATCTGCCATGGGTGTACATGTGTTCCCCATCCTGAACACCCCTCCCACTTCCCTCCCCATCTTAAAAGTAAAAACAGATGATTTTCTGAACACACATAACATTCATCTACTAATAAAATGTACATATCATAGCATGATATTAATCTTCGAGGCAGGAAAGTGATTGTAAATTTAAGAAATTACACTCCTGTTTACATTTTTAGTCCCAAAGCAATCTTTAAAGTGACAACTTGCCATTAGTTAATGTTTACAATTGATGAGTAAAATTATTTCCTAAATGGACTTCATATGTTTTAGTAAAATGTGGTATAGGCACATTTATTTTAAATGAACAATGTATTCATAACAGCAGATATTATGCTATTTCTACCATTCACTTTGAGAAAAAAAATTAAAGAATATAATTTTGGATCTTTGAGTTTAAAGATGTTACATATTTTTTCAGTTACAAGTACACAAATCATTTGCTAAGGGTTTATACATCAATTTTTCAAATTTCTTTTATACCCTTGAAAATATTCTTGACAAATATATTCACTAGTTGGGCAAAATTGGTCAAAATCCTACATTCTTTCAGTCAAGAAATAATCACTGAAATGAATTTGAAGATGATTTATATTTATTCACTATACATGTCAGGTGGCTGACAACTTCTATATGCCTCTGAATACAATGCAATACATTTAAACAATTATATTTAATTTCCTCTATTTATATTAGTCAACTAATGGATGTCTCTTATAAAAACAATAAGGGTTTCCCTAGTGGCTCAGCTGGTAAAGAATTCACCTGCAATGCCAGAGACCTGGGTTCGATCTCTGGGTTGGGAAGGTCCCTGGAGAAGGGAACAGCTTCCCACTCCAGTATTCTGGCCTGGAGAAATCCATGGACTGTATAGTTCATAGGGTCAGAAAGAGTTGGACAGGACTGAGCAACTTTCACTTTACATTTTATATAAACAATAGCAAATAAAGATAAACAATATTTACCTATAAAACTATACTGAAATGGAATTATATTAAGCATAATTTTAAAACTTTTCATGGTGAAATGCTTCACATATATATAAAGGAAATATTGTTAATATTTTGCTCCATTACTTTTAGATATTTTTTATACATTGTATAAAACACACATAATTGAAGCTTTTGTTTGTAGCTTTTCCTATTTCTAGTCTTTCCTTTCCTCCCCAGTGTTAATCACCATTCTAAAAATTGTGTCTACTTTTGTCCATGTTTACTATGTAGTATGTATCTGCAAATGATATGCAGTGTTGCTTTGCATAATTTTAAGCTTTATATAAGTGCTTTCACATTGCAGGCATTGTTATGCAACCTGTTTTTCTTTTGTATTTTAGTATTTTTTATTTATTCCTTTCTCATAAAAATATTTTTATTTTGTATTGTGGTGTAGCTCATTAACAACATTGTGATAGATTCAGGTGGACAGTGAAGGGACTCAGCCGTACATATACATGTATCCATTTTCTTCCAAAACCCACTCCCATCTAGACTGCCACATAATATTGAGCAGAGTTTCATATGCTATATAGTACATCCGTGTTGGTTATCCTTGTTAGTTTTAAATATGGATTTATTCCTTTTAATTTATGTAATACCTAGGACATATAGGGAGAAGGCAATGGCACCCCACTCCAGTACTCTTGCCTGGAAAATCCCATGGATGGAGGACCCTGGAAGGCTGCGGTCCATGGGGTCGCTGGGGGCCGGACACGACTGAGCGCCTTCACTTTCACTTTTCACTTTTATGCATCGGAGAAGGAAATGGCAACCCACTCCAGTGTTCTTGCCTGGAGAATCCCAGGGACGGTGGAGCCTGGTGGGCTGCCGTCTATGGGGTCGCACAGAGTCAGACACGACTGAAGCGACATAGCAGCAGCAGCAGTAGGACATTTAACTTCCATTGTGTTCCTTTGTATAAATATGATATCTAGATGGCTCGGTGGTAAACAATCAACCTGCCAATGCAAGGAGACAGAGGAGATGCTGGTTCCATCCCTGGGTCAGGAAGATCCCCAGGAGGAGGAAATGGCAACTCTCGTCAGTATTCTTGCCTAGAGAATTCTATGGACACAGAAGCCTGGTGGGCTACGGTGCATGGGGTCACAAAGAAGAAGTTGGATGCAACTGAGCATGCGTGCATTATATTATTTTATGCATGTGTGCTCAATAGTGTCCAACTCTTCTTTGTGACCCCTTGGACTGTAGCTCGCCAGGCTTCTACGTCCATGGGATTCTCCAGGCAAGAATACGGAAGTGAGTTGCCATTTCCTCCTCCCGGGGATCTTGCCGACCCAGGGATAGAACCAGCGTCTCATGTGTCCTCCTACATTGCAGGCGGATTCTTTACTGCTGAGCCATCGGGTGCAACTTTTTAATTGTTCTCCTAGCATAATTTTGATTTTTTTTTGTTATTATTGTTTGAATATGTATATTTAACAAATAAGATCATCCTTATATATAGTATATATGTGCAAAAGTTTATCTTATAAATGTTCGACGTATACCTAGAAGTGCCATTGTGAAGTGAAGTGAAGTGAAGTGAACTCGCTCAGTTGTGTCCGACTCTTTGCAACCCCCTGGACTGTAGCCGGCCAGGCTCCTCTGTCCATGCGATTCTCCAGGCAAGAGTACTGGAGTGGGTTGCCATTTCCTTCTCCAGGGGATCTTCCCAACCCAGGGATCGAACCCTGGTCTTCCCTATGGCAGGCAGATGCTTTATCCTCTGAGTCACCAGGGAATTCCCACCATTGTGAAAGATGGTGCCAATTTCTTAGATAAAGTTAAAAACCAGGTTATTTTTATATTTACACACCCAAATTAAGATAGAAAACTACTGGTTTCTTAACACTTGTTTCTCTGAGGATTTCAAACCTCCACATTTCATAGTCTTCTATTTCTTTTTTTAATAGTCTTCTATTTCTTACTTTTAATGATTTTTGATCATCTTTCATAAATTTATCTTTCAATTTTATTATTATCCTTCTCTGCATTAGTTTTCTTTGCTGTTTCTTTATTTTCATTAAGTGATTCCTCCTGACTGGGAAGTGTTCTTTGTCTTCCTCTAATCCCCTCCTCTGTGCCTCCTCCTCCGGTTGTCTCCCCACCACCTCCCCCCAACCCCACATCCCCCCACCCCCACCCCCACCACTGTCTGTCATTCTCTCAAGATTCAGCCCTGTTTGTTCTGCATTTTCTTCCATTTCTGCTTTTCAGGATTGTCGGTCAAGCATCAGATTTTATAGCACAGCATTTTAAATCAACTATACTTCACTTAAGAAAATAAAAATAAGAGAATCAGATTTTATATATCTCCTCAGAGATGATATCAGACAATTCGGTCACTGAGTGAAAGGATTGGCTCAATTCTCTTAACTTAATTCTTTCTGCCTTCCTCCTCCCCAGACATATGGCTTCATTCAGCCTGAAACACCAGGCAGCTGCTGGAAGATACAATAGCTAAACCGTAGAGTAAGAGGTGAAGGAGGAGGAAAATCCTGCATATGCAATATTTTCCTGAGTTCATATTATCTTCATACCTGCTTTTCAGTTTACATGTCATAACTATACACTTATTGCAATACACTTATAACTATATTATTCTTTCAGTGACTCTCTAATAGATTTTCATATGGATGTACCATACTTTAACTAATTCACTCTCGATTCAGTTCAGTCACTCAGTCATCTCTGGCTCTTTGCAACCCCATGGACTGAAGGACACCAGGCTTCCCTGTCCATCACCAACTTCCAGAGCTTACTCAAACTCATGTCCATCGAGTTGGTGATGCCATCCAAACATCTCATTCTCTGTTGTCCCCTTCTCCTCCTGGCTTTAGTCTTTCCAAGCATCAGGGTCTTTTCCAATGAGTCAGTTCTTTGCTTCAGGTGGTGATGCAAAGAACATGATCCAATTTGGAAGTACTCTGTTGTTCCATGTATAGGAGTTTCAGCTTCAGCATCAGTCCTTCCAATGAATATTCGGGACTGATTTCCTTTAGGATGGACTAATTGGATCTCCTTGCAGTCCAAGGGACTCTCAAGAGTTTTCTACAATACCACAGTTCAAAAGCATCAATTCTTTTTTTGATGCTCAGCTTTCTTTATAGTCCAACTCTCACATCCATACATGACTACTGCAAAAACAATAGCTTTAACTAGACAGATCTTTGTTGGCAAAGTAATGACTTTGCTTTTTAATATGCTGTCTAGGTTGGTCATAACTTTTCTTCCAAGGAGCAAGTGTCTTTTAATTTCATGGCAGTGATTTTGGAGTCCAAAAAAATAAAGTTGCTCACTGTTTCCATTGTTTCCCCATCTATTTGCCATGAAGTGATGGGACCAAATACCATGATCTTAGTTTTTTGAATGTTGAGTTTTAAGCCAACTTTTTCACTCTCCTCTTTCACTTTCATCTTTGCTTTCTGCCATAAGGGTGGTGTCATCTGCATATCTGAGGTTATTGGTATTTCTCCTGGCAATCTTGATTCCAGCTTGTGCTTCTTCCAGCCCAGCACTTCTCATGATGTACTCTACATATAAGTTAAATAAGCAGAGTGACAATATACAGCCTTGATGTACTCCTTTTCCTATTTGGAACCAGTCTGTTTTTCCATGTCCAGTTCTAACTGTTGCTTCCTGACGTGCATACAGGTTTCTCAAGAGGCAGGTCAGGTGGTCTGGTTTCACATCTGTTTAAGAATTTTCCACAGTTTATTGTGATCCACACAGTCAAAGGCTTTGGCATACTCAATAAAGCAGAAATAGATGCTTTTCTGAGGTTATTGATATTTTTCCCGGGAATCTTGATTCCAGCTTGTACATTATCCAACCCAGAATTTCTCATGGTGTACCCTGCATATAAGTTAAATAAGCTGGGTGATGATATACAGCCTTGATGTATTCCTTTCCCAAATTGGAATTCTGTTATTCCATGTCCAGTTCTAACTGTTGCTTTTTGACCTGCATACAGGTTTCTCAGGAGGCAGGTATTCCCATCTCTTTAAGAATTTTCCACAGTTTGTTGTGATCCACACAGTCAAAGATTTTGGCATAGTCAATAAAGCAGAAGTAGATGTTTTTCTGGAACTCTCTTGCTTTTTCGATAATCCAATGGATGTTGGCAATTTTATCTCTGGTTCTTCCGCCTTCTCTAAAACAAGCTTGAACATCTGGAAGTTCACAGTTCACGTACTGTTGAAGCCTGGCTTGGAGAATTTTGAACATTACTTTACTAACGTGTAAAATGAGTGCAATTGTGCAGCAGTTTGAGCATTCTTTGGTATTGCTTTTCTTTGGGATTGGAATGAAAACTGACCTTTAGCTTTGTTTGTAGTGATGCTTTCTAAGGCCCATTTGATTTCACACTCCAGGATGTCTGGCTCTAGGTGAGTGATCACACCTTTTTGGTTATCTGGGTCTTTAAGATCTTTTTAATACAGCTGTTCTGTGTCAGTATTTATTTATTTGTACATTTCTGTTAACATTAAAGAAATGAAGATATTGAAGTGAAGATATTTAAATATATGTCCTTGATACATTTGCTCAGTTTTTCTCTTAAGATAAATTCCTAATAGAATTTGTGTGTTAAAGATGTGTGTGATAAAGATGTGTATCTTTCAGACTAGAAAAAGAATTGCAGTAAATTTTTCAAAAACATTATTTTATCTTTAAATCTGGAAAATAATACTTAGAAAAGCTCAATCATGTAACTAAATTTTATTTGGAATTTTGTCTCATAGAAAATTAAATTGATGATATCACAATTATCAATTAATGAGAAGTAGCAAGTGTTTATTCATCTATTCAGCACTGTATTATATATTGTAGATATTATAAGAAACTAGGTGTGAAACTTTTGGTTTCCTCAGGGCTTCTTAACATTCTTAAAATAAGTGCTATTTTTAATGTGGACAATATCTGTCAGTATTGATCATATTAAAATGAAAACTAAGAAGCTTTAAATTATATATTAATTCATTTAAAACATCATTAATAATCTCATTGCAATTTAATATGAATTTAAAAATTAAAAGTAAAATACTTTTATAAAACAAAAAGCAAGTAACATTAAGAGTGGCTTTGCTTTATAATTATCCAATTCTCTTTAATGTCTTACTTAATAGAAGACATCTGTATTCTCATAACTGCTTCTTCATTCAATCTGTTGTGAAACATTTCTTTGGTGGAAAGATGTAAAGGAATCCAGTCTGTCATATTAAATAGTTGATAAAAAAGAAAAAGAACTTTTGCAGATTAATCATGGATAGTCTTTCTTATACACCAAACTCAATGTGTGGTAGTTTCTTAAATGTAAGTTGTGATTTGAAATCTGAAATCTTCTAAAAGAAGTTGTCATATTCTGTTTTGTTAAATTTTATCATTTTATCTTCACTCTGAACAGATTTTTGAGTACCATGCATTGGTTCTTTGAGGAAGATAAGTTCATTGGGTTCTATGCATCTTCCAAATGTTGGCAGATTCCATTATTTAACAACAAAAAAATCATATTTCTTACTATCACACTAATCTCATCAGAAAAGTCTTTAGAATTGGGAGGCTGTCAAACTCATGTTGGTGAATACAGTGTTCCAAAATTATAATTTTTACTCCTAATTTCAAAATTTATCCTTGAAGAAAATGTACTGTCCAGTGTTTTTATTAAAATGATGAGCTCATTTTCAAGATATGTCTATTAAGTGTCCAAGTCTGGATGTCTATAGTTCATTAGTACTTTCAAATAAAAATTATATTCCATGTAAAGGTGGCCAGGTTAATTTGCAATGCAAATGACTGCACATGTGATTTTCCTCAAGACAATGATCGTATTTTGGTATGCAGCAGTGCTTTATGCTTACGTTCCATTTCGTCATACAGCATATTAAAAAGACAGTATTCAACTAACTGAGATATGGAAAGGATGTTAAGGGCAGTAAGAAAATAATCTTCTAGGGAACACCAGCTGGGAAGTTGTTACTGTAATCTGGGCAAAAGATAATGAGAGTCCCAAGAAGGAGAAAACAGCTTTGAGAAATATTCAACAGTTTAAATTATCAGAATTTGGGTGATTAGATGTGGGAGTGGGGGAGCAAGTCATGTCCCCATGAGAAGATGGTTCTTTCATTTCTGGCTTTGACAGCTGGGTGTATGGCCGTAACATTGAGATCGGGAACTCAGGAGAAGCAGGTTTGTAAGGGGTAGAGGCAGGGGAGAGACTGAGTTTTCAGGGGAGGAAAAAGTTTTCCTCAACCCTCTTAGGGTCCCAGATTGGGTCTAAAAATTAAACTCATGAGGCCAGATTAAGAGGAGATTACAGGTTAATAGATTATGGGATACGGAAACCTTCACAAAGGTATTAAGACATAAAGAAACAGTCAGACCTTTGTTCTTTTATGCTGCTTGGATGAAGAGTGGACAGCTAAGGGGAACATGACTGGTTAAAAAGTATGAGATAAGTATAGTAAACTTGGAGGAATTCAACAAGACCTATTTATTAGGATCCTTCTTGGCATTCCTTTGTCTTCATAGATAAGGATGCTCTTTCCTCCAGATATAGAGAGGGTCCCTATCACATGAGGAAATATATTATAGCCTGTTTCAAGGAAAGGTGAAGCAGGGAGCAGGTAAAGGTGAGGGAGTTCAGAGTGATGTTCCTGCTTCTGCTGCTTTCTCAGACTCCTTCAGCTTAAAAGAGTCAATATGTTAAGCTGACATATTTTGTGTGTCTACATCAAATTAATTTTTAGTAAGATGTATTTAATGTACTTGTAAGAGATCTTGGGGATACATGGTGTAGACCTGAGCAAGGAACAGAAGGGAGAGGGTGGGTCTCTATCTGCAGATGTGATGAATACAAGGCCTCAGCATGAAAGCGGTCCAGCAGACAAGGGTATGGAGCAAGGTGAGCAAGGAACTAGGAGAAAACCTGAGGAACACAGCATTTAAGCATGGAAGAGGAGCCCATGGGGGAGATTGGGGTGGAGGGATGGAGGGGGAGGGGATGTTGTCCCCTGTTCCTGGAGTCAGGAAGGGACCGGGCAGGGATCACCTATCTTATCAGCAGAGAAAACAAGAGGAACCTTGGCCAGAACAGGTTCCAGTAGAGAACTGGGCAGAAGCCAGATGAGGAAAAAGAATCTGAAGGAGAATATTCAAATCATCTAGAAAGATGGTGGCTCCCTCCTTAAAGGTCCATTTCTATCTGTTACTGTGAGGTGATGTCTGTGTGTGCTCAGTCGCTTAGTCATGTCCAACTCTTTGCAATCCCATAGACTATAGCCCACCAGGATCTTCAGTCAACAGAATTTTCCAGGCACGAGTACTGGAGCATGTTGCCATTTCCTACTCTAAGCAATCTTCCCAGCCCAAGGATTGAACCCCCATCTCCCGTGCTGGCATGTGGATTTTTTTATCACTAGTGCCACCTGGAATGCCCCCTGCAAGGTGATAGAGACCACCAAAGTGCAAGCCATCTGTGGCTTGCATGATGCATGCTGAATAAGTGGAAAGCGGGTACCTGAGGCACAAACTGGCCAAGTTTCTGACTCGCATCGGGCTTTTCTTTCAGGTAAAGATCACAGGGAAGGCATTTGATTAGAAGTGGGCAAACACTGGAGTACCACATGTGGCAAAATGGGAATATTTTGGAGTATAAAAAGAAACAGAAGTCTCAGAAAATCCAGATGCTGAGTTGATCTGTAAAAATGGTGATGGGAGACAATTCCATGACCACTGTTTACCATTTCAGTAGGACAGAAATAATAAGCTATGAAGAATACCTAGTCTAAGAACTACTGAATAAAAGAAAGAAAAAAACAAACAAACAAGCAAACGAAAAATAGGTGAGATGAGAAAAAAAATGGAAAAATTGAAGGCCAAGCTTCACACAGATGATGACCTAAAGTAGGTGGATCACAGCCACATATTCAGAGAATAAGGAATCATGAAAACAAAATTTTGCACTTAGAAATTATTTTATGCCAATCAAAAAAAAAAAAAAGAAATTATTTTATGCCAATCAGAATGTAGACTACAAAGCAGGAATTACTTTATGTTCAGCTTCTACGATGACAGATCCTGAAAAGCTCCCATACTGTCTCCTTTGATAAAGTTGGTGAGTTTGGTGGACTTAACCCCAGAGAGAATTTGGACCTCATATGGGCATAAACACAAACTTGAATGCCTAGAGGTGATAACCTTTGGTTTTTCTCTTTTTCTTCTCTCTTCCTTCCCTTGCCTCTTCTGTTCTTTTTTTTTTTTCATATGTTTATTTTTGATCAAGATACCCAAATTTTCAACCAATTCTGAGAATCATAGCTTCTACTCAGTCAAGTTTATGCTCAGATTTTCAGACTTCAGGGGAAAGCAGGTTGCTCTGAAATTCCATGTGGGAATGACTTCTCCCAATTCAGGTAACATGCTACTCTTCCCTTCTACCAGTCTGTAGAATTCCCCCACGCTGTCATCTGTCATATTGTAGGATAACTCTGGAGTTGAGAAACTCACTGTGCCTTCTGAAACCAATGCCCATTAGAACAGTTTTTTCATCATACTGCATCAAATTTTGACATTTTATTTCTTTAAAAACCTTTGTCCTAGAACAATATAGTATGGAGAAGAGAATTTCATATTCTTTACTGCAATCTTACAGATTCTTTGTTTCACTGAAAGTGTGAAGAACACATAACCTGGCCCACGTTAAGCAAACAATAATCCTCAAGACTATAGATATAAAATAATTAATAATTAATAAAATTATTACATCTTACTGCTTCAGCATCCTTAAATAAAATTAACTTTTTTTTTTTTTTTTTTTTTACCCCTGTGAGTATATGACACTGGAGAATATAATGGCTTAGACTGAGTATCTTGGTGCCGCTGCCTTGATTTAAGTTAAGGAATCAACTGCTTTTACCCATCATTGACTTTTATCATCAGTGCCAAGGTCAACACAGTGAAAAAGTCAAATAGCATCTTGGCATTATAGCTTTGATCTCATAGGCACTTGAAATGTCTCAGGTATTCCCAAGAATCTTTGAACCACACTTTGAAACTAATTCTGAAAGAAAAGAATCCCTTTAAAGAAATAATTAGGGAAAAACAACAGCTTTCATATTGTGAATATTTCAAATGCAACTTATTGCATCTTACCATTCTTCCTAAAGATCAATTTAAATTAATTCCTCTAAGTAAATGGTTTACTTAAACACTGAAAGTTTTTATGATTCTTTGGAAGTACTCATATCACATTCAATATTAGATCACTAATAAATGCCTGTCATTTTTGATGCAAGCTCATGTTTAGTTCAACTATATGTGTACACGCTCTTTTTGTCTACCGTAACTGAATATGTAGATTCAATATTTGGAATAAGGATAGCTTATACCTCAGCTAATGGGAAATATAATCTTGCCTTGTTATATGATAACTTAATAATTGTTTATTGAAAATTGCACTCACCTTACTCTTAATACATGACACCAATTATTTAAGATGTATTCAGTCAGATTTCCCCAGTGTTTGCAGAATAATTAAGCAATTTCTGAAAGTGATGTTTATGTTTTCAGTTAAAATTTTAATATAACTTTCAAAGGTATCTAATTTAAGATTGGCTACTGGAAGATTCTGACACAGTTTATTATATAATTGGTATGTGGGAGTTGTGGGCAATATTATGGTGTGAGAATGGAGCACTGATGTCATAAGGAAGCGATAATGAAGCTGTATTAGACAGCTAATTCACCTATCTTGAAATGAAGTAACTAATCAAAATTAGATGCTTTTCATTCTCCACCATTCTGCCCAAACCCCGCAAAAACCCATACATAGTAGATAATATCCAGAGAGCTCACAAACACTATCCCTCAGTAAGGCTTTCCTTCCTATACTTTTTCTAATATTTCTGGTAAATGTCACTTCTCTTCTTTTTCAGTAACTGTGGCAAGTAGGCTACTTTGGTTGAAAACCAGAAATTCATCTATTCTATTTAACCTTAAGAAATTAATGGCATTGGGAAAACTGGTCACTACATGCAAAAAATCAAACTGGATGACTTTCTCCCGTATTCAAAAACAAACTCAAAATGGATTAAAGGTTTACATGTGAGACCTGAAACTATAAAACTCCTATAAGAAAACAGGGGCAGTATGTTCTTTGACATGGGTCTTAGTTGGATACATCTCCTCAGTTAAGGAAAACAAAAGCAAAATTAAACAAATGGGACCTAATTAAAAATTGTTGCACAGCAAAGGAAAGTATCAACAAAATTAAAAGACCACCTATTGAATGAAAAATGATATTTGCAAGCAACACATCTGATAAAGAGTTAATACCCAAAATACACAAAGAGCTGAAGCAACTCAAATCAGAAAAACAAGTAACTTGATAGAAAAAGTTGGCAGAGGAAATAAATAAATGCTTTTTCAAAGAAGACATACAGGTGGCCAACAGGCATGTGAAAACATGCTCAACATCACTAATCATCAAGGAAATCAAATCAAAACCAAAATGAGATATCACCTCACACCTGCTAGAATGGATATCATCTCACTTCAGTTCAGTTCATTTGCTCAGTCATGTCTGGCTCTTTGCGACCCCATGGACTGCAGCACACCAGGCTTCACTGTCCATCACCAACTCCCAGAGCTTACACAAACTCATGTAAATAGAGTTGGTGATGCCATCCAACCATCTCATCCTCTGTTGTCCCCTTCTCCTCCTGCCTTCAATCTTTCCCAGCATATCATCTAAAAGACCACAAATAACAAGTGCTGGCAAAGGATGTAGAGAAGAGACCACATGTACTAGTGCTGGGGATGTAAATTAGTATATGCCTATGAAAATAGTATGGAGTTTCTTCAAAATAATTAAGACTAAAACTACTATACCATCTAGCAATTCTACTTCTAGGTATTTATCAGAAGAAAACAGAAACACAAAATCAAAAAGATATATGCACACTTATGTTCTTTGCAGGGCTTCTCTGGTAGCTCAGTGGTAAAGAATTTGCCTGCCAAAGCAGGAGACACTGGTTAGATCCCTGGGTTGGGAAGACCCCCTGTAGAAGAAACAGTAACCCACTCCAGTATTCTTGCCTAGAAAACCCCATGGACAGAGAAGCCTGATGGGTTACACAGTCCATGGGGTCACAAAGAGTCAGACATGACTTAGCAACTGAGCACAGCACAGTATATATACAGAGGATCCTGGTGGGCTACACTCCATGGGGTGGCAATGAGTCGGACACGACTAAGCAACTAACAATTTAACATCCGTGTATATATTAGGATGGAATCGTTCAGTTCAGTTGCTCAGTCGTGTCCAACTCTTTGTGACCCCGCAGACTGCAGCACCACCAAGCTTACCTGTCAATCACCATCTCCGAGAGCCTGCTCAGACATGTCCATCAGGTCAGTGGTGTCATCCAACCATCTCATCCTCTGTTGTTCCCTTCTCCTCCCACTTTCAATCTTTCCCAGCATTAAGGTATTTTCCAATGAGTGGGTTCTTCACATCAGGTGGCCAAACTATTGGAGTTTCAGCTTCAGCATCAGTCCTTCCAATGAATATTTGGGACTGATTTCCTTTAGGATGGACTGGTTGGATTTCCTTGTTATTCAAGGGACTCTCAAGAGCTTTCTCAAACACCAGACTTCAAAAGCATCAATTCTTAAGTGCTCAGCTTTCTTTATAGTCCAATTCTCACATCCATACATGACTACTGCAAAAACAATAGCTTTGAGTAGATGGACATTTGTTGGCAAAGTAATGTCTCTGCTTTTTAATATGTTGTCTATGTTGGTCAGCTTTTCTTCTAAGGATCAAGCGTCTTTTAATTTCATGGCTATACTCACCATCTGCAGTGATTTTGAAGCCAAAAAACTTAAAGTCTCTCAGTGTTTTCACTGTTTTCTCATCTATTTGCTATGAAGTGATGGGACTGGATGCCATGATCTTAGTTTTCTGAATGCTGAGTTTTAAGTCAACTTTTTCACTCTCTTCTTTCACTTTCCTCAAGAGGCTCTTTAGTTCTTCTTTGCTTTCTGCCATAAGGGTGGTGTCATCTGCATATCTGAAGTTATTGGTATTTCTCCTGGTAATCCTGATTCCAGCTTGTGCTTCATCCAGCCCAGCATTTCACATGATGTACTCTGCATATAAGTTAAATAAGCAGGGTGATAATATACAGCCTTGATGCATTACTTTCCCGATCTGGAACCAGTCTGTTGTTCCATATCCAGTTCTAACTGTTATTTCTCGACCTGTATGCAGATTTCTCAGGAGGCAGGTCATGTGCTCTGGTATTCCTATCTCTTAAAGAATTTTCCACAGTTTGTTGTGATCCACACAGGCAAAGGCTTTGACGTAGTCAATAAAGCAAAAGTAGATGTTTTTCTGGAACAGTAGCAATATAAAGGAATGAAATCTTAAAGTTTGTGATAACATGAATCGGCCTAGAGGGTATTATGTTAAGTGAAATAAGTTAGAGAAAGATAAATAATATATGATTTCACTTATATGTGGAATCTAAAAGACAAACAAACAAAAACCCTCAAACATAACAAAACAGGAACAGAGTCATAGAGACAGAGAACAAACAGGTGGTTGCCTGAGGGAAGGTGCTTAGGGGGATGAGAGAAATAGGTGAGGGAGATTTAGAGGTATACACTTTTAGTTGTGTAAGAAAAGTGAATCATGAATAGAAAATGTATAGTGTGGGAAATATAGTCAATAATGATGTAATATCTTTGGCGACATAGTATTTATTGTGGTCATTTCAGAATGTATGGAAATACTGAATCATATTGTGCACCAGGAATTACCATAGTTTTGTAGGTCAACTATACTTCAAAACCAAACAGATCAACAAACAAACTCATAGAAAATGAGATCAGATTTGTGGCTTTCAGAGGAGGGGGTTTGGTGGAAGGGGAATTGGATGAAGGCATCAAAATGTACAAACATGCAGTTATAAGATAAATAAATACCAGAAACTTAATGTACAGCATGATAAATATAATTAGCACTGTTGTGTGCTACATTTGAAAGTTGCTAAAACAGTATATCCTAAGAATTTTCAAAATAAGGAGGTATTTTTGCCCTTTTCTTTTCAATCTATATGAGATGATGGACTTTCACTAAATTTATTGTAATGATCACTATATTATGTAAGTCAAATCACTATGCTGTACACCTTAAACTTATGCAGTGAAAGTGAAAGTCACTCAGTCATGTCCAATTCTTTTCGACCCCATGGATTTAGTTCAAGCAGTGCTGCTGCTGCTGCTGCTAAGTCGCTTTAGTCATGTCCGACTCTGTGCGACCCCATAGACAGCAGCCACCAGGCTCCACCATCCCTGGGATTCTCCAGGCAAGGACACTGGAGTGGGTTGCCATTTCCTTCTCCAGTGCATGCAGTATTGTATGTCAACTACATCAATAAAACTGAGTGCAAAGATAGCGAATTTTTTGGAGAGATGTTTGTTAAAATAGTAGAAGTTAAATCTATTCTGAGGCTTACAAGATGTAAATTACTTCTTTTATCAAAATTCAGGTGATTTAAAATTCTATTCCTAATAAAAAACATAGAAGATTATTACAATTGTATTAATGGTTATCTGATCTGCACCCATCATGGTAACCTATTCTTGGAGCAATCTGCATTGTTATTTCTTTTCCATAAATACTGCTATAAGACGCATTTTAAAAAACATCTGACAAAACAACAAGTTAATGGCTGAACAGGTTGTCATTTTAACTACTGACAGAACTTTGTGATTCTGGCATGATGAAGCATCCCACTATTTACAAGCTAGTCATTATCTCATGCTCTAAATAAAGATACAGAGTTCAGTTTAATAAGCATTAATTGACTATGTTCCTTGCCCAAGATACAGTGCCAGGAACTGAGGGTACATAACTCTTGGTACAAAGGAGCTCTGAATTTTGTTAGAAAGAGAGTTGTATAAAGCAAACTCTAATGCTAGGAAGTCTGTGACAAATACTATAAAATAAATTTAAGGATGTTTAATAGGAAAGAATTATCTTTGACTGGGAAGAAGGGCTGATGAGTTCACAGAAAAGTTGCACCTCAAATAAAGACTGCATTTTGACAGCTGAGAATGGTGTGGTAAAAGTCTCCAACACCTGGTCATGTGGTTATATTCTGAAAATATACAGCAATCTGGATATAGCCAGCAGGTGGTGCACAAAGGTTCTAGGGAAGGTGGGGTGAAGGACTCAATGACAAAGAAAAGGGAGGAGTGCATTCAAGTGAATTCTGAAACTTCTTTTGTGAAAACTTCTGTTTCTTCTCCTTTGTCTTTTTTGCTGGAATTCTCAACTGCAATTCTCAATGTACAATTAAGTGGCACATTATTTTGCCACTAAAGATCCAACTAGTCAAAGCTATGGTTTTTCCAGTAGTCATGTATGGATGTGCTGCTGCTGCTGCTGCTTCCCCGTCCCTGGGATTCTCCAGGCGAGAACACTGGAGTGGGTTGCCATTTCCTTCTCCAATGCATGAAAGTGAAAAGTGAAAGTGAAGTCGCTCAGTCGTGTCTGACTCTTTTCGACCCCATGGACTGCAGCCCACCAGTCTCCTACGTCCACAGGATTCTCCAGGCAAGAGTACTGGAGTGGGGTACCATCACCTTCTCTGGTATGGATGTGAAAGTTGGACTATAAAGAAAGCTGAGCGCCGAAGAATTGATGCTTTTGAAGTGTAGTGTTGGAGAAGACTCTTGGGAATCCCTTGGACTGCAAGGGGATCCAACCAGTCCATTCTGAAGGAGATCAGTCCCAAATATTCATTGAAAGGACTGATGCTGACGCTGAAACTCCAATATTTTGGCCACCTGATGCAAAGAACTGACTCATTGGAAAAGACCCTGACGGTGAAATAGATTGAAGGCATGAGGAGAAGGGGATGACAGGGCATGAGATGGTTGGATGGCATCACTGACTCCATGGACATGACTTTGAACAAGTTCTGGGAGTTAGTGATGGACAGGGAAGCCAGGCATGCTGCAGCCCATGGGGTGGCAGAGTTAGACATGACTGAGGGACTGAACTGACCTGAACTAACTCCCCACAGACCCAAAATAGATTCTGGAGAAAGAAAATTGATTGGTCCATTCATACTATCTTTCTTATTGAAAAGGAGTGAAGTCACCAGGTTGAATAGGGCTGAATATCTAGTTTATTCAACAAACCTTTGTTATTTAATGTGAGCCAAGAAGTGAGCTGAGTGCTAAGGGTATAATGGTGGAGAAAATAGAAATGATTCTCATTCATACAGAGTGTACAATTCATTTGGGAAAATGGATGTTAAATAGCCATAGAAACATTTGATTAAAAACAGTTATAATGCTCTGAAGGAAAAAACTACGAGTATAATTAAGGTTATTTCAGATATCTCTGACTCACAAGTCAGGTTGGCATTTGCATTTCTCTCAATGATAGACATAGGTTTCTAGATTAAATGATTATTTGTGTACACAGTTTATATCTTTCACAATAGCAACATTCAAGAGAATGAATTCTGAAATAAGGATTTTCGTTAAGAATCTGGTTCAGCTAATTGTCACTTAGTTACTGTTATTTGATCCTGCTTTTCTATAGGGACAATAATTGCTACCTTATAAGGTTGTAAAAATAAGAATATGCATATGTGAAGGTCTACAGATGAAATTTCTTACATTAACTAATAATAAAGACTATCAACACCACTATGGAATTTCAAACTAACCCAGGGTATCATTCAGATGTTAAGAGATGTGTCTCTTAACTTGTATCAGCTAAAAGATGGACAAGATAACATGCTTGACAATGTTAGTTTTTAAAGTTGGTTTTTAATTAAACACTATCTCTCTTATCTTATCCCCTATGGTTAAGAACTAATGGATAAACAGAAGAGTGTATCTCTTAAAGCCAGTTGTATTTCCAGAAGTGCTGTAATGGGGAACATGATTGGACTCTAAAGGCAAATAGGTTCCCAACCATTATCCGTAACCCGCACGCTCAGTCTAAACTTTGGGGTAGTTCATCTGAGAAAAAGTTTGTCTGCAAGGAGGCAAACACTACATAAACAGCAATAAGGGTGACCACCCTATATTATTTTTGATGTCTGATAGAAGGAGTCTAGTGAAAAAAAAGTCTTTAAGACCTGCATCTTACAAGTTAGCCTGGCCTGACCAAGGTCTGCTCTCCAAGTGAAAGCAGGCACACAGCAGAAGGCATCTGCCTGTCCAGGGATGATGCTGCTCTTAAAGAAGGACAGAATGGCCCCGAGATGCTCGTGTTCAGTTCCTTCCTACAAGTCAGAAATGTCACCATGCTACACATCCCCTAGGAAACACGATGACAAGCAAACAGAGTCATCATAAACATCCATCAAATGCAGTAATAATGAGGGCAACCCAGACCAGAGGTACATGGAATTATGTGGGTAGAAAAGTGAATATGAAGGCGAATATCAAGAACAGATGGAATCAACTTTACACTTTAGCCTAAAAAGAATCATCACTGTATTATTCTAAAATGAGTTGCTCACCACCTTTGGCTAATGATACATATAATGATCCTCTCCAACCCATATAAAGGGCTTGCTTTTCCTTATCAAACATATTCACACCATATCCCATTTGACCTATAAGGTTATATCTATATGTAAAATCATTCCCAAGGACTATTGATAGATTCGTGTCATAAAATAAAATAAACTGAACATAGTTTTCTTAGTAAATAATCTTAGAAATAAGTAGAATGTAATTATGACAATTCTACAGTTATTACTTTAGCATTTTGAGCCCTTGACAACTAAGCAAAAGCAAACAGCTCTCAATGAGCTCTTGTTCAGTCGCTCAGTTATGTCTGACTCTGCAATCCCATGAACTGCAGCACCCCAGCTTCCTTGTCCTTCACCATCTCCCAGAGTTTGCTCAAATTCATGTCCATTAGTCAGTGATGCCATCCAACCATCACATCCTCTGTTGTCCCCTTTTCCTCCTGTCTTCAATCTTTCCAAGCATCAGGGGCTCTTCTAATAGTCGGCTCTTCACATTAGCTGACCAAAGTATTGGAGCTTTAGCTTCAGCATCATTCCTTCCAATGTATAGTCAGGCTTGATTTCATTATGATTGACTGGTGTGATCTCCTTGCCGTCCCAGGGACTCTCAAGAGTCTTCTGCAATAACACAGTTCAAAAACATCAATTCTTCAGTGCTCAGTCCAACTCTCACATCCTTAGGTGACTACTGGAAAAACCATAGCTTTCACTATACGGACGTTTGTTGGCAAAGTAATGTCTCTGATTTTTAATATGCTGTCTAGGTTGATCATAACTTTCTTTCCAAGGAGTAAGCGTCTTTTAATTTCATGGCTGCAGTCACCATCTGCAGTGATTTTGGAGCCCCCCAAAACAAAGCCTGTCATTGTTTCCATTGTTTGTCCATCTATTTGCCATGAAGTGATGGGACCAGATGCCATGATCTTAGTTTTTTGAATGTTGATTTTTAAGCCAGCTTTTTCACTCTCCTCTTTTATTTTCATCAAGAGGCTCTTTAGTTCCTCTTTGCTTTCTGCCATAAAGGTGGTGTCATCTGCATATCTGAGGTTATTGATATTTCTCCCGGCAATCTTGATTCCAGCTTGTGCTTCATCCAGCCTGTTATTTTGCACAATGTACTCTGCATATAAGTTAAATAAGCACAGTGACAATATACAGCCTTGACGTACTCCTTTTCCTATTTGGAACCAGTCTGTTGTTCCATGTCCAGTTCTAACTGTTGCTTCTTGACCTGAATACAAGTTTCTCAGGAGACAAGTAAAGTGATCTGGTATTCCCATATCTTTAAGAATTTTCTGCAGTTTTTTGTGATCCACACAGCCAAAGCCTTTAGCATAGGCAATGAAGCAGATCTTTGCCGGGAATCCCCTTGCCTTTTCTATGATACAATGAATTTTGGCAATTCGATCTCTGGTTCCTCTGCCTTTTCTAAATCCAGGTTGAACATCTTGAAGTTCTTAGTTCACATACTGTTGAAGCCTAGCTTGAAGGATTTCAAGAACGACCTTGTTAGCATGTGAAATAAGTGCAATTGTAAAGTAGTTTGAACATTCTTTGGCCTTGCCTTTCTTTGGGAATGGAATGAAAACGGACCTTTTCTAGTCTTGTGGTCACTGCTGAGTTTTCCAAATTTGCTGGCATATTGAGTGCAGCACTTTAACAGCATCATCTTTTAGGAAATAGGTCAGCTGGAATTCCATTGTCTCCACTAGCTTTGCTCTTAGCGATGCTTCCTAAGAGCCAGCTGACTTAACACTCCAGGATGTCTGGCTCTAGGTGATTTACCACACCATTATGTTTATCCAGATCATTAGGATCTTTTTTGTATAATTCTGTGCATTGAGGAAGTTTTATCCCTTCACTATCACTTAATTCTCTTGAAAGATTCTCACTTTAGCTTGCTGTGTTTCTTAAAGGGCTGGCACTTTTACAGGTACTTGATCTTTTCAAAGATCTCAGAACTTTGGGAAGAAAGAAAGTCCTACTATCTTTAATGGGCTCCCCAGTGGTTCAGCGGTAAAGAATCCACCTGCAATGCAAGGGACACAGGAGACGCAGGTTCAGTCCTGGGGTGAGGAAGATCCCCTGGAGAAGGAAATGACAATCCACTCCAGTATTCCTGCCTGGAGAATCCCATGGACAGAGGAGTCTGGCAGGCTACAAGAGTCGCAAAGAGTTGGACACAACTGAAGAGACTGATCCTGCCTTGTTTTTAATAACTTTTGATTTCCATTTCAGATATAATTCTTGAAGTACCTGATTGAGCTACGAATAGAAACATCCCAAGTTTTTACCTGCATCATACACACTTCAGATTCCATCCTTCTGTTATGTTTTGCTTTCAAAGCTACTTAGACATTTAATTTAATTTTATCTTTACAAATAGGATGGTGGCAGGAAGAAAGAAAAAAAATATAACTTGCACTATCACATTTAAAGTGCAAGGCATAAAGTTGTCACATGTGAAATCTGTTTTAGGCTTCCCACTTTACAAAAAAATCAGCTTGCATTCCTGACTAAGTTCCTTTGAAGGCTCAGGGAATTTTGACTGTTTTAACTGGACTAACTTGTACCCTGCCATGATCATTTTCTAACCTCTTCTAATTCTACCAGGTGGTAATGTTTGTGTGTTAACTATGGTGTTTTTGATACGTCAAGTCATAAAGCAATATAATCCTTCATTATAAACCTCTAATCATTTTATCTCAATGACTAACTGTTTTTCCCATACAGGCATCAATTTCCTTTTCCCCTCCCATCTCCCAAGAAACCAGCTCATTTAATTAGACATTTCTGGTCTGTCCAACCTTGGTGAACTCTACAATCAGTAATAGGAACAAAGCATTAATAGGAAGAGCAAGGTATAATCTGTAATAGGGGCTCCCTTCATTATGAAACACCTCCTATTCAGCATTTATATTAATGCATAATTAAGTAGCTGTCTCGTTAAAGCCTTTACTTATATCAAAGCTATATCTCCAGAACACCTCATTTTCCCTGAGAATGAGTGAAAGTCCCTAAAGTATTCACTTTTTAATGTAACTATTAAAAATGCAACACAGGAATTGAAAATGTGGCTAAATCGTTTAGTAACCTCTTTTGACATTTTCATTACATCTCCTATTACTGGAATCAAAATGAGAATAAGATTATTTCAGAAATTTAAAAGAAACCCTCCATGGCAGTCTATGCATGACATGCAGTGTAGAATTTCATATTGTTGAATTTATTTTATTAAAAAAAAAACACAGGACAGAATAAATACAACTTTGCATTTTTCTTCCCTGAGGACCTCTTTGCTGAATATATTTGGGAACAGGCTTCTCACCAGTGGCTATGAGAGCTGAGTATCCTTCGCTGAGGATTTTATAGGCGGAATTCAAATATGCACTAGGAGGCTAGACTTATTATCACTGCAGCTGCTGCTGCTAAGTCACTTCAGTCATATCACTAAAACACCTTTTAATTGTAACAGTCTATGACTTAATTGTAGTTACACAACTAGCAGGTAGACTTCTAGAGAGAGTTTTCCTCTTTGCCTTGTCCTTCTGGGGCAGATGCATAGCTCATAGGATAAGTGTGGAGCAATGACTTCTAGCATGCTCTGTGTTTTCTACCACCGGTCAAAGGGTATTTTTCTTTCAGATGCTGGGAAAGGCTCATCATTGCAGCCATGAGCCTCTAGCATTAGTGGCCAACAGCCAAATAGTGACTGTTTACAGAAATCGTATTATTTTTCAGACACAGTGGTTCAGACAGTGAAGAATCCGCCTGCAATGTGGGAGACCTGGGTTCTATCCCTGGGGTGGGAAGATCCCCTGGAGGAGGGCATGGCAACCCACTCCAGTATTCCTGCCTGGAGAATCCCCATGGACAGAGAAGCCTGGTGGGCTACAGTCCATGGGGTCACAAAGAGTCTAACCCGACTGAGCGACTAAGCACACACGGTGCTTAGTGTTTCACTTGCATTACCTAAATTGTCTCATATTAATTGCAGGGTTTTCATAATGTTAGTATTCCTTCTGACAAAAGCAAAGGCCTTACTTAGTTATGTTTCTTACTCCTTAGTCCTATTTCTTACTAATGCCAGGGAATGGCGTGCGAGTTGTTGGGCTGGTGGAGGATGCAAAGTGAAAGGCGAAGATCTGACTTCTTCCTATGCTGTCAGTGTGGTGAAGTGGGCTGTCCTCTTGCCTCGTGGGCAAAGGCATGGGCCAGCAATCTGTGTTCAGCTGGTAAGGCATTCCACCACTTACACTTTTGTTTGTATATTCATCCATTCACCGATATTTATACATTGTTTGCCAAGTGCTAAGCATTGTGCTTGCTGATAGAGATAACGTTAAGAATAAGATGGACATCTATTGTCCCTGGTAAAGTATAAAAAGTGACTGAGAAGCTGAGATCTCTTAGATTATTAGTAGTGAGCTGGGGTGCTAGGAAGAGGAAATAGCTTTGGATTACCCAGTCGGAGACTGTATCATAATACACAGTATTACAGCCATTTGTCAGGAGCTTCTCAGGGGTGATTTATCAAATAGTTGACGTCAGAAACTCAGTCCTTGATATTGTGGGGAAAATCTAATCCTCTCATGACGCGACTCCTCCGCCTTGCCCAACTCATCTGGCTAAGGCTCTCCTTTCTGCAGACATCACGGATGCTTGGGGAGTGGCTGAGAAGATACCTTTAGCCTAGTGGGCTACTTCTCTTCTCCCTGTGTCAGTTTTGTAATGAAGCTGTCAGCCAAGGTGATTTATCTTTGTATCATGTGGTCCTTTAAGAATTTCTTTCTTGGATAATTGAATGTCACTCATCCAGGGAAGATCCTACTTCCTACATTAGGATGTCAGGGGATGCATGGCAATCATGAGCTGGATGGCCACATATGGGAGCACACCATACATTATAGGAGTGGCTCTGCATGGTTGATTATCGTACAGGGAGAAGCAGAGCAGCCTTCCAGCTGGAGACCCCAGCAGACTGCAGAATAGGCAGAAAATGCCTTTACCTCACTAGCTGAAATGTAAAATTGTAAAGTTAAATGTTGAGGCAATGCCAGAAGAGTTACTTCTGCAGTATCCTTGCTGCCTTGACATGCCTTCAATTGAATGCAAACAAACAGAACTGCTTCCTCTGTATCACTGCTTTGACTGTTACTCCTATCTTGCCATATTTTATTGTGTCCAGATATTTGAAGCACTCTCCATAAATTAATTCTAGGTGATGTATGTAAGTCAGTATTTATTCAATAGAAAATGTCTGAGAGGAGAATGAGTTAACAGTGATAATGTCTGGATGGTGGGATTATGATAGATCTTTAATATCCTTTTTTGATTTATCTGTACTTTTAACTTTTTACAAATATATATGAGTTACTTTTGTGACAGAAACACAATTATTTTACATTTTTGTTAAGATCTGTCATCCACCAGGGGAAGGCAGTGGCACCCCACTCCAGTACTCTTGCCTAGAAAATCCCATGGACAGAGGAGCCTGGTGGGCTGCAGCCCATGGGGTTGCGAAGAGTCGGAGATGACTGAGCGACTTCACTTTCCCTTTTCACTTTCATGCATTGGAGAAGGAAATGGCAACCCACTCCAGTGTTCTTGCCTGGAGAATCCCAGGGACGGGGAAGCCGGGTGGGCTGATGTCTATGGGGTTGCACAGAGTCGGACACGACTGAAGCGACTTAGCAGCAGCAGCAGTCATCCAATAAATTGAGAAAAAGTATGTTATTTAAATAAAGTAAAAAACCAGTATCAGAAATTCCTAAATGTTGGGTCAATATGATGGTTCAAATGGTAAAGAATCTGCTTGCAATGCAGGAGACCTGGGTTCAATTCCTGGGTCAGGAAGATCCCCTGGAGAAGGGAATGGCTACCCACTCCAGTATTCTTGCCTGTAAAATTCCATGGACAGAGGAGCCTAGTGGGCCATAGTCCGTAGGGTTGCAAAGAGTTGGACATGACTGAGTAACACTTTAACTTTCTTTTCTATCAATTGAGAAAAAAAAAAGTATGTTATCTAAATAAAATAAATAATGAGTATGACAAATTCCTAAATGTTGGGATCAATATTCTAAAATGGAATATGTGGTATTAATTAATATTAGTTACATTTTCCATTTGTCTTTAGACCACAAGTTGGAAAAATTGGAATGCTATATCGAAAGTAGCAGAAACTGATTTTTTTTAAACCTTATAGTTCTAAATATTGAGTTTCTTTACTGTTTTAGCATTTTGCTTTGTAGAATACCTCTGCTTGTTAACATATTTAAGTTTTTTTTTTTCCATGAAATAAATTTGTTATGCATGTTCTCGGGTGTCTATTCATTAACATCCTCCTGCTGTTCACATTTTATTAATGAAACAACCCATCTCCCCCCTACCAGCAGACACTTAATTCCTTCCCAGAATCCATCTGCTTTTCATGGGCTTCAGAGGCCAAATTCCTTTGCAAGATCAACTCTAACAAAAGCTTAATTTGACAGATCAATTAAATACCAAAGATAGTTAGCTATTTCCCAGTATCAGAAGCTCTGAAAGTGTGTTTTTACTATGATTACTACTCACATGACTGAGGGGTGGATGATTAGGGAATTCACATTCTACTTGTAAAACTTGCCACTCAAGTTTTGAATACACACTTGGCAAATTTGGCTACTTTCATTTATCTATTTTGCTGTGCTTCCTTCTTTTTCTTTTTCTTCCTCCTGCCTCTCCCTTTCTCTCTCCCTCCTTCCCTTCCTCTTAATGATCAATATAACAAACATCTTATTGGCCCATTTATAATTTACTTGTATCAATATCAGCCAGCTCTTGTCAATCAAAATGAGTCCAAAAAATCTTCAAGGAGGAACATTTACAGAAGTTGCATGATATGGAGTGTTGCTGTGTTATTAATTTTGAGAATCTAGAGTTCTGAGAAAATTCAAATTTGCACTGAGGTGAAGTTCAAATGCATTTTAAACTTGCAAAGTCTTCTGTGTTATATTATATACACATTTATATATCAACATTCTATAGATGTGCTAATATCAAAGTATTATAAACACAGTTTAGCTTCTGCTCTCTCATTGTTTTTCCTACCTTTTCATTTGTAACATTATATTTAATATTGAACCAACGGAAAAATACTCAACTGTTGTTCTAGCTTAGTCCTGGGACCCCTTCCTTTTCTCCTTCCACGGTTTGGTTACTTCATCTGGCTTCATGCCTTTAGATACGAACTGCACATGGATCATCCCAAATTTTATCTCCAGTGTGGATCTCTTCTCTGAACTCCAGACTCATAAATCCAATTGTCAAATCAAACCTCCCCTTAAACGTCAAATAGTCATCACACTTAACATGTTCTAAGCTGTTTCCATCCGTAGTCTAATCTACTACAGCCCTACCTTCTCAATTAATGGCAACTTTATCCTTCTGGTTGTTCAGGCCAATATCCTTGATGTCATCCTGGTTTTCTGTCTATTTTTACATCCCATACCTTACCACCAAGGAATTCTATTGGTCAGACTAAAAAAATATCGGAATATGGTTATTACACTATCTCCAGCACTTTTACCTCCTGCAAGGAATGATAATCTCTCATCACCATTACTGCAAATCCTCAAACTAGATTCCTACTAGTGGTCCTGTTTTGCTACAGTCTATGGTCTATTCTTGACAGAGTAGCCATAGTAATTGAAAGACTCAACATGTCCTTTCTCCTGGTTCTCTATCTCCCTTAGAGTAAAATAATTTGTTTACATGATCCAGCACCTCACATCTCTCAAGCCTCATTCCTGTTACTCTTAGTCCATATTCTTCTATCACCAGTCACACCCACAACTGGGTGTTGTTTTTGCTTGGTTCTGTCTCTTCATTCTTTTTGGAGTTATCTCTCCATTGATCTCCAGTAGCATATTGGGCACCTACCGACCTGGAGAGTTCATCTTTCAGTGTCATATCTTTTTGCCTTTTCAAACTGTTCATGAGGTTCTCGAGGCAAGAATATTGAAGTGGTTTGCCATTTCCTTCTCCAGTGGACCACGTTTTGTCAGAACTCTCCACCATGACCCGTTTGTCTTGGGTGGCCCTACATGGCATGGCTCATCATTGAGTTAGACAAAGCTGTGGTCCATGTGATCAGATTGATTAGTTTTCTGTGATTGTGGTTTTCAGTCTGTCTGCCTTCTGATGTAGAAGGATAAGAGGCTTATGGAAGCTTCCTGATGGGAGAGACTGACTGAAGGGGAAATTGGGTCTTGTTCTGATGGGCAGGGCCATGCTCAGTAAATCTTTAATTTAGGAGATCCAACCAGTCCATCCTAAAGGAAATCAGTCCTGAATATTCACTGGGAGGACTGATACTGAAGCTGAAACTCCAATAATTTGGCCACCTGATGCGAAGAACCGACTCATTGGAAAAGACCCTGCTGGTGGGAAAGATTGAAGGCAGGAGAAGAAGGGGATGACAGAGGATGAGACAGTTGGATGGCATCACTGACTCAATGAACATGAGTTGGAGTAAATTCCTGGAGTTGGTGATGAATCGGGAGGCCTGGCATGCTGCAGTCGATGGGGTCGCAAGGAGCTGAACGCAACTGAGCAACTGAACTGCACTGAATCCATATTCTACACAAGCCACACTGGACCCCGCACTGTTGTACAAACAGTTTAGGTCTTTGTCTCTCATGGATGTCTAAAATACATTTCCTCCAATTACCTGCATGGCTTGCCCTCCTGACCTGTGTCATGTGTTTCTTCAAAGAAAAGGGCAGAGTGATGTAAAGGCAAAGAGCATGGATCCCAGAACCAGGTTACCTGTGCTGTCACTGCTCTGTCACTTCCCAGTTTTGTGGATTGTGGACGACTTAACCTTCCTATCCTTCCCTTTTGTTTTTATACCATGGAGTTAATAACAGCATCTGCTTCACAGAGTTGTCATGAGGATTAAATGAGTTAATATTTGAAAATCACATAGCCTAGAAGATAGTGTTATACAAGTGTTTTTGTAAACAAAACAAAATGTCATTTTCTTAATCAGGTCTTCCCTGACTCTCTACTGAAAATTTTAAACCATCTCTCACCCCACCATTCTGCAACTCTCTTTCCTGTTTTTTTCTCTTCCCTATTGTTCTTACTTCTAAGAATTTACTCATTTATTTCAGTACTTACCACTCTTAATAGATTCTATGCTCCATGTAAACAGTGATATTTTACTGTTAATTAACTAAAACAATTTCTGGAATATAGTAGATATTCAATAGCTATTTGTCAAAAAATATATGAAATTAGTGATAATGCTATATTTAGATGAAACTTGGAAATAAGCTAAAGCCCTTAGATGCATGGATCCTGCTTTGGATTCCATTTTGAGAGTCCTTTAGGGTACAGCATGTTGTAATTTGAAATGCAGCTGCTGATACTGTTTAGGTTTTTATCCTATAAGAACAGGGTCATTGGTTTTCTCTCTAGACTGACATTTTGGGTGATGTCACCTTAACTATGAAACCCTGCTTGAGATAAATTGCCAATATAACTTGCAGGCAGAGAAGCCAGATTAATGCTATTTGGCTGCATTCTAAATGTCATTGTTTTTATTTCAAAAGGCCAGGAAATAACATTTTAAATACTTGTAGCACCACTATTCAACATCAGTGCATTCAGCAAAAAAGGCAGAATCTGAACTAACTCTATTCAATTTTTACCATTTTAGAAACAGAGCTTTATAGAGATGAACTATCTCTTGACACATAGTAGGCATTGGTGTAAAATATTTAGTGAGAGAAAGCACAATGATTACATCTTGTGAGTTTATGAAAGCCCACTATTCCCAAAATGAGAAAGAAAAATCAACATGATTCTTAAACATATTATTGATTCCTCAACAGCCTTTTAACTGTTGATAAATAAATAAATATAAGTTTAAATCAGATACATGTATTCTGTTACTTTTTTATATCTCCCTGAAGATGGATAATTACTAACCATTTAGGAATTATTAATAATTAATAATAAATTATAACATTAATTTTCTCTCTATCAAAAGTCATCTAGATAGTGTGCTTGAATGTAAACAGTGGAAAATATCTTTTCCTAGATTTAATTTCAATATTTTGTTGACACTGGTGTTGGGTTGCAAATGAGACACTTTGAATCATTCAAGGAAGCACACTAGGAACTGGCAGCATCTCTCCCAGAAAGCTCACTCAATAAATATTTATATCTCATGTTTCAAAGAGCATTCCATGAAGATTATATTTCATATGTTTATTTTAGAAGAAGAATTAACATGTAGTTGGATTTGGGATCTTTAGATACTAGAACCATTAGCATAATTGATGAATAATGTAAATCACAGTAGAGAAACCATTTTTTATTTTTCTTTATAATACATTGTTTATCATTAAATTGATATTATAGAGCTTTTAGTTATAAAATTAAAAAAATTCTAACCAGAAATTTGTATTTAAAAAATTAATACTTTAAGAGAATGATGAAACTAGACTATAGCAAATGTTTGCAAATCACATATCTGATAAAGGACTTATATTCAGAATATATAAAGAACTTTCAAAATTTAATAATAAAACCACAAACAACCCACTGAAAAATTTGGCAATCAATCTGAACAGTACTTCTTCAAAAAAATATACACAGATGGCAAACAAGTACATGGACACAATTCTCAGCATTATTAGTCATTAGGGAAATGAAAAATTAAATCACAAATATTGACTCATACATATTAGAATATTTAAAACGGCTGACTATATCAAGTGTTGCAAACATTTGAATAAATTGGAATTCTCATAAACTGCTGATTGGTATGTAAAATATGCCACTTTCACAAATAGTTTTGCAGTTTCTTACAAGGTGAAACATACACTTATCTCAAGCTCAGTTATTTCACTGAGCATTTATCAAAAAGAAATGAAAGCTTATTTTCATAAAAAGAATTTTCTTGGATGTTCATAATAGCTTTTTATTATTTTATTAGTCTCAAACTAAAATCAACCAAAAGTCCTTCTAGATTGTCAAATTATATATATATATATATATATATATATACACACACACACACACATTGCACTCTTATTAGAAATAGAAATAATGAGCTACTGATACATCTAACAACATGGATGAATTTCATCTAATGATGCCAAGTAAAAGAAGCTCAACAACAAAAAGTATAGTGTATGATTTAATTTATATAAAATTCTACTAAAGTGGAAACTAATCGCCAAGACAGAAAGCAAATGACCTGCTGCCTGGGGGATGAGCCAGTAGGGAAAGGACAGAATGAGGAATTAGAAAGAGGCACAAGAAAAATCTGGATGGAAATGGATATTTGCTATATTGACTATGTTGACTGCTTTGCAGGCATATGCAAATGTCAGAACTTAGCACATTATATAGTTCAAATACACATTGTATACCAATTATACCACAGTATAGCTGAGAAAGGGCTTCCCTGGTGTCTCAGATGGCAAAGAATCTGCCTGCAATGCAGCGGACCTAGGTTTGATCCCTAGGTTGGGAAGATACCCTGGAGGAGGGCGTGGCAACCCACTTCAGTATTCTTGCCTGGAGAATCCCATGGACAGAGGAGATTGGTGGGCTACAGTCCATGGGGTTGCAAAGAGTTGGACATGACTGAGAGACTAATACTTCCAGTTCTTCCATGATAGCTGAGAAAACATACACATTGGAGTAAATGTTTTATTTACATGATAATGATGGACAGATCTATTCCACAAAGAATCTATATCACCACCTGTGCAATCAGAATAGCTGGTGATCAGCAAGAGGCTGGGGATTCAGACTCTCCTGTGGTGAAGTGCTTGATCCAGAGGCGAATGGGCTCATTGTGGACCAATTAAAGGAAGCTGTGGAGCTTAAAGACCAGAATAGGACATCTTAGCCTCAAGGCTAATTCTCCCACCATTCATCCATTTTTATTTTGGAAAATTTCAATTCTGCGAAAAGTTTAAAGGCCAATAATAATAGTTATTTACATTGCTGTTGTTTTTGTTCAGTTGCTAAGTCATGTTCACTTTGTAACCCCATGAACTGCAGCATGCCAGGCTTCCCTGTCCTTCACCATCTCCTGGAGTTTGCTCAAGCTCATGTCTATTGAGTTGGTAATGGTAGCTAACCATTTCATCCTTTGCCACTCCCTTCTCCTTTGGCCTTTGATCTTCCCCAGCATCAGAATCTTTTTGAATGAGTTGGCTCTTAGCATCAGGTGACCAAAGTATTGGAGCTTCAGCTTCAGCATCAGTCTTTTCCATGACTGATTACTTATATGTTGTTCAGTTGCTAAGTTGTGCCGAACTCTTTGTGACCCCATGGACTGCAACCCAACAGATTCCTCTGTCCATGGAATTTTCCAGGTGAGAATACTGGAGTGAGTTGCCATTTCCTACTCCACAGGATCTGTGGAGAAAAAGAAAGAAAAAATACAAAATAATTATCTGATCTAATAATGAGTGAAACATTTTTAAAAGTTATGACAAACACTAGACCATAGGTCAAGGAAGCTCAGGATAAATACCAAAAACCTACCTCTGGACATATCATACTCAAATTGAGGAAGACCAAAAAAAAGTTGAAAATCCTGAAAGAAGCCAAGGCAGTAGTAAGGGGGTAGTAGGGATCTTACCTATATTGGAATGAGGAAAAGAATTACAGACAACTTTGTATTGGAAAACATGCAAGCAAGAAACACATTGAGTGAAATGTTCAAAATATGTTGAAAAAAAATATGGTCAACCTAGAATTTCAAATTCAACCTAGAATTACACTTCAAAGTGAAGGATATTACCAGTTTCCAGTTCCACATGTAAGGAACCTGAAATACACCACTTCATCTTAACAGCAAGTAGAAAGCTCAGCAGACTGAAATATAGAAGGCAATGGCAACTCACTCCAGTACTCTTGCCTAGAAAATTCCATGGACGGAGGAGCCTGGTAGGCTGTAGTCCATGGGATCTCGAAGAGTCGGACATGACTGGGCGACTTCGCTTTCACTTTTCACTTTCCTGCTTTGGAGAAGGAAATGGCAACCCACTCCAGTGTTCTTGCCTGGAGAATCCCAGGGATGGGGGAGCCTGGTGGGCTGCCATCTATGGGGTCGCACAGAGTCGGACACGACTGAAGCCACTTAGCAGCAGCAGCAGCAGCGGCTTCTTAGATTCCTAAGAGGTGTGTGCCTCCGACAAGAGGAGACAGATGAATACAGAGAGTCATGGTTTACCTGAGGAGCCTCCAGAGTGGAAATCTCCAGGGGGACCAATGCTGAAGTAGGAAAACTTGAGCTATAATTGACACATTACTGGAAGCTCAGTGTAGACAGCTTTGAGAGTTAAAAACTCCAGGGAGAATCCAGTCACTGGAGAACCAACACAACTTTGTGTGATGTATGTCTAGGAGCTCAACCAGGTTTTCACAGTAAATGATGGAGGAAAAACCCCTTTCGGCTTCCAGCAGGAAGAGTGGAAGGGGAAACATTTTGAAATATGCCAGGGCACTCTCACAAAGCCTACCCTAAGGAAAAACTAGTTTATCAGAGGCTAATTTAGTGGAGTATTATCAGAGCCTAACTGACCTAGGGAAGGGAAGTGACTGACTCAGGTCAGTTCTGTCCTTCCAAGTGGTAGAAAGGAAATACCCAGCTCCAGGCCAATTCAGTTATCCTCTTCCATAAAAGGAGGGAGAAAAAAAGCTGAGAAACACCCTTGCGAAGTTCACAGTCAGAGGCATAGTCTCGCTAATGGATTGAGAATGAAGTAATACCGGATTATATCCCAATATATAAAAAAAAATTCATGAGCTTATGGTGATATAAATAAATAAGTAGGGGAGAATATGAAAACCTTCTGTGCTGAATAATTCCAAATAATTTGTATAGATACTCCATCCGCAATTAGCTGGAGCACACTCTTCACTCCTTAAATGTGAGTTTCAAATAGTTACTTCCTTACAAAGACTACAGACAAGTGGGTAGAAAACTTTAGAGTGCATAGTCCTGACAAATGCCCCCTAGTCAGGCCATTAAAGTCAGCATCAATAATGACAAATCTTATTGACAGTACATAACGTTGATACTTTGCCAAAAGAGGTTTGTCTAGTCAAGGCTATGTTTTTTCCTGTGGTCATGTATGGATATGAGAGTTGGACTCTGAAGAAGGCTGAGCACCGAAGAATTGATGCTTTTGAACTGTGGTGTTGGAGAAGACTCTTGAGAGTCCCTTGGACTGCAAGGAGATCCAACCAGTCCATTCTGAAGGAGATCAGCCCTGGGATTTCTTTGGAGGGAATGATGCTAAACTGAAACTCCAGTACTTTGGCCACCTCATGCGAAGAGTTGACTCATTGGAAAAGACTCTGATGCTGGGAGGGATTGGGGGCAGGAGGAGAAGGGGACGACAGAAGATGAGATGGCTGGATGGCATCACTGACTCGATGGACGTGAGTCTCAGTGAACTCCGGGAGTTGGTGATGGACAGGGAGGCCTGGTGTGCTGTGATTCATGGGGTCGCAAAGAGTCAGACACAACTGAGCAACTGATCTGATCTGAACCTTGATACAATATGATATCATGATAATGACATCACCCATGTAGCCTCACTACTAAAAAAAAGTAACGTCAGTCTGATTATGAGAAAAATATCATACAAACCTAAAAGAGGGACACACTACGAAAACCTGACCAGATTCACCTCAAAAATTTAAAGGTCATATTGTAAATAATGCTGCAGTGAACATGAGGAGTGAATTTATCTTTCCCAGTTTTTTTTTTTTTAATTTTCTTGGATAAATGTTCAGAAGTACAGTTTCCAGATCATATGGTAGTTCTTCTATTTTTATTTTTTGTGGACCCTCTGTGCTGCTTGCAACTCTGCTATGAAACTATAACCCAGGAACTTATTCTACTCTGTGCTCATCCACCAGGGATCTCCTTTTAATGGGTTCTAGTCCTCCCTATCAATAGGATTAAAATCAACAGAAAGAAAAAGGTTTAAAACTCTAACAAAAAATTGGACATAGAACTTTGTTTCCTTCCAATTAGGAGTTAGCATAGGGACCTTGTGACTTTATTTCTGACTCAGTACTTACTGTCAATAGGAAACTATAGTGACCAATAGTGAGAGCAGCTTTCGGAGCCTGACAGTTGTGTCACATTTTGAGAGTGGTAGGTCCCAGTGAAGGGCTCTGAATCATTAGAAATAATTGACGTGATTGTCCTTGTTGCACTGTCCTCTGTTTTTATTTGAACTAGCTTCTTAAATCTGCTTTTATATTTCCCATCTTAAGTGCACTTTGGTTTCTGTGCTCATTCTAACTAAACTAAAAAGTGTGTCAATGACTTTCTTCCTCCCAAGATTTAGAATTAAGTCATCATCCTAGACCCAATGCCTTGGAGATTTAACCTTAAATTCATGTGTAATGCAAGTCACATTTCTATCCCTGTTTCTAAAACCTTTAATGTTGGCCCCTTTGGTGTAAATGTTCATAGGGTTCTCAAAATAATATTTTCTGCAAAAATAATGAAGTGGTTTGCCATTCCCTCTTCCAGACGGTGTATTAAAAAGCAGACATTACTTTGCCAACAAAGGTCCATATTGTCAAAACTATGGCTATGTTTTTTCAATAGTCATGTATGGTTCTGGGACTTGGACCATAAAGAAAGCTGAGTGCCAAAGAATTGATGCTTTCAAACTGTGGTGTTGGAGAAGACTCTTGAGAGTCTCTTGAACTGCAAGGAGATCAAGTCAATTCTAAAGGAAATCAATCCTGAATATTCATTGGAAAGACTGATTCTGAAGCTAAAGCTCCAATACTTTGACCACCTGATGCAGAGTCAATTCACTGGAAAAGACCCTGATGCTGGGAAAGATTGAGGGTAGGAGAAGAAGGGGATGACAGAGGATGAGATGATAGGATAGCATCACCAAATTAATGGACATGAGTTCCAGCAAACTCTGGAAGATAGTGAAGGACAGGGGAGCCTGGTGTGCTGTAATCCATGGCGTAGCAAAAAGTAGGACATAACTTAGCCACTGAAAAACATTGATGTAACTAGGTTTCTATCTTACTTTATTCTCTTATAATTTTAATTACACTTTTCAGTGCCAATCATTCCTCTAGACAGGAGTCCTGCTCTCAAACTCAGCTCACCCACTGGAAGTGTTTTCCTGAGGAATAGAAAGAGAAAGCAGGTATAGAGTGACTGCAACTAAGGTTTCTATTTTTTCATGTTTACTATATCCCAGCAATTCTTCTCCACAACTCAATCTAAGAAACTTTCAAGACATTTTTCCCCATGTACCTCTCTTTTCCTGTATCTTCAATCATGTCACTAATTTATAAAATGATAAGCCAGTGAATATGCCATGATAATTAAATATAATTAAGCTAAATGCCCTGCTTTTAAAAATGTATGTATGTTTAATAATATATCTTAATATTATTTTATATTATTTATAATTCTTTTATTTTATACAAGTTATATATATATATTAATTTTAACAGAACCACTAGTATATATTTACACTAAAATAACATGGCATTTAATATATATTGGGACTACTGTTTTTTTTGACAGAAAAAAATAAGAAAAGGAGACAGGAAAGAAGTGATGGAACAGAGTAGTTATGAAATATTCACTGTATTTAAGGAATAAATTTGGATCTAGCCTCTGAATGGTTTTGAAAATATTTTCATCTCTCCTTCATGGGAACAGATATGTCTTATATACTAGGTCTATTATTTCAAAATGCCGTTTCATAAAGTTTGCTAAAGATCTTTTGTCAGCTTAAATACTATCAATCCATTCAAGAAAGAAAGTTAATGTCCACCTTTATTTTCCAATGTTTTCAGATTTGCTAAAAATCCAATACTATCTGAGTAACAGAACTTTTTTGCTAGTTTCTTTCTTTTTTTTCCAACCCTCAAGACAACCCCAGGGTGATATATTTCATTCAATTCTGAGAGCAGACCAAACTACTTGAGTAGGTAACATTTAGAACAATTCACTAGACTCTTGAGGTGATTGCTTTTAGGGCCACATTATAGAGGGCTCACTGAATGCTTTCAGACTCAGATGACATCATCGTACATTTGGTGTCTGTGGTGTTCTAAGAAAGGTACTTCTGTCCTCAAATGTTAATGAGTTGATGATATGATACATTACTCTTTTTTGGAAATTGGTTGAGTATTTCTTTAGCTGTGAACATGGATTTAATGTGTCTTTATATCTTAATAGCTAGTGATATAGGGCTTCCCAGGGGGCACAGAGAGAAGGCAATGGCACCCTACTTCACAGAGTGGACACGACTGAAGTGACTTAGCAGCAGCAGCAGCAAGGGGCACAGTGGTAAAGAATCTTCCTGATAATGCAGGATGCAAGATATGAAGTTTCAATTTGTGGGTCAGGAATATTCCCTGGAATAGGAATTGGCAATCCTCTCCAGTGTTCTCACTTGGAAACATTCCATAGACAGAGAAGCCTCTGGACTTCTTAGGTGGTGCTAGTGGTAAAGAATCTGCCTGCTAATGCAGGAGACATAAGAGTCATGGGTTCAGTTCCTGAGTTGGGAAGATACCCTTGAGAAGTCCATGGCAACCCACTTCAATATTGTTGCCTGGAAAATTACGTGGACAGAGTCCATGGGGCTCACAGAGTTGGAGATGATTGAGTGACTCAGCACATACATATATAGCTATCTTGCTGCTGTTGCTGCTAAGTTGCTTCAGTCGTGTCCGATTCTGTGCAACCCCATAGATGGCAGCCCTAGCTATCTTATACCTATATAAATACAAACTGATGATATCATATATTAATATTATTGCCAAAAAGCAGCTATTGAAATTTCTATATGAATTTATATATATAAAGTAAAGAAAATGATATAAAGCTGCTTATACGGTTTGATCTCAACTACAATACAACACCCAGAAAAATAAATAAAAAATAACCTAATTGTGGCATTTATTTGAAAAATAGAATCATGGATGACCTATTTTACTTCTTTATACTTTTCTATACTTAACTTTTTCTCTCCGCTCAGAATATACAAAGACATATTATTTGTATAATCACATATGACTATAAAAATAAAATCTTATTAAATTTAACAATGAATTAAATACAAAAAGTATTGACATTTTGCCAAGGAATGTTCAATTCCCAGCCTTTCCCTCTGGGATCCATCGACTGTCTATCCACACATGGTTAACCTTCATAAAGACCCTAGTTGGTTCAGCAGGGTAATTCTCCCAATTTACAGCAACAGATACAGAGGTCTAATAAGCAAAGAGACTCACCCAAGCTGCCAAAATTAGAAAGTGGTAAAAAATTAAAGTTTCTCAGGCTCCTATTCAGATTCTTCTCACTGTGCCATGTTGTCCTGTTTGCACTCCTGAAACTTATTAACATCAGTGGTGCAAGATCTGTGCTGTGTGTTAGTTGCTCAGTCATGTCCGACTTTTGGCAACCCCATGGACTATAGCCTGCCAGACTCCTCTGTCCATGGGAATTCTCTATGCAAGAATACTGAAATGGGTTGCCATGCCCTCCTCCAGGGGATCTTCCCAACCCAGGAATCAAACCCAGGTCTACCTCATTCCAGGAGGATTCTTTACCATCTGGGCCACCAGTAAAGCCCAATGCAAGATCTGAGGACTGCATTTTTAGAAGCAGTGCTTCTACATTCGTAGTCTTCCCTGGACTTATTCAGCAATATATCTGGACCTATCTTTTGGTTTTAAGTACTATATGAACTAGTATCAATCTTTCTGTCTTTTCATTCATACATCAAATGTATATTGAGCATTTAACATTTTCATGTTTTTCTAAGAGATGGGGGAGGTGTTGCACAAGACAGAAAAGGTCACTGCTTTTGTTTTATGTGCCAAATAATATGGTAATTTCAGGGAGCAAAAGTTTCTGGAATAAAAAAGGTTATATGGAAAGAGCAGATTGGGTGAGTAAAGTACTTGATTAACAAGGGAAGGTAAGGAAGTGACGTCATGATTGAGGAAAGATTGGTGACAGGAGCTGGCTACACAAAGAGGCAGGGAAAACCTGAGAATGGCAGAAGAGAGCCTGGCAACTGAATGAAAAGAGAGAAAGCAAATGTTTCTGGAGTATAGTGAATATGGGAGCAGTAATCCAAGACACATGTAAAATTGTATCATGACTGCCAGGAATGAGTTTGACAAATCATTGAAGTTATGCAGGGAAATGGCATGAGCTGTATATATGCTTTATAATAGTCATTATATAAAGACTAGGTTTTAGAGTGTAAGGGCAGAAGCAGGGGCATCAATTAAGAAGTTGTGAAAATAGTCTTAAAACAAGGTAATGGTGTCTTGAAATTAGAGGTATAAAGTGGGAAAAAAAATGAGCAGATTCAAAATATTTATCAAAGGACTTGCTGATATCCTGAATGTTTTAAGTGAAGGGATGAACGAAATCAAGAATAACTCTGGGGATATTAACTGAGCAATTGGGTATGTGATCTGCCATTTACTGATCTAAAGAAGACTAATGAAGAGATGATTTAGAGATGGAGGGAGAAATAAGGACTTTATTCTAGATATGTTCTATTTCAGAAGACTAGTATGTATCAATGTGGAGACATAAATTAGGTAGTTAAATAAAAAGTTTTGAGTTTAGGATAACTTGAGAAGATTTACAGGAAATTTCTTCTTGAGTACATGGGTTGTATTTTAAGCTGTAGCCTTGGATGGATCAGCAGTGGAGGGGGTGGAGAGACAAAGCAGAAATGCCCTGAGTTCAGCAATATTTACCAGTTGGAAGATACTGAAATATCGAGCAATATGCTATGAAAAAAGTCAAGAAAAAGGAGATGACAACTGCATAAAACATTATTAAGAAGCTGAATAAGATGATGACAGAGAAGCAGGGACAGAAATGATAGCAGATGGAAGGCTTTTTTATTCAAAATGTCACACTGAGTAAGTGATGTTGTACTTCTTATTCTGATAATTAATATTATAGAGAGTACTTTAAAATGTTATAAGCCCTCAATAAGTCAAAGATAAATTCAAACCATATGTTATTAAGTTAGCAATTCCAAAAAAGAGTGGAAAAAAGACAGAGAAAGCATCCCAATCTTGAACTGCTGCAGAACTTTGAACGGTGGGTGAATACTTTGGAACTGCCTGATAAACTGTTGAAAATCTCAATGGGCATGTCAGAAGTAGAATGAACCAATCAAAGCAATGATTGGTGACACCAGTTGCAGCTTCAGGAGGACATGGGGAAATGGTGCTCATAGGAAGGGCTTAATGTAAATGAAACCCTCATTTCATTAACCAAAGGTTTTTCTGACATCACTTGCGAAAGTTCTCAAGTATTTACCTTGAGTTATCAACATTCTGATTACTTCTTCCAGCTGGGAGGTGGAAATAAATGCACTTGTAATATATTACAGTAAGTTCCCCACGTACAAGTGAGTTCTGTTCCAAAACTGTGTTGGTGTGAATCCAAAAGCATGAGTCTGATTTTGTTCCTAGGTCCCACAAAGTTAGCCTAGATACCCAACTGAAACAATCAGCTATATAGCACTGCACCGTAATAAGTGCACACACAAAACGTACATAAAAGAACAGAGAAAATAAAACATTTTATTACTATAGTATAGTACCTTGAAAAGTACAGTAGTACAGTCTAATAGCTGCACAGAGGGACTGGCATGCGTGTTTCCATCTTTGAAAGTTCACAACGTAAATGTTTGTATGTAGGGAATATACTGTATGGGAAATTTCCTAAAATGACTTTGACTAGGTGAATAGTTCATACTTTTCAATGGTCGAAAAATTAAGGAAAATAATAATACATGTGGAATCAAATCAGTAGAAATCTTTGAGGCCCTGAGTTATTCTTATAGGTATTTTTAAACTTAAGGATTTACAGTATCTTATTATTTAATATGAATAAGAAAAGTCAACTATTTCCACAACAATATATGTAAATGTGTTAATGGATCAGTCTCTAATAGAGTCTTAAGATTTCTGATTCCCAGGTAATTATTTTTAAAATTTGCTTTTAAACCTAATTTTGGTACAGAATGTCAGACAGCATTACCTACCAGAAGAGCAACACAGTACGAGTAAAGCTACGCCACTAGTGAAAGTGAGTACAATCTTGTTCTACCAGCATTTTTCATTTCATGAGGTAAATGGGATGGTAGTATCCACAGGAAATAACTAACTACTATTTTTCATATAAATGGAAACAGAAGTAGTTTTCTATTTCTTATAAAATTGAGAGCAATGGAATATTAAAAGAATGCCTTTAGCCTTTTATATTTTATTCAACCAATTTACACTGAGAGGTTAATACATATGAACTAAGTTTGCTCTTTTTAATCTTTAAATGGTTATTTAATTATGAATTACATATAGTGAATCTGGGTAAATGTTTAAAAAGACTTAATCTTTCCAGAATAAAGTTGCTTATATTAATGTATAAGCAAAGTAATGACCATACCATGACAAAGGCTATTCTGAATTAGGTGGTTTAATTTCAACACTTGATTTATTAAATTGCCAAATGGGGATAATCAGGCACCATTCAGAGATTTTCTCCAATAACTGAAAACATAAGTTTCTCGTCTTGATAAGTGGACCTAATGATCCAAGTCTAGGCATTTCCAGTATCTGCGACTGTTGACATTTCTTTCACCTATTCTCAAATCTCATATATTCACCCTTCTGGACACGGCCAAGAGTTTACGAGAGAGCTATTGACTGGAAACAGAGGGAAGCTCTCTAGGTCTGAACTGAGAAAAAGTAAAGCTCAGTTGAATTTGCATGCTTATTCTCCAAAGCCCTGAAAACAGCTCAATTTTAAATATCAAATAAATACCCTTGCTTTATATTTCCCACACGCTTGAAGGTTGAAAATAGTGCTCTGCATCAGGAGTCTTATTTCCATGTCACCCTGTCAAAGAGTTGTTGCCTTCAGCTATAAAAGTGCTGCAGTCTTGGGAGTGCCATGCCTGAGTTTTAATTGACTTCAAAGAACATCCACTCAATGAAATGAAATTCGGTGTTGGAAGGAGATTGTCCCAAGGCAAATCAATAAGGTCATTTTAGGGGCTCTAAGTTTGAGAGGGAGTTCCCTCTAGTATATTCTCTCATATGCATCCAGAGCTTTTTACTTTTTTTTTTTTTGTAAAAAGTCTAAGTCCATATTGTCCCTTTCTTTTATGTGTAGCTATCATTCAGGTGGTTAATTTAAGGGCATTGTTGGCTCACTTTAAATGAGAACCACTGAAATCCACTTTTGATTTATGTAACAATTTATTTAAAATGATAGATCCCCAAAATGTTTATGTTCTGATAGAGTAATGTTTATTCTCAGTAAGTCTGGAGTAAGTCATTATAAAATATTGATTCATTTTTCCCCTATAATAGGATACAGTTTCCTCAGAAACACATCTCCTATTAATATGATATGTTCAATTTGCATCATGACAAGATCTCTTATGCTTCATTTCTGATGGATTTTTTAAATATTCACATCAGTTCAGTTCAGTCGCTCAGTTGTGTCCGACTCTTAGCGACCCCATGAATCGCAGCATACCAGGCCTCCCTGTCCATCACCATCTCCCCAAGTTCACTCAGACTCATGTCCATCGAGTCAGTGATGCCATCCAGCCATCTCATCCTCTGTTGTCCCCTTCTCCTCCTGCCCCCAATCCCTCCCAGCATCAGAGTCTTTTCCAATGAGTCAGCTCTTCGCATGAGGTGGCCAAAGTACTGGAGTTCAGCTTTAGCATCATTCCTTCCAAAGAAATCCCAGGACTGATCTCCTTCAGAATGGACTGGTTGGATCTCCTTGCAGTCCAAGGGACTCTCAAGAGTCTTCTCCAACACCACAGTTCAAAAGCATCAATTCTTGTTGTATATAAATCAGTGGTTCAAACTGTTTGGACGTAAAAAGACTTGTAAATTCTTAAGTATAAGGTTATTTAGATATGAAGTGATTTTGAGAAGATAAAATTTAGCAATTGTGAGAGACTCATTAGGAGCTATAAAATATTAGTCCTGATCACTCTCTAAATATAGCCTATATTCATATGTTGGAGATTTTGATTAACATGTATGCTTTCAGCAAGAGGTCTTATATGGTCATCCCATTTATTTATAAGACATTTAAGGAAAGGAAACCTTTAAATAATTCCTAAACATCCTTGAAGTCCCTCAAAGACTAATTATTCTTCTGAGATAGCAGACTTCTTTAAAGGAACATTATAAGGAAATGTTATTTACAATAAAAACAGTACTTTCTCCTTTAAACATAGTGTTTTGCCTGCAAAGCATAAGTCTTAGTTATAAAATAATGACAAGCTAGGCAGTGAGGATACCAGGATACCAGAGTATCACTGAGCCTTCCCCTGCTTTGCTGTCATATTTGATTTCTTCAAACAAATGAACTACTGGCAAAAAAAAGAACA
Source organism: Bos indicus x Bos taurus (assembly GCF_003369695.1). Taxonomy (NCBI): domain Eukaryota; kingdom Metazoa; phylum Chordata; class Mammalia; order Artiodactyla; family Bovidae; genus Bos; species Bos indicus x Bos taurus. The sequence continues at coordinate 28,429,380 of NC_040081.1, read as the reverse complement.
TTATATTGAACACATGTCAACTGATGTGGTCCCTAGTTACTTACAATGCTCATAGGATTTTGAATAATTTGACTGCTGGCTTTGTAAAAAAAAAAATCCTCATTGCCTCTCGAGTGGTATCAGAAACACTTTCAGCAATCACATCAAATTTGGTTTTTTAAAGACAATAAACAATTCAGATAATTACTAGGTTTTAATACTATATTTAATGCTGTATTTAATACTGTATTGCATATCAAGAGAAAGTCATCCCTATCCCATCCAGAGATGTCCATCATTATCAAGGTGGGATTAGTCTATTTTTATAATGGAAGTTATCTTTTTTTTTTTTCTAATTTTATTTTATTTTTAAACTTTACATAATTGTATTAGTTTTGCCAAATATCATAATGAATCCGCCACAGGTATACATGTGTTCCCCATCCCGAACCCTCCTCCCTCCTCCCTCCCCATACCATCCCTCTGGGCCGTCCAGTGCACCAGCCCCAAGCATCCAGCATCGTGCATCGAACCTGGACTGGCAACTCGTTTCCTACATGATATTTTACATGTTTCAATGCCATTCTCCCAAATCTTCCCACCCTCTCCCTCTCCCACAGAGTCCATAAGACTGTTCTATACATCAGTGTCTCTTTTGCTGTCTCGTATACAGAGTTATTGTTACCATCTTTCTAAATTCCATATATATGCGTTAGTATACTGTATTTATGTTTTTCCTTCTGGCTTACTTCACTCTGTATATTAGGCTCCAGTTTCATCCACCTCATTAGAACTGATTCAAATGTATTCTTTTTAATGGCTGAGTAATACTCCATTGTGTATATGTACCACAGCTTTCTTATCCATTCATCTGCTGATGGACATCTAGGTTGCTTCCATGTCCTGGCTATTATAAACAGTGCTGCGATGAACATTGGGGTACACGTGTCTCTTTCCCTTCTGGTTTCCTCAGTGTGTATGCCTAGCAGTGGGATTGCTGGATCATAAGGCAGTTCTATTTCCAATTTTTTAAGGAATCTCCACACTGTTCTCCATAGTGACTGTACTAGTTATCTTTTTTGTTTCATCCATTTGTTTCCCACACACCGACAGCCTTGCCAAGGCATGAAACTTCTATGCTCTGTGCATCGAGTCTTCCATTTCTCCATCCTTGTGACCTGATTCTTGCATGGATCTAGTGAGTCTAGATGGCAACCGTCTCCCTAATCTGGACAATACCTAGTCTCTGCACAGAGCATAGACAAGGTATTAGTTGCTTTGGTTGTCATAACAAACTGGATGGCTTAAGACAAGAAAAATTTAGTGCATTACAGTTTTGGAGCCTAGAAGTCTGAAATCAAGGTGTTTGCAGAGGTCCCTCTGAAACTATGGAAGGAATCTTTCTTTACTTCTTCCTAACTGTTAATAGTGGCTGACAATCCTTGGTACCCTTTGGCTTATAATTATATCTGTCCAGTCTCTGCTTTTTTCACCACATGGCCATCCTTCTGCCATCTTCCCTCTGAGTGTGTCTGCTTAATTTCCCTTTTTAAAAAGAACATTAGTCATACTGGATGAGGGTTCACTCTAATTGCCTTACCTTGGCTTGACTAAATCTACAAAGAGTGTATTTCCAGATAAGGTCACATTTTGAGTTACTGTGGGTTAGGACTTCAACATATCTTCTTCTGTGGAGTACACTCCAACCCATAACAGAGAATATAGTTTGCTTATTTTTTAAAAGAGTATTTTCAGAGGTGAGGGATATACTCCTAGACATAAAGTGCAGAAAGAAGAAATTCTGGTTTGTTTGTTTATACATTCTATTTGGTAAGGAAATTTTGGTGTCTTCAGTTGCACTATTTACATTCTTTTAAGTCTACACTATTTAGTATATGGTTTGTCAAATAAAAAGAATTCTAGTCATCATAAGACATATCACTGATTATTGAATTTCCATCATAATATATGTCGTGAAATCAACAGAGTACTTGCTAGTTGCTAGATCCCTAGGGACATTGAAATAGGACAGGCAGTCAAAACAGTGAGGCTTTAAGATTTCTTTCCCCATCACTTTATATATATATATATATATATATATATATATATATCTCAAATATTCAGTCTTTAGAGTATGTTTTTCCTTAGTCATTTCACCTCCATCTTTTATTCTTCCTTTTACCAAGTCCCAGAGCTTTGAATTGTGTTGATTTATTCCACGAAACAAAAATAGCATTTTACTTTACCATAGCATCTGTCAAATAATGGACGTGCTGTTTCTGCCTTCCATTGAGCCATCTCTGCTTCACTGATAACGTATTTTGCTGTTACCAAACAGTACCTGCACAGAGTAATGTTTTCAGGTGCCATAAAAGTCATTTTACCTGAAAGTGTCATTGATTTACTTGTGGCAATATAGGATTCCTTGATTAAGAGTTTGACAAATCCCCACTGAAGCTGCATAATAAATCAATCTTTTACTGGAAAAGCCTGAGAGGGGGGTAAGTGAAGATGCTATACATTAATACCTGGGGGAGAGTTACTAACCTCTGTTCTCTGGTGATCAATCACCTTGGCTGGGTTGGACTGACAATGTCTGGAGGTCATCTGGTTAATGAGACAGCACTGGGAAAGTCCTTTCCAGGATTACATTGTATCAGTCAATCATTAACATCCATATTAGACACCCAGATCCATTTGCTACATTTGAGAAAAAAAATCTAGTGAAATATATTCAGAGTGGACTAATGATTATGAATGGATTACACAAAAAACTTAAGAAAAATATGCCTTTGCTCTTAGAGTGCCTTCATTGGGAAGAATTATAACAAAGTTGGCTTGAGGTTTTGTTATCCACCCCTCAGTCTTTTTTGAATACCAATTTTATTGTGCCAAAGGATAGAAAAATAACAATTGAGAAATTACATTATTTTTATTTTAAGTGGATCAGTAGTGGCGATATCAAGATTTGATTGAGATTGCAACACTGTTGACCAAATATCAACATGTAGAACATGGATGTCTGGAAATTATCTCAGGAATATGTGTGCTTGAAAAACATGAAAACCAAACTTCAAATAAAGAAAACATTTATCTTGCATGGTTCTTTTCCTTCTTTCAGGAATGTTACTTTTGGCTATTTACTGCAGGGATGAATTAAAATGCATACATTTCTTTGTTTTCTGAGAAAATGAAAGTAGAAAAGGAGTTGGGGCCCAGTGCTCATTTAGATTTCATTTTTAATCTCTGATAAACAAGGCAAATTACTTTATTTCTCTCAGATAAATAGCAGACATCATTCATCTTTATATCCTCAGAAACTAGTAAGGAGACACTTGGAAACTGTTTTGTAAACAGTTTTTTCCTTTGTTTTCTTTATAACAATGTAAAATTATTCAAATCTCATACAAAATTGATATTCACTACTTGTTTTTCTAAAGAAGAAAACAATCTTTAAATTTTACCCAAGATCATCTATCTTTCTGTGATACTAAAGTATAAATACATATCTTATATAAAGACACATTTATAATTTAGTATCTGATATAAGTGCACATTTACATAAAACTGACTTAGGCTGATAAAATACTGAAGATTTCTATAGCTATTAATATTAGAATTTTCTGTCATAGTTGTCTGATAATTTCATTTTTTTCTCCTTCTCAAAGTATGTGGATAACATACTTTTAAATTTCTGGTTCTGTATTATACTTGTCTGTTTATAAGTCTATCTCATGACATAATTTAAATTTCTGGAGATTGTTGATTCTATCATGTTCATTTAAACATAAGTGATTTGGAAATAGTCATAACTCATAACTGATCATGTTTTTTGCACATCCAATTGATTTATAAAATACAGGTCAATTCATAGTTTTAGCAACTTTTAATGCCTTTAAGATATTTGTACACAGGCTTCTGTTTTAGTTATAATTAATTTTTTTTTTTTTTGACAGTCTTCCAATGTTTTATTTCGACCTGTGTTCTTTTTTTTTTTTCCTTTAGGCTATTTGTTTTCTTTTCTTTTTTTTTTTAATTCTATTTTTAAATAGTTTTAGTTATAATTAATTATAAGTAACCCATATACTTATAATTAATGTCATGAATGAATTTTAAGTTTCATAACTGAGGTGTTCTTAAGAGAAGACTTCTGAAAATATTTTCCAAATACAGATACAGATTAAATTGTTTTTTATTTATTAAACTTATTTTGTGTATGCTTTTTGAATTTCTGTATATACTACTTAACCTAAAACTAACCTAGTAACCCTATATGCCACATTATCCCTGTGGCAGGATCTGTTTGTCCAAGGATAGCTTCACTGTTATCAGCAATCACACAGGGTCTTCTGCTGTGTGACTTTTCCACCCCCATCACATGGTAAGGCTTTCCTGGTGGCTCCGCTGGTAAAGAACCTGCCTGCCAATGCAGGAGATGCAAGAGACATGGGTTCCATCCCTGGGTTAGGAGGATCCCTTGGAGAATGAAACGGCAACTCATTCCAGTATTCTTGCCTGGAAAATCCCATGGACAGAGGAGCCTGGCAGGCTCTTGCCCATGGGGTGACAAAGAGTTGGACATGACTGAGTGTGCTTGCACGCATCAAGTGGTAAACTCAGGCACCTTTCCCTTGCACCTGGTATGGTCTTATCTCAGTTACATCTGTAGAAGATGGTACACATGATGCTGCATGCTTTCTAAGTCTTGGCAAAGAAAGTCTTGCAGCTCCTGCCTCAGTCTTTTGGAATCCTCATTTCTCCTCTTGGAATGTATCCTCTCATAACTCCCCCGGCTGCTTTGAGAAATGTCAGTCCCATGAAGGGAGAAGGAGATATTAGAGTCAACAGTCTTAGCTGAGCTCACACCCATGTTATCCCAGCACAGGCGTCAGATATGTCACGGAAAAAGCTTCCAGATGACACTGGTCCCAACTCATCTGAGATATCAAGTGCCCCCAGATGTTTCAGTTTGCAGCCAAGGTTCCAAAGATTGTGCAGCAGAGATAAGCCAACCACTGAGCCTTTCCTGAACTCCTGACTCACAGAATCTATATTTGTGTGATACTGCTAAAATTGGGTGAGTTATTGGAACACTTTCTCAATAAATAACTAATATTCTTAAATATTGATTTCTATAAAACATTAAATATAATGCAATGGACTATTTCTATATCCACATATGAGATTTCTTAATATTTTTAAAATAAAATAATATCAGAGATCATATGTAAAGTAATAACAATATGGGAAATATAGGGCTATCTTATTATGACCATATTGAACAAGATAAATCAATTAGACAAACTAATTCCCTGATCCGGTACAATGTTACAGTGTTACAAACCTCCATCCATAGTACTTCAGGCAGTCTATCAGATCTAATCCCTTGGACCTGTTTGTCACTTCCACTGTATATAATCATAAGGGATTTGATTTAGGTCACACCTGAATGGCCTAGTGGTTCATTTAAGTCTGAATTTTGCAATAAGGAGTTCATGATCTGAGCCACAGTCAGCTCCCGGTCTTGTTTTTACTGACTGTATAGAGCTTCTCCATCTTCAACTGCAGAGAATATAATCAATCTGATTTTGGTATTGACCATCTGGTGATGTCCATGTGTAGAGTTGTCTCTTGTGTTGTTGGAAGAGGGTGTTTGCTATGACCAGTGTGCTCTTTTGGCAAAACTCTGTTAGCCTTTGCCCTGCTTCATTCTGTACTCCAAGGCCAAATTTGCCTGTTACTCCAGGTATCTCATGACTTCCTACTTTTGCATTCCAGTCCCCTATGATGAAAAGGACACCTTTTTTTTTTTTTTAATGTTACTTCTAGAAGATCTTGTCAGTCTTCATAAAACTGATCAACTTCTCTCTGGCATTATTGATTGGGGCATAAACTTGGATTACTGTGATATTGAATGGCTTGGCTTGGAAACAAACCAAATCAAACAAATCGAATCAAACAAAACAAACCAAATCAAATCAAATCAAAACAAAACCGAACAAACAAATCATTCTGTCATTTTTGAGACTCTACCCAAGTACTGCATTTCAGACTCTTTTGTGAACTGTGAGGGCTACTCCATTTCTTCTAAGGGATTCTTTCCCACAGTAGTAGATGTAATGGTAATCTGAATTAAATTTGCCCATTCAGGTCCATTTTAATTCACTGATTCCTAAAGTGTTGATGTTCACTCTTGCCATCTCCTGTTTGACCACTTCCAATTCACCTTGATTCATGGACCTAATATTCCAGATTCCTATGCAATATTGTTCTTGACAGCATCGGACTTTGCTTTCACCACCAGACACATCCAGAACTGGGCATCATTTCCATTTTGGCTCAGCCTCTTCATTCCTTCTGGAACTATTTCTCTGCTCTTCTCCAGGAGCATATTGGACATCTACAAACCTGGGAAATTCATCTTTCCGTGTCATATCTTTTTGCCTTTTCATTCTGTTCATGGGGTTCTCAAGGCAAGAATAATGAAGTGGTTTGCCATTCCCTTCTCCAGTGGGCCACATTTTTTCAGAACTCTCCACCGTGAGCTGTCTGTCTTGGGTGGCCCTACCCAGCAGGGTTCATAGTTTCACTGAGTAGAAAGGAGAGGTAAGAAAGCCTTCTTAAGTGAACAATGCAAAAGAACAGAGGAAAACAATTGAATGGGAAGACTAGAGATATTTTCAAGAAACTTAGAAATACCAAGGGAACATTTCATGCTAAGATGGGCACAATAAAGAACAGAAATGGTATGGACCTAACAAAGGCAGAAGATATTAAGAAGAGGTGCCAAGAATACACAGAAGAATACATGGAAGAACTATACAAGAAAGATCTTAATGACCCAGATAACCATGATGGTATGATCACTCACCTAGAGCCAGGCATCTTGGAGTGTGAAATAAAGTGGGTCTTAGGAAGCATCACTATGACAAAGCTAGTGGAGGTGATGGAATTCCAGCTAAGCTGTTTCAAATCCTAAAAGATGATGCTCTGGAAGTGCTGCACTCAATATGCCAGCAAATTTGGAAAACTCAGCAGTGGCCACAAGACTGGAAAAGGTCAGTTTTCACTCCAATCCCAAAGAAGGGCAATGCCAAAGAATGTTTAAACTACCACACAGTTGCACTCATTTCACACACTATTAATGTTATACTAGTAATGCTCAAAATTCTCCAAGCAAGTATCTTTGCGACCCCATGGACTGTAGCCTACCAGGCTCTTCTGTCCATGGGATTTTCCAGACAACAGTACTGGAGTGGATTGCCATTTCCTTCTCCAGGGGATCTTCCCGACCCAGGGATTGAACCCAGGTCTCCCGCATTGTAGACAGACACTTAACCATCTGAGCCACCAGGGAAGTCCATGTGATACTAGTAATACTCAAAATTCTCCAAGCAAGGCTTCAATAGTACGTGAACCATGAACTTCCAGATATTCAAGATGGATTTAGAAAAGGCAGAGGAACCAGAGATCAGATGACCAACATCCACTGGATCATAGAAAAAGTGAGAGAATTCCAGAAAAACATCTATGCCAAAGCCTTTGGCTGCGTGGATTACAACAAACTGTGGAACATTCTTACAGAGATGGGAATATCAGACCACCTTACCTGCCTCCTGAGAAACCTGTGTGCAGGTCAAAAAGCAATAGTTAGAACCAGACATGGAACAATGGACTGGGTCAAAATTGGGAAAGGAGTATGTCAAGGCAGTATATTATCACCCTGCTTATTTAACTGATATGCAGAGTACATTATGCAAAATATTGGTCCCTAAAAGAAGATTGAGCACTGAAGAATTGATGCTTTTGAACTGTGGTGTTGGAGAATACTCTTGAGAGTCTCTTGGATTGTAAGGAAATCAATCCTGAATGTTCTTTGGAAGGACTGATGCTGAAGCTAAAGCTCTAATATATTGGCCACCTGATGTTTGGCTGACTCATTTGAAAAGACCCTGATTCTGGGAAAGACTGAAGGCAGGAGGAGAAGGAGATGACAGCGAATGAAATGGTTCGATGGCATCACTGACTCAATGGACATGAGTTTGAGCAAACTCCAGGAGATTGTGACAGACGGGGAAGCCTGCTGTGCTGCAGTCCATGGGCTCGCAAAGAGTCAGACATGCCTGAGTGACTTAACAACAACATCCCTCATCTGGATTTTTATGAAAAATAATACTAAATATATAATCTGAAATCAAGATATTTAAAACCTTAAAGCCTCACAGTTAAAATAATGAGTAGTGTATTATTATTATAAAATAACAGCATTATTTTGATTAAAACATGATTTCTTTTGATTTTATGTATTTATTATCTAGTTCATTTATTTAATTATATAAATACTGGTATATTTAATGCACTATTGAGGTTTTCCTCAAGAAATAAAAGCTGTTCTCCCAATCATATTTCAGTTGTTTCCTTTAATTTAGAGAGGTCCAGAGTAAATTATAGACTAATTGTGGTAAGTTTGATCACATAACTATTTTCATTCCAAATACACATGAATCTTGGCAGAGCTATAATAAGAGTAAATACTTAAATAATGTAGATGATTAGCCAGGCATCTTTCCAAATAATTAGAGATCTTTACTATATCTTCATAATAATAGGGATGCCATAATATGCTATGCTTTTTACCTTTTTTTATTTTAACAGAAGAGGAAAGTGAGGCGTAATTTACCTCAGTTCACTCAACTAGGAAGTGTTGGAGCTGGGATTTAAATCTTAACTATCTGACTCCAGAGACTGAGCTCTGAAGCCCTACACTCTATTGTCTCTGCAAAAGTAGAAAAGCAAAGCAAGAAAAGAGTTGGTTAGAATTTAATGAACACCCCAGTTAAAATCAAGTTAGAGCATTTATATATTCTCTTGCAATCATTTTAGCTTTGATGCCATGCTATAACTTAAGAATTCAACAGTTGAATTGATTTAAGGTAAAAAGGAATTGAAGTCACTGGGCACCTTGTTTATATAAAAGAAAACTGAAATTCTGTTTTGTTTTTATGAGTTTATACAAATCATACTTAATATAGTGAAGAATGGAATTAATGTTACATTGCAAGGGACAAAGAACACCAGGAGACAGAAGGCATCTGGATTAGCATCCAAAGGAGAGGCAGCTGTGCTTTGAAACATGGGCATGTAGCACCATGACCTGCCCGCTACGCGCAATTCAACGCCTGACAGCGTGCACGCCTGAACTTCTTTCTAACCAGTCCACTCCACATGCACTTCACCTTGTACACACGGCTTCAATAATTACTGCTTTGTCAACATGTAAAATCTTCATGAAAAGGCTTAACGTAATTGCAATCTGTTAATAGGACTCCTCTTTATCTTTTAATTGCCTGTGCCAATGGCATTTCTTTATAGTTAATTTCATATCTTTAATGGACAGTATAAAATACTATATTCAGAAAATGACCACTTTTACTATTCACTTTTTTTAAAAAAATTGAATTTGTAGCTAATTCCCGCAACTTCTGAAGAAAGGAAATGACTAACGCTATTAAATCAAAGCCCTATCTTTAAATCTAATTATGTGAGGCCAAGGTATGAATATCATTATTAATATCATTCTAGTAATCTGATTGAATATTTTTAAAAATTTATTTGATGATTACAGATTTCTTTCCCTATATCTCTCAAGTCCTCCCACAAATACCCAGTTTCTTCTAACCTTCTTCCATACCTCCAGCTCATAATTTCTTATAAATCTCTCTTTGAAGGAAAGAAAAATCAGTAAGACTGATTAGATCATTTGAGCAATGCTTTGGTTTCCAGCATTCAGAACTAACTCCTGTATTTGTTGACCACATCAAGCCTCCAGAAATGGCCAGCATGCCCAGCAGTGCAGGATTTGATACAAGCTTACTGAAGTGGGTATTTCCCCACGCACTCCTCTTTCTTTCCTTTGTTAATAAGAGGGATGTAAGGCATAAATCACTTAACTTCAATTCCCTACAACTCTACCAGTTCCTAGCAACTGTTCTTGGAATATCAACTGCACAAACTTCAAGCAATTATAAGAAACTTAAACATCTTTCTTCTTAAGTTTTCAGGTGTTCCTTTTGATATTATTAAAGTAGTCTTTGCTAAAACAGAAAAGGCACTTGATAGGTGTCTGAGGAGGACAAGGATTCTACATTGTGGACAAAACTGGAGAGACTTATGTTTGCTAGCAGAGATGCTGTGGGTTGGAATTCTTAGATAAACAAGTTTATCTAAGGCTTGGACATGAGAACACTATCTAGAAATGCACTTCGATGAGATTTATGGTGAGGGAATGGGGCAGAAAGAGAAGCATTTAGAGGAAACAGGGAATGTCTGGAATTATCACTCTATTGTGGTTGAAGATGGGAAAATTAACAAATTAGAGCACAGTACAGAGTTACATATTACCCTCAATTATTTATTACCAATCGCTATTGTATTCTTTATAGGAAAAATGACTCAATGTTTATTTGCTAAAAGGATGAAAGGAATAGGTGATTATATCTTATTGGTAAAGTTCTAAAATAAACTTTTATATGGTGATTTGCTCATTTGTTTTTAGTTTATTCTGGAAAGAATTTGAAAATATTGATGCTCAAAAATGTATATAATTGTAAGGCTAAAACAAATACTTGAAGAATAATATATATTATAATAATAAAGACAAGGTAAACAGTCTGAAATTAGTATCCTTAAGACATCTGATATGCTATTGAATGACAAAAAAAACTGGTTTTAAATTTACAAAATGTCAAAGCAACAAGCACAGTTGATGTAACATTCTTAGTTTTTTAGATAAATATCTTTTTGTTTTTTTGGCTGATAAGATATGATCCCAATTTTCTGCATGAAGTGAAAGCCCACGGAGGACATCTATGACACCATGAATAATATCCCCCCGATAGACACAATATCAAAGTTCAAGGCACACTTAAGTAAATAAATGTAGGAAATCTTTGTGTATTATTCCTGTAACGGATTTTTAAATCTGTGCTCTCTAACAGCTCTAAGCCAACTGCAGGAGCTTTGTTTAACAACACTAGTTATTCATACTGTTACAGAAATTTATATTCTTGGAAACCAAAAATCGTTCTAAGGATTTTTTTCAGTGCTGGCCTTGTGTTGGGAGATGGATATAAAGTGAAGCAGTTCAGACATGACCTCTACTTGGGCTCTACTTCTGTTTATCTGTTTTCTTCTCACCTTTATTGACCTATGCTATTTGACCCACCATCACTTTTGTTGTGTTTGTGATACAAATTTCTAGTTTAGGTCCCTGTCTCAAATACATTTCTGATCACTTTTTGGTCCCAGCCTCATAGCTTGTGTCTGCCATTATTTCATTTGTGCAAAATCTTGACATTCTTAACCTCTTTGATATTTGATGACTGCTGAAGTTTGGAGGTAGAAATAAAGAGAAGGAGAAAAAGGACACAAAAGAAAGTCTAATATAAAGTGGGTACAGGAGAGAAGTAGAAGGACACAACTGTCATATAATTTGTTCACACAATGCTAGCTAGCCTAGGAGACTAAAGGAAGGAAGTTAGATTGTCAGGTCAATTTCATATCATTGTCCTTGAAAGTTGAAGTAACCCTACTCATATTTTACAAATTGATCAGAAATGCATGTAATTTTTCATTAAACTCATATACTTTCTTAATACAGTTCCTGAAATTCTGTACATTGTTCCAGCCAAGTAATCATATGTAATAATAATCAAATACTATTCATAAGAAGTTGCTTTCATAAGAAAGGACAAAACTAAAACAAAATGAACAGAGCACTACCACCCAAATGAAAACTTTACCGAGAAGATGTTTAAAACATATAATAACCTCAAATACTCTAAAGGATAGAACAAATTCATTTGGTTGTCTTGAAGAGACCAGAAAACCTTCTCTATTATGCTAACCTAATTGGATTGGGTTATTTCCTTTGAATTTGCATCTTTGATTCTTCCCTTTCATTAACTTCCCAAATGAAATCATTAGGAAATCTCCTCCAGAATGTATCCTGACTCTGACTTCTTCTTACCATCTCCTCCTCCATATCTTTCAGTTCAGTTCAGTCACTCAGTCGTGTCCAACTCTTTGAGACCGCATGAATTGCAGCACGCCAGGCCTCCCTGTCCATCACCAACTCCCGGAGTTCACTCAAACTCACATCCATCAAGTCGGTGATGCCATCCAGCCATCTCATCCTCTGTCGTTCCCTTCTCCTTTTGCTCCCAATCCTTCCCAGCGTCAGAGTCTTTTGCAATGAGTCAACTCTTTGCATGAGGTGGCCAAAGTATTGGAGTTTCAGCTTTAGCGTCATTCCTTCCAAAGAACACTCAGGACTGATCTCCTTTAGGATGGACTGGTTGGATCTCCTTGCAGTCCAAGGGACTCTCAAGAGTCTTCTCCAACACCACAGTTCAAAAGCATCAATTCTTCAGTGCTCAACTTTCTTCACAGTCCAACTCTCACATCTATACATGACCACTGGAAAAACCGTAGCCTTGACTAGATGGACCTTTGTTAGCAAAGTAATGTCTCTGCTTTTCAATATGCTATCTAGGTTGGTCATAACTTTCCTTCCAAGGAGTAAGCGTCTTTTAATGTCATGGCTGCAATCACCATCTGCAGTGATTTTGGAGCCCCCCAAAATAAAGTCTGACAGTGTTTCCACTGTTTCCCCATCTATTTCCCATGAAGTGATGGGACCAGATGCCATGATCTTCGTTTTCTGAATGTTGAGCTTTAAGCCAACTTTTTCACTCTGCACTTTCACTTTCATCAAGAGGCTTTTGAGTTCCTCTTCACTTTCTGCCATTAGGGTGGTGTCATCTGCATATCTGAGGTTATTGATACTTCTCCCAGCAATCTTGATTGCAGCTTGTGCTTCTTCCAGCCCAGCGTTTCTCATGATGTACTCTGCATATAAGTTAACTAAGCAGGGTGACAATATACAGCCTTGATGTACTCCTTTTCCAATCTCACTGGAGCCTCCATATCTTTAGTCCAGACTATTACTTTCTCTTGTCTGAAATACTACAAAAATCTCTGATATGGTCCCTTTCTCTTCTTGATTCCAAAAAGTCTATTCACCACACAACAGTCAGGAACACTATTTTAGTGCAATCATGCCAATGAGATATCACTTCACATTGGCCGGAATGGGTATCATCAAAAAGATCATAAAAAACAAATGTTGGTGAATATGTGGAATAAAAGAGAATTCTTATTCTCTGTTGTGGAGAATGTAAATTGGTGCAACCACTGTGGAAAACAGTATGGAGGTTTCTCAAATAACTAAAAATAGAATTACCATATGATTTGGTGATTCCACTCCTGGGTATATATCAGAAAAATATTATAACACTAATTCAAAAAATACATGCACATCAATGTTCATAGCAGCATTATTTACAATAGCCAAAATATGAAAACATCTAAAGTGTCCATCAACAGATGGATGGCTAGAGAAGCCATGGAGTGAATTGTTTCCATTTACAGCAACATGAATTGACTTGAAGGGTATTATGCTAAGTGAAATAAATCTGACAGAGAAAGACAAATACTGCATGATTTCACTTATATTTTGAATTTTAAAAAATACAAGAAACTAGTGAATAACACAAAATAGCAGATATAGAGAACAAAGTAGTGGTTATCAGTGGGGAAAAGCAAAACAAAATAAGGGTAGAGGGAAAAGTTATTACGGGATTATAGAGAATCATGTTCGAAATTTTTGAAAACTTTAAAGCACTAGATTATTTAAAGAATCTTTCCTTCAGAAGAAAAGTGTGAACAAAAAGTAACTAAAGAAGGAACATCATATTTCACATCTACGTGGAGTAAAACAGACATGAAACTATAGAAATGTACAATTTATGCAAAATAAAAATCTATGCATTCATTTTTAAGCTAAAAACTAAATAAAACATTGTGCAATCATGCCAAACTTCTATCCCATGAACTCAATGTCCCATCAGGCCATCCAAGGTCTGCACCCCTGTCCCTGTCCCTCCAAAGTCACTTTCTACATCTCTCCCCATTGTTCACACTACTCCAACCACACTGGCTTTTTTGGTGTAGGACAATTTCAGCTATTCTTACTTTGCCTAGATACTATCTCCCCAAGAGAGCCACAGGACCACAGAAGTTTCTCCAAAATGTCTTAAAGTATATGCTTAAATGTTATCTTATCAGGAAAGACTTTGCTGTCTCTCTTAATCTCTTGGCAAAGGAGGAAATAAAACGGGCTCTATCTTGAAAGCAGGACTCCATCTTGAGCTGGACTGTGGATGTTGAGCTATATGCCCAAAGTATCTATGGAAACGACATACCAACTAGAAAACCAGGCCCCGGAAAGAAGAGCCTCAGGGCTCTCCATCACCTAAAAGAATACCCTAATTATCTGTGTAACCGAATAGAATCACACATTCTATTATGCTTATTGGGAATGACCACAAGCCTATTAATAATTGTCCACTGTTAACTAGTTAGGTTTAAGGCATATGAATCACGGGTTGACTTTGATTATATCTTTCTTTTTCCTTTGTTCAGACTAGTTTCAGGGAATTTGGGGAGGTGGGTACACTTAGGGTATATAAGGTTTTCACAAAAACTGGTCAGGGTCCTTGGATAAGAGGAGACTCTGCCTTGGGCCCGCCAGTGTAATAAAATGCACTCCACTTTCTGCATTGTCCTTCTGAGTGAGTTTGTTTCCCGGAACCCGTGGCTACAACATTAGAAGGGGGGCCTTCTGTCTTACCATATTTTTTTCTTTCAGTTCTTTAAACACTTTTAAATGTGCACTGTGATATGAAACATATTAAAGAATGTAAAAATATGTATATGTGTAGAGTTTAAAAAAGTAAATTAAATGAATGTGCCTGCTACTCAGTAGAAGGAACATGATTTTATCAACCCCTGTGAAGCATCTTGGAGAAGGCAATGGCACCCCACTCCAGTACTCTTGCCTGGAAAATCCCATGGACGGAGGAGCCTGGTAGGCTGCAGTCCATGGGGTCGCGAAGAGTCGGGCACCACTGAGCGACTTCACTTTCATTTTTCATGTTCATGCATTGGAGAAGGAAATGGCAACCCACTCCAGTGTTCTTGCCTGGAGAATCCCAGGGACGGCGGAGCATGGTGGGCTGCCATCTATGGGGTCACACAGAGTTGGACAAGACTGAAGCGACTTAGCAGCAGCAGTGAAGCATCTATGTACCCTTCACAGGCTGCACATACTCCACACCACATCCTTGTCCCGGACGCCTCCAACAGAAGAACCTACTATGATTTTAGTTTCATGCCTTTTTCAATAGGCTTACCCCATATGTATGTACAATGGAAAGATATATTACTTAGTCTATTTTCTATGAAAGGAATCATACTTTCAGGTAATCTATGCTTTTTGCCTCAACAAAGTGCTTTTCTGATTCATCCATATTGATTCAGATAGATAAGATAGATTAAATTCTACTCCTTAATGTATCACATGAATATCAATAATTCTGAAGGCCTGAGATTTAGTCCTACTCGAGGGCTAACCAGTTAACCTGTCACAGTTTCATGACTGTTGCTAGAAGACACAAAACCTCTTGGGTCAGAGACAAAGAACTTTATTTCTCACACAAAACAAGCAATAGGAGTAATAGAATCTTTGCTCAATACCCCAAACCCCAGTTTCCACAGGGCAACAAGACAAGGGCCAGGTGATGCATGCACAGTGGATTGCGTCACAGGAAAGAACACTGAGATTATGAATGCAAATCTTTTGTAATGAGTATTTAGCAATTTTGCCCATAGCTGTCCAGGAAAGACTAGGAAAGAAAGAAAATATAGCGCTAAGTAGAGTCCGACTCTTGCAATCTCGTGAACTGTGGCCTGCCAGGCTCCTCTGTCCAGGGATTCTCTAGGCAAGAATATTGGAGCGGGTTGCCATTTCCCTTTCCAAGTGTACTTCCCAACCTACGATTTGAACCCAGGTCTCCTGCATTGCAGGCAGATGCTTTCCTGGCTGAGCTACACAGAAAGCATAGCTATCCAGAGAGATACCTTTCCGGACAGTAAGCATGCCTGCTTTTTGCTCAGGAGGAGGTGCTCCTCTCTCTGTCTTTTATGGTTGTAAGCAAATATGCCCTTTGCTCCAGAGGGAAATGCCACATAGTTCACGGTTTCTGAAAACCTTGAAAAAATAGTCCAGAACAAGATGTGCAGAAACATTAAAGACCTATGAAAAACTGTCCCTTGGGAGCTGGTAATTTATTCTATACTTGTTAGATGAGTGAATAGTTTCCAGATTTTTGTACTATTAAAAATATTGTTGAAAACATTCTTTTACATGTGGTTTGGTTAACACATGCAAGAGTTTTTAAGGGAATATTCCTAAGAGGGGAGCTGCTGGGCTGTGTTTTCACCAACAGCATATACTCATTTTTGTTCCATTTTATCCTCAATAGTCCTTTATATTGTCAAACCTCATATTTTAGCAGTTCCATGGGTATAAAATCATATCTTCATTTAGTTTCAATTTTTATCTCTTAATACCAATTAAATTGATTATCCTTTTTGATGTTTTTGCTTCTCAGAAAATCCTGTTCACAGTGTGACCCATTTTTATACTTAGATATCTTTTTCTTGTTAATAAGTATTCTTTATGTGTCATGGATACTACTTGGTTAATTTTATTTGGGGATATCTTCCAGTTTAGGGGTTATGTTTTCTTTATCTGTGTGACATCTTTGGAAGAACACACTGTTATTGGACTTATTTTTAATATAATTAAAATTGTTACAGTGTCACTGATAATATGTTGTTTTGCAATATGTTTAATACATCTATTTCTAATGAGATCATAAAAACTCTTCATTGATGATTTTGTTGTTTTGGTTTTGTTCCCCTTCTACTTAAGATAAACTAGTTTCTGGAATCTGAGAATGCATGTCTTCTATTCTAGAACAAATCCAAGTCATTATTATTTTGATTATTTCTTCTCTCTCATTTTCCCTATTCATTTCTTTAGGTGGTCAATAACTATTAATTGAATAAGTCTTATATGCTAAACTCAATTTAAACATGTCAGTTCATCTCTTTCAGAGTTTTTAACTTTTTTTTTTTTCATATTTGTCTCTCTATTTGAACTGCATTCATGTTAATTTATTCAAATCTACCAGTTCACTAATTATCTCTTCATCTGTGTTGAATATGATTCCTCTCCTATCTGCTAAGTACTAAATGGACTTTTTATGTTTTGAAAATTCAATGTATATTTTTTCATTTGGCATATTTTTCATTTTTATTTATACAAACATTTAAAAATAGAATATTTCTCTCTGAATCTTAAAATTACAGTGCACTCATTTCTGTTTGGTGAACTTCACTCTATAGTTTACTTTTACTGATCCGAGTTTACTTTTACTGATCCGTACTTTTCTAGCTTTTTATTTATGTGTCTTACAATTTTAGTGTGAGCTTTTTTGTTTTGCATTGTATCTGTAGAACCTATTCATCATCTGGTTACAAAGTGTCTTTTCCTAGGATTTCCATGCTTATGTAGGACACTTGGGAGTTAAAAAAAAAAAGGAGCAAGAATGTTAAACTTTGGCATATGGAAGGAGGAGAGAGAGCTACATAAATTGAATTCTACCCCATATAAGTACAGAAATACCAGGATGAAATGTTGTTTTCATTTTGTTTTTGTTTTTGCCTTGTCTTTTCCCTCACATTGCACCTAGAGCTGTAAACACAGTAATATTCTTTAGTCTTATTTGTCTACAGGTTTTTTTTTTAAATTTTTCCTATTAGATAAGAACAGTTATCTTCAGCAATGCTCATTTTATATAGGTATTTTGACTTTGTTAAATTAATATTTTTTAAGTGAAGTACAAGGGCTCCCCAGGTAGCTCACTAGTAAAAAAGAATCTGCCTGCCAATGCAGGAGATGCAAGAGACACAGGTTCCATCCTTGGGTTGGGAAGATCCCCAGGAGATGGAAACAGCAATCCACTCCAGTCTTCTTCTGTGAAGAATGTCACGGACAGAGGAGCCTGGTGGGTTATAGCCCATAGTGTTGCACAGCATCAGACACGACTTAGAGACTGAACAAGTGAAGCACAGGATGCCCCATGATGAATCAGGGTTCAACAGACCGTAAGAAAAATTGAAAAATTTATTACCTATAGGTTCTAGAGAAGTACATAGCAAAACCCAAGGTGCCACATGGAGAGGTTAAAGCAGGGTATAGAGAAAGAAGAATCTGGGGCACATAACTTTGTTAGGGTTAGTGGGTGGAGATGTTTGAGGTTTTGGGGCAAAGGTCAGACACAACCCCGGGGTATGTTGCATCCTTCACTGTTTTTTTTGGGTTGTGACATCACAAGAACAGATGCAGGTCTATATTAGTCACACTATGCCGTGTGGGATCCCGTATTTCTGCACAGACCACACACACACACACACACACAGAAAACCAATCTGACTGTATCATCTCTGTGTCATTTAATTGACTCTTCATTTTGCTTTGCATTTGTGTGAGCACTTCTAAGGACTGAGTCTTTTACCCTCAGCTCTTTATACTTAACAGAAATCAGTCATTCTACTAAAATTTTTTTTGACAATCAACTATAATTTTAACTCCAACTCTGGTCCGTCTTCCACTCTCTCCATGCCCCTACTGCCTATAGGACACTTTAGCTCATATGATTCACTCTAGAAACTTAATGGTTGCTATGCTTTTACAAAAGTTGTTATCTTCCCAGAAAAAATAAATCACTTATTTGCATGTCTCTCTAAATCCTATAAATAATGTCATTATTCTTCAAATGATCTAGGCTCCACACCAAGGGTCAACTTGTACTTTCTCTTTATACACCGTCATTTCCTTTGGTATCATTTCCTACCACGTTTGGTATCTCTCTTCTATATTGTTAATATTATAATAGCCTCCAAAGGGTCTCCCTGCTCTAGAAGTCCCTTCCTTCTTCAATTTGTCCTACCTAGGATCAAGTGAACCAGCTGGGAGAGCTTTATAGTGAAAAAAACTGAAGACTTCAGAGATGCTCTGATCAGAAGCTTCAGCATGGGGAAGCTGGAAGGAACTGATCAGAAGCAGGCCATGGCCTTTCTGATCCAGGTATTGAACCTGAGTCTCTTGGCAGGTGGGTTCTTTATCACTAGCGCCACCTTGAAAGCCACAGCATCTTACGATGGAAATCGTTTGACTTTCTCTGATTGGCTCTCAGTTGGAAATAGGGCAAAACATAGGGAAGCTGGCAGTCATTGATCAAGTCTTTATGGTTCTGGGCCAGTCATTACAGAATTTGTTGATTGGCCTCCTGGGCTGGTTGCTAAAGAATTTATGGGTCAGAGTATGTGCACCTATGGTCTTATCATATGGTCTGTCCAGTTTAATTTAATCTCTTGATACAGATGCCTTATGAATAAAATCAGAAAATGTATTTATTTAAAGCTCTTGGGCAATGCCTGGCATACTACATGTGTGTGTGCTAAGTCATTTCAGTTGTGTTTGACTCTTTGTGACCTATAACCCTACGGACTGTAGCCCGATAGGATCCCCTGTCAATGGGATTCTCCAGGCAAGAATACTGGAGTGGATTGTCATGTCCTCGTCCAGGGAATCTTCTTGACCCAGGGATCGAACCCACACCTCCTAATGTTTCCTGTATTGGCAGGCAGGTTCTTTACCCTAGTGCTGCCTGGGAAGCCCCTGGCAAAGTAAAGCACTCTGTATAAAACATTGCTAATATTAATAACAATAATGGTAATTATTATTATTAAGTTTACATTCTAAACATTTTAGAAACAGCAAGACGGGAATGTTTTGTTACCTTCATCTTGACTATGTGTGTGTGCTCAGTTGCTTTAGTCATGTCTGATTCTGTGCAACTCTATGGACTGTAGCCTCCAGGCTCCTCTGTCCATGGGATTTTCTGGGGAAGAATACTGGAGTAGGTTGCCAAGATCCAGGGGATCTTCCTGACCCAGAGATTGAACCCATGTCTCCTGTGACTCCTACACTACAGGTGGATTCTTTACCACTGAGCCACCAGGGAAGTCCATCTTGACTAGAGAGCATGTCAAATAAGAGCTATATTGACTCATTGGAAATTGTCATTTTTATAGGTAAAAACTGTTTAAATATCTCCAATTTTTAATGGCTCCATTACCAAAATTATTTTGGTAATTATTTAAAAATTTGCTATATATTAAAAATTACATGGTGGCCCATATACTTACCTTGAAATCTTTATCAATAATATCCTCCCTTTTCTATTGCCTCAGTCACTTATTTCATTCAGATGATGTCAATTTTTCAGAGGAAAAACGTGTAACTGTGGACAGAGTGATAATTACATAGAATGATTGGCACAAAACAATTGTTTTAAAAGGGAATAAATCAGTAAGTATAAAAAAACAGGTTATTCGCACTGCTTTAATATTCCTAAAATGTATAGCATCTCTGAAGGAATCAAATGTTTGAAACTCAGTCACTTCCCTGCTGTGGTATTTTGCGAAGTGTATTTACAGAGAAGTACTGCATAAAGGAATGAAGTATTTGTGACTTTGAGAATGTGAGTTAATTTGCTTTCTGCCACTTGGAGAACTCTCACCTCCAAGTCTAGTTTGCTTGCTTTCTGTGCTATCGCTGTATGAGGCAAGCCCAGTTATTGCCTACCCTATAATTTGCATATGGTCACTCATATTATTTGGTGATGATGCTTTTAAGTCTATTTTTATGTAAATGAAGAACATGGCAAAACAACTCTACAATAAGGCTAATGGCATTGTTCAGGTTGTATATCTAATTGCTATCTTTATTATCCACTTGACTTTCATACATTTAGGCAAATTGAGTGGGGTGGAAGCCAACACATTTTATCTTAAACAACTGTTTAAATTTTAGTTTACAGGTGATGCAGCACCATTAACCAGTTATGATTTTTATCCTACTATCTAGGTGAGCTAAACAAGAAAATTGGCTCCAAAAATAAGCCTTAGAGGTTGACTGTAGGTAGCTCTTCCTAGACATCATCATTCACTGTATTAATGATGAAAATTCACAGAGGGATCAAATCAATTCAACTTTTTTATACATAGCCAGGATATAATGAATACTTGCTATACTTCTTCGTAAGAAAACTTTTGCTTTGTAATAGCTGTAAACATGTACATAAAAAGTGACTAAACCTGAATTTGAGTGGTGCTTTAATTATTTAAAGCTATATAGGAAAATTTCATAGGGTAAATTAATTTCCAGGTATGTAAATATTTCAGAAGAGAAATTTTCCTCCATAATTAAGTTTCATTATTATGAAAATGAAGGCATGCTTTTGCACATGGTAAATTCACTCTTGGGTCTCCCAGTTGGCCCTAGTAATAAAGAACCTGCTTACCAAGGCAGAAAACACAAAAGACATGGGTTTGATTCCTGGGACTGGAAGATTCCCTGAGGGAGGGAAGGGCAACCCACTCTGGCATTTTTGCCTGGAGAATCCCATGGACAGAGGAACCTGGAGGGCTACAGTATGTAAGATGCAAACAGTGGGAAACGACTGAAGCGACTTAGCATGCATGCAAGGTCACTCTTAGCCTCTTCTACCTTCCTATATGTAAAGAGAAAAGTAAGCGTCCTTATCAGTTCCTGAAAGATGTTTCTTTAAAGACTTTATTCTCTTAAGAGAATTATTTGGCACAAGTACAAATATCACTGAGCTTTTATTAAAGTGTCTTTTACATTGCAGCACTTTTAATGTAATCAGGAGAGAAGCCAACATATATAGACTAATAAATAACTTAATGTCTTGCAATGGATATCTGCTGTGGTTGCACATAATCAGAATTATTATCTGCCCAGCAGATGGGTGCTTAGTCAGTTGGATAAAACTTCTACTTTAACAGTGTTCACACACACAAAAATGCCTCAATATTGGAGAACATTTTTTCTTTTGTCATCTATTTCCCACAAAATAACTGAAATAACTCGATATCTAATTGCAAAGTTTCAAATTCATTTAAAACATAGTAATTAAGGGGTAGTTATAACACCTTTATCTCTTTACATTTACTCGTCCTTAATTTTATAATTACCGAGCTAACACTGAGTGCAGTGAATATAAAACTAACTGCAGAACTTCTTGGGATAATCTCCCAGGCATTCAGCAGCCTTTAGCCATATGGGTTTTGCATGTACAGTTCCAAAATGGCTCTTTTCCATATGCATTTATGGAGAAATTTAAAAAAAAAGAAAATATATTTGGGTGATATTGAAGACAAGTGTTAGCAACTACTAAACTGAGTTTGCCACAGGCCAGATAGCATCCATTTGTAAACCTCTGGGTACAGGCTTGCCTTTGATGTGACCAATTTATGTTGGTTCTTATCTATCAGCAGCAGTTCAAATAACAAAGAATGGAACTTTTTATTTTTGGCTTGCTTCTTAAATTCAAACCCACTATAAAACTGTTTTAGTACAAGTACTGTTTCTTATTAGAATTGTGCAGCTGACATCTTGCATCCCTGAGAGGCTGTGCACCCATTCCCAGAATCTCTGTGTGTTGTTGTGAGCTTAGGAAGATGGTGTGGGTGCTTGAGGCTACCATGCCCAGTAGAAGCAACAGTGCCTGGGAATTTATTTCCTGCTGATGCAGCCAGGTCTATAGGCAGTGACTGAGTAATTCTCCTGGTAAACACTAGGAAGTTAGGAAGGGAATCCTAATTCCCTCATCCAAGAGGCCACTCTAGAGCTCCTACCCTCAGGAAATAGGCAGAGGCTGGGACTTCAGCTAAAATTACAGCTTTGCTTGACTCTCTTGTTTCCTTATCTTGCTTTGCCCGTATTGTTTCCCCAAACCCTTTGCTCAAAGTCTGCTTATCAGAGAAACAACTGGGGACAAGTTGTATCTGCACCTTTCACAGTGAGTGGTGTATGGTAGGGGGTTGATGGATAACTGTGAAATGAACACATACTAGCAATATGAGAAAAGTAGATAAAGAGGTCCTTGGTTGAGAGATTTAGGTAAATTTGATCATTTTCTAATGTCTTTTCTCTCTTTCCTTGAGGGAAAGATACATTTTAGCACATGCTTGCAAAATGCTGTATGCAACTGTTTGATACTAAGTAGTTCTAAATGGCATTAGGGAGAGGGGCATGAGGTACATACAGACATTTCACCACATTGAGCACATCTCTCTGTATGATTCTACAAGTGCATAACAGTTGCAAGTATTCTCTGTGACTGCGAGTAATAATCACAGTAAGCTCTTGGGACAGGTGACGGCACAAACGCTAACTTTAATAACTTACATAGAAAACCAGAGCAGCATAAAGATGGTTTACAGGAACTTGACTGATAATGCATATGATAAAAATACAAATACCAAATCACATATTCTAAATTTTAAAGTTTTAATTTTCAACTTTAATTGAACCACAGTCATAGTAAAGCTATTTTATCTGCTGTTAGAATGAACCTGAAGATCTAGAAACTTACAATAAAACTCAAACACAATTTGAGTACTAAGAACTTTGCAATCCAGTGCTATATGGTTATTCATGTATGCATGAGACATGGAATCTTTGACTTTTTCCCTAGGGATGTATTTCATTTTAAAAGAAAATAACACTTTCAAATAACTATGCATGAGGTTTTTAACGATTAAATTGTCTGTCATAATTCTTGATTCTAGTCAGTAAGATACAATAATTAATGAATAAGTTAGTTGCTTTTAATGTTCTAGAGTTTAGTGATATACAATTTACAGTGTCTCAGAATCTTTCAGAGTTATGCCTAGATGAGCAGACATCTGATATATTGCTTCTTTGGTAACGGTATAATAGCCAAAGAACAATTACTAGCTTTGTGAGGATGGCATTTTATCAATGGAACTTCCATTAAGTTAGCCTTCCATCTTGTTAATGTCATGCTCTTTTTTCGGGACCTTGACATCATTATAATGTGTCACTGTAAGGGGAAAAAAGATGTACTTTTTAAGTGCCATAGATATAAATGTGTATTCCTGTCTCTGGTAAATTAACATTCAAAGCTTTCTCACTACAGTCATTTTAAGGACTACACAGGAATAATATAGATATAAAAAGTATATCATTTTTGACAGGAAAAAAATACTAGTTGCCCAACTGCTTGTTAACATTCACTCTTTACATATGGCATTCCGAAAAAAGTAGTTTTTAAAAGTGTTTTCATGGTATAGTCAGCATTCTGCCTTACTTGTCCTAATGGTAAAGCTTAATCTGAATTAAGTTGAATATTCATAAAGAAGACATTTTAAATAGCTCTTCCATATATACTGAGTCATCTTATTGGTTAGAAATGAAATGCTTTAAAAAAAATGAAGTGCTCTTTCCTCTTATGTGATTTGATTGTTACTGTGTTTTGTGAGGACAGAGTAGATGAGGAAGTATAAAGTGTAGTAAAATTAACGATTACCTTAAGCATTGCATGCTAGTCAAAGTGGTTATGCCTGCATCATGCCAAAAGGAAACATTAAAAATTCAAAATTTCAGGCATATAGCCAGTATTCTGATTGATTGGACTACAAGTGACTGATCTGATACATTACTTTTTCCATCAAGGAATTGCCCAGTGTTTGATGAAGCTGACCCAATCTGTCAACTCTGTAGGTGGTATCATATTGAATTAGGAACGTATCAAGGCCCTCTCAATACAACTGAGTGCCATTTTTTTTTTTTTTTTTTTTGCTAGCTAACCTCATATACTATAACTCTGATCATGAGGTAACTATCCCTTGATGTATTCAAAATAGTTAAAAGTATTCTCCTATCCATTTGGAGATAAAAGTTACAGAAAAATATCAATTCCACTAAAACAAGAAACAGGTCATATTTGGCATATCCATTCCATCTTTTTTACCAGTGACTTCGGTTATTTTAATAAATGTGGTAGAGCTCCCTATACTCTTAAAACTTCTCAGATTTTTTCTATTATTGTGTAATGTATCAGTCAAATATACAAATGAAATCAATTTCAGGTATTCCAAAGCAATGTAGGGAGGACTTTTCCTGTGGATAAGAGCTTTCTAGGCTTCACAGTCCCAATCATTGACCTAAGATTCTTCTCACTTTTAGAGATAGCTCAGACACTAACTGGAGAAGGCAATGGCACCCCACTCCAGTACTCTTGCCTGGAAAATCCCATGGACGGAGGAGCCTGGTAGGCTGCAGTCCATGGGGTTGCTAAGAGTCGGACACGACTGAGTGACTTCACTTTCACTTTTCACTTTCAGGCATTGGAGGAGGAAATGGCAACCCACTCCAGTGTTCTTGCCTGGAGAATCCCAGGGACGGCAGGGCCTGGTGGGCTGCCGTCTCTGGGGTCGCACAGAGTCGGACACGACTGAAGCGACTTAGCAGCAGTAGCAGACACTAACTACTGCTGGACAAGGCAGTTGGAGGTAAGAGGGCTATATGTTAATCTCTTGTAGTGTTTTAACCATAAAGAAAACACAGAATCCTTCTCTTAATTCCTTGTTGCACAAGGAATTTAATAGTTATTAAAGTCTGTCTTCTAAATATTGGCTTCCTGTGTCTTTCTTTATTAAAAAGGACAAACATTTGAATACAAAGCAATATATCTTCACAAGAGTTGTGCACATATGTTAAAGCTCTTCTAATGCCCTGAATTATCTTTCTATTTTTCTTTCCTTTTGTGACTAGGCTTTCAAAAGAGTAATTTTAAAACTACTCTTTTGCTTGCTCTTTCCACTCTCTTGTGCATTGGGACTGCTTGCAATCAGGAATCTACCACGATACAGCTTGAAACTGACCATCTAATCACAAAATCAAGTGACCCTTTCTCAGTTTGGATCTCTATCAATTCCTCTGTAACTACCCACACAGCTGACTATCTTCTTAAAACTGTATTATCCCTTAGATCCAATAAACATATACTCTTCTGCTATTTCTCTTGACACACGGCCTGTTCCAATCTTTCCTTCTTTACTGACTCCTGTTTCACTCTGCCTAAAAGAAGCTGTGTTACAGGATTCAAAGTCTTGCTTCTCTTCACCTTTACTGCTCTGTCTTCTTTGGCAGTACCACCCACAGTTAAAGCCATCTCAACTTTTTGAGTACTTCCTAAATCTCTGAACCGTGATAACCCTTGACTGATTTAGTCTATAATTTAAAACTATCTGTTGTGTTATCTAGCTGAATATCCTGAAAGACGTCTCAAACACATTTTAAAATGGTATTCATTTCAATCATTAAAACAATTTTATTCCTAATTTCTCATATTTGGTTTTTGATAATTCTACTTTTATTAATCACCTGGTTTCCATAAGCCTAAATAGCATTTTACTTCTCTGTGCTCTTTACTTCAGATATCTGATCATTTCCCAGGGAGGTTTGGTCTTTGAATTATATTTTGATTTTGTACTTTACTTTCAATAGGTTTTTTCCCTACTCAAGTTGTTTTTCTCTTCATGTTTGGCATTAGCTGTTTCCATTTTTATTTTCTAGTATGTCTGGTTATTAATTCTTATTCACAGTGAAAAAAAAAACCTAATGAAATTTGAAGTTCTCTTCTGGCACAAATACTCCATTTCTTCTACTGCCACAGTTTCATGTGTATCAGTACAAAAAATTATCATTCATGCACACAAATATATTTCTAAATAATTTCCAAAGTAGCTGAAACAATGTGCTCTTTAGCAATGTATGAAATGTGATTCTTCTACTCTCTTCTAAGGTATGTGTTATCATACCTTAATATTTGCCAATCTGTTTCTTTATTGTTGTTTTAATTTGCATTTTATTATTTATGAATAAGATTGAACATCTATTCATATGCTTATAAGTAATTTGTATCACTTTTTCTATGAAATACCCATGCATATTATCTCTTTTTGTCTCCCTTCTTGTATTACTGCCTCAAGCCTCTTTTATCTTTTATGATGATTACAAATTGTTTCTAAATTTTACTAATCCATATCTCCAGAATAATTCCCAAATACTTTAAATTATTGTAGATTTTTCAACTGATTTAGATCTCCTAAACCAAAAGTTTTTATATACAAGTACTAGGAAGCAGAAATCTGAATGATTTTAGCTGAAGGCATTTCCTTGGGAGGATATTGAAAAATTCACAATCTATGACAGTGCTTGAGAACCATATTTACATGTCATCCATTTGGGAAAAAGAGTATTCAAAATTATGCTACTAAAATCTGTCATCAAAGATACCAGTGATGTTGCTCTGTATCATCAATACTGAAAAAAAATAAAAATAAATGCTTTCAATTAGCAACACCCATGGACAACTTTGGAAAATAAGCGTTAGCTGATCCCTTTGTTACCATACCTACCTGGTCACTCACTTGAGATTAAACAGCTGAGATGTGTTTATCTGGTTGTTCTACATCCTTTACCTGAGCCCTACATTCAACAGAAGCATAGAAAGCAATTCTCTAGCACTTTTCACTTCTATAGTTGGATGGGTGCTTTGCTCCACAAGTCAGTGGATTCTCCACACATAGAAAGGGTTTCAAAAGTTAAACACCATGAAGAATGACAAAGGTCTACTATACTCTAAGAAAACCATAATTCAAAAAGACACATGTACCCAATGTTCATTGAAGCACTGTGAATAATAGCTAGGACTAAATGTCCATCAACAGATGAATGGATAAAGATGTTATATATGTATGTGTGTATATATATATACACCCACACAATATACGTATACAATGGAATATTATTCATCCATAAAAAAGGAATGAAATTGGGTCATTTGAAGTGATGTTGATGAACCTAGAGTCATAGAGATTGAAGTCAGAAAGAGAAAAAAAATATTGTATATTAACACATATATATGGATTCTAGAAAAATGGTGCAAATGAACCTATTTGCAGAGCAGGAATACAGGTGCAGATGTAGAGAGTGGACTTGTGGACATGGGTCGGGGATGGGGAGGGTGGGATGAATTGAGAAAGTAGCACTGACATATACATACTACCACATGGACTCTGCTGCTGGGATGGATTGGGGGCAGGAGGAGAAGGGGATGACAGAGGATGAGATGGCTGGATGGCATCACTGACTCGATGGACGTGAGTCTGAGTGAACTCCAGGAGTTGGTGATGGACAGGGAGGCCTGGTGTGCTGAGATTCATGGGGTCACAAAGAGTAGGACATGACTGAGTAACTGGACTGAACTGAACTGAACTGTACAGTAAATAGCTAGTTGGAAGCTGCCGTATAGCACAGGGAGCTCAGCTCAGTGCTCCATGATGTCGTTGAGAGGTGGGATGGGGGGAAGGCCCATGAGGGACAGAATATATGTATACCTGTGGCTGATTCACTTTGTTCTATTGTAGAAACTAATGCATTGTAAAGCAATTACACTTCAATAATCAAATTTAAAAACAAAGTTGTTATTAATCTCCCTTCATGAACAATATTACTTCTTTACTTCTTTTAAAGAGCTAGTTGCTTTATTCTTAATATAGCCTATGGTCAGCCTCTCTAGATATAATACAAACCTTGATTTTCTTGCATGCTTCCTTATTTCATGCTTTCTGCCTGGTCTGCTTATCTTCTGGCATCTCCTACTCATTTAAAAAAAATTCTACTTCAAGCATTTTTTCTTTGAGGCATCGCTATTAATTTCTCCTCTCTCAGCTGTCATAGAATCTGATATCACCAAACAGTAATACCCATTGCATTTTTCCTTCTCCAAAAATTGTTCTAATATGTACCATCTTATCCTATTACTCTGAAAGCACAAATTTAATAGGAAAAATACCATTTCATTTTTCAATGCATTAAAATATTCAGATTAGGTATCAATTTAACTGCTACTGCTAAGTCACTTCAGTCGTGTCTGACTCTGTGTGATCCCATAGACCATAGACGGCAGCCACCAGGCTCCCCCGTCCCTGGGATTCTCCAGGCAAGAACATTGGAGTGGGTTGCCATTTCCTTCTCCAGTGCATGAAAGTGGAAAGTGAAAGTGAAGTTGCTAAATCATGTCTGACTCTCAGCGACCCCATGGGCTGCAGCCTACCAGGCTCCTCCATCCATGGGATTTTCCAGGCAAGAGTACTGGAGTGGGGTGCTATCGCCTTCTCCATATCAGTTTAAAGAACTCATCAAAAACAGATTTCTAATTCCTTGCCATTCTTTCACTGATTCAGCAATTGAGTTCCAACTGTATATGCCAATATTCTGCTTAGAGCTACAGATATAATGAAGAACAAAACTGACTCAATGTTCTATAGATTTTAGAAATGAAAACGTAAACTACAACACTAACAAAAAAAATATAGATACATTAAAATTTCAGTGAAGTTTTTAATGCTTGAAATATGTTATGAAAATTAGATAATTTTCTATGTAAAGTACAGTTTGAAGGAGTGCATGAGGGAAATAGTTTGATTAGTTAGAAGGGCTAATTGTCATATAAATGAAAGATGATAACTGCATGAATTTAGCTGGTAGCAATGGAAGTAGAAAGAAGTAACAAGGATTCAAAATGTATGTTGCAGATATAATTGACAGGACTAATGACCTGCATGTTTTATGTGAAATAAAATGGCAAAGACTGCAATGTATCTTAGCAGAAATATTTTTCCACCACACTTTTATCAGTCTTCACTCCCTGACCTTCCTTCCATAATACTTTTTTGTCTTTCCAGGGTATTGTACAGTGCTAGAGATAATTGTATTAAGAACATTACAAATCCACAATTTTCAAATTCAGTTGATCCTACAACAGTAGAGATACATCAGGGAACAAAACCCACAATTTGAACAGGGAGAATTTAGTATAAAGAATGGTTAACTATGACTAGGGTGCAAATACAAAGAGTAACAAGAATGGAACAGCAAAGAATGTCCTAAGGCTGAAAGGCACACGATCAAGGCAGGAAGGAATTTGGGAGGGAACTCCCATTCCAAAGCTGGGATTTAGATCTTACCAGAGAAAGTGTGGGTGCAGCACACTGGATGGTGCAGAAACTGCCTGAGTTGCCCACAGTCACTGGACCAGCAAGAAATAACCTTCATGATATGTGGGCTAAAGCTGACGGGTCAAATACACCTCTCCAAGGCAGGGGCGCTCTGCGACTGGCACAGTTACAAGGGGTAGAGATATGTACGAAACAGCAGCTGGGACTGGCAAGCAGGAAACAGCTTTCCAGGGTGCAGAGAGTCTGAAACCAGAAGATAAGGTGCAGCTTTATTCAGAATCTAGCAGCTGTAGAGTACAAAGTCTAGGGTTTACACTGTCGGCATAAGTGGCCCACTGTGAGTCAGCGGCCCATCTACTGAGGATGAGGACTCAAGCTTGCAGAGAGATTACACACTCTAGGTGCACAGCTGGGACTGACCGTCACTGGATGTTCCTCTTTCATGCTACTGTAAACCACGCAATAGGAATGAAAAGAAGCAAAAGGAAGGACACATTAACCAGAAAGAAAAGCTCTGTCCTCTTGTAATGGTCCTCTGGTACCTCCTACTATCAAAATTTAGAGTTGTACTTGGAGCAAAACAGAAATTTATGCCAGCAGAAGCTCCATTATCACTATGGAGGTAGAAAGGGTGGATTAAGAGCTGACAGGAAAATACCCTGATAACTGGAAAAACTCACTTTTGTGGACACAATTTCCACTGGTTTCTGAAACACACATTTGAACTTCCGTATGACAATGAGGCAGCTCTGTTTTTCCCACCTAACAAAATACAGCTGTCCTTCTTAGCAATGAAGTTTTTACCATTTCTCCAAACACTAAGATGCACATTCACTATGACCATAATATTTTATTACACAATCTCTGATAATTTCATTAGCTAAACACTAAATAGTTTTCTCCTATAAATTTTATATAAAATAAAAAGGAAAAGAAGGAAAGAGAAAAAATCACATAGTTCTATGTACAATTATGCATATACTTAATAATGAACAGAGAACAAATATGAAAACATGCTTTAGTCCTTCTTTCTGCAACTGGTCTCAAAACTGTAACATATGTGGCTTCCTTCTAATTCTGCATAATGTATCTCCCTTGCACTCATGTAGAGCCTCAGTGGTCAGTGAAGCACGAATCATAGCCCCCACCTCAGAAAGAAGGCCTTAGGTTTCAGATAGTTTTCTTTGCCAAAATTTGTATAACAACAACATAATTTCCTCTTGACAACTGAAAACACTTAATCCAACTAGGAGATTTTTTGTTTGTTGGTTGGTTGTGTGGCATAAGATCTTTAGAATGGCCAGGAAACAGTCTTGCCTTCTAACTGAATGTAGCATTACTTTCACTTTTCCCGGAAGTAGTATGAGTAGTTATCCAACTTAGGCCACAGACCCAGCAGATACCAGGGAACTTGAGTATCTGTGTAGAGAAACATATTTCGCTAATTTTGTGACAAGTCATCATAAGACATTCACAGCATAGACCCTTAGAGGAACCTATTCTGTGTGCTGCAGAGATTATTCTTTAAAAATTAGTTCTTAGTTATTAGATCTTAGGAACCAGGCATATAACAACGGGGCAGCAGTAGTGACTCTGGTAAAACTGCTCATCATTAGTTACTTTGTGTACAACTCATCAGGCTGAAAAGTGTGGTGGGCCCAACAGGAATACATTATAAAACAGAAGTGATGAATCAGGGATCAGGCTTGAAGGCCAAAGTAAACTTTATAGAGGTGCTCCATATGTCGAAGGCACCCACCACCAGTGCACTGAAGCCAGCTCACATCTATGGCTTCAAAGCAGAGAAAAACATATATATCTATTTCTCTAGAATTAGAGGGCAAGAAAACAGGATGACTGGAAGAACAAGTAAGTGATAACAAGAGATGAGACTGGATAGAGGAAGAAGTCAGTCATGAACAGCTTACATGAAAGGATTTTAAACTTAACTTTAAGGGCCATTATTAAAGTTTTTCAGCTGGGTTAATCCACAAACAATACTGTGTTTTAGAAAAATCACTCTGACTTCACTCTACTCAATGGAAGGTATGCGGGAGCCAAGAGAGGGAAAATATGTTTCTTACTAGGTGGTTGCAATAATTAAGCAGTAACTGAGGAGATGGTCTTCATAAATTCTCACCTTTACGTATGCATGTTCCTTTCACTAAGTCTACAAAACATCTACTTATTCATTATAAGTTGTGTACCACCCACCCCACCCCCACAACAAAGGTAGCATTTCAGAGAAAATCCTATTTTAGCTCAAGGACCAATCATCCACATGTACACAATTACTATGTCACAGAATTGGGATTTAAACTCAGTCTGTATGATTTCAAAGCCAGAGTTCTTACAGAAAGATCCAATGGGGAAGGCAGATACGGACATATACTGATAAAATGCAATGTAG
The DNA here is from genome assembly GCF_003369695.1 of Bos indicus x Bos taurus. NCBI lineage: Eukaryota > Metazoa > Chordata > Mammalia > Artiodactyla > Bovidae > Bos > Bos indicus x Bos taurus. Next base: position 28,397,039 of record NC_040081.1, on the reverse strand, counting down.
GTTAGAACCCTTAATAAAGGTTGAATAAAATATCATAGAATCCCTGTAGACAGCATGTGATTCCACAAATGGATAAAATTACCATAAAGTCCTAAAACACAGAATGTTGTTAGTTTACTTGGGCATTTTTAACTACTGCATATTGCTATATACAAGGAACCCAGTCTTTGGAAGATTGCCAATTACAAAAAAATTCATTGTTTTGTCTTTGTGGCTTAAGTGAAAAATAACACATATGCATATCTACTTTTGTCCCCAGGACAAGATTTTGCTGTACACTCTTCATTCCTCAATTTGTAAAGCAAAGGGTATTTGCTAATTATGTGATAAACAAGCTTTCAAAAATAGCTGAGTTTTATTACTGTCTTTTATCAATTTTTTTCTTTGCTTTTGCCATCATTTAAAAATCAATATTAGATCATTTGATAAAATTTCAAGCTATATAGAATTATAGAATGTATAAAGTGAGAGAATTTTCAACATTTTGCTTTATCTTTTCAATTTCTTTGCCAGATGTGAGATTCCATCATAACCACTATATTTGAAACGTGTTTAAATCTTATTAGATAAAGTATTATCCAGAAAAAATAATTATATATTCCATACACAGTTAATGGGAACATATAATTTTACAACTAACTTCGAAAAATTGTGAGCAGTTATCAAGTAGAGAATATGCATAGTCTATAACTTTATTGCAGTTCAACTCTTTAGCATATATCTTGGAAAAATGCTTGGAAGTGTTTATCAAATGATATACACATATCACATGTATATGTGTGCATGTAGCAACTGAAAAAATTTTATTTTTCAGTTGCTAAGTCATGTCAAACTCTCTGCCACCTGATGAACTGCAGCACACCAGGCTTCTCATTCTTTCATATATTCCAGAGTTTGCTCAAACTTTTTCTAAGCAGCAAGCATCTTTCATGGCTGCAGTCACCATCCACACTGATTTTGGAGCACAAGAAAATAAATCTGCCACTGTTTCTACTTTTCACCTATTTGCCATGCAGTGTTGGATCAAATGCCATGATCTTCATATTTTGAATGTTGAGCTTTAAGCCAGCCTTTTCACTCTCTTCATTCACCTTCTTCAAAAGGCTCTTTGGGTCCTCTTCACTTTCTCTCAGTAGAGTGGTATCATCTGCATAACAGAGGTTGTTGATATTTCTCCCAGCAATCTTGATTCCAGCTTGTGAGTCATCCAGCCTGACATTTTGAAGGATGTACTCTGCATATCAGTTAAATAAGCAGGGTAACTATATACAGCCTTGACATACTCCTTTCCCAAGTTTGTACCAGTCCAATGGTCATGTCTGGTTCTAACTGTTGCTTCTTGACCTGCATACAGGTTTCTCAGGATACAGGTAAGGGGGTCTGGTATTCCCATCCCTTGAAGAATTTTCCACAGTTTTCTATGATCCTTATAGTGAAAGGCTTTAGCATAGTCAATGAAGCATTTGCAGATGTTTTCTTGGAATTGCCTTGCTTTTTCCATGATTCAGCAGATGTTGGCAATTTGATCTCTGGTTCCCCTGCATTTTCTAAATCCAGCTTGTACATCTGGAATTTCTCAGTTCTCATACTGCTGAAGCCTCATTTGAAGGATTTTGAGCATAATCTTGCTAGCATGTGAAATAAGTGCAACTGTTAAGTAATTTGAACTGTCTTTGTTATTGCCTTTCTTAGTCTTAATGTCTTTAATATTTAGTTCCCCAAGGAGGAAAAAATAGAAAGCAGGTGAAGAGGGGAGGAAGAACACTGCTCTTTGAACCCTGGAAATCATTCAGTTGGAGAAGGGCCTGCAATAATGTGAGAAGCCACAACAAAATGGCTGCTCATGTTTTTGTCTGCATCTCTGTAGCCAGAAGGGCCTTCTCTGGTGGCTCAGCAGTGAAGAATCCACCTGTAATGCAGGAGCTGCAGGAGACATGGGTTTGATCCCTGGGTTTGGAAGATGCTCTGGAGGAGGGCATGGCAATCCTCTTCAGTGTTCTTACCCAGAGAATCCCATGGACAGAGGAGCATGGCAGGCTACTCTTCATGGGGTCACAAAGAGTTGGACACAACTGAAGTGACTTAGCAGGCACCCATGCACTGTAGCCAGAAGCAACAATCAACAATCAGAACACACGTCCCCAGTATCTGGAAGGCTGAATCTTCTTATCCAGCCTTGCTTCCATAAGCTGTGTGTATGTTGATCCAGGCACAGGTGCATAGCTGCCCGCCTTGGGGCTGGGGCTGGGGAGTGGTTAGCATCTACTGTGCTAAGAGCTGAAACTGATCAGAAATAACTGCAACTGACTGTACAAGCCTTGTTCTAGAAGTTACAAGCCTTCAGTGCACCTCAAAGTTCCAAAATATTAATAGCTGAATCAGATTTTCTCATTTCAGGTGGATTCTTTACCACTGAGCCACATGGGAAGCCCAGTCTTCTCAAAATGCTTCCTCTTAAAAATCCATTACTGGCTAACAATTTCTATTAAAGATAAAATCCTTTGAAGCCTTACAATAGTAAATGCCCATCTTGTTAGCCTCATTTCATTTTTTCTGTTTTTATTTTTGTAGCCAAATCTGTCTTCTTTTTGTACCCAAATATATCAGTGCTATTCCCCATTTAACTTTGCATATGTTTCTCTCCTCTTCCTAAAAGTCTCTTCTCCAGTCCCTTTTACAGAAATAATACCTACTCATTCTTAAATCTCACCAAATTGTCCATTTTCAGGGAATTTCTCCAGACATATCACTCTTCATAATTTATGTACATACACATATACACATTGTTAAAGCTGCCTTTTGTTTTCTTTATACTATTCTTATTTCAAATTGCACATTTATTTGTATAATTAGTTAATTATTATATTTTTCCCTTCTGGATAGTTCAAGAAGAGCAAAGGCCATGCTTATGTTTGTTTTATGCACTAATTTCAGGGTCTAGAATAGTGTATGGCACACAGCAGTTATTCAGTTAACACCACACAGATCTCCCACTGCTTCAGTCATGAGACAGCTTCTGTATGGAAGGACTGACTTCCCCTTTTCTATTATAACCTGGAGTTAATTGTGTGACACTCTGTCTTGATCCACTCTGACTTCCTCATCCAAATAGTCCAACACACGGTGGTATTTTATTAATCTTCAGAAAACACTGCTGGGATCATGCCACTTTCTTGCTCAAATATCGTGTCTATGAATCAATGATTCCTCATTGACTCTACGATAATTCCCAGTTTTTGATATGTTGGTATGAAACTTGTTCTCTCTCACCAGACTAAATAGTCATTATCCACAAAACACTGAAATTGATTTGCTCTCTCCGGAGATTTCCTCTCACCACGTGTCTTGCTTGAGTTGCCTTCCAATATTCCTGCTAACCTCCTCCTTAGCCTTTACCCTCTCTGTGCCTTACATCACCACCCACCCGAATCTGTGATATGATTTCAGACCGCTGAAGTCCTGAGTTCTGCTCTCAGCATGCTGATATAAAGTGATGATTCTGCCTTCTGAATGCCTAATGCGCTCATCACATCTTCAGCAATTAATCATTTACTTCCGGTTCCTTCCCCTCCTAATGGGGCTTTCATTCTCATTGTGATCTATTACTGATATTTAGGTTTCTTCCTAATGTCTTGAACTTCCAAGTGGATAGATCATAAGCATTTTAAGAGCAGGAACTGCTTACGTTTCTTCGTATCCTCAAATGCACCCACCACAGTGGCTTTCCTATTATGTGTGCTCATAAATATTTTTATTTGATTTGATTTTACTGAAATTGTTCCAGGCTATGCAGACTGTATTCTGCACAATAATTGCTCCTTTTTTAAAATGAGCCATGTCATCTTTTGAGCACAGTATGAAAGTCAGTAACTAAATTGAGGCATCAGACAATTATGGCAAAAAGATGAGACATTTAAAAGCTGGGGATGGAAAAGGCAGATGAGTGAATATAGAACAAAAAGGAAAAATAAGATAGAAAACAAATGCATACCATTTATTTTATATAATAATTTCTTGTCAATCAATAGTAAATATAATTTTGGCCTGAAGAAGAAATAAATGGTGATAGAAAGGATTCAAATTTTCTGACCTTAAGTGGAAATAAAAGAAAAGAATATGGAGGCATGGCTTTTGCTTTTAAAGTTTGACCCTGGTTTTTTGTCATTAATGGTATAGTGGTCTTTCTTGGATCAGTTCCTGAATTGAAGTTAGTAGCAAGGATGTCATTAATCTATTTGTCTGTCCCTAACAAAGCACTGGTATACATTCAGCACAAATGAGGAATAAGACAGAAGTCCTCTCAAAGGTTGAGCTACATGTTAATTTCTAGAATTAAGACTCAAGGAAAAAATTTTTTCTGAGTTTTATGGGAATATATTCTATTGTTTGAAATATGACCCTTTTCCATTTTTCTTTCACATTTGTACTCTAACTCATGAAAGGATCATTATATAGTTTGATTAAAAACTTGTTTCCATAACCAAAGAAATAAAACAATATATTTTAAATACAGTTCTTCTAATAGTCTGCTGCTCAAAAAAAAAAAAAAAAAAACAACATAGGGACAAATACTAAGAGTAATAGGATAACATACACATACACACATATCATATACACACCACACACACACCTTATACACACACACACACACATATCATTGTTATTGCTGTTTAGTCGCTAAGTCGTGTCCAACTCTTTCTTGTGACCCTACGGTCTGTAGCCTAACAGGCTCTTCTTTCCATGGGATTTTCCAGGCAAAGAATACTGGAGTGGGTTGCCATTTCCTTCTCCAGGGAATCTTCCTGACCCAGGATCAAAATCGTGTCTCTTGCATTGACAGGTTGATTTCTTTACCATTGAGCCACCAGAGAAGCCAGTATATATATAATATATATATTATATATATATATAATTAATAAGCATTTATATGTAATTATTTACATGACTAAAACCATGTTTAAATATGACAAGTTTAAAATATTCCCATCTATTCTGACATGTTTAATCATAATGTCCTTTTTCAGTTACAATAGTTTAATCTTTTTAAACATTTTTTTTCTCTCCTTTGATTCATTCTGGCTGAATTAACTGACATTAGTTCCAAATAGTAGAGTGAAATATTAAAGGAATATGTTCAATTCAGTTCAGTTCAGTTCAGTCGCTCAGTCGTGTCCGACTCTTTGCGACCCCATGAATTGTAGCACGCCAGGCTTCCCTGTCCATCACCAACTCCCGGAGTTTACTCAAATTCACGTCCATCGAGTCGGTGATGCCATCCAGCCATCTCATCCTCTGTCGTCCCCTTCTCCTCCTGCCCACAATCCCTCCCAGCATCAGAGTCTTTCCAATGAGTCAACTCTTCGCAGGAGGTGGCCAAAGTATTGGAGTTTCAGCTTTAGCATCAGTCGTTCCAATGAACACCCAGGACTGATCTACTTTAGGATGGACTAGTTTGATCTCCTTGCAGTCCAAGGGACTCTCTTTTGAATATGCTGTCTAGGTTGGTCATAACTTTCCTTCGAAGGAGTAAGCGTCTTTTAATTTCCTGCCTGCAATCACCATCTGCAGTGATTTTGGAAGCCCAAAAAATAAAGTCTAACACTGTTTCCACTGTTTCCCCATCTATTTTCCATGAAGTGATGGGCCCAGATGCCATGATCTTAGTTTTCTGAATGTTGAGCTTTAAGCCAACTTTTTCACTCTCCTCTTTCACTTTCATCAAGAGGCTTTTGAGTTCCTCTTCACTTTCTGCCATAAGGGTGGTGTCATTTGCATATCTGAGGTTATTGACATTTCTCCCGGCTATCTTGATACCAGCTTGTGCTTCCTCCATCCCAGCGTTTCTCATGATGTACTCTGCATATAAGTTAACTAAGCAGGGTAACAATATACAGTTTTGACATATTCCTTTTCCTATTTGGAACCAGTCTGTTGTTCCATGTCCAGTTCTAACTGTAGCTTACTGACCTGCATATAATTTTCTCAAGAGGCAGGTCAGGTGGTCTGGTATTCCCATCTCTTTCAGAATTTTCCACAAGGAATATGTTAGCAGCTGATTAAAAATAGCCGATTTTTAAAGTAAAAGAATTTAATTGCTAAAAATGTAAAGTTCAGATCTTGTTGAATTATTAATATACCATTTTATTGATGGGCAGCACAAAAAACCCTCCTATCTGAAAGCGTATGGAAACCAAAAGACCTTGCGTTTTCCTGTTATGATGTTTTGCATTATTTCTCCTTTGTGGTCTCTTTCTAATATTCTAAATCCAGTCTCCTAAACACAGACACACACACACACACACACACACACACACACACACACACACTCCCTTGCCACTTACTTTCTCAGTATGAAAAAGGCATTTGGAAGCAACAACTCTTTTCTTCAGAATCTGTGACTGGAGATGAGGCCCAACTAATAACAAGTCCTTGTCCATGTGCACTGGTATCTTTGGCTTCAAGATCCATAGAAAGTGAAGTTGCTCAGTCGCGTCCGACTCTTTGTGACACCATGGACTGTAGCCTATCAGGCTTCTTCATCCATGGGATTTTCCAGGCAAGAGTACTGGAGTGGGTAATTCTCTGACAGAAAGAACAGAGTGTACAGTGTGCATTGATTCTTCGTGGCCACTTTCTGCTGTCCCTCTGACTACTGCCCTGATGTGAGCACCAGATGTCCTGAGTGAAATGGATCATGCATATACCATCGCCTGAAGACAGTCACTAGAGGTAAATGCAGAGAAGGTGATGGTGAGATGCTTAAAGGCTCATGAACCCCATCAGCAATGAGGACCAATATTTTGCCCTAGGGTTTCACAAGAAATCATTATAGAGTAAGTATATGACCCATAAAGTCTTATTGATCATCACATTGCTTTCTTGTAAGCCCTAATTATGTCTGATAAAAATGCAGTCTGGCAAATTCCCTAGAGAGATCAGATGGCATTTTTGAGTCTGAAGCTTCAAGGATACTTAACTGAAATATGGTTTTCCTACCTTCTATTTATTCAGCTGTTACTACCTATGTTTCATAAATTGAACATGACCAACTTTCATAAGTCCCTAGATTTTTACTTTCCTGACATTCCTCCTGTCTCCGTGGCCTTCCATGATATATTTTTCTTACAGAAATATGTGTTGTGCAGAATTGCCCTTAGTGTTGCCAGCAACCTTCTTCCTCCCACTCCAACGCATAATGATAAAACTTCAGTTTAAAATATAAATAATGTAGGACTGTGATCTTTCCATTATTCCAGAAATGAAATCATGGTAACTTGAGCATTTCTGAAGTCTGGGAACACTTCACATTAATCCATGTATGGGACAAGTAGTATCAATCTAGGAAAAAAGAATCTTTCATCTGTTTCAAATACAATTTAGAGCTATTAAACAACATGCAAATAGTATGTTGTTGCATACGACGGTATGAAAACTTTGAATGGAATGAAGAATAAAACATTATTTTGCATTAAATATCTTTTGAATTTGTTATACTATACAGAAGTTTACACTCAAAAATAAGATTTATTTCAGAACATGATCTTGACAGCCATACCTACAAATTAAGTCCTAGACAATCCTTTTCAGCTAATTTCACTGAATCATTAACTTTCTTTTAAACTAACCTTCCCCTAGGTGGCACCTGTTGGAAGACTTGAGCTTGCACTTGACATTCCATCTCTACCATCTTCTTTCTATTGATTATTCCTGGGATATTCTTTACTTTCAATCCTTTATTATTATCTGTATAGTTGTTGGTCATTTTCAAAGTTTGATTACAGAAACATAAAAAGAACATTACAAATTATTGGATGTTTGGAGGGTGTCCCACATCATGGTAGCTTTAGGGATGCAAGTATTAACTCTTCATGGTCCCTGTCTTGGTAAACTCACAATCTGATGGAAAAGCAACCAAAAATGTGATTTCAGTACATTGTGCCATATGAATTAATAGAGACACTCACAGGATTCCATGCAAGTGTAAAAGAAAGGCCTGTATCTCAGATTGAAGGATTAAGAAGTAAAAAATCAACAAACAAACAAACAAACAAGGTTTCCCTGGTTTCTGTTTTGAATGACAATTCAGAATTAAGCATGTGGAAAACAAAATGGTATTTGTTCCGGGCACAGAGAGAGGCATAAGCAATGATTGGAGAGACAAGAAACACTATGCCTCTTGCAAGTAAGTCCAGGCAGTGAGAACACTTCTTAAAGCATGGTCCCTGACCTGCACAATCAGCATCCTGAGACGCTGTTAGAAACACACATTCTGAGGCGACGTCTCACTCCTACAGAGTAGGTATTAGCAATTTGTGGTTGAACAAGTCTCCTGGGAATTTTGACCTGCACTAAACTTTAAGAACCACAGGGACAGAAATTAAGCATTATCTGAAATGGGGCCTAATTCTGTTTGTTACAAGGTGCCACTGAATGATTTTACCAATGGGTGTCACATGATTAGCTTTGAGACTTCAAAGAGACAAATATGGTGGTAGCACAAAAATGACATTATCATCTTCAGATTATCTTAGTATTATTTTATATGAAAGGTTGATTCCTCTAAATAAGATGAATGAATTCAGATGAATGTTCAGTTTGAGTCCCATGGTAGGAAGCTATTGCTTAAATGTAATGATATATGGCTGGTACTGCTTATCTTTTTATAAGAAAAATTCAAAGAGCAAATGAGTATGAACTGAAAATTTTTTCCAAAATGTTTGTGTTAATTTTAAAAAAGTATCTGTGATTTAAAAACTATGTAGACATTATTTGAATTAGTGAGGTGGTACTTGAGGCAGTGTTTTATACAGTTAATGCAATGTATCCTCACCAAGATTATTTTGAAGAATTAAATCCCTGAAATGATTTTAAACATGATATAGTTGTTATTTTGCAGCTGTTTATAATATCCAAATATGGTCGATATTGATTGTTGGAGTTTACAAATAAAAACAGTAAATCATAGCATAAGGCAGTGGTGGTAGAAAATAAAGATTGTTTTACAACCAAATTAAAGAACAAGAAATTTGTTTTTATTATTTTCTTTACAGATAAAATAATGCATATTTAATATTAGAGGCTTTAGTTATTAAGCCAATTTTTAATCCTTTGTTAATATTCAATGAAAAATTGTCCTCTCATAAATTCCCCTCACACAGTTTATCTTTGAGAATATTCTTCCCATTTATCCTAAATATAAATGTGTCCTAGACTAATATAAATAAGATTTTGGTCTCTATTAACCAATATTTCAATACCAGTAATTACTTAGCCAGCTCTACCAGTGTTTTTGGCATAACTTTATCTGATTTTTTAAAAATTTATTTATTCTAATTGGAGGCTAATTACTTTACAATATTGTATTGGTTTTGCCATACATCAACATGAATTCACCACGGGTGTACACTTGTTCCCTATCCTGACCCCTCCTCCCACATCCCTCCCCGTACCATCCCTCTGGGTCATCCCATTGCACCAGCCCCAAGCATCCTATATCCTGCATCGAACCTGGACTGGTGATTCGTATCTGATTTTTCAAAAGTCACTTTCAGAATCTTGTTTGTTACAAATAACAAAGCTGTTCCCATTTTGGCACCTGCAATGAAACTATCCTTAACCTGGAATCACAATTCACACCTAGAATGCCAATCTGAATCTGTTTAAACCATTCAAAACTGGATTTTCTATACAGTGATTTTTTTGTGTGTGAAATTGAATTTTCTACTTCAGTTTTTGGTTGTTTAATAAATGCAAAGGCCAAATAATGATGCTGGTTAAACACTTCCTTATAATTAAAGTATCAATGAGCTTTCACAGAAATTTAAACTATGTTTCCAGTATTTCTTTGAAAAATTTTACTCATAATTATATTTTTAATTATTCAATTTTGTACATTATAATTCACAATAAGGAGGTATAATTTAAAACTGTGTATAGAATAGAACCAATGGAGAAATTACAATGCGATATTGTTTTATTTTATATGCTAAATGGCATGATGATCCTAATAGTATAGAAATATCAGAGTGCAATATAAACATTATTTCATTTAATCCTCACAATCATACTGAGAGTGAAGTACTATGCTGTTTTGTCAATGAAATCACTGTGGTGCTAACAACTGAGTCTGCTTATTACAAGTCAAGGCAGAAGACTCAGGATTTCACTTTCCAAGGCCAATATTCACTTTCTCCTGCCACAACTTGAAAATGGTGCACAGTTCAAATGCTATATGACACACTTTTCTACTGTAAAGTTAAAGTTAACAAAAGTTTCTTCAACCAGATTTTCCCAATATATCAGCAGCATGTTTGTAAACTGTTTCCATAGAAATGTTAGCATTATATTGAGCTGGTTGTCATTTATTAGAGGGCTTTACATTCAGGAGCTCAATTCCAAGCATAAAAGTCACTATTTGGAAAGCCTCTGGCCCTACTTTTGCATCTAATATAGTTTCTGAAACACTGAAATAAATTGTGAGGACATATTACTTAATTATTGATACATATTAATGCTAACATTTGGGATAAATACAATCTGCATGGAAGTTAACACATATAAAACAGTAATCCATAATCTCTCATTCCATCTATATTTTGCTGTCCCTACTAATCAATATGACAATCTCATCTTCATTTATGACATACATACATACACATTCTCTATTTCTCTTATGCTCTCTCTAAATACATAGCCCACCAGGCCCCTCTATCCATGAATTCTCCAGGCAAGAATACTGGAGTGGGTAGCCATTTTCTTCTCCAGCGGATCTTCCCAATCCAGGGATCAAACCTTGGTGTCCTGCACTGCAGGCATTCTTTACCTTCTGAGGCACCAGAGGAAGTCCATATATGAATATACATACATACATATGTAACTTATTTACTTTGTCTTGGAACATATTCCTTTCTGCTTAGAAAAAAAGAGCAGCAATTCTTTTGGAGCCAGAAAACTCTGGGATAAATCCAAGACTCTGCCTCACATATTGATAATATCATTTCTGGTGAGTTAACAGGACTGAGCCTCAGTTTACTCATTTATACAACTAAGGCAACAATGCCTACCTACAGTGTTGTTAATGTTGAAAACCTATGTAAGAAACAAATACAATACTTGTTAGACGGCAGGTAAACGACACACGGTGGTCATAATAAAGGGCTTCCCGGGTGGCGCTAGTGGTAAAGAACCTGCCTGCCAATGCAGGAGACATAAGAGACATGGTTTTGATCCCTGGGTCAGGAGGACCCCCTGGAGGAGGGCATGGCAACCCACTCCAGTATTCTTGCCTGGAGAATCCCATGGACAGAGGAGCCTGATGGGCTACAGTCCATAGGGTCACAAAGAATCAGACATGGCTCAAATGACTTAGCACACAGAACACACCATCGTAATAAAGCAGCTATTATTTGGTGTTTTTTATCAAGGGTATCATAGACAGAGGTTTTGACATCACTTTCTAGGATCGGTTCCTTTGTTCCCACTAATGGTTCCATTAGGTTTTTGATATGACTTTGCGTTGCCCTTGCCACGTAACCTTGCATATCACCTGCTCTTCCTCTAGTCATGCCCAGCGAAAAGCTCTGCAAATGTTCCAGTTCTCTAAACAAGCTCATTTGTAAAGTGGGTTGCAGCAGGAGGAAGACAGCAATGGGGAGGAGACAAAGCACAGATTTATACCTACAGTGCCAACACCTCAGGGGCATCCTGAGGAGTACTTCCACTGAGTCGAGAATGTGCAGTTGGCATAGCAATATGAAAAGGCAGTGAGTGAGATCTGTCAGAGTGAAAAAGGACCAAATTTAGCAGGTCAAGGTTTATCAGTATGATTTCAAAGAAACATTTAGAAGAAAAGAGACATCCATCCATGTCTCTTTAAGTTAAGGGGCTTAACTCTCACATAGTACAGCTACTATAGCAGAACGGTAAACAAAAAATATAGTGTCACTTAACAGAGGCTGTATAAGTGATATGTACAAAATAGTAGCTAAAGTTAAAACAAAAAGCTCCAAGCAGAAGACTGCTTGCCAGTCATTTACTGGTGAATCAGGTACAGGGTCAGCCCTGACCCAGAACACGAGGCAAGGGGCACAGAAACGTAACTAGCAACATGCTTGACAGCAGAAACGTTTAAAAAATAATACTAAAAATGATGGAACTATGACAAGTGTTTTTCTTTGGAAAAGGCTCGGATGCTCTAATAACAGGCCTCCAAGAAATATTCACTCCATTTCCTGGACTGCAGGCCTGTTTCGTCTCAGAGTACAGCACCTGTGTGAAATGGCTGACTCTAGCTCAGTAGTTTTAAGACTAGTCACTTCTACTTCCCACTAAGGAAGATAAGCAAATCGCAGAGGATTTCTATGTTTCCCAAAGGATCGTCTTTCTTGGTAGCACAGGTTCACAAGGCACCACTCTGAACAGACACGACTTATTTTCTCTGGTAGTAGAAGAAAGGAGCAATATAATTTTCACAGAACATAAAGAAGATAGCAATTATTCACAGAATATAAATTATTGTAGAAAGCATTTCATAGATTTCTGTTTTACATTTTGAACATTCCTTCTAATGGCTCATTCGGCTTTCCCTCAGTAACAAGTAATCATACCTGCTGGCTAACTCAGAACATTCACAAAATCATCAGGATAACATTTTCCACTGGGGTTACATCTCAGTCCACTCTCTGTATTATGAGTGAAATTGGCACCTGGACAATTTCTTACAGTCTCAAGATTATACACAAACTAATTTACTCATTTGCCTCCTCTACCTGGGGAACAAACAAAATGCTGTTTTTTCTCTGCCCTCCAACCTGCCAGCGTCCTTCAGCACATTAATACAACCGTGATTCCTTTTTGTGGGCTGCTGTGACAATGTGACATTCTCTGTACACCTATGGCCTGCTTCTGTCCTGCTCTAGTCTGTTCTTTTTTTTTTTATTAACTATCATAGCACTTTGTCAGCAGGTCTTCTCTGTTAATAACACTGCCTCATACATCATCGTATCTGAACTATAAAGTAAACGTGTGATGTAGGTAGGGTGGGTCTCTCTACTCCCATTTTGGGGGTAAGGAAATACAGTTTTATAGAGCATAACTAATTTGCTCAAGATTATAGAGCTCATAAATGATGACATTAAAACTAAAGCTTAGGTTTTCTGTTTCTTTTCCAGCATCCGCTTTTATAGCTAATTACAATCTGCAACTATGTTAATTTTCACACAATATACAAAATAAAAATAAAACATCTTACTTAAATTTAAGGTCCTAGCTAGTTTGGAAGTTACACTAAAGCCATGGAAATTAGATTTGTAAAAATGCAATGCTAATTGTTTGCTCAGTTAACAAATGCAAAATGAATTGGAGAAAATAGAAATTTTAAAATGTTCACTAGTTCAACAAATGCTTGTTGTTTAGTAACTGGGGAGCCATTAAAATGAGATTATACTTCACAAAGGCTTATAAAATGAGAAAGAAAATGGAATTGAAATAAAAGAAAGGAAAAAAAGGAAGGAAGAAAGAAAACTAATATTTGTTGAGTCCCTACTGTGACGTACTCTCATTTACAGTACTGCATCTAATAGATAGAGTTACATTAAGAAGGGACTTCTTTGGGTGGAGAGGTAAGAGGGCATCTCAATCAGGTAACTTACAATTGGCCTGGGGTAGACTTCTATGAACGTGACATGTGTAGACTTCACTCAGGAGACTGCTTCAATGACATAAGGGATTCTGGATAATGATTATTAGGAAACAAGTTTGGTTAATTAGTGCAGGCTGAACTTGCTCAATTCTGAAAGAGATGGGAATATGAGACCACCTGACCTGCCTCTTGAGAAACCTGTATGCAGGTCAGGAAGCAACAGTTAGAACTGGATATGGAACAACAGACTGGTTCCAAATAGGAAAAGGAGTACATCAAGGCTGTATATTGTCACTCTGCTTATTTAACTTATATGCAGAGTACATCATGAGAAGCGCTGGGCTGGAAGAAGCACAAGCTGGAATCAAGACTGCCAGGAGAAATACCAATAACCTCAGATATGCAGATGACACCACCTTTATGGCAGAAAGTGAAGAAGAACTAAAAAGCCTCTTGATGAAAGTGAAAGAGGAAAGTTGGCTTAAAGCTCAACATTCAGAAAATGAAGATCATGGCATCCGGTACCATCACTTCATGGAAAATAGATGGGGAAACAGAGGAAACAGTGGCTGACTTTATTTTTCTGGGCTCCCAAATCACTGCAAATGGTGATTGCAGCCATGAAATTAAAAGATGCTTACTCCTTGGAAGGAAAGTTATGACCAACCTAGACAGCATATTAAAAAACAGAGACATTACTTTGCCAAAAAAGGTCCATCTAGTCAAGGCTATGGTTTTTCCAGTGGTCCTGTATGGATGTGAGAGTTAGACTATAAAGAAAGCTGAGTGCCAAAGAACTGATGCTTTTGAATTGTGGTGTTGCAGAAGACTCTTGAGAGTCCCTTGGACTGCAAGGAGGTCCAATCAGTCCATCCTAAAGGAGATCAGTTCTGGGTATTCATTGGATGTACTGATGTTGAAGCTGAAGCTCCAATACTTTGGCCACCTGATGCGAAGAGTTGACTCATTGGAAAAGACCCTGATGCTGGGAAAGATTGAAGGCAGAAGGAAAAGGGGATGACAGAAGATGAGATGATTGGATGGCATCACCGACTCAATGGACATGGGTTTGGGTAGACTCCAGGAGTTGGTGATGGACAGGGAGGCCTGGCGTGCTGCAGTTCATGGGTTCGCAAAGAGTCGGACACGACTGAGAGACTGAACTGAACTGAACTGAACTTGCTCATAATTAAAAAAAAAAAAGAGTTCTCTACCCGAGAGGTACATATTGTCTCTATCTGCACAGTGTCTGTTTCTCGCTTCTTCTGCTGTCAGCATCTTAAGAGTGGAGGAAAGTCCCTTTCTCACTCTCTATCCATGTGACCATATTCCCCTTTCAGCTTCAGGATAGGATTGAAAGTTGGAGGTTTCTGTTTATATACAAATTTTATTTCTCCATGGATGAACACAAATTTTTATTTTTGAAATTAATCTGCAAAATGGGCAACTATCAAAAAATTAGGAAAATTAGTATTTAGATTATGGAGAATCTTACCTGGCATATCTAAAATATGGGTGTTTATCCTTTAGTTAATAGGGAATTAATATTTTTATTATTGTTACTACTATCATTAACATTACTATTATTTCAGAATATGCTTTATGTGGGGAAATTAACATTTTATGTGGGGAAACTGTTTTATCTCCAATCTGACATCTTGTTTTCATCAGTTAGCTATTTCCATATATCAAACCACATTAAAAGCCTTAAAATACATACATTCACATGTGTGCATGCGTACTCAGACACAGACAGACACACACGCACACACTTTTATTTAGCTCATGAATCTGAAGGTCAAGAATTTGTATTGATCACAGAAATGTGACTGTTGTGGAGTGGTCTAGCCTGGAATTGGTTAATCCTAGCTTTTCTCAATCGACTATCTGCAGTCAACAGGTAGTTTTGCAATGCCTGACTAATTTCTGATGTCCTCAGGTAGGCCTTCTTTCCAGGGGGCCTGAAACCATTCAGGAGCTTTGCTGGAGCTGGCACACAGGGTGGCAGGCTTGCAAGAGTAGCAATAGGGCAAGATCCACTTTACAAACACCTTTCACGTCTGTTTCTAACATCTCCGCTACTGTTCCCATGGACTGAAGGAAATCATGAGGCCAAGCCTGGAGGGAGTGTGCAAAAAGCACTGCCAAACAGCCTGGACACAAGAAAATATGACTACATCTATCCACTGTACTTGCCTATATGGATTCCGAAATTATGGGACATCTGACTACAGATTTCCTCCAAGCAAGGCAGGTATGGGTAACTAGTACTCATTTAAGCTACTCTGGGCCTATGGCTCACTTCTGGCCTCAGAGAGTCCCTCTCAAAGCAATTATCATTTAATTTTGACTTATATTGCTAGAAATAGAAGTCGTCATTATTATTTGCATTTGTAAATTTGTACAAACGCTGAAACATTTCATATACAATAAGGTTTGAACTGAATGTAAAATACTTGACATTTTTGTTCAATATGTGCATACTAGTTTTGTTGATTATTTTAATAAAAGATCTAAAGAAACATTTCTCTAAAGAAAACATACAGATAGCCAAAAAAGCACTTGAAAAGATGCTCAACATCACTATTTCTTAGAGACATGCAAACCAAAAACTACATTAAGATATCACCTCACATGTGTCAGAATGGCCATTGTCAAAAAATCCACAAACAATAAATGCTGGAAAGGGTGTGGAGAAAAGCGAACCCTCCTACGCTGTTGGTGGGAACGTAAATTAGAACAGCCATTATGGAGAAATGTACGGATTACTTAAAAAATAGAGACCATATGACCCAGCAATCCCACTCTTGGAAATATATCTGGAGAAAAACCAATATTTGAAAGGATACATGAACCCCAATGTTCATTGCAACACTATCAACAATAGCCAGGACATGGATGAAGCTCAGATGTCCTTTGACGGAGGAATGAATAAAGATGCGGTACATATACACAATGAAATATTACTCAGCCATAAGAAGCAGAATAGTGCCATCTGTAGAGACTTGGATGAACCTAGAGACTGCCATCCAATGTGAAATAAGTTAGAAAGCCTTTTATAACTAAGTATCATATAATATTGCTTATATATGGAATCTAGAAAAATGGTATAGATGAGCTTATTGGCAAAGTAGAGATAGAGTCACAGATGTAGAAAACAAACTTATGGTTTGTTTATGGAAACAATTATGGAAACATATGAAAACATTACGGAAATGAGAATCAAATTTGGAAACTGGGATTGACATACATACATTACTATGTATAAAATAGACAACCAATGAAAACCTACTGTTTAGCACAGGGAACTCTACTCAGTGATCTGTAGTGACCTAAATGTGAAGTAAATCTATTAATAAGAAAGAGTGTATATATGTGTATCTATATTTATATATATTACATATATGTATATTTACAAAATAAATATTGTACAGCAGAAACTAACACAACAGCTATATTCCAAAAAAACATTTTTTCAAATTTCAAATAAGTTTCATTTGGTGAGGTTTAGAAATATCAGAATTACTGTCTCAGATTTTCACTACATCTGTTGATCATTCACACTGAGGAAAAGAAAGAGAAATTGTGATGGGAAATAATAATAAAAGTAACAAACATTTCATCTTGATTCCTATATACCCCATATGCTACTGAGCCCTTAACAGGAATCATCTTCCCTCATCAGGATGACTAAATGAGGTATCAGCTTGCACAAAATGCTAAGTTTTGTAGTACAAATATTTATTGAAACATATTATTTAACTGTACATTAAAATTTAACTAATAATAATATATATACTTTCTCTCAAAGTTTCTGCTGTTCATATTATTAGTTCTAATTATGCTCTATTTAATTTTGCTGTTCAATAATAAAATGTTTTTCTTAAAAAACTTTAGATAGGAATGATCAAATTTAACTTACAGACAATATATTATTCCCTAAATATATATGTTGCATTCTACTTATTTTTAAAATAGGTACCTATTTTAAAACGCTCTTCTTAAAATGCAACTTGGAGACTTCTTTTTTAACATACCTACCCAGGAATTTTTCTTGCCTTTTCCCACAGTGGTAGGTGTTTCTCAATCCTAACTTAAAAGTCTTATAGTTAAAATTATTTCTGTTGAAATAACTTATTTAAAAAAAAATCTGTACAAAATTAAAAGTCAGTTTTTCAGTTTCCTTAGGGCCTGAAAAGAAAATTAGCCTAATGAGTAAGAATTAGAAGGAGACATTTCAGGATTCTTGTAATGGCGTACAGAGTGGAGACCTGGCATTAGCTCGTTGGGCGCTTACTCTCAGGGCAGGGACCTGTTCTCTCTTAATCAGCTTTTGCATGAATTACCTCAGGCACTTTTTGCATTCAGTCTTTCTCTTTCCTTTTCCCTTGTGTTCTTAACAATTTGCTCTGGGTATTTTCAGTATGACATACAACTGCTGCTGATGATAATGAGAACTATTCACCTACTTTCTCCCTTCCTGGAGACTGAAAAACCTTCCTGGGAGACTGTAACTGGAAGAATGATGACACAGGAGAAAGCTGGGGAAGCTGGACATGGGCAAAATGTGATTAGCACAGTATATGCTCGTCAGACCTAGGGGAACAAAATGTTTTTTCACCCTCTGCTGGCTCTGCTGCCTTGGACCAGGTGGCTGCTGGGTATACCACACATGCCTCTCAAAAGTACACCTTCTTAATTAGTTATAGGTGACTGACTCAAATGAGCTGGGGGGTTAAATCAGACCTCCTTCATATTTCGTGTTTTGTGCTGGAGACAGAATAGACTATAATCCTTAAATGGAATTTCTCAGGGCCACTGTGAATATCAAGATTCTCTTGAATTTTCTCTTGTCAACCAAATTGGAAATTAATTAATTAGCAATGAGAATTTAAGGCAGTCTACATTTAAGATTATTGGATGATTCTGTTTCATGGTACGTATTAAATATTTACTGTGACCACAGCAACAAAGCACTGGTGGGAAGATTTCAAAGCTAACAGAAGACAAATTTCCTCTTTTCAAGGTCTGTTTAGACAGTCTTCAAGGAGCGATTACAACAGAAGAAGTGGAAAACACAGCTATGAGATTAAGAAACCAGGCAACTGCAAAAATAGTGAGATGAAAATGCAACAAAACATCACAACTTTATGAGCTATACACTCATGTGTATATGTGTGAGTCTTTGAGTTAGATTTTATTTTATGAAAAAGTTGCTTCTTAGTTCACTATTGAAAGGTTTCTATTTATTAGAAAAGAGAACATAAAATTCATGAAGATAATAACTCTTCATGCTGCTCTTTAGTCATTAAATTATATACGAGTCTTTGCAGCTCCATGGTGGAACTGTAGCCCACCAGGCTTCTCTGTCCATGGTATTTCCCAGACAAGAATACTGGAGTGGGTTGTCATTTCCTTCTCCAAAATGACTCTAGAAAAAGTAATTTCTTTCACAAAGTTATTCTAACAAATATTTAAAAACTTAACTCAAAAATTTCCCCTAATGATCGGCTTGCTCCTCCTCGTCCTATCCATTCTCTTCAATAGTATCACTGATAACAACTTGTCTAAACCTTGAACCTTATGATTACATCTGATTCTCCTTCACCCTTATATTCTATATCAGCCAGAGACCATGTTATCATTCTAGCCAACTCTGCACCTTCAAAAGCCTCTGGCAACCACCCCCTCCTCTCCATCTCTATTATTCTATTTTTCAGCCTCTACCTGTGTGACAGGAACAATTGAAATGGCCTTTCTGCACTTGATCCTTTGCTGTTGAAGCCATATTCTACTTTGCTAAGGCCATGATCTTTAAAAAAAAAATCGTGGTGAATTTCTACTCCTTGTAGAAAAATACAGTATATGTTGAACAATGGAAACTTAACATTTATACAGGCTCTGAACTAAGAATATCCTGAGAAAGAATTTTAGACAATTCAATATTAGAAAAACTACTTTGCCAAAGGCACAAAGTAAGTAAGAGAAGAGCTAATATTTGTTTAGCTCTATCTGCCTGACCTCAAAGCAAAGCTCTGGCCTATCTTTCGTGCCTCACTACATCACCACTCATCGCAGTCCCTCCACTCCTAGCATACTGGAATCTCACTGTCTCTCTCCAACCTACACTTCCTATTAATCTGTCTCATCCCTACCCATCTCTGGAAAGTGAAATCAAGTGGATCTTCATATCCTCAGCTTCCCCCAAAACTCCTCCCCCAAGAAAAAGTATCTAATTATGCATTTGCATTTCCATAACATTTCATATATCCCTAAATTGAGCAAGTTTTAGATTATGTCATAGTTATTTGGTTATTTATTCATCCCATTCTTTAGGCTGCATGTACTTTGAGACCTGGAACCATAGAGCACTATTTTCTAATATCCACGGCACCTAACATAATTCATATTCATATTAGAACTTCAATAAATGCATTTTGAATTAAAGTACTTTATTAATTATAGAGTGATCACATTAAAATTGCCTTATGTAAGAAGACTGAGAAAGGCATTTCCTGTGAATTGCATGAAGAAATTGTGTTTCTTTTTAAATTGTAGAGTCCTCAGTACTTAGCAAATACAGATCTATATGTATTTATTATTATCTATATACAGATACATAAATGTCTCTATATTATGTAAACATATGCATATGTTAAAATACATTTAAACATACACAGTGTAGTTGTGCATATAATAAATATCTTTTTTATTCAGTCAATTATCAGAAAGACTGCAGTTAACTTGAACAACTGCTTTCATTACATCCAATCCTTAACCTGGAATATTAATTTTTAGAGCCAGTGCATACACTTTAGCAATAATCCATTAAGGGATTATTAAGGGAATAATAATCCAAGGGGAAAAAAATCCAAAGCTTGGGAATAAGTTTTTAAAAATCATATCCATAATGAAGTTTGACTCCAAGAAATATAGTTTTGTTTGACCAGTTTACCATTGATTAGGGACTAATTTACAAAATTATATATTAATTTATAAATAAATGATAGGTAGTAAATAATTTCCATTTATCAATGATTCAAATAAATTTTATCCACCTGAAAGATCAATCCAAATCTTACAGTTTGCTGTCCTTAATATATTGACCAGTTTTATATCCATCTGCACAAATTTGTTCAAGCATTCTTTTTTTCCCACAGATTTTACATGAGTCTCACTTATCCTCTTCTGAATTGTGGTATTTAGCTAATTAATGACTGAAAAGATGATTAACATTATTAATCATCATGAGAATGCAAATCAAAACTATAATGAGGTATCACTTCACACCCGTTAGAGTAGCTAGTATCAGAAAGACAAGCAATAAGTGTTGGGAGGATGTGGATAAAAAAGAATCTCTGGTGCACTGTTAGTGGGATTATAAATTGGTATAGTCCCTGTGGAAAACAGTATGGCGGTCCTCAAAATAGAAGTACTATATGATCCAGCAATTTCAGTTCTGGGTATTTTTCCAAAGAAAACAGAGATACCAAATCAAAATAATACATGTGCTCTATATTCATTGTACATCATTTAAAACAGTAAATACATGGAAGCAATCTAAGTCTCTACCAATAGATAAATGGACAAAGAAAATGCATTTTACACACACATACACACACACACACACACTCTTACATATATACATATATACAATGGAGTATTATTCAGTCAAAAAAATGAAATCTTGCTATTAGTGACAACAAGGATGGACTTTGAGGGCATTCCTTTAAATGAAATAAGTCAAACAGAGAAAGACAAAAACTGGATCATCTCACTTATATGTGGAATCTTAAAAAAAAAATGAATATCATAAATACAGAGATCAGGTTGATGGTTGTTACCAATGGCAAGGGTTATGGTGTGGCTGAAATGCAAGAAGGGGGTCAAAAGGTACAAAAATTGAGTGTGGTAGGCAGAATAATGATCCCCTCAAACCATTCATACCCTGATCCATATGATTTCTGAATGTTATCTTACATGGCAAAAGGAATTTTGCCAATGCTTTTAAAAGTTACAGAATTTGCGATGAAGAGATTATCGCGGATTATCTACATAGGCCCAAACATATAAGTTCTTAAAAGCAGAGGGCTGTTCCTAGTGTGGTCGGAAAGAGAGATTTGACATTAGAATAAGGTAGAAAATACTGTGACAAGAAGGACTCAGTGCCCTATTGCTGGTTCTCGGTGAAAAATTGAAGACTCACTCTTGATGCTAAGGGTAGTCTCCACCTCACAGCCAACAACAACAACAAAAAACATAGTGACCTCAGTCTGTAGCCAATAGAATAGAATTCAGAACTGAATTCTGCCAATAACCCAAATGAGCAGGAGACAGACTTTCCTCTTGAACCTTCAGAAATGAACACAGCTGCGCTGGCTTCATGGTTTTGCCCAGTGAGACTCCTGCTGAACTTCTGTCCTACAGAACAGTGTAATAATTAACTTGCCTTGCTTTAAGCCACTAAATTCAAATGGTAATCCATTAAAGCAGCAGGTGAAAACTAATACAGCGAGTTTTAAAATCTTTGTTGTTCATCTATATTTGTGCAAGTCAATTTTTAAACTTTTTTGAAAATTATACTTTGATAATTATGATGTCTCCTTGAGTGTCTATGCCCATTTTGGGAATGACTTAAGTGAGCCTCTGAATTATGGATTGAGAAATACTACTTGTCTCCTCTATCTGTCTTAGAAATGAATGATCTTCTCCAACAAAATCCTTCTGTTTAAGGCAAACATTCTATGATTTGAAGGTCTTCCAAAGGTGATTTATTTCTGAAAATTGGCTGGTATGGAATATCCCTTAGAACCTATAAAATATCTCTTGGTTGAGCATCACAATTTTATATGCTTGGAGAAAAAAAGAAAATCCCTTTGTTAGAGACTTTTTAGTCTGAGAAGACAATATATCTATTAAATTAAAACAAATTCTAAGCTGAGTGAAATTTAAGAAATAGCCTAAGATCCATTTAGAAAATAAATTGAAGAAAGCCATTTCTGAAACAGAAGGATGGTGACAACTTTGGGAGATGCTAGAAGTATTGATAAGATTCTAAAAGGCAGTGTGAATGATTTTATCTGACTTCCTCCTCCACTCTATGGGGAAGTACTTTACTGTCTTAGGTAAGTAACAGGATACAAGTTATGGAAATTAAGAATTAAGAAACTAAAGACCTATATATAGAAAACTATAAAACACTGGTGAAAGAAATCAAAGAGGACACTAATAGATGGAGAAATATACCATGTTCATGGATTGGAAGAATCAATATAGTGAAAATGAGTATACTACCCAAAGCAATTTATAGATTCAATGCAATCCCTATCAAGCTACCAACAGTATTCTTCACAGAGCTAGAACAAATAATTTCACAATTTGTATGGAAATACAAAAAACCTCGAATAGCCAAAGCGATCTTGAGAAAGAAGAATGGAACTGGAGGAATCAACCTACCTGACTTCAGGCTCTACTACAAAGCCACAGTTATCAAGACAGTATGGTACTGGCACAAAGACAGAAATATAGATCAATGGAACAAAATAGAAAGCCCAGAGATAAATCCACGCACATATGGACACCTTATCTTTGACAAAGGAGGCAAGAATATACAATGGATTAAAGACAACCTCTTTAACAAGTGGTGCTGGGAAAACTGGTCAACCACTTGTAAAAGAATGAAACTAGACCACTTTCTAACACCATACACAAAAATAAACTCAAAATGGATTAAAGATCTAAACGTAAGACCAGAAACTATAAAACTCCTAGAGGAGAACATAGGCAAAACACTCTCTGACATACATCACAGCAGGATCCCCTATGACCCACCTCCCAGAATATTGGAAATAAAAGCAAAAATAAACAAATGGGACCTAATTAACCTTAAAAGCTTCTGCACATCAAAGGAAACTATTAGCAAGGTGAAAAGACAGCCTTCAGAATGGGAGAAAATAATAGCAAATGAAGCAACGGACAAACAACTAATCTCAAAAATATACAAGCAACTCCTACAGCTCAACTCCAGAAAAATAAATGACCCAATCAAAAAATGGGCCAAAGAACTAAATAGACATTTCTCCAAAGAAGACATACAGATGGCTAACAAACACATGAAAAGATGCTCAATATCACTCCTTATCAGAGAAATGCAAATCAAAACCACTATGAGGTACCATTTCACACCAGTCAGAATGGCTGCGATCCAAAAGTCTACAAATAATAAATGCTGGAGAGGGTGTGGAGAAAAGGGAACCCTCTTACACTGTTGGTGGGAATGCAAACTAGTACAGCCACTATGGAGAACAGTGTGGAGATTCCTTAAAAAACTGGAAATAGAACTGACTTATGATCCAGCAATCCCACTGCTAGGCATACACACTGAGGAAACCAGAAGGGAAAGAGACACGTGTACCCCAATGTTCATTGCAGCACTGTTTATAATAGCCAGGACATGGAAGTAACCTAGATGTCCATCAGCAGATGAATGGATAAGAAAGCAGTGGTACATATACACAATGGAGTATTACTCAGCCATTAAAAAGAATACATTTGAATCAGTTCTAATGAGGTGGATGAAACTGGAGCCTATTATACAGAGCGAAGTAAGCCAGAAGGAAAAACATCAATACAGTATACTAACGCATATATATGGAATTTAGAAATATGGTAACAATAACCCGGTGTACGAGACAGCAAAAGAGACGCTGATGTATAAAACAGTCTTATGGACTCTGTGGGAGAGGGAGAGGGTGGGAAGATTTGGGAGAATGACATTGAAACATGTAAAATATCATGTAAGAAACGAGTTGCCAGTCCAGGTTCGATGCACGATACTGGATGCTTGGGGCTGGTGCACTGGGATGACCCAGGGGGATGGTGTGGGGAGGCGGGGGGGAGGAGGGTTCAGGATGGGGAACACATGTATACCTGTGGTGGATTCATTTTGATATTTGGCAAAACTAATACAATTATGTAAAGTTTAAAAATAAAATAAAATTAAAAAAAAAAAAAGAAAAATCTCAAAAAAAAAAAAAAGAATTCTTTGTGTCTTATTTTAATTGGCTGAAAAAGAGTTAAGAAATATCAGCCAATGTTTATAAACAACTGTTCACTGATAAAAGGTATATAATTTCAACCAACCTTCGATCTTTAAGATGGAAAAATACCCTTAGAATATTTGGATAATTCATCAAAAGTAGACAGCTATTTACATTCTACTGTTCACTCTCCTTAGAATATATGAACTAAATCTTTAATAGGAAATTCATTTCACATAAAGAATTATCGTGAAACAAATTATAAATGGTTATCTTTTTTTTTTTTTTCTTGTATTTCCTTGGGGAAAATGTCTTTTACGAAAATGCCATTTTCCAAAAATGTCTTTTATTAAGTGTTCCATCTTCCTATGGACAGACAGAATGTAAACACATACACACACACATTTATATTAATCTACAACTTCCTATATGGGCTTCCCCAGTGGCTCAGCAGTAAAGAATCTGCCTGCAAGGCAGTGGCCATGGGAGACACAGGTCGGATCGCTGGCTCAGGAAGGTACCCTAGAGAAAGGCATGGCAACCCACTCCAGTATTCTTGCCTTGAGAACCCCATGGTCAGAGGAGCCAGGTGGGCTATAGTCCATAGGATCACAAAGAGATGGACAAGGCCGAGTGACTGAGTATGCACACAAACCTTTACAGGCAGCACTAGTGGTAAAGAATCTGCCCACCAATGGAGTCAATGGAAGAGACACAGTTTCGATCCCTTGCTCAGGATGATCTTCTGGAGAAGGAAATAGCAACCTGCTGCAGCATTTTTACCTGGAAAATCCCAAGGACAGAGGAGTTGGTGGGCTATGGCCCATGGGGTTGCAAAGAGTCAGACATGACTGAGTAACTGAACACAGCACACTGCCTAGTGCTAAAAAAAATCAATCTACATTAATAAAGAACGTACAGGTTGCTTATATATTTGAACAATTACACAAGATGCTTCTCAGTGAAGAAATGTATAAAAGCATGGTTATGTAAAGGTATTCTGTTTTACTTAATGTTAAGTAATAGTTTGGAAAGAAATGAAATTTATGAATTGTTTGAGCAGTACTTTGTATGTTGCATAGGAAATTCTTTTAATTCTTAATTCTTAATTAAATCTTTTAATTTAAATTTAATTTAATTTTAAATTAAAATTTTGATTTAAAATCTTTTAATTCTTAATTAATTTAATTCTTTAATTCTTAATGGCTTAATTCTTTTAAGCTATTTGGAAAAATGAATTCACCATTCATTGAAAAAAGGAAATAGAAGGGGAACATTATTTTATTTTAACTAACACAACAAGAACTTTTTTAATAAAGAGATCTCCATCTCAAGTTTTGTCCTTTAAAAATAATGTACCATGATTTATTCCAGTGAGTTTAAAATTAAAGTGTAAGTTATTGTTCTTGAGTAAATACTGACAATGAAGCACATTTTATTTCCATTTTTCATCACTCTGACTATACTCACATGGCATACTGATCTTTGTATTTATTTTTCCAAGGTAAAATGTAATCATAGTCCAAAAGGAAAAATTACATATTTCAATTTTATGAGATTTATACATTTCAAACAATTGAAGTTTTCCTTTAGACAATACTTTAACTAAAAAAAAAGTCAAAACTTTAACTTTGAGTAGAAGACTCTACACATGGACATCACCAGATGGTCAACACCAAAATCAGATTGATTATATTCTTTGCAGCCAAAGATGGAGAAGCTCTATACAGTCAGCAAAAATAAGACTGGGAGCTGACTGTTGCTCAGATCATGAGCTCCTTATAGCCAAATTCAGACTTAAGTTGAAGAAAGTAGGGAAAACCACTAGACCATTCAGGAACGACCTAAATCAAATCCCTTATAATTATATAGTGGAAGTGAGAAATAGATTTAAGGGCCTAGATCTGATAGATAGAGTGCCTGATGAACTATGGACTGAGGTTCGTGACATTGTACAGGAGACAGGGATCAAGACCATCCCTATGGAAAAGAAATGCAAAAAAGCAAAATGGCTGTCTGGGGAGGCCTTACAAATAGCTGTGAAAAGAAGAGAAGCAAAAAGCAAAGGAGAAAAGGAAAGATATAAGCATCTGAATGCAGAGTTCCAAAGAATAGCAAGAAGAGATAAGAAAGCCTTCCTCAGCAATCAATGCATAGAAATAGAGGAAAACAACAGAATGGGAAAGACTAGAGATCTCTTCTAGAAAATTAGAGATACCAAGGAAACATTTCATGCAAAGATGGGCTCAATAAAGGACAGAAATGGTATGGACCTAACAGAAGCAGAAGATATTAAGAAGGGGTGGCAAGAATACACAGAAGAACTGTACAAAAAAGATCATCACGACCCAGATAATCATGGTGGTGTGATCACTGACCTAGAGCCAGACATCCTGGAATGTGAAGTCAAGTGGACTTTAGAAAACATCACTATGAACAAAGCTAGTGGAGGTGATGGAATTCCAGTTGAGCTATTTCAAATCCTGAAAGATGATACTGTGAAGTGCTGCACTCAATATGCCAGCAAATTTGGAAAACTCAGCAGTGGCTACGGGACTGGAAAAGGTCAGTTTTCATTCCAATCCCAAAGAAAGGCAATGCCAAAGAATGCTCAAACTACCGCACAATTGCACTCATCTCACACACTAGTAAAGTAATGCTTAAAATTCTCAAAGCCAGGCTTCAGCAATACACGAACCATGAACTTCCAGATGTTCAACCTGGTTTTAGAAAAGGCAGAGGAATTAGAGATCAAATTGCCAACATCCGCTGGATCATAGAAAAAGCAAGAGAGTTCCAGAAAAACATCTATTTCTGCTTTCTTGACTATGCCAAAGCCTTTGACTGTGTGGATCACAATAAAATGTGGAAAATTCTGAAAGAGATGGGAATACCAGACTACCTGACCTGCCTCTTGAGAAACCTGTCTGCAGGTCAGGAAGCAACAGTTAGAACTGGACATGGAACAACAGACTGGTTCCAAATAGGAAAAGGAGTACGTCAAGGCTGTATATTGTCACCCTGCTTATTTAACGTCTATGCAGAGTACATCATGAGAAATGCTGGGCTGGAAGAAGCACAAGCTGGAATCAAGATTGCCATGAGAAATGTCAATAACCTCAGATATGCAGATGACACCACCCTAATGGCAGAAAGTGAAGAGGAACTCAAAAGCCTCCTGATGAAAGTGAAAGTGGAGAGTGAAAAAGTTGGCTTAAAGCTCAACATTCAGAAAACGAATTTTAATCCAATGGAAGACTTCTCGATACCACCCCACTTAGGATGTGGCCCTGGAGTGAACTTTGTGCCTGGCCCCGTGCCTCCTCCAGTCCCCAGCCCTGTCCGCCATGGTCAGCACCAGGGCTTGGCTGTCCACCAGGGGATGTCACGCTGTGTTCACAACAGCCCGTACCATGTGCCGAGGATGGGGGCGCCCTGCAGGCAGCATCCAAGACACTCAGACAGGCTGATCCACACATACAAACTGGATAGACGACCTCATGCCCATTCGGGTACATGGCCGGGGTAGACTGGTTCTTGCGTTTGGGCTGTGTGTGCCAGTGGCCCTGCAGTGCCTGTTTGCTACACCAGGTGTTGGCGTGGCACCTGCTATGCCTGACGTTGTTGTACATTGCTGTCACCAATAAAGGCATGGAAAAACAAACAAACAAAAAAAATGGCATCTGGTCTGATCACTTCATGGGAAATAGATGGGGAAACAGTGGAAACAGTTGTCAGACCTTATTTTGGGGGGCTCCAAAATCACTGCAGATGGTGATTGCAGCCATGAAACTAAAAGATGCTTACTCCTTGGAAGGAAAGTTATGACCAACCTACATAGCATATTGAAAAGCAGAGGCATTACTTGGCCAACAAAGGTCCATCTAGTCAAGGCTATCGTTTTTCCAGTGGTCATATATGGATGCGAGAGTTGGACTGTGAAGAAAGCTGAGTCCCAAAGAATTGATGCTTTTGAACTGTGGTGTTGGAGAAGACTCTTGAGAGTCCCTTGGACTGCAAGGAAATCCAACCAGTCCATTCTGAAGGAGATCAGCCCTTGGATTTCTTTAGAAGGCTGATGCTAAAGCTGAAACTCCAGTACTTTGGCCACCTCATGCAAAGAGTTGACTCATTGGAAAAGACTCTGTTGCTGGGAGGGACTGGGGGCAGGAGGAAAAGGGGACAACAGAGGATGAGATGGCTGGATGGCATCACCGACTTGATGGACGTGAGTTTGAGTGAACTTGGGGAGATGGTGATGGACAGGGAGGCCTGGTGTGCTGCGATTCATGGGATCACAGATTCGGACACGACTGAGCGACTGAACTGAACTGAACTGAATGGAATATTTCTTTAAAATACTGTCTTGTCTGTGGTTTGGTTTCATATCTATAACTCAGAAGTAATAAAGTTTCTCAGCATAGACCATGGGGGAAAACCCGGATTTAATCTGATTGTAAGTTTAGACAATTATAGCCTCTCTTCCCTATATTCCTGCCAATCTATTATCCCTAACACAGAAAAATCCCTCTTTTCCACTGCCTCAGAATACATTAATGATTTAGAACATTAATGAGAGATATAAAGATGAAACGAACTGGAGAAAGGACAAAATAGAAAGAGAGAGAGATAAAATGAGTGTATGCATTAGAGAGCAAGAGAAGCTTTGACCTTCAGAATTTTCTTCTTGGGTTCAAAGACAGCAGAAATAACTTTTAGTGATTAGCTCTAATATATCAATTTAGAATGTAACATTCACATAAATGTGACTGAAAAATTAGCACTAGAAGAAAATGTGTCTACTCTGTAGGACATATGACAAAAGAACAAAATTATTTTTAAATTAATAAAGAAAATTAAAGAATAAAACACTTCTGGGAAACACTCTTTATGTACAGAAAAGCCTTTAAATTATATACAGTAGGCAGACAGATGACATTATATGAATTTCAACTGGTGCTAGTTAATGACTAGATATCATTTAATTTTTATACAATAATCCTAAAAAAGGGCAAATTAATTCTTTCTTCTGTTTAATAATTGCTTTGGTCTGAGTTCATGTATAATATCATTTACCAAACACACATGTAAAAATAATTATTATTAGTTTTCAAGAAAATTATTCAATAGATTGTGTAGTATGCCATTAATTGAAGGTATATTTCTCAAGATACACAAAGATGCCTCCATGTGATTCAGTCAAACACAAATCTATCTAATGATATGTATGAGATAAGAGAATTGGTGTGTCAGCATTTTCAATTTAATTGAAAAGCTTCAGATTGCCATTACCTCTATGCCAAATAACATACATTATTCCTCAGATGATAGACAAACATAAGTCTAATCATTTTATTTCTGTGCATGCACTGTAGAAGAATTCATAAGAGAAATTGTTGCTCTGTGTTTCATCATCCTTTCCTGACCCATTTGAAAACCATTAACTTCCAAGAAATTGAAACAAAGAATCAATGGATATGGGCACAAAGTATATCTGAAGCACTGTTACTGAGCTCTTCCACTTTGCTTCCCAAAAGGAAACTGATTTAACAAATAAATTTTCCATAGAAGAAAATGCTGCAAGTTTAAAATATACTTAATCTGCCTGAAACATGACTGGGCTGAGTTCTGGTAATAAAAACATAAAGAAGTCTGAATTTGGTTCTGCCAGTGTTTGTCTACAGCTGGCAAGAGCCAAGAGTAAGTAATATAAGTAGGTCATATATATAAAACACTTACATAAGCTTTACATCCCCATAAAAAAGCCTATTGGGTAGGATCCTTCTCCACATTTTATTGATGAGCAAACTGAAGCTGGGGCTTCCCTGGTGGTTCAGTGATAAAGAATCCACCTGCCAATGCAGGAGACATGAGTTCGATCCCTGGGTTGGAAAATTCCCTGGAGAAGGACATGATAACCCACTCCAGCATTCTTGCCTGGGAAATCCCATGGGCAGAGGAGCTGACGGGCTACAGTCCACGTGGTTGCAACAGTTAGACAAGGCTTAGCTTGTCTAAAACAACAAGAGCAAACTGAAGATGAGCCAGGCAGAGTAACTTGCCCAGGATTACAGAATACATAGATGGAAGGGACAGGGCCAGACCTGACCTGTTCCATCTTTTATACTGAACTATCACACTAAAGGACTATCACCAAGTTCAAATTTATTGACTCTGCAACTGGTACTCTCATGGAAATGACTGTGTTTATTTGTTTGTTTGTTTTTTTTTTAGGTATGACTGGGAAAGATGTGTGGAAGAAATACAAATTCAAGGACATGCTAAAAGATGAAATTCAAATGGGATTTGGGGATAATTTTTGGATTTTATTTATTTGTGCTATTATTGGCTTCCCTGGAGGCTCAGCAATAAAGACTCTGCCTTTGATGCAGGGTGTATCAGGAGACTGGGTTTGATCTCTAGTTTCAGGAAGATCCCCTGGAGAAGGGCATGGCAACCCATTACAGTGTTCTCTCCTGGAGAATCCCATGGACAGAGAAGCCTGGCAGGCTATAGTCCATGGGGTCGTAATGAGTTGGACACGACTGAAGTGACTTAGCACATGAGCACATCCACAGGAAATAGTGCCATTGTTTCGTAGAAATCAACAGAATGTTAAGAACTATTTTTAAGGTTCCATTTCTCTTAAATAAAATCCCTGCCAAAATAATAGTAAAGTCAGTCCCATGGTTTTAATATATTCATTCAATGTTTCAGTTATATTTCACTTGAACTGCATATCCATAGAAATCATGCACCTTTTTCTGCCACCTAATGATTAAGCATATTCAAGTGAACTGACAAAAAGCAGCACTACATGTAGGTGAGAAAGCTGAGATACTTGAGATACATGCCATCAAAACACTCATAATCAAGTAGAGGAAATAAAACATGTCCTAACATCTATTGTAGAAGATAGACTATGGGAAGATAGACTGTGTCAGGCAGATGAAGTCCACTGCAGATGGTGATTGCAGCCATGAAATTAAAAGACACTTACTCCTTGGAAGGAAAGCTATGACCAACCTAGACAGCATATTCAAAAGTAGAGACATTACTTTATCAACAAAGGTCCATCTAGTCAAGGCTATGGTTTTTCCAGTGGTCATGTATGGATGTGTGAGTTGGACTATAAAGAAAGCTGAGTGCAGAAGAATTGATACTTTTGAACTGTGGTGTTGGAGAAGACTCTTGAGAGTCCCTTGGACTGCAAGGAGGTCCAACCAGTCCATCCTAAAGGAGATCAGTCCTGGGTGTTCAATGGAAGGACTGATGTTGAAGCTGGAACTCCAATATTTTGGCCATATGATGCAAAATGATGACTCATTTGGAAAGACCCTGATGTTGGGAAGGATTGAGGGCAGGAGGAGAAGGGGATGACAGAGGATGAGATAGTTAGATGGCATCACCGACTCAATGGACATGTTTGAGTAAACTCTGGGAGTTGGTGATGGACAGGGAAGCCTGGCGTGCTGCGGTTCATGGGTTGAAAAGAGTCGGACATGACTGAGTGACTGAACTGAACTGATGGCTCTTGAGTCAGTGGGAGCTACAGAGCAGAGTTAACTTTTGCATTGAGCTTAGGAGGCAGGCAGACAGTATTTGGACAGAAAACAGAGTAGGCAGGAAAGAGAAACAGTGCTAAGAAAGAGGTCCTTGGAAAAAAGCACAGCAGTAATGAAAAATATAGCCCATTCTATATAATTTCATGTAATTCTTTGGAAGAATATGAATGGCAGTAATGGTGGAACCATAATTTGGGGGTGTCTGACTACAAAATTAAGGAATTTGGATTTAGACACTGCCTTTGAAAGAGATTCAGCAAACAGCCCATGAATTCTGTCAAGTCCCCAGCTAGAATGAGTGCGTAATATATGCTGAAGTGATAGGTAGATTTCTTCAATTACATATTAGAGTCATGTTAAAAACCACACGAGAGCTGTAACATTAAGGGAGACTATCCATTTCCTTGTCAGAGATTCATAGATGTTTAGACTGCCATTATGCAGTAGCCTTCAGTCTCAAGGAACAAACTGTAGCCATCAGAAAGTAGTACTTCCCTTTGCTGGAAAGCTAAATTAATCTAATTTCAATGGAAATACAATCATACAGATAGTTGTAGGCTTCTCTCAAACCAACTATCCCCTGTAGATATGGTTCATTTAAATAAATTATATGAGTAATAAGAGACACATGCTTTTTTTTTGCCAATTATTTTGTAGCTTAAAACATCAATAAATATGAGTGACTTTTCCAGGCTGTACTAAAAATATGGGAAATAAACTGTGCTAAGTATTCTTTACATGATGAAACATGTATACTTTATGATGATATTACAAAAGGATGCACATGTTTATATTTACTGAAAAAGAGTTGTGTTGATGGCATGCTCTACTAAGATATATTCAAATGTAACAAAAGCCTTGAAGGGCTTCTGTTAGAATTAACATTCTGTCTTGAATTGCTGGAGTTTAACATTGCTTACATTTTCAATACTACTTTTGTAACCCAATCACATGGATCCAGTTGATTCCAAAAGAGCTCTCAGTATATTTTAAATAAAATGGTGTTGTGGTATTTTGAAGAAAATCAAAGACGTTGTTATCCTACTTTCTCTTCCTATTCCAAGCACACATGAAAACAGACTTATGCAAGTATTATATATTTAAGACTGTCCCTGTTGCCTTTACCATTAAGTGATGAGATCTGTTCTCTCATGCTAATCTTAAAGTAATAGATCTCAACATCTTTTTTCATACAAATAACACACAGATACACAAATCACTATCTATTAACCCTGATGTATAACTGCATCAATGCATGGGGTTTATTGAGGTCAAACATATGGGCAGAGAAGTATCAGAGCACATGAAATCCATGAGCTCTCAGGCCAGAGAACACAGACCATCTATGGCTGGACTGGATTATGCACCAGGGAAAGAGCTCCTGGTGAAGCTGCTTTCTACTAAGGGAAATAGCAGGCAGAGACTATCAAGACAAAAGCAAAGCCAGACCTTTCTGTTCAAGGAAAAATGTCCTGACAAAAAGGCTGTGTCCACATAACTCAGAATCTGTTATGAGCCAGTTCTTCCATAAGCTTCCCTAGGCTAATGAAGGGCTTCCTACCTTCTTGCTCATCATCAAAAGTGGAGGAATGGAGCCTCCAAAGTTATTGAATTTGTCTCTTGTTATCTGTATAATGTAGTTTGGCCAAATCCCATGTCCAATAGTTGAGCAATTAAGTAATTAGTACAGCTAATAGATGTAATATTTTAAAATATTTTTCTTATACAAAAAAGACAGAGACAAAAATTTAGTAGTGAGCCAAAACTGGGACATGGTTGGGAGTAGGTGGTATATAAACAGTGCTATCTATCATTTCTGGCTTGAACTTATAGTTTCACTATATTTTAAGAGACGAAATAGGTATATGTGAAAACATTTCAATAATTATGATGCTCCAAAAATCTAAAATGGGTTGTACAGTAATCAAGCTCAGATGGTAAAGAATCCGCCTGCAGTGCAGGAGACTCTGCTTTGATTCCTGGATCAGGAAGTTCCCCTGGAGAAGAGATCAGCTACCCACTCTAGTATTCTTAGGCTTCTCTGGTGGCTCAGACTGTAAAGAATCTGACTGCAAAGCGAGAGACATGGGTTTGTTGATCCCTGGGCCTGGAAGATCCCCTGGAGGAGGGCATGGCAACCCTCTCCAATATTCTTGCCTGGAGAATCCCCATAGATAGAGAAACATGGCGGGCTACATCCATGGGGTAGCAGAGTGGAACATGACTGAATGACTAAGAACATATGCTTATTACTTTAGCAATTTTATGGTGCACACATATAACAAAATAAACAGTCTCTAGTTGAATAAATTTATAAAAAGTAACTTTTCTTGATTTTAGAAAGATTAATGTGAAGTATTTAAAATATCATTTGCAACCTGTTTTTTTAACATTTACTTTTTGCTGTGTTCAAATTGAATTTAAAACAAAGAAAAAAAATTAACATCTGTGAGTATGAGACAATTTTTTTCTCTTCCAACATGTAATAAAAATTTTAACCATTTTACCTGTAATTAGGACTTCCCTGGTGGCTCAGACAGTAAAGTGTCTGTCTACAATGTGAGAGACCTGGGTTCGATCCCTGGGTTGGGAAGATTCCCTGGAGAAGGAAATGGCAACCCACTCCAGTACTCTTGCCTTGAAAATCCCATGGATGGAGGAGCTTGGTGCAGGCTACTATCCACGGGGTTGCAAAGACGTCAGGCACAAATGAGCAACTTCACTTTCACCTGTAATTAGCTTTCCAATGACTATTTCTATTTTTATTTTTCAAAATGCAACATATTCCCCCCTTACAAGCAACTGCTATTTAAAATTTAAAACTGTGGCACATTATTAATAATGTCACTTTTGTAACTATTGCTCTTCTACTTGTAGGTTCTAATCACTGACATGTCATTATAAACTTAGAATACAAGAGGCTATATTAAGTAATTCCAAAATGAACCATAATAATCCAGAAAGTTAAATTTTCGTGCACTTTAGAATTTTATGTGGTTCTGAGATCTATATAATCATTAATATCACAAACCTAAGTTCATGTTCAGAGTAGGTTGTATCCAGGGTAGAACAAGGGTAGGACATTTTTCTTGAGATCTAACATATACACTTTGTCATTCTCCATGAGAAATAAAACAGTATTACATATACCTTAATGTAACCTATATTCAATCACTGTTGCATCTTAACATTTCTGGCTATTCATTTAATATAGCAACAAGTGGACAAAAATTTTAGCAGGACATTTCCTGAAGTACTTTTTAGTCAGAATAATAATATATCTGTATTATTTTCTTTAATTTCATGATACCAGATTATTTTCATGTTATTTTAAAAATTTTCCCTTTTCTAACATTAACATGTATTGCATACTGATACTTCCAAGTACTTGAACACTATTTATCTAGCAATCATAAAATCAAGCATTAGACACTGTTCTTACCCCATACTGCAGAACTGGTAACAGACGACAAGGTGTTTTAGTAAGTTATCCAGAGTCATACTCTTAATAATTATGATCCCATACTTATGCCCCTATTCCATTTATGTTAGGAGAAAATATGAAGTTGAGAGAGGGTTGAAATTATATTATTTTTTCTTTTAATTTATTAATAGGACCTTATTCAGATCTTGACTTTTGTTCAAGGAAAGCATATATAGTCCCAGTTTCTGAAATATACTGCTGCTGATGCTAAGTCGCTTCAGTCGTGTCCGACTCTGTGCGACCCCATAGACAGCAGCCCACCAGGCTCCCCTGTCCCTGGGATTCTCCAGGCAAGCACACTGGAGTGGGTTGCCATTTCCTTCTCCAATGCATGAAAGTGAAACTGAAAGTGAAAGTGAAGTCTCTCAGTCCTGTCTGACTCTTAGCGACCCCATGGACTGCAGCCCACCAGGCTCCCCCGTCCATGGGGCTTCCCAGGCAAAAGTACTGGAGTGGGGTACCATTGCCTTCTCCGTTCTAAAATATAGATTGTCCTTATAGTTGCATAATAATTTAATAAAGGTTAAAAATAAAATTAAACATAACAAAGGTTTAATAAAGCTTAACTTCCCTTACAGACACCTTTAACGTAATCTAGAAAAAGAATAAAAATCTTTATCTATTAAAAGCTCAATGTGTCATTTTCCACAGGTGCTTTCAAGCCACAGAGAGAACCATTTGAAGTTGTTTATATTTAACAAAGTCTGTCTGGGTGTTTGCAGTTAGTCACAGGACACCAAGCTAAGCAAGACACAAAGAAAAACTAATCAACCAACCAACCAAACAAAGAAACCCAAAATACTAAATTAAATATATCAGAATAACTTTGAATTATATTACTTGACAAACGTTGATATTTAAAACAAGATTTCTTTATTAAGTATGTCTATATATTAATCAGAATCCTCACTCACTAATAATTAGGAAAATGTATCTGCAGGAGAGTAAACAAGCCTAGACTTAAAAACCTCTACACATCATAACGTTGCATGTAGAGCCGTACATTTCAGGGAATGGACGATAAGGGTTAATATGAAGAATATGGGGCTTCCCTGATAGCTCAGTTGGTAAAAAATCTGCCTCCAATGCAGGAGACCCCAGTTCGATTCCAGGGTTTAGAAGATCCCCTGGAGAAGGGAGAAATAAAAGATGAAGAATAGGAGAATTAAAAGATGTTGACTACCATTTATTAAAGTCTACAATATGTTTGCTACCTCACATATCCTATTTAATTTAGGTTTCAACAACTCTTATTATATAATACATGTAAACGAACAATTTGTAGCTAACAGAAGTTACATAAATAATTCAAGG
The DNA here is from genome assembly GCF_003369695.1 of Bos indicus x Bos taurus. Lineage (NCBI taxonomy): Eukaryota > Metazoa > Chordata > Mammalia > Artiodactyla > Bovidae > Bos > Bos indicus x Bos taurus. Next base: position 28,359,998 of record NC_040081.1, on the reverse strand, counting down.
TCAGCTACCTCAATATGAGCAGTGAAATCTAAACTAATAGGAAATATAAAAGAGCAATAATAATGAGGTGAAAGTGAGCTAGATTACTGAGTGGATGATAGCTTTTACTTTAATTTTCTCTATTTTCACTGATGCTTTCAAGCTTAGTGATTCTTTACTAAATTTCTTGATGGCCAAGTGAAATGAGTACATATCTCTTATAAATATGTCAGAAGTCAACTAGTTTATTCCCGTTTCAACCACCTTGATTTCAGACTTTGCAAATTAAAACAGAAATACTAATGTGAGAATTTACAAACATGTTGATAGCAGAGATTTAACTGTCACAAAGGTAAATCCATAAAGTGAAACCCATTACATTTACACAATTTGCAAATTTAGCAAAATGTGAAATATAAGTTTTGAAAGCTAGAGTAGGTGGTGATAGGAAAACATTCATAGTACTATCCAACTTTTGGAAACTTTCATGAAGAAAGTAGTAGTTCATGAATTATTTATTCATTAAAAGCAGCACTTAATTCAGAGGAGAGTCTTCTAGATTTCTGTATTCATGTAAAAGAAGGTTTATGTTTGGATAAATAGGCAGGGAGCAGACAATTAAATATTAGACACTAATCGTTAAAAGACAGGGTAGGTATGTTTCTGATCTGCTTTTTAATAAGCAAGTGAATAACAAGCTGATATTTTGCCCACTTAACTATCTAGAAATTATATTTTGGGAACAGATTTTCAGTATACAATTTCTGGGAATAATTCCCAGAAAGATATATGATCACACCCAGTCTCTTTATCTTTATTTTTCCTTGGGATAAATATAAACCTATTTTGAAATACAAGGTATATAAACAAAAACAAAGTCATGATCTGAAATGTGTGGTTAGATCTGAGAAGGGCTCTGCTTCTGTTTGTGTGTTACACGGAGTCTGTTGGCAGTGTGGACTAACAACATGTACGTAATCCCAGAGCCCCTGTGGGATAAATTGGCATGTAGCACAGCTTGCCGATAATCATGGCTGACATGTGCCTCCAGGTATTTGGCAACTGAATGTACTGTGTGTATTTGTCAGCTCTCCAACCACACTCAGGGTTAGGGGTGGAGGAGAGGGGAAGAAACTAAGAGTAGGAAAAGTCATAAACTTTAAGAATTTACCTGATACATGGATCTTAAGTAGAATCAAATTTTCCTTTAAATTAATTAGTAGATATTAGCTTTTGATATCACAACTCCTCTTTCTCCCTTTAACTGGCATTATTCTATTTTATTTCTAAGGAAGCTAAAGCATAGGTGTACTCTGTCTCCTGCCAAGATCTGTACTCTAAAAATTTAGTGGTAGTTTCTGGTGACATGCACATTTTATTTTTATTTTTCTAGCCTTAATTGAGCTGTTTTTCTTTTTCTTTTTTTTTCTTCATCTGGCAATGGTCTACTACAACAAAGTAAATGAATGAATTAATTAAATAACAGAGTTCCAAAGAATAGCAAGAAGAGATAAGAAAGGCTTCTTCAGTGATCAATGCAAAGAAATAGAGGAAAACAACAGAATGGGAAAGACTAGGGATCTCTTAAAGAAAATCAGAGATACCAAAGGAACATTTCATGCAAGGATGAGCTCGATAAAGGATAGAAATGGTATGGACCTAACAGAAGCAGAAGATATTAAGAAGAGATGGCAAGAATACACAGAAGAACTGTACAAAAAAGATCTTCATGACCCAGATAATCACGGTGGTGTGATCACTGACCTAGAGCCAGACATCCTGGAATGTGAAGTCAAGTGGGCCTTAGAAAGCATCACTACGAACAAAGCTAGTGGAGGTGATGGAATTCCAGTTGAGCTATTCCAAATCCTGAAAGATGATGCTGTGAAAGTGCTGCACTCAATACGCCAGCAAATTCGGAAAACTCAGCAGTGGCCACAGGACTGGAAAACGTCAGTTTTCATTCCAATCCCAAAGAAAGGCAATGCCAAAGAATGCTCAAACTACCACACAATTGCACTCGTCTCACACGCTAGTAAAGTAATGTGCAAAATTCTCCAAGCCAGGCTTCAGCAACATGTGAACCGTGAACTTCCTGATGTTCAAGCTGGTTTTAGCAAAGGCAGAGGAACCAGAGATCAAATTGCCAACATCCGCTGGATCATGGAAAAAGCAAGAGAGTTCCAGAAAAAACATCTATTTCTGCTTTACTGACTATGCCAAAGCCTTTAGCTGTGTGGATCACAATAAACTGTGGAAAATTCTTCAACAGATGGGAATACCAGACCACCTGATCTGCCTCTTGAGAAATTTGTATGCAGGTCAGGAAGCAGTAGTTAGAACTGGACATGGAACAACAGACTGGTTCCAAATAGGAAAAGGAGTTCATCAAGGCTGTATATTGTCACCCTGTTTATATAACTTCTATGCAGAGTACATCATGAGAAATGCTGGACTGGAAGAAACATAAGCTGGAATCAAGATTGCTGGGAGAAATATCAATAACCTCAGATATGCAGATGACACCACCCTTATAGCAGAGGGTGAAGAGAAACTCAAAAGCCTCTTGATGAAAGTGAAAGTGGAGAGTGAAAAAGTTGGCTTAAAGCTCAACATTCAGAAAACGAAGATCATGGCATCTGGTCCCACCACTTCATGGGAAATAGATGGGGAAACAGTGGAAACAGTGTCAGACTGTATTTTTTGGCTCCAAAATCACTACAGATGCTGACTGCAGCCATGAAATTAAAAGGCGCTTACTCCTTGGAAGGAAAGTTATGACCAACCTAGATAGCATATTCAAAAGCAGAGACATTACTTTGCCAACAAAGTTTCGTCTAGTCAGGACTATGGTTTTTCCAGTAGTCATGTATGGATATGAGTGTTGGACTGTGAAGAAGGCTGAGGCACTGAAGAAGTTGATGCTTTTGAACTGTGGTGTTGGAGAAGACTCTTGAGGGTCCCTTGGACTGCAAGGAGATCCAACCAGTCCATTCTAAAGGAGATCAGCCCTGGGTGTTCTTTGGAAGGACTGATGCTAAAGCTGAAACTCCAGTACTTTGGCCACCTCATACAAAGAGTTGGCTCATTGGAAAAGACTCTGATGCTGGGAAGGATTGGGGGCAGGAGGAGAAGGGGACGACAGAGGATGAGATGGCTGGATGGCATCACTGACTTGATGGATGTGAGTCTGAGTGAACTCCAGGAGTTGGTGATGGACAGGGAGGCCTGCGTGCTGTGATTCATGGGGTCGCAAAGAGTCGGATACGACTGAGCGACTGATCTGATCTGATCTGATAATAATCCTTGCTTAAATAAGGGCTTGGAGAAAGAAATGGCAACCCACTCCAGGATTCTTGCCTAGAAAATTCCATGGATGGTGGAGCCTGGTGGACTACAGTCCATGGGGTCATAAAGAGTTAGACACAACTTCAATGACTAAAAATAAAAAATAAGGGCTACTCATGTCAACTAGTGATCTTTTCAAGGTGGCATGCTGGGAAATTTTATTAAATTTCTTCTGTGCTTAAAGGTGAAATCATCTCATTAATAACATTTCTTTTCTTTAAATTTTACGCATGTTGTAGGTTTTCTTCTCTATGCACAGTGAACACCAAGTGTATTTTTGACATCTTGAAGTATTAATTTATTATTCAACCTAGTCTTGTAATGTTATGTAAGTATGTTTATGTTGTTACTAGTAGACACATCACAACATTTTTTCATAGGCAACAAAACTGTTTCTGATAAAACAATATTTTCTCACAGTATTGAGGAGTACATGAAAAACTCAGAAGATAATCATCAAAGATGTATGTCTGTAAGTTTAAAAAAAAAAAGTAGTTTCAGTAATCTTGAAGATCATGGCTCATTCTGTCAAAAGAAGGTGATCTTTTTAGGCACTGTAGGCTAAATAATGGGAGCTGTTTTTATTAATCTCAGCTAAAGGCCTTATCAAGTTTCTATTTTTCTAGATTGCTAACTAGAAGGTGAGATGGGTATTTTTGTTCCTTCAAGACATAACTGTAGCCAATGAATGATTTATCGTTATTCAGTTCAGTTCAGTTCAGTCGTTCAGTCGTGTCCGACTCTTTGGGACCCCATGAATTGCAGCACGCCAGGCCTCCCTGTCCATCACCAACTCCCAGAGTTCACTCAGACTCAAGTCCATCAAGTCAGTGATGCCATCCAGCAATCTCATTCTCTGTCGTCCCCTTCTCCTCCTGCTGCCAATCCCTCCCAGCATCAGAGTCTTTTCCAATGAGTCAACTCTTCGCATGAGGTGGCCAAAGTACTGAAGTTTCAGCTTTAGCATTAGTCCTTCCAAAGAAATCCCAGGGCTGATCTCCTTCAGAATGGACTGGTTGGACCTCCTTGCAGTCCAAGCGACTCTCAAGAGTCTTCTCCAACACCACAGTTCAAAAGCATCAATTCTTTGGCACTCAGCCTTCTTCACAGTCCAACTCTCACATCCATACATGACCACAGGAAAAACCATAGCCTTGACTAGACAGACCTTTGTTGGCAAAGTAATGTCTCTACTTTTGAATATGCTATCTAGGTTGGTCATAACTTTCCTTCCAAGGAGTAAGCGTCTTTTAATTTCATGGCTGCAATCACCATCTGCAGTGATTTTGGAGCCTCCCCCAAAATAAAGTCTGACAACTGTTTCCACTGTTTCCCCATCTATTTCCCATGAAGTGATGGGTCTGGATGCCATGATCTTCATTTTCTGAATGTTGAGCTTTAAGCCAACTTTTTCACTCTCCACTTTCATTTTCATTAAGAGGCTCCTTGCAGCCACAGATGGAGATGCTCTATACAGTCAGAAAAAATAAGACTGGGAGCTGACTGTGGCTCAGATCATGAGCTCCTTATTGCCAAATTCAGACTTATGTGGAAGAAAGTAGGGAAAACCACTAGACTATTCAGGTATGACCTAAATCAAATCCCTTATGATTATAAAGTGGAAATGACAAATAGATTTAAGGGACTAGATCTGATAGAGAGCCTGATGAACTGTGGAATGAGGTTCGTGACATTGTACAGGAGACAGGGATCAAGACCATCCCCATGGAAAAGAAATGCAAAAAAGCAAAATGGCTGTCTGGGGAGGCCTTACAAATAGCTGTGAAAAGAAGAGAAGCAAAAGCAAAAGAAAAGGAAAGATATAAGCATCTGAATGCAGAGTTCCAAAGAATAGCAAGAAGAGATAAGAAAGGCTTCCTCAGCAATCAATGCAAAGAAATAGAGGAAAACAACAGAATGGGAAAGACTAGAGATCTCCTCAAGAAAATTAGAGATACCAAAGGAATATTTCATGTAAAGATTGGCTTGATAGAAGATAGAAATGGTATGGACTTAACAGAAGCAGAAGATATAAAGAAGGGGTGGCAAGAATACACAGAAGAACTGTACAAAAAAAGATCTTCATGACCAAGGTAATCACAATGATATGATCACTGACCTAGAGCCAGACATCCTGGAATGTGAAGTTAAGTGGGCCTTAGGAAGCATCACTACAAACAAAGCTAGTGGAAGTGATGGAATTCCAGTTGACCTATTTCAAATCCTGAAAGATGATGCTGTGATAGTGCTGCACTCAATATGCCAGCAAATTTGGAAAACTCAGCAGTGGCCACGGAACTGGAAAAGGTCAGTTTACATTCCAATCCCAAAGAAAGGCAATGCCAAAGAATGCTCAAACTACCACACAATTGCACTCATCTCACACGCTAGTAAAGTAATGCTCAAAATTCTCCAAGCCAGGCTTCAGCAATACATGAACCATGAACTTCCAGATGTTCAAGCTGGTTTTAGAAAAGGCAGAGGAACCAGAGATCAAATTGCCAACATCCTCTAGATCATCAAAAAAGCAAGAGATTTCCAGAAAAACATCTATTTCTGCGTTATTGACTATGCCAAAGCCTTTGACTGTGTGATCACAATAAACTGTGGAAAATTCTTCAAGAGATGGGAATACCAGAGTACCTGACCTGCCTCTTGAGAAACCTGTATGCAGGTCAGGAAGCAACAGTTAGAACTGGACATGGAACAACAGACTGGTTCCAAATAGGAAAAGGAGTACGTCAAGGCTGTATATTGTCACCCTGCTTATATAACTTCTATGCAGAGTACATCATGAGAAACGCTGGGCTGGAAGAAGCACAAGCTGGAATCAAGATTGCCAGGAGAAATGTCAATAACCTCACATATGCAGATGACACCACCCTAATGGCAGAAAGTGTAGAGGAACTAAAAAGCCTCTTGATGAACGTGAAAGAGGAGAGTGAAAAAGTTGGCTTAAAGTTCAACATTCAGAAAACTATGATCGTGGCATCTGGTCCCATCACTTCATAGGAAATAGATGGGGAAACTGTGGAAACAATGTCAGACTTTATTTTGGGGGGCTCCAAAATCACTGCAGATGGTGATTGCAGCCATGAAATTAAAAGGCGCTTACTCCTTGGAAGGAAAGTTATGACCAACCTAGATAGCATATTCAAAAGCAGAGACATTACTTTGCCAACAAAGTTCTATCTAGTCAAGGCTATGGTTTTTCCTGTGTTCATGTATGGATATGAGTGTTGGACTGTGAAGAAGGCTGAGCACTGAAGAAATGATGCTTTTGAACTGTGGTGTTGGAGAAGACTCTTGAGGGTCCCTTGGACTTCAAGGAGATCCAACCAGTCCATTCTAAAGGAGATCTGCTTGGGACTGGTGCACTGGGACGGCCCAGGGGGATGGTATGGGGAGGGAGGAGGGAGGAGGGTTTGGGATGGGGAACACATGTATACCTGTGGCGGATTCACTTTGATATTTGGCAAAACTAATACAATTATGTAAAGTTTAAAAATAAAATAAAATTGGAGAAAAAAAAAAAAAATAAAGGAGATCAGCCCTGGGTGTTCTTTGGAAGGACTGATGCTAAAGCTGAAACTCCAGTACTTTGGCCACCTCATACAAAGAGTTGGCTCATTGGAAAAGACTCTGATGCTGGGAGTGATTGGGGGCAGGAGGAAAAAGGGACAACAGAGGATGAGATGGCTGGATGGCATCACCTACTCTATGGACGTGAATTTGAGTAAACTCCGGGAGATGGTGATGGACAGGGAGGCCTGGTATGCTGCGATTCATGGTGTTGCAAAGAGTCAGACACGACTGAGAGACTGAACTGAACTGACGAGAAAATATCTCCTATGGAGTTTTACATTTGTTACATTTAAAAAAAGAAGACTCTCTGTATAAGGCACTTATATAGAAAAAGCCCAAATTTGCTGGGTTTACATCATTTATATAAAAAAGGCCCTATTTGGAGCTGTATCTCCACAAGATCACTTAGCAGATTAGAAACTATGTTTAGTACAATTTGTGAGAACTTTTAAGTCTTTAAATTAATTTACTTCTTTCTTAAAACAAAAATTTTATTTTAAAAAATCCAGTGTAATAAAATAAAATTTAATCAGATAAAATTACCCATACATCTACATTTTAAAATAGTCAATCTTAACACTGTGTTTCCACTGTTAAAATTACTTAGCCTATCTGTAATGCATTTATTTTAATTTTAATAAATTAAAATCATGCTTCATATATTGTTTTTAACTTAATCTTAGTGATATAACATTAATATATTTTATACCACAAATGCATTTCTATAATGCCATTTCACATGACTGTGTACGGGTTCCAACTTAAGGATTTAGCTCAGTCATTCCAACAGCAATGCTATGACCTGAAGTTTATTTATATTTTTCCACTATAAGTGTCCTTGCAGCAAAATTTTTATACATCCTTAATAATTTTCTTATGATTACTGCTGAATATTAATAGCTAGTGCCTATATGTGATAGATACTCTTCTAGGTATTTTTGCATTTATATTTCCACATAGAGCATACTATTATTACCTTTATACTAAATATGAGATAATTAAGGCATATTGAGTTTAAGTACTTTGGCCACATAATGTGAAGAGCAGACTCATTGGAAAAGACCCTGATGATGGGAAAGATTGAGGGCAGGAGGAGAAGGGGGCGACAGAAGATGAGATGGTTGAATGGCATCATCAACTCAATGGACATGTGTTTGAGCAAACTCCAGGAGATGGTGAAGGATAGGGAAGCCTGGCGTGCTGCAGTCCATGGGGTCTCAAAGAGTGGCACACAGCTTAGCGACTGAACAACAACTTGATCAAGTTTACAAGTGGCCCCAGTGTGTGCTTTTCAGCATACCAATGACTATATATATCCTTTATTCAATTGGTTACTATTATTAATTGTTTCCAAATTGCAATAAGATACTTGCTTTTATTCAGGAATGGATGAATATTTCCTTTCTATGACGTTTGCATTGATCCTTCAAGAATTCACAAAACACTATATGCTAATATATTAACATTCTACTGACTGACAAGGAATGCATTAAGCTAGTTGATACCCTACCACACTGAGGTTTGTTAGATTTAGTCCATCAGCATACCTTATCATTTCTGTTTCAGCTAGGAAATGAGGTCAAAGCTTGAATTAACAATTTCTTGATGTCACTGAAAATTCATGAAAGGTTTTAAAGACTATAGTGTACTGTGAACTCATATGATCTTGCCAGAAGTCTTATTCCTAACCTGTTCCTTTAATTTCACATCAATTCAGCCTGAGGATGTGTATGCTTGTATCATACTGCATAGCTCCACCTATCTAATTCCCTCAATTATTTAACCAAAGTGAAAGAATGCCCAGTAGAGATGTATTATAATGAGACTGCTCCATTAACTTTGAATTTCTGGCTTAATTTATTTTTGGAAAGAAGATGGAAGAAAGCATATCAGTCTAACTTCATATGACTTGTAATCAATATTAAAGATTCCTGTGTAGAATAAATACCAAGGTGCCAAGGCAAAACTGGATGGCTATTAGTTTATATACTTTGAGCTGTCTGCTTGGAGAGTTATCTAAAAGTACAAGCTCATCCCCTGTCCTGTTGTGACTTGAAATCACTCCAGAATCTATCGTTCATAGTAGCCAGTAACTTCATATTGTAGAATCAGTAAGTCAGACTATTTGATACCAATAAAAAAACTTAAATACCATACATACAAACCTTATTTTAGTGATTTGTGAATATGAGCAAAGAAAACACCGAATATTTTTATAGGCGAAAAGAAAACTAAAAACCCAAGGTATTGGAAAATGATGTTGGGTTAAATCTTTAATAAAAACAACCCTTTGGGAAGCAAAACAGTATTTCTAAATAAATTTATATGCATAACTGGACTGCTTTACAGGTTCTCTACCTTTTCTTAGAATATAATTCAGTTTTATTCTGAGGATGATTCCACATGTGGAGAAGCCCAGATAAATGTATCATTTAAGGGTTGTGGTATGACAGAATGATAATTCCAACTTTCAGAAGCTATGAAGCTCATTGTTCTATGAAGAATTTGGTAGACTTTTAAAAAGGGTAACTAAATTTCATTGCTGTCATAACTATTACTCTTTTTGAATCATTAAACTATTTGTTTACCTTTTTCATCTCCTAAATGAAATTGATTAAAAATAGAAGTGGATCATTTTGTATCCTCTTTTCTTGCACAACACTGAAATGGCATACATTGCCTTTTATGGGAATTCTTTGAAAGAACAAAAATTAATAACAGGAACATAGCAATCAAATCATTTTATTTATAGTTTACTGAATACTAAAATTATACAAATATTTTAAACATGTATAAAAATGTGGATTCAATTAATGTAGAATATCTTGTGATTTTCATCCATAAATTGCAAAGTAAATGTTTTGCTGGTTAATTTATATGATGAACTATAATTTCATATCACCTGTGAATCCTTTTAATAGCTCCCCATTTTAAAGGCAATGGGTACAATATGCAATCTTTGCATCTCTATATGCGAGCAAGTCAGACCAGAACTGTGAATCGGAACTTGACCTATATAGCAGGCGTTGCTGTTGCCCTGCTCAGGTCTACTCTGAGGGCTGCTGTGAGTGCTGACTGCTATCAGCTCACAGCTGTCTCTTCCCTTGAATATGTTCTCTCCTGATGGGAACTGCTTGGCAAGAAGATAATCTAGGAAATTATGTTTTTTCTTCTACTTCTTAGGCAGCCTGTGATCAATGACTTACTGACAAGGGTGAAAAAAAGGTAGGGTCCTTGCTTTATGGTGGATACCAAGAGTGGTAACATTCCCTATGAAATGAGACCAAAGACAGATTTCGCCTGCATTCACATCCGTGCCTAGCTTTTTCCAGACTTATTCTGCTTGCCTCACTTGCTACAGGTGTCACCCAGACCATTGCTTCAAGGTATCACTTGCTCAAAATTCTATTTCTCTGACTCTGCTTGTAGTGAACATAGATCGACAATGTGTTATCTTTACTGAAAAAAAGAAAAAACAATCAGAGTTCGCTGACATTGAAATTATTATTATTTTTTGTTGTTGTTATAAATTGTAGGAAGTTTCAGTCTTCTCAGGTGGCACTGGTGGTAAAAAGCCTGCCTGCCAATGCTGGAGACTAAGAGATGTGGGTTCAATTCTTGCATCAGGAAGATCCCCTGGAACAGGGCGTGGCAAACCACTCCAGTATTCTTGCCTGGAGAATCCCATGGACAGAGGAGCCTGGCGGGCCACAGTTCACAGCGTCACAAACAGCTGGACACGACTAAAGCAACTGAGCATGCGTGCACACATGTAGGAAGTTCTGGGTGATTACGGTTTTGTATATTCATTCATAAGAACAAATGGAAATAATTTCCATTCCAAATAAGAATTTCCCTGCTGGCTTCATTGAGATATAATTGACACATAGAAATGCATACATTTATGATATATAGCATAAAGTTATGACTTATGAAATGATATTTACACAATAAGTTCAGTGAACAACCATGATCTCATATGAACACAAAATAAAAGAAAAAAAATTTTTCTTGTGATTAAAACTCTTAGGATTCACTCTCTTAACTTTCATATATAACATACAACAGTGTTATTTCTATTAATCATGTTGTACATTATATCTCTAGTACTTAGTTATCTGAAATTAAAAAAAATGTTTTCAGAATAGTGGTTCACTTCTTAATCCTACTCTGTTTGCATTTAAAATCAATGTGGCCAATTGAAAAATAAAAATGAGATTACTTTTAGAATATACTTTCACAAAAGTTGTATGTTTACCTTTAAAACAAAGTTTATTCTTTCCTCACCATTAGAGTAATAAGAGAATTTAATAGTACCAAATAAGCTTGTCAAATTTTTGTAGGATGTAAATAGTTTAGTAGTTAGGATCAACAAAGAATATGAAGAAAATCAAAATTCTTCCCTAAGTGTGCTGGGTTCCTCACTGTTTTTCTCTGCTTAAATGATATTAACGCTTGTCCTTATTGAAGAGGAAATAAGTATGTGCTTGGAGCCTCGCAGACAACCATTCATCATTCTCTCATGCAAAAGACAGAAAACTCTGTACCAGCACAGAAAATCCAAAGGCAGCTACAGTAACAGAAAATCAATAGGCTGTATTAGAAAACTCAGAGGCTAATCAGAGCCCAATCTCCAGGCGTGATGTACTTCAAGAGAAGCATCGCTTTAGCACATAACTCAATTCTCTGAACACCACAGACTACAGCTTAATTCAAGCATTTAGGGGGAAAATGAGGGTCTTTAAAATATACATTTTGTTCTTTATTGCCTCCCAAAGAAGCTTCAGTGCTGTACTGTAATGAATAATGATAACATACATTCTTAAAAACTGATGTTAGCTCAGTCATTACACCAAATAGAATGAGAGGCCCTGCTGTGTGAAGCAATGAGATGTCATTAGTAAGCAGCATCTCTGCTAAAAGGAGAATGCATATTGTTACTTGTTAAACATATTATTAATATTGGTAAAGGTAAATGACAGTTGACTACTTTCATAAGCAGCTGATTTTACTGAAATATTTTAACTAATCCTTGAACCCTAAGAAAAGATACTCAAATTAAAATTTATTGTGTGAAAAATTTCAAGTAAGTTGAAACTGACACTATATAATAAAGATGCATTCAGGTTAAACTATTCAAAAATGCCAAGCTCTAAAAATATACCTAAATATTTTTCACTGATGTAATGTTTTCCCCTTGGAAACTCAAAACATTTTGGAATATATTACATGGAAAATTTTTCTAAATTTTCTCTACAATAAGTTAAATATACTCTTAATTCAAGTATTTTTCCCTTGTGGGAATACATAATTTATGCAAGAATTTTAACAGCATTATATATTACAGGTTCACAATATATCTACCTTCTTTTTTATTTCTATGAATTTTTAACATTTAAAATCATCAACATGTATTCAAAAATAAGCTTGCTTTTTTGGATAAATTTATCATACATCAGTATAATTCTGAATTGCTGTTGTTCAGTCACTCAGTCATGTCCAACTCTTTGTGATCCCATGGACTGCAGCAAGCCAGGCTTCCCCTGTCTTCACTATCCCCTGGAGTTTGCTCAAACTCATGTCCATTGAGTCAGTGATGCATTCCAACTATCTCGTCCTCTGTCGTCCCATTCTCCTCCTGCCTTCAATCTTTCCCAGGATCAGGGTCTTTTCCAAAATGAGTCAATTCTTCACATCTGGTGACTAAAGTACTAACACTTCAGCTTCACTATCAGTACTTCCAATGAACATTCAGAGTTGATTTTCTTTAGGATTGACTGGTTTAATCTCCTTGCTGTCCAAGGGACTCTCAGAGTTTCTTCAACACCACACTTTAAAAGCATCAATTCTTTGGAGCTTAATCTTCTTTATGATCTAAATCTCTCATCCATGCTTTACTCCTGGAAAAACCTGACTTTGACTAGACAGACCTTTATTGGCAATGTCCCTGCTTTTTAATACATTGTCTAGGTTTGTCATAGCTTTTCTTCCAAGGAGAAGCATCTTTCAACTTCATGGCTACAGTCATTGTCCATGGTAATTTTTGAGGGAGCCCAAGAAAATAGTCTGTCACCGTTTCCATTGTTTCCTCATCAATTTGTTATGAAGTTATGGGACCAGATGCCATGATCTTAGTTTCTTGACTGTTGAGTCTTCAGCTAGCTTTTTCGCTCTCCTCTTTTACCTTCATCAAGAGGCTCTTTAATTCCTCTTTGCTTGCTCCCATAAGGGTGGTATCATATGTATATGTGAGGTTATTGATATTTCTCTTGGCAATCTTGATTCCAGCTTGTGTTTCATCCAGCCCAGCATTTTGCATGATGTACTCTGCATATAAGTTAAAAAAGCATGGTGATAATATATAGCCTTGATGTATTCCTTTCTCAATTTTGAACCAGTCTATAGTCTGCTGTTCCCTGTCCAGTTCTAATTGCTGCTTCTCGACCTGCATACAGGTTACTCAGGAGGCAGGTAAGGTGGTCTAGTATTCCCACCTCTAAGAATTTTCCATAGTTCGCTATGATCCACATAATAAAAGGATTTAGTGTAGTCAATGAAGCAGAAATAAATATTTTTCTGGAATTCTCTTGCTTTTTCTGTGATCCAGCAGATGTTGGCAATTTGATCTTTTGTTCCTCTGCCTTTTTGAAATACAGCTTGTATATGTGGAAGTTCTTGGTTCACATACTGTTGAAGTCTAGCTTGAAGGATTTTGAGTATGACCTTTCTAGCATGTGAAATGAATGCAGTTGCACAGTAGTTTGAACATTCTTTGGCACTGCCCTTCTTTGAGATGGGAATGAAAACTGACCTTTTCCAGTCCTGTGGCCACTGCTGAGTTTTTAAAATTTGCTGGCATATTGAGTGCAGTGCTTTAATAGCATCAACTTTTAGGATTTGAAATAGCTCAGCTGGAATTCCATCACCTCCACTAGCTTTCTTTGCTTGTAGTGATGCTTCTTAAGGCCCGTTTGGTGTGGTACTCCAGGATGTCTGGCTCTAGGTGAGTTATCACACCATTGTTTTTATCTGGGTCATTAAGATCTTTTTGTATAGTCCTTCTTGCTACCCCTTCTTAGTAACTTCTGCTTCTATTACCGTTTCTGTCCTTTATTGTGCCTATCTTTGCATGAAATTCTGAATTATGTATAAAAAGTTCTTGTTTCAGTATTAGAGGGACATTTGTGTTTTAATGAACTCCCAATTTTATCTTAGTTAGGGTGTGTGTGTGTGTTAGTTGCTCAGTCATGTCTGACTCTTTGTGACCCCATGGACTGTAGCCCATCAGACTCTTCTGCCCATGGGATTCTCCAGGCAAGAATACTGAAGTGGATTGCCATTTCCTTCTCCAGGCTTAGTTAGGTTAGCAACTTGAATCTAAATACTGCACAAATATATGTACTTATTGTAATAAATGAATATGAAAATCAATTTGAATCCAATAATTTTAACAAAATGAAGTAATATCATGAAAATGAAACCCTGCTTGGAAACAAAAGCTAATTAAGAGTTTTGTAATGCCCCAGAGAGAGAAGTTTACAGAGAGGAGTTATAGCTGGTTTAAGATTGGCAACTCTGTCAAATGTGACAGCTCATTCAGCTGTCCCATGGAGACACAATTCAAATAATTGACTAAGTCTAATTATTAGACTTCAGAACACTTCTTGGACATGTCTGATGTTTAGAGTGCTTACAGAAGCAGACTTTCTGGAATTACTGTAATTCTATATATTAATAAATGCTTTGTCAATATGTGTGTATCTTTTTACCAGTGAGCAATTGCTATGTTGACGTGCCAAAAGAGGCATGCCGTACATATAAAGAAATGTTTTTACAATAGATAATTCTTTCTGTTTACCTTTTGAAGACAGATATTATAATTTACAATGTCAATATTTAAAAATCAAAATGCATCACCTTTGTGGAATGATATCGGTAAATATCTCATAAATAAATAAACTCATAAATAAATATGGTAAATAAACTCATAAATAAAATAAGTGAAAGATCTAATTTTAGCATAAACTTAAAAATATTTTACCTTTGCAAAAATCATTGAGCAACTTTGAGATGTCTTCTTTTTAAAGAGTTTTAAATAAAATTCTCAGACATGTTTAGATACATAGTATCTTAATACAATGTTCATTTTAAAAACTATATTTGGTAAGTGATTTTTTAAGGTGGTTAGGAAAAGATTATTTTGAAGCATCAATGGTTAGTTTTCTGAATATATCATATTATACATTTCAAATGGTTGATTTCATGTTCTTTTCTAAGAACGAACATGTTTTAATTATCCCTGCTACCATCGATGCTACTCCTGCCATTCTGTAACCTTGCATAAGTCACTTCAGTGTAGAATCTTAATTCTATTGACTGTAAACATTCTACTATACAAAAGTTTGAAAACATTCTTAAAAACACATATGCAACAAAATAAAGTTATTTCTTAAATATCCCTCCAACTCTATTCTCTCACAGCACATAAAATCCATGTCACATGGTCTTTAGAAAAGAATTAATTTTATAGCGTACCCTGTTATTTTAGGCTCTAGAAATCTTCAAGTTTTCACAATATGTTATTGAAAAAACCTTTTAGATACAAATTATAGAAACTAAACTTAAACTGGGGAGACTACACTCCGTGGGTTCAGTCACTACTGGATTCATGAAATCAATGATGTTGAGGCCATGATTCTTTCATTCTCAAACTCTCTATTCATATAGTTGATAAAGAGCCTGCAGAGGGAACAAGACTCACATTCTAACAGCTTCTCAGAGACAGTATGAAAGGGACATTGAATAACAACGAAAACATGCCCTTGGAAGAACTTTGATTGGTCTAATTTTGTCACAGATATTTGTTGAGTAAATGAACCCCTATCTCTTCCCTGTGTCTTTACTGCAGCTTAGGGTTGATAAATTCTGACTTGTTGCACCTTTACAGTGGCCCCAAAACCATGAACAGGGAGTGACTGGGTAAGCTCCTTATAGAGACAAGTTTCACAAAAATAAATGGCTCTGCTTCTAGAATAAAAAATGGCAGAATGGGTGTTGAATATCTCAAAACAACAGATGTCAAAGCTATCAATAATAGATTTCCTAGGACCCTATAATAATTTACATGTTGGCGTATCTCCATTATCAAGAATTCAGGAAATGAAACATCCTAATTGACAAGGATCTCATCTATCAAACAGGAGAATTGGTTCCTATAAAGAGAGTCATGAAAATGTTGATACTTTATGTAACTATAGAACAAATAATCTATCATATAAATGCTGCTTTTCAGATAGTCTTACATGTATATATCTAATACCATAGTTTTGTTCTTTAAAAAATTATAGAGTTTATAACATTAATTTTAGCAGACAATCCCCTATTCCTTTCATTTCTTTACAATTTTATCCATTGAAGGCCACTGACTATTCAGTATAAAGAAGCTCCCACAGTCTGGATTGGCTGTTCTTATATGCTCAGTGTAGCTCAAAATTTGGTTTTTCCTTTGCCTTTTCTGGATATTGGCAGATGAATATAGAGACCTGACCAGACTCAGGTTCATTTCTTTGGCAAGGTTATGAATGGTGGTACATTCTTTCATCAAGGACAGGGAGTGGTAATGTCTGATTTTCTCTCATTTTTATTTGTATGCAATGTCCACATCCATTACTTCACTGGTATGGCTGCTGCTGCTGCTGCTGCATCGCTTCAGTCGTGTCCGACTCTATGCAACCCCATAGACGGCAGCCCACCAGGCTCCCCTGTCCCTGGGATTCTCCAGGCAAGAACACTGGAGTGGGTTGCCATTTCCTTCTCCAACACATGAAAGTGAAAAGTGAAAGTGAAGTCTCTCAATTGTGTCCAGCTCCTAGGGACCCCATGGACTGCAGCCTACCAGGCTCCTCCGTCCATGGGATTTTCCAGGCAAGAGTACTGGAGTGGGGTGCCATTGCCTTCTCCCACTGGTATGGCTAAGTGGTGATATTCTATCATTTCTTTTCAATTATTGTTTGGTATACTTTTATAAAGATACATTTCCCCACATCTATTATCTGCCTATCAGTTCTTAAAGAAAGAACAGTGACAATGTTTGATTGTATTACTCTGTATACCAATTT
This sequence comes from Bos indicus x Bos taurus, assembly GCF_003369695.1. Lineage (NCBI taxonomy): Eukaryota > Metazoa > Chordata > Mammalia > Artiodactyla > Bovidae > Bos > Bos indicus x Bos taurus. Next base: position 28,342,968 of record NC_040081.1, on the reverse strand, counting down.
TTTAGAATAATAAACTATTTCCCTATTATGTTGGATAGTTTATATGTTAACTTGAGTAGGCTACAGTTACCAGTTACTCAGTCACACAGTTACCTTGTCATTGCTGTGAAGGTTTTTTATATAGATGGTTATGATCCGTAATCAGTGACTTTAAGTAAAGGAGATCATCCAAGATAATCTAGGTGGGCATTAATTAATTAGTTTAACACCTTTAAAAACAGAACTGAGGTTTTCTTGAGAAGAAATTCTGACTCTGACGAACAGCTTCAATTGATGTGACAGAGTTCTAGCTTACCGTTGTTCTTAACCAGCCCTTTGGGTGTTAAATTGACCTTATAAGCCTCTCTCTCTCTCTCTATATATATATATGTGTGTGTGTGTGTGTGTGTGTGTATATATATTATATAATATTATATCTATATATATGTCTATATTATATCTATATAATATATATAAATATATATTTCTGATTCTGCTTTTCTTGTTGAACCCTGATTGGTAACAGATTTTAGTAACAGGTGTGATTCCAGAGGAATAGCAAGATAGGGATGAAGTTTCTAAGTTGGTTCTAGGTTTTGCTGAATTGCTTTTCTGCTTGCTTAGATTTCAAGCAGTAATGACTATGATTTTCAGAGGTTGAAAAAAAGGGCTCTCGAAGTCCACGTTATGATTTGGCAACAGAGGTAGCCAAAATATCACCTTGTATACTCCTAACGAAATACATAAAGAAATGATGTTCCACATGACCATTCATTTGCTGGTGTAAGATATTTTAGTCAAACTAAGAGAATAATATTTCTCTTGATTATAGTGGAAAAACAGTGAGGAAAGAAAAGGTTATCACAGGACTTCAAATTCTCAGGTTCAGCTGAATATAAACGACCTGAAAGCTTCTGTATCTGCCTTGAAAGAAACTTTTATCTCCTGTTGCCACAGAACTGAGAGTTATGAAACAAGTCAGAATCTCAGAGAAACAGACAGTAGAGTAGGGTTACCAGTTCTGTAGAGTAGAGTTCAGTAGAGTAGGTTACAGTTCTGGGTTAGGGAAAATATGTGTCTAGGGGTGGAAATTCTAGTTATAAGATTAACAAACTCTGGGAATCTAATGTACACTATGACTGCTTATAGTTTTAATATTGTATTATAGACTTGAATGTTGCTGAGAGAGTAGATTTTAAATGCTCTCACCACCACAAAGAAATGTTAATTAAGTGCTGATGCTGTAATTGTGTGATGGTGATAATCTTGCAATATATAAATGTATCAAATCAACATGTAGTATAGCTTAAAATTTCACAATGTTATATGTCTATTACATTTCAATAAAGCTGGAAACAAAAAATCAGAGTTTCATTTTGTGCATGATGGGATTACAGTGCAAACTGAATCTCCCACCTCATTGTTTGGGAAGGAATAAGATCCTGAAAATTCAAACGGGGTCATATATGCAGAACACTTGGAAGCAAGTAAAGGCAAATCCCCAAATTCTTCTCTGTCAGCACAAGCCTTCCTGAGACTGCTGCCTCGCAAGGCACTGCTGTTGCTATTTAGGGCCCACTCCAGGCATCTCTTTGTTTCTAGACCTGTAACTGCACAGAACTATATATAGCTTGGTCTTATATTTAGACTCAATAACTAAGGGGTCTCAAAGGATAAGGTGCAAGATGTGAACCATGAAAAAGTGACTTACACATCAAAAGTACTGCATGATTATTTTTAGTATATACACAGATACAGAGATCTGGGGAATATGTGTGGGAATGGATTTTAAAGGTGTAGGTAAATGGTGGAAAGAACATAAAATTAGATCAAGCCCTATTTATTGATATAGGACCACTAAACAGTGATCCTGGACTCCGTGCTCGATTGAAGATGTTAGAAAGGGCTCTAAAGGTTGTTTTGCTTGATTTTCTGAAAGACCCTAATATGAACTACATACATTAAATGAAGTTGAAATATCAAAACTATATTGGTAAACTATGGAGAAAAATGTCCAAACACTTAGAGATATTAGAATGTTAGAATACATTTACCATGTGAAGATCTGCTCAGTCATGCTAGGAGGGTACATAGGACCTACCTTCGTGTGCAAAAAATGTGACAAATTTGTGAGGGGAGTTCCAGCATCCCTGAAGAGTTCTGTGGCCATTGTACATTCATGCAGGTCAGAATGCTATCATCCAGATTGAATCCCAAAATGTGCAGAGATAACAGGATACCAGGATGGTAGGGATCAAGAGGTGGCATTTAGTTATAGGTGACTGTAGTTGGGAGACAATTCTCCTTAAATATCTAGTTTTTATGCATCTTACTAATTTTCTTAGGAAAGGCATTTATAGCAAACTTAAGAATAATTGTATAAAGAAATATTTTAGGATAATCAACTTAAACACCTTTCCCTCTCCAAAGATATCTGGGGGTAATAAAAATAAACCCTTCTTCACCTCTCTGGAGATATTTGTTTACAGACAAAAATGAATATAAGATCTCTCTCTCTCTGGAAAGCAAGTCAGGCCAGTCACAGACCTAATACGTTCAGATCAGATCAGTCGCTCATTCGTGTCCGACTCTTTGCGACCCCATGAATCGCAGCACGCCAGGCCTCCCTGTCCATCACCAACTCCCAGAGTTCACTCAGACTCACGTCCATCAAGTCAGTGATGCCATCCAGCCATCTCATCCTCTGTCGTCCCCTTCTCCTCTTGCCCCTAATCCCTCCCAGCATCAGAGTCTTTTCCAATGAGTCAACTCTTCGCATGAGGTGGCCAAAGTACTGGAGTTTCAGCTTTAGCATCATTCAGTGCTCATATATTGTTCTTGTTGCTACTTTTGCTATGAATAATAAATATTGTGTGTCTCTGACCAAAGGATCTCGTATCATTTTATGTCTTCTGTCAGTGTGTACATATGTGTGTGTATAGATAAAATCAGACTAATTTGTTGCCTACAAGTAGGATGAAAGTGCAGCTCCTTTCCAGTTTCTGACTTATGATTCAATACATGCAATAAATTTTAATGAGTAAAAATTATATTTTTATAAATATAAAATGAAAGAGAAAAGCTTGAGAAGATTTTTTGCTAGTGAAGAGTGTTTTCAAAGGGATTGTGGGCCACTTTCCTATTATAAATAGGTACATCAGAAACCCTGAAGAGTGGAATAAGGTGATTATACTCATCAAAATAAAGTATTGGCTTGTAAAATTTTAGAAACTAACATGCTATGTGTTGGTTATTCAATTACTATGAAACTCCACTACAAAAATGTCACCACTTGATTATAAATATACAAGTGAGTGAAGTGAAGTCGCTCAGTCGTGTCCGACTCTTTGCAGCCCCATGGACTATAGCCCACCAGGCTCCTCTGTCCATGGGATTTTCCAGGCAAGCATATTGGAGTGGTTTGCCATTTCCTTCTCCAGGGGATCTTCCTGACCCAGGGATTGAACCCGGGTCTCCTGCATTGCAGGCGGATGCTTTACCCTCTAAGCCACCAGGAAAGTCACAAGAGTTCAGATATATATCATTAATTAATGATATTCTGGTGTGTATAATTTTGTCCTTAAAAACATATAGTGTGACAATATGATTATTTGCTCCTGGAAATCTTTGCTAGTGGTAGAGCACTAAAACTCTCCCCTGTGAATACTGGTGGCTACTACTGACACATCAAACTGTAAATTCTGATGCATGTATATAGGTTTGGAACTTCAGAAAAACAGCCATCACTATGGGACAGGGCAGAAGAGAACGGCTTCATAAGGCAAAGAGACTTACTGACATTGAAAGATTTTAACACTGTTCTAATGGAATTAAACTTTTAATTTCTTCTCCATAGCTAAATATTGTATGATTTTATAAACAAACTAATGTTTTTCTGGTAGCAGTATTTCACTTTACCTAGTTATCTCTAACTTGAGTCTACACAGACATGATATATTTTACGTGCATTTTAATATCATATATAAGATTTCAAACAAGCTCGGGCTTTAGCAGGGTGGATTCAGACCCTGGAAGATGTAGATTTTTCAAGATGAGTCACTCCTTGCTAACAACGTTTCAACTGATTCCCTCCATACTTATAATTAAATCCAATTCCCTTAACAAAATCTGTAGAACATCTGGTTGATTTGGCCCCTCACAATTATTTTAATCTGGCCTAATGAAATTCTTATATTTGCTTATTAAGTTTCAGACACACTAGGGTTTGGACAATTCCAAAAAAATATTAAATCTTCTCTCATGTTAGCATATTAACCAAGTTCCAGAATCTCTGACTAGCTGCCACACTCTCAATATTCTCTATTCTCTTTCTCAACTTCATGTATTATTTCTACAGAACAATACAACATTACATATATTTGGTTCATAATTATAGTTCTTCTTTCCTTCTTATATATCTTTAATAAAGAGAAAAGCATTCCATGTATTATACACTGATTGGAATGTCTAGAATATAGCTTAAACACAAATTAGAATCTCTCTAATTATAGTAATGAAAATTATCAGAAAATGTAGAACAAAGAATAGCGTGTAATTCCAAAGAAAGGGAAATCTCTACCATAGAAGTTCTGCCTCTGGGATGACCTAGTAACAATCTTACATACTGATCCCCCACAGATAAAAATGATAAATTCTGCTCTGGACAATAAACTCTGGTACAGTGAAAAAACACAGGCCTACTATGAAGGGGATTTTAATATGGAAGAGTGAAAAAGTGTTGAGGGAGCTTCCAACTCTTATGGCTTTTAGCCCAAGAGTAACTCAGAGCAGTCAAAACTCCAATAGAAAATGTATGGCCTTCTGGGCCTGAGGAGTCATTAAATAGACTAGAGGGCAATCAGAGACCCTAGAAGATGGTTATGGTGTCCTAGCAGAGATCCAGAGTTGAGGTTTTCATATTTGATGAGTAAATTCTTTGAAAAATATGAAGGTGCTTCGTGAAGCATGCATGCAGGTTGCAAACTGAAAGAAGCCTTGTTAAAGAGAGTGCTGGGGTGGGGGGATGAAGAAAGGGGTTTGAACTTCAATAAGTATTGAGTTATAGATTAACAGAATGTGTTTTACTTTGAGTCTAACTAAGTTCAGTTCAGTTCAGTCACTCAGTCTTGTCTGACTCTTTGCGACCCCATGAATCGCAGCACGCCAGGCCTCCCTGTCCATCACCAACTCCCGGAGTTCACTCAGACTCACGTCCATCGAGTCAATGATGCCATCCAGCCATCTCATCCTCTGTCATCCCCTTCTCCTCCTGCCCCCAATCCCTCCCAGCATCAGAGTCTTTTCCAATGAGTCAACTCTTCGCATGAGGTGGCCCAAGTATTGGAGTTTCAGCTTTAGCATCATTCCTTCCAAAGAAATCCCAGGGCTGATCTCCTTCAGAATGGACTGGTTGGATCTCCTTGCAGTCCAAGGGACTCTCAAGAGTCTTCTCCAACATCACAGTTCAAAAGCATCAATTCTTTGGTGCTTATCTTTCTTCACAGTCCAACTCTCACATCCATACATAGCTGCCTGTTAAAATAAAAACATCAATATTCTTCAGCGGAATATAACACAATTCACAGCCTCCAAAATATATCCTTCATAAAGTCTTGGAAAAGTTGAAATTACCTGATACATAAAGAATAAGGAAGACTGATCCATTCTTCATAAAAAAAAAAAAAAAACTAAAACAGATATTAATCCCAAGATGTTGGAAATAACAACACTTAGAAGCAGTACTATAACTATAATAAATGAGGTTAAAAAAATGTGAATTCAATGAAACAAGCAATGAAAATTTCAACAATAAAAACTACAAAAATGAGTATGAGACAATAAAGAGCTGAAAAATATTATATCTGAAAAATGGACTTAAATTTGACTAATGAAAAAGTGAGTCTGGAAATAGATTGATAAAGATGATCTGAATTGAATACCATAAAGAATAAAAAGTTCAGGAAAAAGAGAACACAAACAAATACTGGTTGATTAATATGAAGAAAAATATGGCAGAAAGAAAGTTTGAAAAAATAATGAGTGAAAATTTTTACAATTTGGTGAAAGTAAGATCAGAAATCAAGTTGACGAAATGTTAAGAATAACAAGCCTAGACACAGCATAGTAAAACTATTTAAAACCAAAAATAAATAAAAGTCTTGACAACATCCAGATAGAAGTAATTCAGTATATCCAGGGGAATGATTCAGATGATAGTTGCATTCTCAACAGAAGCCACAGAAAACAATTAGATAACAATATTAAATGCCAAAAGGGGAAAAAATACCCTAGAATGCTAAATCTATTGAAAATATCCTTCAAGAATAATGGCTAAAGATATTTTTAGAAGTAAGTATCTAAGAGAAATAATTGCCAGCATATTTCACTACCAAAGTGTTAAACAGAGTTATATATTTACCAAAATTGATAAAAGATAAAAACATAATATCTTAGTATTTCAATTAAATGAACCATGCATAAGACATTTATTGCTTAGAACAATTAAAGAATAGCTGAATAGATGAAGATATATACCATGTTCATGAACTGAAAGACATACTATTTTTAGGTTGTCAGTTCTCCACCAATTTTATTGCAATTCTATAATTTCATTGCAATTACAAGTATAAAACTAAAAGAGAATTTTAGAAATGAATATAAAATTATAAAATTTATATGGAAATGAAAAGACTTATACTCTCCAAAGTAATCTTGAAAAATAAGAACTAAGATGAATAACTTACACTACATGACTATAATATTTACTATAGAGATACAGCATCAAGAGTGCATGATTTACAAAGAGAATGATAGATAAAAGAGAGAATCCAGAAACTGAGACCAACTTACATGCTCAGGCATATTTCATCATAGACACTAAAGCAATCCTATCAGGGGTAGGGTATCTTTTTCAACCATTTGCACTGGAATTACAAGATATTTATATGCAAAAGAAAACAGAATTTTAGCCTCTATTGCTTACCATACACGAAAATTAAGATAAACCATAGACCTAAACCTGAAAGCTATGTTTATAACACCTTTTATGGGCAAACATATGGAGAGTATTTTTATGTTTCAGGAATAGACAAAGATTTCTTAAATAAAACAGTGGCAATGAAAACATTTTAAAAATCAAATGAATTAGATTAGCTTTTTTTTAGAAATTCATCAAAAATAAAAACATCCATTCTCCAAAAGGCATTGCCAATAAAATGAAAAGGAAAACCTTTTATCAGCTTAAAAGAAATACTTGTGAAACATATCTTGGTTTCCAGGATATATAAATAATTTCTAGAACTCGACACTGAAAAGTAAACAATCCCTGTAAAAACTGGAAAAATGATTTTTATAAGTTAACAAAAGAAGATTTAAAAATGGACAATATGCAGGAAAAACTGCTCAATGTTATTAGCCATTGGGTAAATTCACATTAAATTGCAATAAAGTACTAGTACACATGGATTAAAGGGACAAAATTAAAAGAATTATCACACCAAGCTTTGTTGAGGATGTGGAACAACCAGAACTCTCATATGTCATTAACGGTTTCCCTGATAGCTCAGCTGGTAAAGAATCTGCCTACAATGCAGGAGGCCCTGATTCAATTCCTAGGTCTTGAGAGTCCCTTGCACTGCAAGGAGATCCAACCAGTCCATTCTGAAGGAGATCAGCCCTGGGATTTCTTTGGAAGGAATGATGCTAAAGCTGAAATTCCAATACTTTGGCCACCTCATGCGAAGAATTGACTCATTGGAAAAGATTCTGATGCTGGGAGGGATTGGGAGCAGGAGGAGAAGGGGACGACAGAAGATGAGATGGCTGGATGGCATCACTGACTCGATGGACGTGAGTCTGGGTGAACTCCGGGAGTTGGTGATGGACAGAGAGGCCTGGCATGCTGCGATTCATGGGGTCGCAAAGAGTCAGACACGACTGAGCGACTTAAGTGAACTGAACTGAGGAATATCTGCTAGAGAAGAGATAGGCTACCCACTCCAGTATTCTTGGGATTCCCTGGTGGCTCAGAGGGTAAAGAGTCTGCCTGCAATGTGGGAGACCTGAGTTTGATCCGTGGGTCAGGAAGATCCCCTGGAAAAAGAAAATGGGAACCCACTCCAGTATTCTTGCCTGGAAAATCCCATGAACAAAGGAGAAGCCTGGAGGGCTACAATTGGGTCGCAAAGAGTCAGACACAACAGAGCAACTTCACTTTCACTTTCATGTGTCATTGGTGCGTAGCTACAATTTTGGGGGAGAATATGAACCAGGACTTTAAAAAACAAACAAACAAATCTAAATATACATGTACTCTATGACTAGCATTTTCAACACTGGAGGAAATATACATCCTACAAGACAGCTTTAAATATACGATATTCTATTATTTTTTATTGTTTTATTTGCTGATGCTGAATAACTTGTATTTTAAATCACGGCGTTATTCATCATAGCCAAAAACTGGAAATAATCCAGGAGTCATTTGAAAGGTGAATGAATAAAACAAATGAAGAGTATTCAAACAAAGGAATAATAATGAACAATAAAAATTAATGAATTGCTGAAGCACAAAATGACATGGATGTCTTTCAAAGCCATGATATTGAATGAAAGAAATCATACACAAAGCATATATTGTATAATTCTATTTATTAGAGGTTCTTAGAAGAGGAAAATCTAAATCATGTTATATAAAATCAGAACAGTGGTATCCTCAAGGGAAAGTAGACAAGAATTGACTATTAAGTGATATAAAGAATTTTCTGATAGTGATCAAAATGCTCTGTATCATGAGTTTGAAGTATTAAATATACATCTCTCAAAACTCAGCTTAATGTGTAAGGAAGTTTGTGTGTTTCACTGTACATAACTTGTATACTTAAGGAAGTAATTTTATGCAAGAAAAAGCTTTTAAAATATTTAACTAGTCAATGATATTTATGCTAAAGTGTTTAGAGAGAAGTATACGACATCTACAATTTACTTTAAAGTATACCCAGAAAAAGATTACATGTTGCATAAATAGAGCCAGAGATATATAGAAATATACACACATAATAAAATAAGAATAGTTCATATTAATTTTTAGAATTTGGGTGATGAGTTATGGATATTTACTATAAAAACCTTTCTACTTTATTTGAAAATTTTCTTAATCTAATTTTTGTGGAAAATACTTACTTTGAACCCCCTACTCTTCACTCAAATATTACAAAAAGTCAGAAACATAGAGAGATTATGAACCAATTGAAAGTAGGGATCACATTTGTCCTCTTCACTAGATATCTGATATGTAGGTGGTACTCAAAGAACACAATGGATATTTGTTGAATGAATAACTCAGTTCATCTCCCTCTACTATAAGGCTAATTCTTAATTAATGTGTTATACTTACTCTGTACTGTACAAATTTTAACAAGTAATATAATACACTATTCTCTAGAAATAATGAGATATAGAAAAAAAATATTTCACCAGTGAGTATTGGATAATTGAGCCTAACATTCTGGTCTTTCATTCAAGGAATTTGGAACCTACACATTTAGTTCAAAAGAATTTAGACCATATGAGTTTGGAGATAGTCACCTAAATAAAGCAAAAGTGAGTCTGATATTACAAACTAAAGAAAGCTCTCTCTACTCTTCGGGCTAATGGGATATTAGAAAGAGAGAAGATAATATTACATCTTTGCTGCCTGCTTTGAATCTCAGAGGAAGTGGAATTTAAGATTTGTCTGGTGAACCATCCAGAGAGCCTCCCGTCAGAAGCTGGATCTCAGAGAAAGGGGCTGCCCAAGGGAGATGGAAACTTTAAGAAAGTGGAGCTACAACTATATGACATTTGAACTCAGGAGCAAGGAGGAGAAAACACCAAGCCTCTTCCTTCTTGTTTCCCATCCCTTGCCAGCACTTCTTGTCAGTTTCTTCCAGCTTTGGAAGTGTAATCTGTACAGGTTATTTTTTTATGATACAAATAGGGCAGAGGAATGAAAGGGATGGATGTGAAGAAACACAGTCAAATGATGGGTTCACCTACTATAACACATTTCTTTATTTCATATCCATAATAACATCTGATAATAACAGCAGTGAGATAAAGATATTACAAAATGTAAATTGTTTAGCACAATAGCATATTGTGAGTGTAGGGAAAACTGATTATTCTTCTCTCCCTATTCCTGCCTTGACCAGAAAGGGAGGAAGTTACATTCATAACTTTCTTGCAGTGCATATATTTGTTAATTCCCAAAGTAGCAGAGGTACTAACCTGATTAGGATAAGTTTGACATTCATTGGACAGCATGTCTCATACTTTGTCTCAAACATCATCTTTTTATTATTATTATTGCTTATATAAAATATATGGAAAAAGCATCCAGAATTCTTACTCCTTTATCACAAGAAAATCCTGGTAGGGTAGTTTATAGGTTCAGTTCAGATCAGTCACTCAGTCGTGTCAAACTCTTTGTGACCCCATGGACTGCAGCACGCCAGGCCTCCCTGTCCATCACCAACTCCTGGAGTGTACTCAAACTCATGTCCATTGAGTCAGTGATGCCATCCAACCATCTCATCCTTTGCCGTCCCCTTCTCTTCCTGCCTTCAATCTTTCCCAGCACCAGGGTCTTTTCCAATGAATCAGTTATTCACGTTGGCTGGTCAAAGTATTGGAGTTTCAACTTCAGCACCAGTCCTTCCAATGAATATTTAAGACTGATTTCCTTTAGGATGGACTGGTTGGATCTCCTTGCAGTCCAAGGGATTCTCAAGAGTCTTCTCCAACACCATATTTCAAAAGCATCAATCTTTGGTGCTCAGCTTTCTTTATAGTCCAACTCTCACATCCATACTTGACTACTGGAAAAACCATAGCCTTGACTAGATGGATCTCTGTTGGCAAAGTAATGTCTTTGCTTTTTACTATGCTGTCTAGGTTGGTCATAACTTTCCTTCCAAGGAGTAAGCGTCTTTTAGTTTAATGGCTGCAGTTACCATCTGCTGTAATTTTGGAGCCCCCAAAAATAAAGTCTGCCACTGTTTCCCCATCTATTTGCAATGAAGTGATGGGTCCAGATGCTATGATCTTAGTTTTCTGAATGTTGAGTTTTAAGACAACTTTTTCACTTTCTTCTTTCACTTTCATAAAGGGGCTCTACAATTCTTCTTCACTTTCTGCCATAAGGGTGGTGTCATCTGCATATCTGAGGTTATTGATATTTATGCCAGCAATCTTGATTCCAGCTTGTGCTTTATGCAGTCCAGAATTTCACATGATGTACTCTGCATATAATTTAAATAATCAGGGTGACAACATAGAGCCTTGACATACTCCTTTCCCTATTTGGAACCAGTCTGTTGTTCCATGTCCAGTTCTAACTGTTGCTTCTTGAATGCATACAGATTTCTCAAGAGGCAGGTCAGGTGGTATGGTATTCTCATGTCTTGGAGAATTTTCCACAGTTTATTGTGATCCACAGAGTCAAAGGCTTTGGCATAGTCAATAAAGCAGAAGTAGATGTTTTTCTGGAACTCTCTTGCTTTTATAGGTTTGAGAGGACCTCTCTTGCTTTTATAGGTTATAGGGTTTTTATAGGTTAGACAATCACAGTTCTCTCCCTTGTGGCCACCTGGACTTCTTCAGATCCAGCTGAAGCACAAGAAGATTCAAAGGTGAAAGTTGGCTTATGATGGAGAAGATGTCATTTCAGACACTGGTCTAAGCCCTTATCTTGTTCTTCGCTATAGCATGTAAAAGACAGCCTTACATTTGGCATTTTAAGTTGCTGGTACAAATTTTAAAAAATGCTGCTTGATTCCCATTTGGCTGGAAATCCTGATGTATATATTTCTTCAGCCAGAACCCTGGTGCGGTAGAGGAAGAAGTGCTTGGCCTTGAGTCCCAAACAGTAAGCACTAAATCGATGGAGGCTCTTTTTGTTGTTGGAAGGAAGGAAGAACATGCTATAAGAGATTTTGAACAGGGAGAGTTAAATGAAGATAACACATGGAATTCTTATCTTTTTCCAAATTTCCACTTTATATAGTTACTTCGTATATGTAAAGGGGATGTTTCCAGTACTCACTAAACCAACTGCTGCTGCTGCTGCTAAGTCGCTTCAGTCATGTCCGACTCTGTGCGACCCCATAGACGGCAGCCCACCAGGCTCCCCCATCCCTGGGATTCTCCAGGCAAGAACACTGGAATGGGTTGCCATTCTCTCTCCAATGTGTGAAAGTGAAAAATAAAAGTGAAGTCGCTCAGCTCTGTCCAACTAGTAGCGACCCCATGGACTGCAGCCTATCAAGCTCCTCCGTCCATGAGATTTTCTAGGCAAGAGTACTGGAGTGGGGTGCCATTGCCTTACTAGTTTAGGGATCATGATACCTTTTTTCTTTTTTTTTAAAGGCTAAAACCTTCTGCTATTATCTTGGATTAGAAATGTTTATTCATCCTGTGATGCTTCCTCTCAAAGAGAAAGAGAGGAGGTTATTTTGAGAAACAAAATAATGGCAAAGGATACCATAGAAACTGCACATAGCAACAAGGAAAACCGGTGACTGAACAATGAGGAAAAATATGGGAAGATGAAAACAAAGATCATGCTCAAAAAACACTTACACAATGCAATTATCAGAGTAAGGTTATAAATATGAGAAAGTAAAATGAACTGATTAAAAGCAAAACTAAATTTAATTCAGAGTAAAAGGTATAGGTACAGGAAAAACTGCTATCTTCCATCCCCAGAACTATTAAGCTTTCTAGTTCCCCACAACGTAGGATGAATTTCTGGTTAAACTGCTTAGTGACCTAAGACATCACCAAGTCACATTTTACTAGTAAAAAGCTGTTCCACTCTCCGTATTTTGCCCCATGTGGCCAAGGGCTCCCAAAGGATGACCTTGCCAAGCATTATTCACTTTTCCGTTTCTTTTCTGCATGCAGGATGGAAAAATAAGTTGAGCCAGGGTGATTATAATCAACCAAGTTGCGTTACTATCCTCTAAATATTAAAACAATACTTTAGACAAACCTTAGTTCCCTGAAATTGTTTTGATTCCTTTGGATATAGACACTTCAATATCCCAATTTTTAAATTTCTTCTACTTTATGGCAATGCGTTATTCATGCATGCATAAATATTTTTCTGAGTTGGCTTTAAATCAATCTTTTTAATCCTCCAAATCTCTACATCTGATATGAAGGATTAACCAATAATGTATTTGTATCACATCAAAATTACTTTCAAGTTGTGGAAAACTAACTTGAAATTAATTCTGTACCATAGTGGATCTACTTAAGGCACACAGCAAAATTCAAAATGAAATTAAATGTATATATAAATTTTTTTCTATATATGGGTTTTAAAAATGTAAATTTAAGACGCACTTATGTAAGTTGAGAGGCTTCCCGGGTGTCTTAGCAGTACAAGTTCCACCTGCAATGTAGGAGAGACAAGAGGCACTAGTTCAATCTCTGAGTAGGGAAGATCCCCAGGAGGAGAGCATGGCAACCCACTCCAGCATCCATGCCTGGAGAGGCCCATGGACAGAGATACCTAGTGGGCTACAGTCCGTGGGGCTGCAGAGGTGGAAGCAACTGAGCACTCACAGATCTGAGTTGAATGTGTAAGAGGCTATCAAATCGACAAGACAAGTTTCTCCTCTTCTACACAAAACTGGACTTCATTTCTTAGCTTCTGTTGCTGTTAGATGTGCCCATATGACTATCGGGTTGACTATAAGTAGAATGAGGGTGAAATGATGTATGTCAGAGTTCTGTCTATAAAATCCCAACACATGGGATCCACTGAGATCCTTTCTCTTTTAAGATAGCTGAAATGGAGACCAAGCCTATGGCACACTTGGGAGACTTTTGCTGAGGATATTAGAGCCATAATATGGAATAAGCAAGAATTCTTAAGGAGCTTCCCCAGTGACTCAGTGGTAAAGAATCTGTCTGCAGTGCAGGAGATGCATGGTTTGATCCTGGGGTTGGGAAAATTCCCTGAAGAAGGAAAGTCAACCCACTCCCATCTTCTTCTTTGAGAAATCCCATGGACAGAGGTGGCTGAGTCCATGGGGGTCTCAAAATAGCTGGGCATGATTTAGTGACTAAAACAACAAAAAGAATTTGTACACATTCCCTTATTTGAAGAATTGTCTACTTATTAGGAGCTATCATTTTGGACTTCATATTATCATAGCAATAGATATACTTCATGTAACTACCACATTAGGCTATTGGATTTTGGAGGTTTATTTATCATTACAGCATTACTTTAAATAATTAAAGTAGAATACATTTTAGTAAATTCCCTGCAACATCAAAGTTACCATACATCTTAAGGGAGATTGGAGACCAAAATAGATGTCATGTCAATCCATGTGCTTTTTTGGAGGCCATTCTCCCAAATGTTGTTTTTATATGTCTAGTATCTGACTTTGTCTATGCTTACCTTTAGTACAATAGGAAACAGGCTTAGGAAGCAGAGATAGTACCCCTCTTCAGAAGAGAAGGTGAATGGATTTGCTGTCCAGGATAATAATGTCCCCATCTGATGTAAGAGTTGGCGATTCTCTTGTAAGATTGGTGATACTCTAAGCTGTTCTCATGTGGGAGACAATCCACTCTGTATGCAGTGTCCAAAAGGGCCCACCTCTCCATCATTCTTGGGGCCTGGAGAGCAAGGTTTTCTCTATGAGAACATGAAGCTCAAGTTGCCTGCTGCGCCATGAGTGATAAAGTCCTTTATCTCTGATTCGGGTATCTGCCACCATGTATGACACTGTGACAGGCTACCTTGTTAGCCTGCAAGTGGGATAAAATCTCATAGTCTTCACCATTCTTGACAGCCCTCTCCACATGTGTGTGTTTAAGTAAATGTGGGTGCAATGTGTCTGTGTCTACAGAGACTATATCATGCTTCCTGCTCCTGGTTACTTCACCAGCTGCTCCCTCCTGCTCCTCCTGTAGGCACAGTAGATATACTGAGTTTCTGTCAGTGAAGTGTGCCTGAAACAGAAGCATCAGAAACAACACTCACATGTAATTAGGAAAAGTAGGAATAAAAAGTAATAATGATGATGGCACTGATGATTATAACTTAGAAGACTATGTCAATGGCAGTCATTTCAATATGCTTCAAATATTAAGTCATTTAAAAGTTAAAATGCCACTCTAAGCTGGCACTGCTATTATCTCCCTGCACAGTTCTGTACAGCTGCCTGTAAGTAGTTACTTTGGATTTTTGTGGAACTGTGTATAATATTATGCTACAGACTGCTACTACTACTGCTAAGTCACTTCAGTTGTGTCCGACTCTGTGTGACCCCATAGATGGCAGCCCACCAGGTTCCCCCGTCCCTGGGATTCTCCAGGCAAGAACACTGGAGTGGGTTGCCATTTCCTTCTCCAATGGTACAGACTAGTGTAGCATATGCTATGCTATGCTATGCTAAGTCACTTCAGTCGTGTGCAACTCTGTGTGACCCCATAGACGGCAGCCACCAGGCTCCCCTGTCCCTGGGATTCTCCAGGCAAGAACACTGGAGTGGGTTGCCATTTCCTTCGCCAATGCATGGAAGTGAAAAGTGAAATCGAAGTCGCTCAGTCTGTCTGACTCTTAGCGACCCCATGGACTGCAGCCTACCAGGCTCCTCCATCCATGGGATTTTCCAGGCACAAGTACCAGAGTGGGGTGCCTAGTCCATTTGGGCTGCTATAACAAAATGTAAACTAGATGGCTTATTAACAAAAGAAATGTATTTCTCATAGTTCTGCAGGCTGAAAGTTCAAGATCCAGACACTAGCAAGTTTGAGTTCTGGTGAGTGCCCTCTTCCTAATTTATAGCTGGTGCATTTTCTCTGTGGTTCTCACATGGTAGTAGGGGGAAGGATCTTTGTGGAGCCTATTTAATAAGAGGCTAATACCATTCATGATGGCTGCTTCTGCTGCTGCTGTTAAGTCGCTTCAGTCATGTCCAACTCTGTGCAACCCCATAGACGGCAGCCCACCAGGCTCCCCAGTCCCTGGGATTCTCCAGGCAAGAACACTGGAGTGGGTTGCCATTTCCTTCTCCAATGCATGAAAGTGAAAAGTGAAAGTGAAGTCGCTCAGTTGTGTCCGACTCCTAGCGACCCCATGGACTGAAGCCTACCAGGCTCCTCCGTCCATGGGATTTTCCAGGCAACAGTACTGGAGTGGGGTGCCATTGCAGAACCTCCCAAAGTCCCACCTCTTAATAGCATCACATTCTGAGGTTAGGATTCAACATATGAGGGGGTATGTTTAGACCAAAGCAGGTAGTCTAGATGCCTTGGAAACCAGATGCTGCCACAGGCTAAGCATTCAAATGGCATGATGTACTACAGCTGTTAACCAACCTCAGAACTTGTTTGTCAACCCAGATGAAGAAAGGAATAAGAAAAGGAAATTTGCATTGATTTTGCTTTTAAACTTTGTAGTTGCCTGAAGTGGCTGTGAAATTACATAATCATAAGTAAAAAAGAAACTTCTAAAATTCAAATTTTTGTTTTTTTCATTTTCTTTTTTTGAAATGTGATCGAGTGATAGATTTCTGAGCACAGTTACCATAATTTTCAATGATTATTACTGGAATTAGAGTAAAATAGCAACTTCTTTAGGCTTCTTAAATACCATATCTACTAAACACAGGATGATCGAGAGCATAGATTAAACAGTAAAGAAGAAAGCCTGCTTTCTATGTGATTTAGCATAGGGAAGACGAGATGCAATTGCTTTAATCAATTTGCTAAGTCTTCTCTATGTTTTATTTAGAAGACATAGAAATGGAGTACCATGGGATACTGTTTTACTGAAGTGTGACTTTCGTAGATCAGTAAACTCCAGAGACATAGAGCTAAGTTTTCTCCTTCTGTATTTAGCAACCTTTAGCTCATGTCCTAGGATCCCCACAAAATGAAAGGCACACATATTCCCACTGAGATTGTTTTGTCTCTTTCAGTCACCAAAAGGTGATCGATCATGCAATGATGACTTCGATCAGAAGGGCCCTGGGACTCTCCCTTAAGCGCTGTACTCCATATCTGTGTCTTTTACAATAAAATATAGAGAAAACTTACATTGATTCAAACAATTGCCATCCTAGTCTTATCTATCAATATGTCGAGCCTCTCAGAAAGTAGGCACTCTTCTTTTCTGATTGATCCTTCTGGTTCCTCTGTCCCTTGCAGATCTGGCATTCAGGAAGTTTACAGTAAGTTTATTCTCACTCTAATTCTTTTCATAACAATGGGAAGTCAAATTATTGAGGATATAATTTACTACTGATTTTCAGCCAAATTATTCATCTTGATTTATAAAATTCCTTATTAATTACATTTCAAATTATTGAGTTCACATGATAGAGGTTTCAGAAATGTAGTTCAATCCACCATTTTGCATTAAACTGAAAACTTCTAATTTCCATTTAATGTAAACTAATCATGATACACTGAGATCCACTAGAATTGTTATAGGAATGATAATGATACAATATAAAAATATGCTTAGGCTTTCTAAGGGATAAAGGAGAGGATGTTCTCCTTACTAGTAAATTGTTTTATTAAAAAATGCACAACATTTAAGAATAGTGTTCAAGCTTTGACAAAAGAACACATTCACAGGTAATCACAAAATTACTGGGAGTACTACCTTTGGAAAGTAAATAAGCTCTCTCATGCAAATTACATTATGAGCACTTAAGAATTTTACACAGATGATGTGCTACCACTGAGAAAGATTGGGAACTCACCAGGCATAAATCATCTGTTGCTGTGAGAGTGTGTATGTTGCAACTGTGTGTGTGAGCATGAGTGTTTAGTATGTATCTATATTTCAACTTTATTAAAATAGTTTAGCACAGTGATTTTCGTAGAATACTAACTGTTCTATTCCACGAGACACTGAATAGAAGAAAGAAGGATCCAGCAGGTGAAGCTTTACCCAGTCCCTTTAATGAGAACAATGTAGAATTATCTAGATTAAAGGAAAAAAAAAAAAAAAAAAACTTTGAAAAGACTGTGTTTTGAGAAACACGTCCTGGAGCCCCCAAATAGACCTACATAAATGTAGTCAACTGATCGTTTTCGAAAAAGCTAAAGAAGCACAATAGGGTGAAGATGGTCTTTTCAACATATACCAGTGGAAAAATAGGACATCAACATGCAGGAAAAAGAAAAAAATCTAGACAGACCTTATGCTGCTGCTGCTGCTGTTTAGTCACTAAGTCATGTCTGACTCCTTGCAACCCTATGACTGTAGCCCGCCAGGCTCCACTATCCATGGGATTTTCTAGACAAGAACACTAGAGTGGGTTGACATTTCCTCCTCCAGGGGATCTTCCCTACCCAGGGTTCAAACCCATGTCTACTGCATCTCCTGTTCGGCAGGAGAATTCTCTAACATTGAACCACCTGAGAAGCCCACATAGACCTTACACTCCTCACAAAAATTAACCCCAAAAGGATCAACAATGTAAAGGGAAAATGCAAAATTACAAAACTCCTAGAAGATAACAAAGGAGAAACTCAGGTGACTTTGGAGTTTTTATGCTATTATGGGAGATACATTATCAGCTAAATTCAGTCAGTCAGTGGTCTACACTCTTCGCAACCAATGGACTGCAGTATGCCAGGCCTCCCTGCCTATCGATAACTCCCCGAGATTACTCAAACTCATGTCCATTGAGTCGGTGATGCCATCCAACCATCTCATCCTCTGTCGTCCACTTCTCCCACCTTCAATTTTTCCCAGCATCAGGGTCTTTTCCAGTGAGTCAGTTCTTCGCATTAGGTGGCCAATATTTGCAATTTCAGCTTCAGCATCAGTCCTTCCAATGAATATTCAGGACTGATTTCCTTTAGAATGGACTGGTTAGATCTCCTTGCAGTCCAAGGGACTCTCAAGAGTCTTCTCCAACATCACAGTTCAAAAGCATCAATTCTTCGGCATTCGGCTTTCTTTATAGTCCAACTCTCACATCCATACTTGACTACTGGAAAAACCATAGCTTTGACTAGACGGACCTATGTTGGCAAAGTAATGTCTCTGCTTTTTAATATGCTGTTTAGATTTTTCTAGACTTTTCATAACTTTTCTTCCAAGGAGCAAGTGTCTTTTAATTTCATGGCTGCAGTTACCATCTTCAGGGATTTTGGAACCCCTCAAAATAAAGTCTGTCATTGTTTCCACTCTTTCCCCACCTATTTACCATGAAGTGATGGGTCCCAAATGCTATGATCTTAGTTTTCTGAATGTTGAGTTTTAAGCCAACTTTTTCACTCTCCTCTTTCACTTTCATCAAGAGGATCTCTAGTTCTTCTTTACTTTCTGCCATAAGCGTGGTGTCATCAGCATATCTGAGGTTATTGATGTTTCTCCCAGGATTCTTGATTCCACTGTGCTTTAACCATCCCAGTGTTTCTCTTGATGTACTCTGCATATAAGTAAAATAACAGGGTGACAATCTACAGCCTAGAAGAACTCTTTTTCCAATTTGGAACCAGTCTGTTTTTCCATGTCCAGTTCTAGCTGTTGCTTCTTGAACTACATACAGATTTCTTAAGAGGCAGGTCAGGTGGTCTGGTATTCCCATCTCTTTAAGAGTGTTAAAGACTTTGTTGTGGTCCACACAGTCAAAATCTTTGGCATAGTCAATAAAGCAGAAGTAGATGTTTTTCTGGAATTCTCTTGCTTTTTCTATGATGCAACAGATGTTGGCAATTTTATCTCTGGCTCCTCTGCCTTTTCTAAATCCAGCATGAACATCTGGAAGTTCACAGTTCACGTATTGTGGAAGTCTAACTTGGAGACTTTTGAGTATTACTTTACTAGTGTGTGAGACGAGTGCAATGGTATGGTAGTTTGAGAATTCTTTGGCATGCCTTTCCTTGGGACTGGAATGAAGATTGACATTTTCCAATTCTGTGGCCACTGCTGAGTTTTCCAAATTTGCTGGCATACTGAGTGCAGCACTTTCACAGCATCATCTTTCAGGATTTGAAATAGCTCAACTGGAATTCTATCCTCTCCACTAGTTTTGTTCGTAATGATGCTTCCTAAGGCCCACTTGACTTTACATTCCAGGATGTCTGGCTCTGGATGAGCAATCACACCTTGGTGATTATCTGGGTCATGAAGATATTTTCTACAGTTCTTCTGTGCCTTCTTGCCACCTCTTCTTAATATCTTCTGCTTGGTCCATACCATTTTTGTCGTTTGTTGTGCCCATCTTAGCATGAAATATTCCCTTAGTATCTCTAATTTTCTTGAAGAGATCTCTAGTCTTTCCCATTCTATTGTTTTCCTCTATTTCTTTATATTGATCACTGAGGAAGGCTTTCTTATCTCCCCTGGTTATTCTTTGGCAGTCTGGATTCAAATGGGTATATCTTTCCTTTGCTCCTTTGCCTTTTGCTTCTCTTCTATTCACAGCTATTTGTAAGGCCTCCTCAGACAACCATGTAGCCTTTTTGCATTTCTTTTCCTTAGAGATGATTTTGATTCCTGCCTCCTGCACAATGTCACAAACTTCCGTCCATATTTCTTCAGGCACTCTGTCTATCAGATCTAATCCCTTGAATCTATTTCTCACTTCCACTGTATAATCATAAGGAATTTGATTTAGGTCATACCTGAATGGTCTAGTGGTTTTCCCTACTTCCTTCAATTTAGTCTGAATTTGGCAATAAGGAGTTCATGGTCTGAGCCACAGTCAGCTCCTGGTCTTGTTTTTACTGACTGTATAGAGCTTCTCCATCTTTGGCTGCAAAGAATATAATCAATCTAATTTTAGTATTGACCATCTGGTGATATCCATGTGTTGAGTCTTCTCTTGTGTTGTTGAAAGAGGGTCTTTTCTATGACCAGTGTGTTCTCTTAGGAAAACTCTATTAACCTTTGCCCTGCTTCATTCTGTACTCCAAGGGCAAATTTGCCCATTATTCCAGGCATTTCTTGACTTTCTACTTTTGCATTCCAGTCCCCTATAGTGAAAAGGACAACTTCTTTGGGTGTTAGTTCTAAAAGGACTTGTAGGTCTTCATAGAACCATTCAACTTTAGCTTTTTAGCATTATTGGTTGGGGCATAGAGTTGGTTTGCTATGATATTGAATGGTTTGCCTTGGAAACAAATGGAGATCATTCTGTCATTTTTGAGATTGCATCCAAGTACTGGATTTCGGACTCTTGTTGACTATGATGGGTACTCCATTTCTTCTAAGGGATTCTTGCCTACAGCAGTAGAAATAATGGTCATCTGAGTTAATTTTACTCATTTCAGTCCATTTTAGTTCACTGACTCCTAACATGTTGACGTTCACTCTTGCCATCTCCTGTGTGACCACTTGCAATTTGCCTTGATTTATGGACCTAATATTCCAGGTTCTTATGCAATATTGCTCTTTACATCATTGGAATTTACTTCCATCACCAGCCACATCCACGACTGGGTGTTGTTTTTGCTTTGGCTCCATCTCTTCATTCTTACCAGTAGCATATTGGGCACCTACCAACCTGTGGAGTTCAATTTTCAGTGTCTTATCTTTTTGCCTTTTTATACTGTTCATGGAGTTTTCAAGGCAAGAATACTGAAATGGTTTGTCATTCCCTTCTCCAGTGGACCACATTTTGTCAGAACTCTCCACCATAACCGGTCCTTCTTTGGTGGCCCTTCATGGCATGGCTCATAGTTTCATTGAATTAGACAAGACTGTGGTCCATGTGATCAGATTGGAATTATGTTATTATGAGGGATACATTATACATATGTCAAAATACATGGAATGTACAATTTCAAGAGTAACTCTAATGTAAACTATGAACCTGGCTGGTAATCTTGTCCAGTATAGATTTATTAGTTGTAAAGAAATATACCATTCTAGCAAAGAGATGCTGTTATGGGGGAAGTTGTATATGCATGGGGGAAGGAAGTGTCAGAGAACTCTCTATACTTTCTGTTCAATTTTGCTATGAACCTAAATGTCCTCTAAAATATAAAATCTATTACTAATATATATGCCATGTAGAAGACAATGTCTAGGGGATAATGTTTTTAATAGTTAATCTATGCAGGAATGGTCATGCAAATCTAATCATCTGTCCTCTGTGTGACCAAAGTATTTGTCCACCTGAAATCTAATCCTAAAATTACAAAGCACTTAACACTACCTACACTGTATTTTTTCCCTCCCATTTGCTGGGATGCATTTTGATTTAGAGCTTAAATATCAAAGTACAGAATGCAACAAGTTTCTTGAATAATGACATGAATTCTTCAGTAATCTGAAGAGCTGCCAAGGAAAAAACACAACCAAATGTAACAAATTCTAGTCTTCTATTTATCCTTTTATGGGATGATTCAAAGAATGCCTTGAAGAAAAAGCGACAGAGTCAACAGGAAACCCTAAATTCAATTTTGATGCAAAAGGGAAAAAAAAAATGGTTTGGGAAGATTTATCCAGAGTAAGACAAGCAGAGAAAAAATATGTTAGTTCTACAAAAATTTACTGTAGATAAATACTTCATGAATTAGCCACAGAGGTGATACAGAGAAAAAAAGGAATAAAGTTAGAGGACACAACACAGTGTGCAAAAATCTGAAAGAAATAAAACACTCTGGAAGAAGATTTATCTTAAGAGAAAAGAAATGTTTCGGTAAGTAGTAATTCATTTCCTGGCAATTAGAGAGAATATGCAATTCCCAAACTAATGACAAAAGATCAAGTGTTATTAGCACAGAATGAACTGACAAAATAATAAGGGAAAAGATCTTTCATAGAAAATACACAACTACTGAAAAATCATAAGTCAGGGGATACAGACAGGTAGGCTTCAACAATACATGAACCAAGAACTTCCAGGTGTAAAGCTGGATTTAGAAAAGGCAGAGAAATCAGAGATAAAATTGCCAAAATATATTGGATGATAGGAAAATCAAGGAAATTCCAAAAAAACATCTACTTCCACTTCATTGACTATACTAAACCCTGACTGTATGATTCACAACCAACTGTGGAAAATTCTTAAAGAGATGGGAATATCAGATCACCTTACCTGTCTCCTGAGAAATCTGTATGGACAAGAAGCAACAGTTAGAATCAGACATGGAGCAACAGACTAGTTCAAAATTGGGAAAGGAGTACACCAAGGCTGTATTGTCACCCTGCTTATTTAACTTCTATGCAAAGTACATCATTCAAAATGTCAGACTGGAAGACTCATAAGCTGGAATCAAGATTGTTGGGAGAAATATCAACCTTAGATATGCAGATGATACCTCCTTAATGGCAGAATGTGAAGAGAAAATAAAGAGCCTCTTGATGAGGGTGAATGAGGAGAGTGAACAAGTTGGCTTAAAACTCATTGTTAAAAAAACAAAGACCATGGCATCTGGTTCTATCACGTCATGGCAAATAGATGGGAAAAAGTGGAAGCAGTGACAGATTTTATTTTCCTGGACTCCAAAATCACTGTGGACAGTAACTTCAGCCATGAAATTAAAAGATTCTTGCTCCTTGGAAGAAAATCTATGACAAACTTAGACTGCATATTAAAAAACAGAGACATCACTTTGCCAACAAAGGTCTGTATAGCCAAATCTATTATATTCCCAGTAGTCATGTACAGATATGAGAGTTGGACCTTTATGGTCCAACTATGAAGGCTGAGCACTGAAGAACTGATGCTTTTGAATTCTGGTGCTGGAGAAGTCTCTTGAGAGTTCCTTCGACAGCAATGAGATCAAACCAGTCAATACCACAGATAATCAACCTTGAATACTCATTGGATTGACTGATGCTGAAGGTGAAGCTCCAATACTCTGGCTACCTGATGCAAAGAGCTGAGTCCTTGGAAAAGACCCTGATGCTGGGAAAGATTGAGGGGAGGAGGAGAAGTGGGTGACTGAGGATGAGATGGCTGGATGGCATCACCAACTCAGTGGCCATGAGTTTGAGGAAACTTTGACAGATAGGGAAGGACAGGAAGCCTGGCCTGCTGCAGTTCATGGGATCGCAAAGAGTCAGATATGCATAGGGACTGAACAACAACAAGGGGATACAGCAGTGATACGTAGAGTATAAAAATGTAGAATAGGCTACAAATACAAAAGATACTATTTAGTGCCAGAAGTTAGTGCAGTAATGCCTATCTATCAAGCATGAAAGCAAGTATTGTGAATTCTGAATTATATTCGTAGGAAGCTGTATTTCATATGCAAAAGCATTAGGATGATATATTTAGTGCGCAGTAACTCAGGAGGTATAATGTTCACTGATATTCTAGAATTCACAAAATGATTAAAAAGAAATAGCCTACTTATGAAGAGGAGAGTATTTAGGGGATTTTTGATAAAGATCCCAACATTCAAAAACCTGTAAGATCAATCTAAGCTAAACATGCTCATTCCAGTCTTCCTCCCAATAAAATTTCAAAACTGGGAATGGAAAGTCCAACACTGAAGGGAAAATATGTTACTAACTTCTGTGAAAAGTTTCTCTATGACTAAGAGAGAAACAAGAAAGAGAAATTTTCTCTTTTTCACTCAGTTATGTTTCTCCTCTTCATCTCATTATGTTTGAATGTGACTAAGTTGTCCAAAGTTTCTCCAGCTACCTACTCTAGGTGTGAGATTAAAGGTAACAGTGGTTCTCCACGACATCATTTAGACCAATGTTCACTGCAGTGTTCTTGGATCCTGTGTTATCTGTGAACTCCTAATTATGGGATATATATTTCCTAGATTTTTAAGGCAATTTGAATGGGACTTTTAAAACTTACTTTCAAAAGAAGCATCTTACCTGATATCATATGTTGTAAAAATATGGATAGAGATAAATAGATTCACCAAAATGTAGGCTTAACTAAATAACTGTGATGACTGTATTAAGAAATGAATGATAAAGTTTATATTCTCAAAAGACAAGTTATATAATATAAAACATAATGAATGTTATTAGCTATCTCTACTCTAGTGATTATGATAAAAATACCAGAATATTTTATTGAGAAGGAGAAAGAGAGGTTGGAGAAGGCTTTTATTAGTTCATCAATCTTTTCATCTTCCACATCAGGGAATTAGTCAATGCTTTTTTCACTGAAATTAATAAACTTAAAAAGACAGATTCAAGTTGTGATTTAAAGCAAAAATATATTTCTGAGTAAATAAAACAGATTATAACTTATATGAGGCACCAAACAGAACATATAGCAAAAGGGAGAAAAAACATAAAATAAGGAAGCATCAACAAAATGTCAGATAAGATGACAGAAATAAGATTAAACAGATCCTCTGGGAGAGGCAGGCAGCTCTGATCTGCCTGCATTTTGCATGATCTTGGGCAAAACGTTAACCTTTCAGGGCCTCAGTTTCTCATCTGTAGAATGTAAATGACAGTAATAGTAATTATCATAGATTGTAGTGGGGATTAAATGATTCAGAGCATATAACGATTTGAATGGTAATGGCACAAAATCAAAAGTTAGTTTTTACTGTTGTGGTGGTTCTTCACAAAAAGAAAGCAATGATTATGATTTGTTCTTGGAGGACAAATCTCAATATTATTAGGCTAACCAAAAAAGTTCACTTGGTTTTAAGTAAAATAAAAGGTATGTTTTTCATTTTCACCAAGAAGTTTATTGAACAACTTACAACACTAATCAAATGAACATTTTGGCCAACCCAATGCAAAGCTGCCAATTTTCACTAAACTAATGCTTTCAATATAACTAAATCAAAATCTTTATTGATTTCATTTTTATACTTCATAGATCTAAATATATATATGTATGTATATACATACATATATATACATGCCCAAATTGTTTTAATCACATAGTAATCCTACTTAGTAGAAGAAAGCATGGAGAAAATACTGATCTTTTTTTTTCCAACAAATTCTGTTGGTTACCTGGCTAGTTATTTGGAAAATAATTCTCCTACCTGGGTTATACTAATACTTCCTCTCTGCTTTCATCTGTTTTCTGATAGATCCAATTGTATAAGAGAACATGCATAGTCTACACTGCATGAAACTTGTTAGGGTTCTTTAGAGGACATTTTAATGGAAAGAGTAGTTGACAGCTAAAATGTTAAAATTTTTAAAAAACTATATTTTTGTAGAATATATTGGAAGCGATTCTGTCAACAGACTCATGATGCTTTTAGCACCATCCTCGCTGTTACATTCGGTGAAATCAGCCAGCTTCCGGCCATCTTTACAGGGGCATGATTGGACAATTGATGTTTTGAGATGCCTGCTGCTCACATCACAGTGAAGATAAAGCCTAGTTGATTGTAAATCATACGTTTCAGCTAGAATGCTTTCAAAAGGTTTTGTTTTTGCTGGCTTAGTTGAGATTCCTGGGCTGGTCTGACGTTTCAACTTCACATCACAGTAGCCTGATAACTGTACTTACCCAAAGTGCAAACTCAGAAGCCAAAAAGGAATTTTCTGTCATAGGTGGTACAAGCAGTGAAGTTCAGTGGGAATGTGAGTGAAAATAAAGCATATCATTTAATGTGGGACTCAAAACTTTGGATTGCATAAATTCAAAGAATTAATCCATTTATTTATTAAAAAAAATGTTTTTTGAGCACCTACTAACTGCCATGAATGTATACTGGTTAACAAAACTAAGAAGGCCCTGCCCTCTAGTGGGAAGATAGACAATAAACAAGTAAAAGAATAACTGCAAATTATGTTAAGCACTGACTTTTTGATGATAGTTGCAGTCTTTAACCCTTCAAGATCACATTCTAGAAAAATAAATCTTTTTTCTCTCTAAAAAATATTGATACTCAAATAAAAAGATGCTTTAAATTTTTAATTAAGAATGCATTATTGGCCATTTAGTGTCCTGCATATGTAATGGTTTAAATAATTTTTTTTTTTTTGCTAAATTGATTGAGTCAAATATGATATATATAGCAGTCTTATTGCTCTAAAAATGCCAAGAAATCTGTGACACCTATCAGATAGAACTAAATGAATGGTTAAAGTAATAAATAAACCAATGAATTTAGAAAATATTTAATAGATGTTGATTCTGATTTATGAACTAATATACCTACCTGTTTAAGTTAGGCCTTTTCTTGTTATATTTTACATGACAAAGAGAATCTGTATACTTGAATAAGTTCCATGTTCTACTGAAACAAACAGTTGCATATATATAGTATTGAATCTCAACAGCAATCCTAACAGAAACGGTTGTTCGCATACTTTGAGTTCATAGTGTTTGCAATTTGTGGTAGATTAAGCCGAAAAATTGATTCTTTTGAACTGTGATGTTGGAGAAGACTCTTGAGAGTCCCTTGGACTGCAAGGAGATCCAACCAACCAGTCCATTCTGAAGGAGATCAGCCCTGGGTGTTCTTTGGAAGGAATGATGCTAAAGCTGAAACTCCAATACTTTGGCCACCTCACGTGAAGAGTTGACTCATTGGAAAAGACTCTGATGCTGGGAGGGATGGGGGTCAGGAAGAGAAGGGGACGACAGAGGATGAGATGGCTAGATGGCATCACCGATTCGATGGACGTGAGTTTGAGTAAACTCCGGGAGTTGGTGATAGACAGGGAGGCCTGGCATGCTGCAATTCATGGGGTCGCAGAGTCGGACACGACTGAGTGACTGAATTGAACTGAACTGAAGCAAGGCAATAATTACTTGTACTTGAGGGATATACTTATATAAAGCGATCCAAAATGCAATGAGTTATTTCTGCCCAGACAATTTTCCCCAGGTAATACAAATGAGTGCATACACTTCCTTTTAACAAATTGAAAACTATCTCTGTATCAATGTTATCCAGTCTTAAATGTGCATACAGGTCTTATGTGTTTAATTCAAGTCTTATTTATAGAATATTGGATGTGATCACAAATGGGATCATTTTGATGTTTGGTATAATTTCCAATAAGTAGTTTATAATGCTTACATTTTTATTTTGAAAATCATCAAGAAAATAATAAAGCATGAAATGTTACAAAGTTTGAGATTCAAATGAAAATTGTAAAAGCTAATGCCTCTAACTTGACATTCATATGGAAATATGAGTGATTTAAAATTGAAACCAATGCAATATTGTAATTACCTCCAAACAATAATTATTTTAAAAATAATAATGATTACAATAAAAAATAATAAAATTGAGCTTCAGATGCTTTTTATCAGTTGGAGTCTACAACTGTGTTGTGGAAGAAAGGTGGCGTATGATGTAGGCAACAAGCAGCAAGAGGAAGTTGACTAGACTTAATTAATTCTTTGCAGGGTGGGGAGGTGAGGGGGTGGGGATGGGGCTTCTTGGGATACTCAAATGCTTAAACAACCTGATAGGAGAAATAGACATGAGATGATAGGAGAGCAATTCTTATCTTTTTCCCCTGAGGAACAGGGATTCCCTCATTTTCAATGCACTATTGGTGCACATCACACATTGAAGCTGGGGAAGAGGGTTGAGAGAGACCAACAAAAACAAATTCACTTGAGCTACCAAGTAGGGGTGGTCACTTTGGAATGAAGAAAGAAATGAGTTTCTCCTGCATACTCTTTAGGGGAACCCCCTGATGTTGGCAGCTCCCAAGCTAACCACTCAAGTCACACCACTTACTTCTATTTTCCAATGCTGTTCATTTGCTTCCCTTTCAGCTGTCACCATCTGCAGTTTTAAGCATGATTCCTTTTCTCTGGCCTAATAGTGAAAAGAATAAAAATTTAAACTTTGAATCAGCTCTCCTTCCAATGTCCATAGCTTTCTTGAGATTGTTATGTGCAATAAACTGTCACATGCAGGGCCTAAAATGGACACAAACACAGATACACACTCACAATAAAAATTAATATACTTGTCAAAATGTTCACAGTCACAGTAAAGGAGTTGTCCTTTTTTTCTTTAATAGAAGGAAGATGCTCTGTAGTCAAGGACATAGCAATGCAGGGAAATAGCAGTCTCTGGAAATACAGTCAAAGGACTGTAGATTCATTTCTCCAGAGCTCCCCCTGAAAATGTGAGCAAACTAGATTTAGAGATGACAAAAATTTACTAATTACAAATAAACTATTTGTAAAATCACTTTAAGACCTGGTAGTGTTAATAATTTCCTTACATCGAGAGATTTAGATTGATTGCAGTATTTTTGTTATAGTAGAGCAATAAACATCTTTTACTGTAATGTTCTACAAATTTTAGCTAGTTCCTTAAGATATATTCCCAGTTGTGAAATAACTGGTTCAAAGGGTTTGATTTGTTTCTCTCACTTGATGTTTATATGTTACCAAATATTTTAAAAATTAATACAGTGCACGTTTACAAGCAAGTATGCTCATTATAGTAATTATTTTCCAGTGACATAATTTCCATAAACTTGTGTGTGTTCAGTCACTCAGTTGTGTCCGACTCTTACCGACCCCATGGACTGTATGTAGCCCACTAGGCTCCTCTGTCAATGGGATTCTCCAGGCAAGAATACTGGAGTAAGTTACCATTTCTTACTCCAGGTCCATTACCTTGGTGTTAAGAAAATTAGCAAATATTCTCCACCCCTGACACACACACAAAATCCTAGAATGATTCCAAAGAAACGTGTAGATTTTTACTTCATGGTTTTAAAAAAAAGTAAAAAAAAAAAAAAGTTTCCCTTTCTAGTACACAGTCTCATACTTGGTTTTGTTAGCTTTCTATTTCCAGTGTTTTTTATATTAAATAGTGTGCCTTTTAACAGAAAAGCATAAAATTTATTTTTCAGCATCAATTAAATTACATTTTGATTCCTTAATATTCAACCATATAAACAATTTTAAAAAATTTTTATTCTTTTGATGTTATCCCAGTATTTATCTGTGTGTATGTTTCATTTTTATATATTATTTATTTTTATAAATCAGTGCCAAGCCCTCTCATCATATGATTTTTTCTGGATAAAAATGCTATCCCTGTCTCTAAAATATGAGGTGTACATTTTACTCCTGGAAGCTAGATTAAACCCTTTTCATTACATGTATCAATTTCTATGCTGTATAACACATTGTCAAAAATCTGATACTTGAAACAACATATCTTCATTATCAGTTTTCAGGTCAGGAATTCAGATCCTCTGCTCAGGACCTCACAATTTGGCAATCTGTTGGCTTGGCTGTCTTTTTTTATTTTTTTCTGAAACTTGAGATCCTTTTCCAAACTCATATGGTTGTTGATAGAATTCATTTCCTTGCTGTTATATCCACTGAGAGCCCCACTGGTGGCTCTCAGCTCCTAGAGGTTCTTAGATCCTTGCAATGTGGCCTGCTCACAGGCTGTCCACAATGCAGCCACTCACTTCAAAGCCAGTAGGAGAAGCTCTTATACCAGTCTGCTCAGATGGAGTCTTATATAACCTATTCATGGGAGAGACTATCTCACAACTTTGGTCATATTCTATTAGCAAGAAGCAAGTCCCAGGTTGTATCACATACTAGAAGGGGAAAAGATTTTTAAAAGGCGTGATTCAGTGAGGATCATCTTAGCATTCTGTCTCCAATATGACTGCATTTAACTGCCCTGGGATACATCAAGTTAACTGTTAAATATCCCCCCATTTCTGAGTCTTGAATGGATTCTCCTATCGCTCTTCTATACTGTCCTACCAGAACGAGAAATCTGATCAGTACATGTAGGCTAGTTTTCTAAATTTCTGTCATTCATTGATTTTCTTCCTCATAATCTAGTCTTAATAATAACTCACCTAAACTATATGCAGTATTTTGTAATTTAGAAAGCATTTTTTTGTAATGTTTTTCTTTACCAAAAATTCCAATAAATTTGAGTGGTGTCAGTTCATAAAGGTCCTTTTGCTCAGAAGCCAAGCCCTATGTAATTTGCTTGATATAGTATAGTATTGATTGACACCTTGTGATTTTCTTGGTCTGATAGTTTTTGACTATCCCCATTTTGGAATGATTAGAGAGTGGCTTCCAAGGGTTTTTCAACTGGCTTGGGTCATTAGTTATTTTTCATTCTGATTGCATTTGTGAAATGCAATAGGCAAGATAAACATGGCCCTTGGACAAACAAGAACTCTGAAAGCTTATACCCATGCAACTAATAAAAAAAAAAAAAAAAAGGAAGATTTGAAAAAAAAATGATGAAGCTTTGAAAGATAATGATATGGTTTACAAGAAAAACTAGTCACTAAGTATAACTCAAAAGTCAAGAAGTAAAAATTAAGTAGGAAAGAAAGCTATGTGGGAAACAAATGTCAGCAAGAAAAGAAAGAGAATAAAAAAAAGTTTTTAATTTAAATTTAGAATACACATTGCTGAATTCATTTCAAGACTATATTAATTTGAAACTTGCTGGCTCTGAATTAAAAATACAGGAAACCACAATTTAAAAATTATATGAAGAAATGTTCCCTTTTTTGACTCAAGTTCTGTGATTATTGTAAGCTCATATTTACCTTTCATCACTACATATATAAGAACCTCCCTGAAAAAATTACACTATTTTATGCTGAAATATGTAATTTAGACTGAATTATATTCTCTTTAGTATCAAGACAAACATCTTAAGTTACATCAACACAGAATTGTAAATGTTCATGCTAAAATGCATGTAATAATTTAGTGATAAAAATTTACATTTTTCTCTACATGGAAAACATAAACCTACTCCTAGGTAAAGACATAATAAATTAAAAGCAGGTAGAAATTAATATAGATAGTCTAATAAATTATAATCATTAAATACAACTGAGCATTAATTTCTACACTTACATATTAAAGTTGTCATTGGAATAAAGAAAAACCACATACTTAGTTATTGCACTCATCATCAAACAGGATTTCAGAATTAAATGTTCCACCCTAAGATAACATCTGCTTTTGAATTTCATGAAGATATAATTTCCTTCATTAAACAAAATTGAAATAAGACATTTCTAAAGGCACCACAAATTTAAATCTAAGAAATCATAAATCAATACCATCTAAGATTCTATTTCATAATTTGGGAATCAGTTTTCTACAATATAGAGTTTATACAAACAGCTGATAGACTGAACAAAGGAATCATGGTATGTTCTATTTTACTGTGATAGGCAGATACCAATCTTTGTAACAAAAGACAGAATGACTGTTGTCCTGGTCTTGCAGCTATCAACAATTTTCCAAATGTTTTCTCAGTATTTGAAAGGTCCATTCACTTGAGTAAAGTTTTATCAAGACATCTCCAATGACTAGAAGTTATTACAACTCTCTGATAATGAAAAAGTCTGAAAAAAGTTTACAAGGGAAAAGCTGAGCTTCTCTTCCTTTAAACTTGTCTTTTTATTTTTTTCCAAAAGCTCACCTAGTTGACATCTAAATCCTTTTCACTGCCCAACTGTGTCTCATTGTGCCCCTATCTGAAAGTAAGGCTAAAAGGAAGCAAACATTATATAGGGCACACTGGCAACCCCCTGCCTGAAAAAAAATGGGTTCTGTTTGTGTAACAGAGAAAAATGAATATTGATTGAGTGACTAACAGTGTCTGCTACTCCTATGGATGTGCACATATGCTTCACAGGATTATATAGCTGGAGATAAATGGGCAAAGAATTATAGCAATCTGCTAAGACTGATTACACTACAGGAGTGGGAATGGAGGCTAGAAGAGATGACTTTTAGCACCATGTGTATACTATTTCACTTACTGGGATAAGATCACATGTCCCTTTTCTTTCAACAATATGAGTATAGATAATTGAAAAATAATGGATGAAAACATATCATGAAAGAAAAACTGAAAACAATGAAGTGTTTCAGTTCAGTTCAATTCAGTCGCTCAGTCGTGTCCGACTCTTTGCGACCCCATGAATCGCAGCATGCCAGGCCTCCCTGTCTATCACCAACTCCCGGAGTTCACTCAGACTCACGTCCATCGAGTCCGTGATGCCATCCAGCCATCTCCTCCTCTGTCATCCCCTTCTCCTCCTGCCCCCAATCCCTCCCAGCATCAGAGTCTTTTCCAATGAGTCAACTCTTCGCATGAGGTGGCCAAAGTACTGGAGTTTCAGCTTCAGCATCATTCCTTCCAAAGAAATCCTAGGGCTGATCTCCTTCAGAATGGACTGGTTGGATCTCCCTGCAGTTCAAGGGACTCTCAAGAGTCTTCTCCAACACCCACAGTTCAAAAGCATCAATTCTTCGGCGCTCAGCCTTCTTTACAGTCCAACTCTCACACCCATACATGACCACTGGAAAAACCATAGCCTTGATTAGACTGACCTTTGTTGGCAAAGTAATGTCTTTGCTTTTGAATATGCTATCTAGGTTGGACATAACTTTTCTTCCAAGGAGTAAGTGTCTTTAATTTCATGGCTGCAGTCACCATCTGCAGTGATTTTGGAGCCCAGAAAAATAAAGTCTGACACTGTATCCACTGTTTCCCCATCTGTTTCCCATGAAGTGATGGGATGCCATGATCTTCGTTTTCTGAATGTTGAGCTTTAAGCCAACTTTTTCACTCTCCACTTTCACTTTCATCAAGAGGCTTTTAGTTCCTCTTCACTTTCTGCCATAAGGGTGCTGTCATCTGCATATCTGAAGTTATTGATATTTCTCCCGGCAATCCTGATTCCAGCTTGTGTTTCTTCCAGTCCAGCATTTCTCATGATGTACTCTGCATATAAATTAAATAAGCAGGGTGACAATATACAGCCTTGACGTACTCCTTTTCCTATTTGGAACCAGTCTGTTGTTCCATGTCCAGTTCTAACTGTTGCTTCCTGACCTGCATACAGGTTTCCCAAGAGGCAGGTCAGGTGGTCTGGTATTCCCATCTCTTTCAGAATTTTCCACAGTTTATTGTGATCCACACAGTCAAAGGCTTTGGCATAGTCAATAAAGCAGAAATAGATGTTTTTCTGGAACTCTCTTGTTTTTTCCATGATCCAGCGGATGTTGGCAATTTGATCTCTGGTTCCTCTGCCTTTTCTAAAACCAGCTTGAACATCAGGAAGTTCACGGTTTACATATTGCTGAAGCCTGGCTTGGAGAATTTTGAGCATTACTTTACTAGCGTGTGAGATGAGTGCAATGGTGCGGTAGTTTGAGCATTCTTTGAATGAAGTGTTTAAGTTTCATTAAACCCTAGAGTGGAATGGATCTATTCAATTTAATATTCTATTTAAAATGTTATACTGGTCATGATCATCAGAAGACTAACGCTAAAGAGTAGCATTCTCTTGGTGAATGGATAATGAGCAGAAGGAAAAAAAATAAATATCAATTTAATCTTATATGTTTCCAAACAATTTTTAAAACCACAATATAATCTACTATACCAATAATGAAGATAAATGGATAATATTAAAAAATGGATATGAGAGAAGGGACAATGTATGAATAAAAGCTACCAAAAGTTCAGATGTGTTTGGAGTTGGGGAATACATGAAGAATGATAGTCTGTGAGGGAGCATACAGTGGCTGAGGGGTTAATGGGCCCTGAAAAGCAGGTTTAACTCATTATGGAGGAACGTGGACCAATCTTGATCTTGTAGTCAGAGAGATTTATGTTGTATTTGAGATATGGCTGGAATAACGAAAGTCCAGTTTTAAGGAAAACAGCTAAAGAGAAGACACAAGGTGAAGAATCTGTTCATTTAGTCATCAGATCAGATCAGATCAGTCGCTCAGTCGTGTCCGACTCTTTGCGACCCCATGAATCACAGCATGCCAGGCCTCCCTGTCTATCACCAACTCCCAGAGTTCACTCAGACTCACGTCCATCGAGTCAGTGATACCATCCAGCCATCTCATCCTCTGTCATCCCCTTCTCCTCCTGCCCCCAATCCCTCCCAGCATCAGCGTCTTTTCCAATGAGTCAACTCTTCACATGAGGTGGCCAAAGTACTGGAGTTTCAACTTTAGCATCATTCCTTCCAAAGAAATCCCAGAGCTGATCTCCTTCAGAATGGACTGGTTGGATCTCCTTGCAGTCTAAGGGACTCTCAAGAGTCTTCTCCAACACCACAGTTCAAAAGCATCAATTCTTCAGCGCTCAGCCTTCTTCACAGTCCAACTCTCACATCCATACATGACCACTGGAAAAACCATAGCCTTGACTAGAGTGGAATTTAACAACGATGTGCTCAGGGTGATGCTGTTACATGTTTTCCCTAAAAAGTGATATTGCTAACACAGGAAGTATTCGAACAAATGTTTGGAAGAATAAATGATCTTGGAATCTTATGTGAGCTGTAACTATCTCAGTGTGGTTGAATATGGAGTGAAGGAAGGAAGAAGGCTACGGTCAGGTAGCACATTCCCCACTGGGGTCTCAATAGCAAGAGTTTCTAAACTGTGAAAAAGAGACTGGATGCCATGCTGAGGGCAAAAGGAAGCCAGTGAAATTCTTTAAGAGGGAGGTTTCCATTTGATAAAAGTTGCTCTGAAAACACACAAAGGGAAGATCGAGATATAGCAACTCTTTTAAGAGTTCCAGAAGATGATCAGTACTTGAACTACACAGGTAGCAGAACTAGAGAAAAGATATGACCCCTGCAAAGGAATCATGATCAAGAGATTCTCCGTATTTCTAAATTGAAAAGTCATTAATGTCATTTGCTTCATCTAATGGATAAAAATAGCATGTATTGATAATGAATTTATTTATTTTGAAATAGATTATCATCTCCCCTCCCCAGTCTCGTATTACATTTAGATGTCGTGAAACAAATGCGTGAAGAAATCTGTATTTTTTACAAGTAATGAACATATGTTTCAACATCGGCTAACACTTTCCATGAAAGAAACATTGTACGTAAACTATCATTTCACACCATAAAGCTGATCAATATGCTTCTTCAAGGTAAAGTTTTAACTTAAAAATATCTTTCTGAATAATGCATAATATGAGAATGCATATGTGGTTGTTGAATGTTTCATTGGACCTAATTTTTAAATGTTAAGTAGGTCACAGAGTTGGACATGGTTTAGCAACTGAACACAGTAAACACACATGCACACGGCACACACACACATTACACTAATATCTTAGACTTTTCAAAACACCCCAAGTCATAGTGTTAATCAGGCAATCTTGTGGTAATAAACGGTGACCTCAATGGCTTAAAACAAACAAACATATACATGTACTTCTCATTCTGGTTATAAGTCTGTCTCAAGTTTTTCTCACAAGGTGGCCCAGGTAAATGGAGCTTTCTCTCTGTGGAATATGTCTAGTCACCATGGCAGAAGGAAGGAGACATACTATACATTGTCTCTTAATGACTTTTGCCTGGAAGTTATAAATGCTCTTTGCAGTCATATTTCATTTGTAAAAGCCAATAGTGAGGACATTTTAAAATTCCACATAGAGACATAAAATCCTACCATGTGCCCATGAAAACTCGAGTTACAGGTCAAGCAAACTAATATCTACCACTGTGATAAATTAATTTTCCTTTCAATGAGATTTTGATACACAAAAGAAGAATAGAAAATCCAGGAGGTACAATTTCTATTCAGGTTCTTAGCATGAGCACATTTGGGGAAAGTATACTCAGTAACAGATTTGAATGAACATTCAATTTAAAGTCACCTTGGCTCTATAGAAATTTTAAGTAAGTTAGAAATATAGAAGAGAATAGAACTTTTACTTCAAAAGTCTTAAAATAAAGACTTCAATTCTAGTTGCTAATGATTTCTTACCCAAATCAATTACATACATGTTTTGTATAATGAACAAGCGTATGTCATATTTTATTATTTTTACTTAATTGCAAAGAAAAAATTACCACAAATGATTAAATTTTAAATGGAATCTGAACAATAATTTATATAATATTATCTGAAGAAGTTATTTTTGAAGTTTTAGTTACTATGCTTTTATGTGTCTCTAAAATTAGAATGATTGGTGAGAACAAAACTACATAATATGGTGCAGAATATAAATAGGCATCTGCTTAATTTTCTTTTATGCAAGCCATAAGTAAAGAAATTACAAAGAAAATAAAAGCAGACACAATCCTTTCTGTTCAGTTAATAAATCCTTTTTTCCAAAGGCAGGCTTCTCTGGTGACTCAGATTATAAAGAATATGCCTGTAATGCAGGAGACCCAGGTTCAGTCCCTGGGTCAGGAAGATCCCCTCGAGAAGGGAATGGCAACCCACTCCCAGTATTCTTGCTTGGAGAATTCAATGGACTTCACGTTCCAAGAGGCAGATGCATTTGTTAGTGTCAAGACTTTTGGAGCCCTGAAATATGATTAATGTAATGATATAATAATAGCAACTGTATACTGAGTATATTCTGGCTGCCAAGCATGGAAGGTGTTTTACATACTTAAGTTGTTTAATGTTTAGAAAACATCCCCTGGATTAAGTTTCACATTCCAGTTTTTTTAATAACAATTTTTTGAGATATAATTTAACCATTATCTAATTTTAAAATATTATCATCATCCCTAAAAGGCACTCCAAACCCATTAGCAGTCACTTTCCATTCCTTCCACAGCCGATACCCTGGAAATCATCAATCTACTTTTTGTCTCTAAGGGTTTGCTTATTCTGAACACTTCATATAAATGGATTATTTTTTCCTGGGTCCTTTCACTTAGCATGTTCTTAAGGTTCATCTGTACTGAAATGTGTAACAGTACTCTATTCTTTTTTGTGGTTGAATAATACTCAATTGTATGGACAGATCATGGTTTTTTATGCATTCATCAGTGATAGACATTTGGACTGTTTCCACTTTTTACTTATCATTGATGTTGATGTGAACATATGTGCTTAAGTTCTTACATGGACATTTAAAAATGTTCTTGGTATATACCTGAGAAAAGAATTGCTGGTAACTATATGTTTAACTTTTGAAGGAGGGGACAAACAAGTTTCCATATTGTCAGCACCATTTATATTCCCATCAATAGGGTATGCTGGTTCAAATTTCTTCTAACCTTGGCAACAATCATTCTTTGAAATTTTTTTTATTGGACTATAGTTGATTTACAATGAAGTTAGTTTCTGCTGTACAGCAAAGTGAACTTGGTATCATATATCCACCCTTTTCTTTAGATTTTCTTTTCCCATAAAAGTCATTAAAGGGTATTAAGTAGAGTTCTCTGTGGTAGGTTCTTATTAGTTATCTTTTTCATATATTGCTGCTGTTCAGTGGCCAAGTTGTGCCTGACTCTTTGAGACCCCATGGGTTGCAGCATGCCAGGCTCCTCTGTCCTCCACTGTCTCTTGGAGTCTGCTCAAACTCCTGTCCACTGAGTGAGTGACGTCATCTAACCATCTCATCCTTTGCCACTCCCTTTTCCTTGTGCCTTCGGTCTTTCCCAGCATCAGGGGCTTTTCCAACAAGTAGACTCTTCACATCAGATGGCCAAGTATCGGAGCTTCAGTTTTAGCGTTAGTTCTTCCAATAAATATTCAGGGTTGATTTCCTTTAGGATTGACGGGTTTGATCTTGCAGTCCAAGGGAATCTCAAGAGTTCTTTGGCATTCAGCCTTCTTTATGGTCCAATTGTCACATCCATACATGACTACTGGAAAAACAAGAGCTTTGACTATACTGACCTTTGTTGGCAAAGTTATTACTTTGCCTTTTAATATACTGTATAGGTTTATCAAAGTTTTCCTAAAGAGCAACCATATTTTAATTTCATAGTTACATTCATCCTCCACAGTGACTTTGGAGCCCAAGAAAATAATATCTGTCACTGCTTGCACTTTTTAAATATTTTATATATAGTGGTGCATATATGTTAATCCAAATCTCTGAATTTATTTCTCCCCTCCTTCCTTTTTGTTGACCATAAGATCATTTTCTATGTCTGTTTCTGTAAATAAATTCTGTTCTGAGTCATTTTTGTAAATAAGTTAATTTTTATAAAATGTTAGATTCTGCATATAAGTGATATCATATATTTGTCTGGGGTCTTCCCTTGTGGTTCAGCTGGCTAAAAATCTGCCTACAATGTGGGAGATGTGAGTTTGATCCCTGGGTAGGGAAGATCCCCTGGAGAATGGAAAGGCTATCCACTCCAGTATCCTGGCCTGGAGAATTCCATGGACTGTATAGTCCATGGGGTTGCAAAGAGTCAGACATGACTGAGCAACTTTCACTTTCATATTTGTCTGACTTACTTCACCTTATATGACAATCTCTAGGTCCATCCATTTTGTTGCAAATGGCATTATCTCACTCTTTTTATGGCTGAGTAATATTCCATTGTATGTATGTACCACGTCTTTATCCATTTCTCAGTTGATGGACATTTAGGTTGCATCCATGTCCTGGCTATTGTAAATACTGCTGCAATGAATATAGGGGTGCATGTATCTTTTCAAATCATGGCTTCTCCTGGGTACTACATAGCCAGGAGTGGGATTGCTAGATCATATGGTAACATTATTTTTAGTTGTTTGTTTGTTTGTTTGTTTTAAGGAATCTCTATATTGTTCTCCATAGTGGCTGTACCAATTTACACTCTTACCAACAGTGTTAGGAGGTTCCTTTTTCTCCACCCTGTCCAGCATTTATTGTCTTTAGATTTTTCAATAGTGAAAATACTTATTATATTGTCTTTTTGATTGTAGCCACCCTAGTCAGTGTGAACCTGTATCGCATTGTCATTTGAGTTACATTTTACAAATGAACGTCTTTTCATGCACATACTGGCCATTTATGTACTTTCTTTGGAGGGAATTCTATTCAACTTTTTTGGCCATTATTTAAATTGGGTTGCTTTTTACTTTTGATTTAAAATTGTTTGTTGTATATTCTGGATACAAGTTTCCTTATCATATATGCGATCTGCAAAAATTTCCTTCCTATTTGTGGGGGAGAGTTTTCCTTTATTGATGGTATCCATTGGAGCACAAGTGTTTATTTTAATGAAGTTCAGTTTATTTCTTCTGCTGCTGCTTGTGCTGTCATATGTAAGAAATCATTGTCTAATCCATGGCAAAGATTTACCCCTACCTTTCTTTTAAGAGTTTTATGGTTTTAGTTATAACGTTTAAATATATGAACACTTTTAATTATTTTTTATATATAGTGTGAGGTGGAGTCCAACTTAATTCTTTTACATGTTTATATCCAGCCGTCCTTTCAAAATTTGTTGAAAAACTTTTCTTTTCCTAGTCAATTGTCATGGTACCTTTTTTGGATCACATTCTAATTTTTCAGATAGGCAAATAAGGCCAAAATAATTAAATATAATATCAAGAATATATACTGTCATAAATGACACAGATATATGTTTTCAAGCCTGAACAATCTGGCTCCTAAGTCTTTTCACTATACAAGAATGTTCGAGGCTCTGGTCTTCAGACTTTGAGATGGATGTATCACACTTTGAGTCATTACTGCATCTCTGAATCTACACACACACATTTAGCACCTATATAACAAGTCAGGGCTCAAACACAATAACAGAGAATTTATAAGAACTTTTGATAGTCAAAGGGAAACTATGTATAAATATATATATATATGATAAATATGTATATATTTATTTTGTAGTTTATAGCATCTATACTAGTAAAGATATAGATTTGTACAGCTTGTGTGTGTGTGGAAAAAATATATAGATAGGTAGATAGATAAGGCTATAATAACCACAGTGTTTTATTTTTTAAAATAATATTTAGAAATTTCAGGAAACTGAATTCTATAGAATGAGACTTTTCCATTTAACATTTACAATCTGACAATCTTACTCTTCTTCATAGTACTCCCAACATACTGGGAGACATCACACAGACATATGTTTTAATGAAGGATTATAAATGTTCTCAATAATTTAGACATATGAAATATATGAATATTTACTGGCATTTGATAGAAAAAATAATTGACCTTTTCATCATAAAAATCAATGTTTACTTGACAGATGTTTGGATGTATTTTAACTCAAGAACATATTTGCATAAATTTGGATTATTAATTAGGGTAGATTGCTCATGGATCCTAAAACTTGTATGTTGAGAGTAAGAAAATAGAAAATTACAATGCTTTCTGGAACAAAGTCAGACTCGAGATAAATCTCCAAGAAAGCATGTAAAAAATAAAGATACCAATATATTTTTAGTGGAGTTTAAAAAAGTATCTAGCTAAAAGCTAGAAACAGAGAAAGATCTCTGTATTTAGGGTATGAAGTACAAAACACAGAAATGTAAGTTACTGAAATAATATAGATGATATTAAAACATTTTTCTGTTATAAATGCTTATACTCCACTTATTTGGAACGTGAGCATAATGACTTTAAGATAGCAAGTTTAATTTTGTATGTAGTTTGGTTGACTTTTCCATTCCAGATTTAAGTTAAACATTGTGCTTCTATCTCTGCTATCTCCTCTTCCCCTCCTCCTTCTCCTTCCTTCCCTCCCGGCTCTCTTTCTCTCCCCTTCTCTCTCATTCCTCTTACCCCCATGACTATGACCAGTTCTCTATCGTCTTTGAACCCTATACTCCCAGGTATAAATTTATAGTATTGCTCACTTCAGTATTAATGTGAA
This sequence comes from Bos indicus x Bos taurus, assembly GCF_003369695.1. Taxonomy (NCBI): domain Eukaryota; kingdom Metazoa; phylum Chordata; class Mammalia; order Artiodactyla; family Bovidae; genus Bos; species Bos indicus x Bos taurus. The sequence continues at coordinate 28,301,477 of NC_040081.1, read as the reverse complement.
TATCAATAAGTTTTATATAAGTGAAGATAATCTGAAAACGGTTTATAGCCATCTAAATGGAATTTGTATAGCACCAATGACTTATCTGGTCCATGGATTTTTAAATTATAATTCTCCCTACTGTTCTTGTCTGGATTACCACTATTGCTTTGAACAGTGACTTGCGCTGAGTAGTGACTTAACGGCTGAGAGAAGTACTCATAGCTGTATTCAGAAGTACTGACAATTGTACTAAGTACTATTTTTATTATTGATGCTGAATTTGTTATTATTATTAGGTAAGAATCTATGAATGGATCCATTGCGCTCACTTTTGAGTCAACTGCATTATCTTATATTTAAATGTCAGCATGCTGACATTTTATATATTACAAAAAGAGAGATATGTAGGAAACAGTAACATTTTCATGGTTGTTTTTAGTGAAATAGCTCTTAACTTGAGTACCAAATGCTGCATAATGTAGCAACTTGGTCATATAAAAACATCCATAATTTGAATGTTTCATCATAATTGTTAAATCATTTGGTGGAAAATTCTGTTACCATTATTGTTTTTAACCATTAATTCCAGGAGCTATAAATAAACTTAAAACCACTCATTTTCACCCAGTTAGATATCTACAGTAGGTCCTGCACAAGCAGGTGATTTGTTAATTTAAAAGGCTCATTAGACATAATCAATATGACCCGAGTGCTCTCACTAGCTCTAGAGTCTTAATATTCAATGTCTCTGGAAGAATCAAGATTAAGAAAGTTATTTAAACTATATTTACTGGTGGAACTATACAATTTATCACAAGGTAAATGCTGATCTTACTTTAGTCATTTAAACAGTTTTAAAGGTATCATTCTCACCTTAATTTCACAACTTTTAAGCAACGTATATTATTCAAATGATATAGGATACGGAATATAAAATAAATATTAATTTCATTATTTAAATATATTTCAATACAAAACCCAATAAACCACAAACAAGAACACTGAATGGTGAGTAATAAATATGATTCTCCTAACGGTTATAAATATTAAAATGCATCAAAACAAAAAAAAGTCCTGGAGTTTTCAGCAATAATATCAATTAAACAGATTAAATAAAATAAAATGCATATATGAGTGTCAAAATAAAATGTTAATATAAAAAACAAAATCTTAAGAGAAATCAAAATAATATCTTATACAACACTTTAAATGAACTGACATAGAAAGCAGTAGTTTCATTAAACTTATGTTTTGATAATACATAACCAACATTAGGGTTTATGAGACATTACAGGAAAATCTCTGAGTAAGATTATAAAGCTCTTTACATTCCCAATTTAAAAATTACTGATAAGGAACAAGCCATATACAATTGACTAAACAGTTATCTAATGCATAATCATCTGTAAAACAATTACCACAAATGAATAACAAGCAGGGTGGCTCTAATGTCAAAGCTGACTCTGTGTTATAGGCAGCAGGAAAAATTGATGAAGGGACCTACTTCTGTCCTTGACCTTCTGCTGCTTAAAATTATGTCACTTTAGTTTTGTATCATTTGCTGATTTTTGTCTGAGTCTTATTCTTTATTAAGTTTAGCAGTCACTTTTCTTGTGTAAGAAAATTTATGCACATTTTTCACAAAAAATTTTCATTTAATCCTAAGTCCCTGAGTTTTCAATTGCATCAGATGTTAAGAGTTTTAATCAACTGGAGAAAAATAGTTAGAGAAGAGGTCTTACTTTTTGTGCAGAAGTGCAAAAATGATTCCTCTGTGCAGAAGAAATTGATGTTGTGTATTTATTTTAGAGCTCTGGAAAATAGAGCTACTTTTGAATTTATGTTAGAGTGCTAAATCTGTGGCACTCTGTGAAGACATCGCAGCTGACTGACAATATACTTTTTCATATTAGTATGCTCCATTCAACGTATTTCATGATAGAGAAGCTCTGAAGACTATAAAATATGTTATTCCAAAGTGTACTCACACTATTCTTATATCTATTATATATTGTCCATATTGTTTCTCGCTATATCAGGTGATGCTATTTAGGTTATGTTAGCATCACAGAATGTACTGTAAGTTGTCATAATTGTATTACTATGGACTAGCCTGGGTTTCCCAGGTGGTACAAGTGGTAAAGAATCCATCTGCCAATGCTGAGAGACCTAAGAGACACAGGTTCGGTCCCTGGGTAGGGAAGATCCCCTGGACAAGGACACAGAAACCCACTCCAGCAGTCTTGCCTGGAGAATCCCATGGCCAGAGAAGCCTAGGGGGCTACAGTCTATAGTGTTGCACAGAGTTGAACATGACTTAAGCAACTTAGCGTGCATGTACGCACAAACTATTTTAAATGGCACTGGAATTATTCCCTGGTTAAGGTTAGCTAACCTTAATTCTAAAATCACTTGATATTCTTGCCATTTTTAATGGTAGGTCTTTTATTTTCCTTTAGGTTTTTCCTGAGATATAATTCATATATAGTCCTATATAAGTTGGAGGTGAACAATATAATGATCTGATTTACACACATGATGAAATGATTATCACAATAAGCTTAGTTCACATCCATCATCTCATTTAGTTACAAAAGAATAGAAAAGAAAAAGAAAATATGTTTTCCTTATGAAAACTCTTAGGATTTACTCCTGCAATAACTTTCGTATGTAACATACAGCAGTGTTAATGATATTTATCATGTTGTGCATTTTATCTCTTAAATATTTTTTATCTTATTAACTGAAAGCTTGCACCTTTGACTACCTTCATCCAATTTCCCCTACTCTTCTTATCCCTCGTCTTTGGTAAGAGCAAATCTGATCTCTTTTTCTGAGTTTTTCTGTGTGTGTGTGTGTGTGTGTGTTTGAAGTATAATTGACCTAAAACACTATGTTAATTTCTGTTACACAACATCGTGGCTCGATATCTCTATACATTTCATAATGTTCACTACAGTAAGTTTAGTCATGATATATCACCATATGATATTATATTACTATTGACTATATTCTCTACATTGTACATTTAATATCCCTGACTCATTTATTTTGCAAATATTAAGTACGTACCTCTTCATCTCCCTCACCTATTTCTCTCCTCCTCCCATAATCCCTCCCTTTGAGCAGCCACCTGCTTGTTTTCTCTATCTATAACCCTGTTTCTGTTTTGTTATATGTTTGTTCATTTGTTTGTTTCCTAGATTCCACATGTAAGTGAAATCATAGGACATTTTTGTTTTTATGTGTGACCTATTTCACTTAGCAAGATATCCTGCAGATCTACCCACTTCGTTGGAAATGGCAAGATTTCATTATTTATTATGTCTGAGTAATCATCTATTATGCATAGAATATTATATTACATATGTAGTTTTATATTTATATATGTAGATGTATCACATCTTATTTATCCATATCTTGCTTATTATAAATAATACTGCAGTGAACATACAGATGCATATATCTTTTTAAATAAGCACTTTTGCCTTCTTCAGAAAAATATCCAGGAGTAGAATTGATGGGTCATATGGTAGCTCTATTTTTTAATTTTTTGAGGAGTCTCTACATTGGTTTCCATAGTGAAAACATGTTTACAACAAAATAAAATTGAAGAAAAGCTCTTAAAAAGGGGAATCTATAATTGAACTCTTGCTTTTCTACTCAAATCTGTTAGTTTACAACCATAATCTATTCAAATTAACTCAAATAAAACTAGATGGGGTGAATAAATATAAAGATGTCAAGGATTATATAGATTTCTAAAGAGTGGATGAATAATCTTTCATTTCATAGGTATAAAGTTCTGGAAGACAAGGAGCCGAAGTCATTGTCTTCGCATCTCAGAGCCATATGGCCTCCTCTTTCTGCATGCTTTGTCTCTTGACTAACATCTTCTTGAACCTTATTGTGCCCCCATACAACATGTCCTAAATCTCCCTTTCATATTATGACCTTTAGGGGTGGTTTCTATCTCAGAAAACATAGATGCTTAGTCTTTATATTTAAATTGATTGATCTGCATAATCTGTGTAGCAAGTCTGCATGTTGTAAATCAGAAAACAGTTTATGAATTGTGTGCGTCTTCTCCATTCCAGAGTCAACTTTTGGTCCAGTCAGTTGTGGCTGAGGGTGTTAATTATTTGTTTATTCCAAAGGAGCAACAGGCAGAGATTTTCACAGAAAAGGATTTCCCAGAGAGTTGACATGGATTTGCAGCTTCAATCAATGGCTTACTATAAATACTTTGCAGATGACTAAGCAATAAAGTAAACTTAAAGCAGAATTATTTAACTCTCATAGTGATCATGAGGTTGGAAAGGGTATGCCTACAGAAAGAGAATGGCTCCAGTGTTCTAAATGACCTTGAATTTATACCTGTGGTGGATTCATTTTGATATTTGGCAAAACTAATACAATTATGTAAGGTTTAAAAATAAAATAAAATTAATTAAAAAAAAAAAGAACCATGAGAAAAGGGAATTCCCTTTTCAGAAGACACAAATTTCAACAAAATTCTAGGCGATTTAATTCTCCTACCAAGAAACAAAACGTAAGCTATAAGGGATCACCTTTTCCATGGTTTAAACCAGATCTGGTATCAAAGCCTCTATACTTGAGCTGAGACATAAATGTGTCACTGGGTACATGTTCTGTGAATTATTTTAATTAGTCTTAAGCCCTACTCAAGTCATTCATGACTTTGTGTAATATCCTTAGCTTTAGTTCTAGACTTTACATTTTACTTAGGTAAATACTTTAAAACATACATACTCAATAATCACAATACCGAAAAAAATTACCTACGAGGGTAAACAAACTGTTTAAACCAACATTTTATAGCAAAAAAGTTGTGCTATGTTCTCTTCCCATTCTTTCTTACACTGGGTTCCATAGTTTGATATCCTCAAGTTCTTTTCATTTTGGGAGAAAGAAGCAAAACAAAGCAGTTGTTAGACTGTATATTGTCACCCTGCTTAGTTAACTTCTATGCAGAGTACATCATGAGAAACGCTGGACTGGAAGAAACACAAACTGGAATCAAGATTGCCGGGAGAAATATCAATAACCTCAGATATGCAGATGACACCACTCTTATGGCAGAAAGTGAAGAGGAACTCAAAAGCCTCTTGATGAAAGTGAAAGGGGAGAGTGAAAAAGTTGGCTTAAAGCTCAACATTCAGAAAACGAAGATCATGGCATCCGGTCCCATCACTTCATGGGAAATAGATGGGGAAACAGTGGAAACAGTGTCAGACTTTATTTTGGGGGGCTCCAAAATCACTGCAGATGGTGATTGCAGCCATGAAATTAAAAGACGCTTGCTCCTTCGAAGGAAAGTTATGACCAACCTAGATAGCGTATTAAAAAGCAGAGACATTACTTTGTCAGCAAAGGTCCATCTAGTCAAGGCTATGGTTTTTCCAGTGGTCATGTATGGATGGGAGAGTTGGACTGTGAAGAAAGCTGAACGCTGAAGAATTGATGCTTTTGAACTGTGGTGTTGGAGAATACTCTTGAGAGTCCCTTGGACTGCAAGGAGATCTGACCAGTCCATCCTAAAGATCAGTCCTGGGTGTTCATTGGAAGGAATGATGCTAAAGCTGAAACTCCAATACTTTGGCCACCTCATGCGAAGAGTTGCCTCATTGGAAAAGACTGTGATGCTGGGAGGAATTGGGGGCAGGAGGAGAAGGGGTTGACAGAGGATGAGATAGCTGGATGACATCACTGACTCGATGGACATGAGTTTGGGTAAACTCCGGGAGTTGGTGATGGATATGGAGGCCTGGCGTTCTGTGATTCATGGGGTCGCAAAGAGTCAGACACGACTGAGCGACTGAACTGAACTGAACTAAAATCGTATTCCATTAGTGGAAGACAAGAAGGGAAGAATATGTTACAAGCTTTCAACTACATTGGTCCCAAGTTGTAGACATCTAATTCCCCAGGGTACTGCCTGAACTGAACTGATGGATTAGTAATATTCCATTGTGTATATGTACCACAACTTTGTACCCAATCATCTGTTGATGGACATCTAGGTTGCTTCCATGTCCTGGGCTACAGTAAACTGTGCTGCAATGAACACTAGGGTACAAGTGTTTTTTAGGATTATGTTTTACTAAGGGTAAATTCCCAGTAGTAGGATTGCTGGGTCATATGGTAGTTTTTTCCCAGTTTTTTAAAGAAATCTCCATACTTTTCTCGGAGAAGGCAATGAACCCACTCCAGTACTCTTGCCTGGAAAATCCCATGGATGGAGGAGCCTGGTAGGCTGCAGTCCACAGGGTTGCTAAGGGTCAGACACGACTGAGGGACTTCACTTTCACTTTTCACTTCCGTGCATTGGAGAAGGAAATGGCAACCCACTCCAGTGTTCTTCCCTGGAGAATCCCAGGGACAGGGGAGCCTGGTGGGCTTCCGTCTACGGGGTCGCACAGAGTCGGACATGACTGAAGCGGCTTAGCAACAGCAACAGCCATATACTTCTCCATCGTGGTTGTATCAATTTACATTCCCATCAACAGTGCAAGAGGGTTCACTTTCCTTCACACCCTCCCCAGCATATATTATTTGTAGTTTTTTGATGATGATCATTCTGACCAGTGTGAGGTGATACTTCATTTTACTTTTGATTGGCATTTCTCTGATAATAAAGAATGTGAGCATTTTTTTCATGTCTTTATTAGCCATATGTATGTAGTCTTTGGAGAAATGTCTGTTTTGGTCTTCTGCCCATTTTTCATTGGAATGTTTGTTTTTCTGATATTGAGTTGCCTGTGCTGCTTGTATATTTTGGAAATTAATCTTTTGTCAGTTGCTTCATTAGCAATTATTTTCTCCCACTCTGAGGGATGTCTTTTCATTTTGTTTATGGTTTCCTTTGCTGTGTAAAGGCTTTTAAGCTTAACTTCATCCCATTTGTTTATTTTTGTTTTTATCTCCATTACTTGAGGAGGTGGGTCACAGAAGATCTTGCTGTGATTTATGCAGACAGTGTTCTGCCTATGTTTTCCTCTAAGAGTTTTATAGCTTCTGATCTTACATTTAGGTTTTTAATCCTTTATTAGCTTAGCTTTGTGTATGGTGTTAGAAAGTGTTTTACTCTCATTGTTTTACACATAACTGTCCAGTTTTCCTAGTACCACTTATTGAAGAATCTATCTTTTCTCCATTGTATATTCTTGCCTCCTTTGTCAAAGACAAGGTGCCCATAGGTGCATGGGTTTACCTCTGGCCTTTCTATTTTGTACCATTGATTTATATTTCTGCTTTGGTGCCAGTATTATATTGTCTTGATGACTGTAGTTTTGTAGTATAGTCTGAAGTCAGGAAGGTTGATTCCTTCAGCTTCATTCTTTCTCAAGATTGTTTTGGCTATTAGGAGTCTTTTGTGTTTCCATATGAATTGTGAATTTTTTTATCATAGTTCTATGAAAAATGCCACTGGAAATTTTATGTGGATTGCATTAAATCTGTAGATTGCTTTGGATAGTTTAATCAATTTCACGATATTGACACTTCCAGTCCAGGAATGTGGTATCTCTCTGCAGTTATTTATGTCCTCTTTGATTTCTTTCATGAGAGTCTCTTAGCTTCCTGTATACAGCTCTTTTGTCTTCTTAGGTAGGTTTATTCTGAGGTATTTTATTACTTCTGTTGCAATGGTGAGTGGTATTGATTCCTTAATTTCTCTGATTTTTCATTTTTAGTATACAGGATTGCAAGGGATTTCTGTGTGTGTATTGTTTGTGTATCCTGCAAATTTACTAAATTCACTGATTAGCTCTAGTAATTTTCTGATAGTAACTTTAGTGTTTTCTATGTACAGTATACTGTCATCTGTAAACAGCAACAGTTTTTCTTCGTTTTTTCCAGTCTGGATTCCTTTTATTCCTTTTTCTTCTCTGATTGTCATGGCTAGGAGTTCCAAAATTGTGATGCATAATAAGGGGGGGGAATGGACACCATTGTCTTGTTCCTGATCTTAGAGGAAATGCTTTCAGTTTCACCACTGAGAATAATGTTTATTGTGGATTTATCAAATATGGCCTTTGTTATGTTGAGGTATGTTTCCTCTATGGGGCTTCTTTGAAGGCTCAGAGGTAAAGAATCTGCCTGCACTGTGGGAGACTTGGGTTCAATCCTTGGGTTGAGAAGATCCCCTGGAGAAGTGATTGGCTATTCATTCCAGTATTCTTGCCACAAGAATTCCATGGACAGAGGAGCATGGTGGATAATAGTCCATCAAGTTGCAAAGAGTCAGACATGACTGAGCAACTAACAGGTTTCTTCTATGCCCATTTTCTGAGGAGTTTTTATCATAAATGGGTGCTGAATTTTATCAAAAGCTTTGTCTTCATCTATTGAGATTATCATATGATTTTCATCTTTTAACTTGTTGATATGGTGTAGTGCATTGATTGTGTATATTGAAGAATCCTTGCATCCCTTGGATAAACTCAGAATGATCATGGTGTATGGTCTTTTAAATGTGCTGTTGGAATCTGTTTGCTAGAATTTTGATGAGGATTTTTTCATCTATGTTCATGTGATATTGGCCTTTAGTTTTCTTTTTTTGTGATGTCTTTATCTGGTTTGGGTATCAGGGTAATGGTGGCCTCATAGAATAAGTTTGGAAGTGTTCCTTCCTCTGCAATTTGCTGAGAGTTTGAGAAGAATAGGCATTAGCTCATCTCTAAATGTTTGATAGAATTCAGCTGTGAAGTCATCTGGCCCCGAGATTTGGTTTCTGAGAGATTTTTTATCACAGCTTGATTTCAGTGCTTGTGATTGGCTTTCACATAATTTCTATTTCTTTCTGATGCATTCTTAGTTGCACATTTCTAAGAATCTGTCCACTTATTCCAGATTGTCGATTTTATTGGCATATAGTTGCTCATAATACTCTCTTATGATCCTTTGTATTTCTGCATTTTCTGTTGTAACCACGCCTTTTTCATTTCTAATTGTGTTGATTTGAGTCTTCTTCCTGTTTTTCTTGATGAGTCTGCCTATTGAAGTGTATTGGTGAAGTGCCTATTGGTTTGTCAATTTTATTTTCTCAAAGAAGCAGCTTTTAGTTTTATTGACCTTTGATATTGTTTCTCCATTTCTTGTTCATTTATTTCTGCTCTGATCTTTACAATTTCTTCTACCTTTTTACTATTCTTTTTCCAATTAGGCAATCTACTTATTTTAATTAAGTTGGATTTAAAACTGATTATATACAAAAGGAAAATAGGTATATTGGAAGGAGGAAAGGATTTATGCGGGGGGCGGGGGGGTGGAATCTGTAAATAGATGTGCCACTAATGATTATAAACCATATTTTTTCTATCTTTTTCCCTAGTATGTATATAACCCATTCCCCATCATACTCATTTTTTTTTTTTCTTTTTGTGTGCCTTTCTAAATGCTACAGAGAGAGGTCAGGGAATTTGGATAACAAATTACACTTCAAAGTACTATGTGAAAGAACAGAATAGCTAGGCACTGAGTGTGCCACGCCACTAGGGATGGGTATGCCTTACTATAAGGAGCTGCAAGCCCCCAGTCCCTGCCCCCAAACACACACACACACACACACACACACCTTATTCATAAACATCTTTGTTGTTCCATTAGCCTCAAGCTTTGCATGTTAAAAACTTGCTTTTCTCTCATTGTCTTTTTTCTTCCTCAAATGTCTTAGAGATATGGTGACATAGTAAGGAATAGGGTAGAGTCTAAAATCATTTTTGGCTTAGCTGCTTTATTTTAAATAGGAGAGAATTGTAAAATAATTGACTTACCTCCACTGAGTTTTTACAGAGTAACAGGTAGTGATCTAAGCTCCCTTTTTGCATAAACTCATCTAATCCTCTTAATAATTCTTAAAGTTATATTATGATTCTGTTTATAGGTGAAAAAGCAAAGTTACACGGCTATTTAGATATTTTATCCAAAGTTACACAGCTAATAAGTGATAAAACTAAAAATCAAACACAGGTAATCTGGCTCCAGACAACTCAGTCTATTAATAATACTTCCTCATATCTTAAAATAATAATTTAAAGTCTTTTTTCTGGCTTTGTCATGCTTTCCAGAATAATGCCATTAGTAATATGTTTTTAAACCAAAGGAAGTTAGTGGTGAACCTAACCACAGTTACTCTATTTTCCCCTTTCTTTCTCCTTTTTTCTTTTTCTAAGATAGTGAAAACATTATAATATTCAATAGAAGAAATTATGCTATTTTGTGAGCCTTCTAAAACAATTATTTACTTGCTTTTTAGTGATAATTATATATTTTGGCTTGTTCTTGGTTAAGCCCAGAATGTATAGTAATGCAGTTTAGCCTTACTGTCATCTTTTAACAACCAGACTGGCATAATAATAGATTTTGATTGTTAAATATGATTTCAGGTACTCCTATGTTAGGCATTAACACAAAAACCAAGTATTACTAATTTCCCCCCAATAACTTAGTAAGCTGCAATCTCTTCCCCACACTACCAAGTGAGGCATGGTCACATAACTTGTTTTTTCTAGTATGTGTTACTTGACACTACAGCTTTATAAGCCAGATGATACACCAAATTCTTTTCTCTCCATCAAAGTGACAGTTTTAGTTGATGGGATTATCTGTAAGCATGGGTCAAAGATTGAGGACAGCATGTGACAGGGCCCCTGTCAACCTTGATGGACATGAAGCATGGAAAAAAAATAATATTTTGTTGAGGTTTGTGGATTGTTATAACAGCATAACCTAGATTATTCTAACAGATACGTATTCCTTTACTAAAAGATATAAACACATGATTCTCCAAAGAAAATATCTCCTTTTACAATAGTACCTTCTTAGTAATATTTTGTCTCTGAATATTACTGTTTCAAATACTTCTGCTGTTATTTAGTTGCTAAGTCATGTCTGACTCTTTTGCCACCTCATGGACTGTAGGTCACCAGGCTCTGCTGTCCATGGAGTCTCCTGGCAAGAATACTGGAGTGGGTTTCCATTTCCTTCTCCAGGGGATCTTCCCAACCTGAGGGTTGAACCTGTGTCTCCCTCATTAGCAGGCAATGCTGAGCCACCAGAGAAGCCCTTTAATAACTTCTAGATACTAACAAAATAACTTTTTGGCTTTATAGAAAACAATTTATAAAGTAAAACTTAATATCTTCTTGTAGAACAAGGAGCAAATAACTCATATAAATTGTTAAAATAGTCTTATGACAATTTAGTTGTTTAGTCACTAAGTTGTGTCTGACTCTAACCCCATGGACTGAAGCACACCAAGCTTCCCTGTCCTTCACTATCTCCTAGAGTTTGCTCGAATTCATTTTCATTGAGTTGGTGATGCTACATAACAATCTCATCCCCTGTCACTCTATTCTACTATTTCTGTCCTTTTATAGTGTAATGTAGTACTAATGCCACACTGACTTGTTACACAGAAAGACAGAGTTGAGAAATTTTCATGTTTTATTTTCACTGTTCTACTTTCTTTTTTTTTAATCAGGTATTTTTTCTTGAAATGGCTTTGTTTGGTGGCATCTTCTGTCCACTGTAAGGGATTCAAGACATAAATTGATGTTTCAAAAACATTTTTATATAGTTCCCAAAACCTCTATTAATGTTAGTTGCTTTTATAATAACAGTACTTTACTGTCTTTATTGCTGTCATTTGTTGAAGAAATGAAGCTCAAAGAAATCACTGACTCAGTAGATAATAGTTTATAGACAACAAAATTTAAAGTAGTTTAACTTGTCCATGCCTAAACAAATGGAAAAAAAGTGAGCTTTAATTTTATTAAAAAAAAAAGAGTATCAGACTACTGTATAAAACTTTGGGAAAGCATTGTTTTACAAGTGCTTTATGTTCTTGGCAGAAAGCTTGATTCTAAATAGAAGTTCACCCAAGTAGAGTTTAAATTTGCATATTCTAATGCATTGCAGCAATTTCTACTTCACTAAAACTGAAAAATCACTATATCTCTATTTTATATAAGTTGATCTTATGGTACCTGCATAACATTACTGCCAAAAAGTTATACAATATGCAATATTATTCTATTTACAACACATTAAGATCCTCCATGCTAGTCATGTGTCAATTAATCTATCAGATTGCACAGTGGTCACAGTTTTCAAGCATTTAACAGAAAACCATACAGATGTTTTAACATATAAGCAGAAAAGAAATGGAGCTGTAGTTCAGCATGATAGCTTTAATTTACAGTTTCTTACTGTTTATATTTGGAATATTACACAAAGAATGAATGGCTATTTCTTCATATGCATCCTATGTTTTCTATCCTTATCCCACTTCTATCTATACTTATAATTGACTTTGTGACTGTGTCTGAATTCAATCCTTTCTAATAACCATAATGACACCAAAATCATTCTTGCATTAGCATTTGGCCTGTGTAAGTTCTGGAAGTATTAACTGTAAGAATAAAATTGGGGTTGAAAAAGAGTCCTAGAATTTCCATTAAAATGATTATTGAGTATAAGGTGACTTCAAAAGTTAAAGACAGTTCCCAGAAGCATCAACATAGCAGAGGAAGAATGATATGTTTTAACACAGATTTACATTAATAATTGCTATAGCTTTGGTTTATTATGAACCTGTAAGAATTTTTTTTCAGTACAGAGAAGGATGCATGCATGCTTAGTTACTTTAGTCGTGTCCAATTCTTTGCAATTCTATGGACTGTAGCGCTCCAGGCTCCTCTGTCCATGGTATTCTCCAGGCAAGAATACTGGAGTGAGTTGCCATGCCCTGCTCCAAGTGCTCTTCCTGACCCAGGGATCCAATTGAGTTTCCTGCATCTCCTGCAGGTGGATTCTTTACACACTGAGCCACCTGGGAGACCCAACAAAGAAGGAAAACAAGTATGTAAAGTGTATCTACCAGGCATTTTAACATAGGCGACAATTTGCCACCGGCTACCAGAGTAATTTTAACTATTAACAGCATAACTGTTAACAAAATATGTCTTTAAAAAAGTGATACATTTTGCTAAATAAATGATCTTTTCACTTTTAAGTATAACAATTGAGAGAGTCATTTCCTAGGCAGGTTGATAAGGAGTCTAGGGGTTCCCAAGGAGAGAGGGGTCTGGAATTCTCAAGGAGGAAGAAAGGACAAACTTTTTTTTCTTTCTCCACCTCCCTTAGGATTATATAACAATAATGTATCCTGCCTAAGGACAGTCTTTGGATTCAACCTTCTGTTATCTTAAAATGTTAATTATGGGAGTAGACCTGGTCTTTACAAGGATGTATCTTGCCTGAGGACAGTGTTATCTTAAAATGTAAATTATGGGAGTAGGTCTGATGAGGTCTTTACAACCTCCAGACATTCTTTGGATTATATAACCTCATTGTTAACACTAGCAAGCGGGTACTCTTTCTGCCCCCTTCTGATGCCTATGTCAGAAGTTTTCTCTATCTCCTTTATACTTTAATAAAACTTTATTACACAAAAGCGCTGAGCGATCAAGTCTCGTCTCTGGCCCCGGATTGAATTCTTCTCCTCCGGGGGCCAAGAATCCCGGTATATTTGTGTAATTCAACAACAACCTTTCACAATCAAGAGACTGTAACTTCAGTGCTACTTTGGTGATTTTTCAGGTGAATCTCTATCTAATATTTGACATATATTCAACCAAATCTTTCTCATCTGAATTTTCATGTAAAAAAGGTATGTCGGGTGGCCATCAACAATATTACAGGACACAAGTGAAATATAATTATTTGAGCACGCATAATTCTTACTGATGCATTTATTTCCTCCTATGCTCAGCTGTTAGGCCTCTCAAATCATTTAACACCAGAATCTTAGAATATTTGTGTATTAGTTTAATGGAAAACCCTAAGATTTTCAGAGACATGTGATATGAAATAATACTGAAGTACAAATTAAATCATGTGTTTTGCAGTGATATAAAATAAAATATAATGCATATTATAAGTGTATACATAAATATAAATGCTATAAAACTATTTCAGAAACTCAACAATGAGGTTCAAAAATAATAAAGAAAAGCAAAACTTACTATTAATAAGTAGCAATTATGCCGCTGAAACAGTAAAATGAACATCCTGTCCTTATTGCTTTTCTACCCTCCTACTAAATTTTGCCAATTAGATACAGAAGGTCATAGGAAGACTCAAAGCACATTTACAGGGTAATTGTACTGAGAGCAATCCAATTATGTTTAAATGCTTCCGTAATATTATCATTCTTATGGAAACCTCTGTTACATCAGCTTTATTTAGGAGACACAGCAGATGCTGCTTTCCATTTACCTACTTCCCCTCACTCTACTAAGTCTGGAATGTGGTCCAGTCAGGATATTATTCAGTACAGACTGTCTCAGTACCAGTCCCCGTAAGTGAAATTCACTGGCTATATATAGATGTCCAGGATTAATGCATAACAGATTGGAAAATGATGAGCTATTTCAAGTATTCTTGCATCATCAACATAAGATGAATAACTCTATGCCTTTGTTATATGATTTCACCTCTCCAAATAACCATTTTTGAGAAATAGTATCTGGCAAGTGTTATGATTTGTTGTTTACTGAAGATGTTCCTAGTCTAGACTTTCTTGATTCTTTGAGTGTCATGTGTTCTAACTTATCAAAAAAAGTCATAAGAAAGTAACTGTGTTATCTAGAAAAAAAAATTATTATTCTAAAACAGTGTCAATAACATATAATTTTTTCTTTAATTCTAAAAATACAATTTGGATATTTTATTCTACATATTTCTTCTATGATTCACGCATAAGAAAATATCTGCCTCTTTTTTGTTTTTTTCTGATGAGACATGACAAATATAAATATCCATTAGGGATGGCTGAAAAACAGCAAAAAAATGCATTATGGTGAGTTTCGTCTGATTTTATGTATTTCAAATGATGTATATACTATTACACCTTTGCACATCTAAGTTTCATTTTCAAGTAACATATTCAGTTCATTCAGTTCAGTCATTCAGTCGTGTCCGACTCTTTGCGACCCCATGGACCGCAGCATGCCAGGCCTGCCTGTCCATCACCAACCCCTGGAGTTTACCCAAACTCATGTCCATTGAGTTGGTGATTCCATCCAACCACGTCATCCTCTGTCATCCCCTTCTTGTCCCGCCTTCAATCTTTCCCAGCACCACAGTCTTTTCCAATGAGTCAGTTCTTCGAATATGGTAGCCAAAATACTGGAATTTCAGCTTCAACATCAGTCCTTCCAATAAACACTCAGGACAGATTTCCTTTAGGATGAAATGGTTGGATCTCCTTGCTGTCCAAGGGACTCTCAAGAGTCTTCTCCAACACCACAGTTCAAAAGAGTCAATTCTTCAGCCCTCAACTTTCTTTATAGTCCAACTGTCACATCCATACATGACTACTGGAAAAACCATAGCCTTGACTAGACAGACCTTTGTTGGCAAAGTAATGTCTCTGATTTTTAATATGCTGTCTAGCTTGGTCATAACTTTCCTTCCAAGGAGCAAGCATCTTTTAATTTCATGGCTGCAGTCACCATCTACAGTGATTTTGGAGCCCCAAAACATAAAGTCAGCCACTGTTTCCACTGTTTCCCCATCTATTTCCCATGAAGTGATGGGACCAGATGCCATGATCTTCGTTTTCTGAATGTAGAGTTTTAAGGCAACTTTTTTACTCTCTTCTTTCACTTTCATCAAGAGGCTCTTTAGTTCTTTGTTTTCTGCCATAACGTTGGTGTCATCTGCATATCTGAGGTTTTTGATATTTCTCCCAGCAATCTTGATTCCAGCTTGTGCTTCACCCAGCCCAGCGTTTCTCATGATGTACTCTGCATATAAGTTAAATAACCAGGATGACAATATACAGTCTTGACGTACTCCTTTTCCTTTTTGGAACCAGTCTGTTGTTCCATGTCCAGTTCTAACTGTTGCTTCCTGACCTGCATACAGATTTCTCAAGAGGCAGGTCAGGTGGTCTGGTATTTCCATCTCTTTCAGAATTTTCCACAGTGTTTTGTGATCCACACAATCAAAGGCTTTGGTATAGTCAATATAGCAGACATAGATATTGAATCCTATTTAATATAATGCATATAATGTAATTGAGTGTAATACATAGATACATAATTTTATTACACATGAAATTGCTGGCTATATAATGTTGAAAACATACAAAAATCCAATGTCTCAAAATCAGTTTTTTATCATTTTTTTCTCTCTAACTGGATTAATGACTTAATATGTCTTATAAAAACTGAATGAACTGTTGCTACTACTTAGACAACCAAACAATATGCATTCTGCAAAACGTTGATGATAAAATTTTGTTATTTGATCCAGTAGCACATACTTCTTGTCACAAAGAATGGTTTAGTATTAACTGCTCTAAAACTGAAATCAGTTTTTGACACATATTCTCCCATGTCTAATTGGCCTATATCCAGCAACTGAATCCAGCATGCAAACATGTTTAGTTACCTCAGGTTATATTTTACAACTAATTCAGCTTTTAATCATTTACTGGGGTGTCAAATCACTTAAAATGCAATATTTTATGGGCCCTGGTGAATGATTGATAATATTTGTTATGAAAATGGCTCTGGGTAAAATTATTGAGACCATCTAGTATGGAGTACGTCTTTAAGGTCTCAATCACTTATTTATTTTTATGTTGGACCAGATGCAGAATTATTTACCAAGGAAACACCAGGTCCTGAGTATTTCCTTCTGCTATCCTCCTGTAGATATGGCTTGACTACTTTAGACAAAATACCAGGCTTGAAATTTGTTTACAGACATCAACTATCCTTAGCTGATTATAAAGCATATGGGCCTGTCTTTTAATCAACAGAATGACTACTGTGTCTCCAGATTCCCACAGACTATAATCTCATACTCTTTGCTCCTGAATAATAAGATAAATGAAAAGGAACAGAAAATATGATTGCTATTAATGGGGCTGCTCTTGGAGAACATTGGATCATGTATCACCCTTTATGTTGAGAATAGCACTTGAGAAGGCAATGGCACCCTACTCCAGTACTCTTGCCTGGAAAATCCCATGGATGGAGGAGCCTGGTGGGCTGCAGTCCATGGGGTTGCTAAGGGTTGGGCACCACTGAGTGACTTCACTTTCATTTTTCACTTTCATGCATTGGAGAAGGAAATGGCAACCCACTCCAGTGTTCTTGCCTGGAGAATCCCAGGGACGGCAGAGCCTGGTGGGCTGCCATCTATGGGGTCGCACAGAGTCGGACACGACTGAAGTGACTTAGCAGTAGAAGTAGCAGTAGCAGTGAACCAGAGTCTCAGCATTGCACTTGGATGTCAATGTTCCAACATCTTGAATAAATGCTTTTATTGGACTTCCCTGTGGCATCATGCAGAGAAGGCAATGGCACCCCACTCCAGTACTCTTGCCTGGAAAATCCCATGGATGGAGGAGCCTGGTGGGCTGCAGTCCAAGGGGGTCGCTGAGGGTCGGACACGACTGAGCGACTTCACTTTCACTTTTCACTTTCCTGCATTGGAGAAGGAAATGGCAACCCACTCCAGTGTTCTTCCCTGGAGAATCCCAGGGACAGAGGAGCCTGGTGGGCTGCAGTCTATGGGGTCACACAGAGTTGGACACAACTGAAGTGACTTAGCAGCAGCAGCAGTGGCATCATGTGCTCAGCTAGGACTGATTAATGCTTTAGGAGCTATCATATAAAGTCTGCATTTGTAGTAATTTTATAGATTTTTAAAGGACCTTATCTATTATATCACATAGTGATTCCTTGAGGCATCAGGGGAAATTATCCAGAACTTTCAGAAAAAATATTTTTATATTATGATTATGTTGAATCTTAAGATTATGTTTCTCCCTTCACTTCAGTTTCTGAGAATCATAGAGTTCAATCTTTACCCAGAACTAACAACATATTAAGAATTCTGTTAGTTTTATTTGAGTATTAACCTTATCTCTATTTTTCTTCAAATTAGAATTTTTGTTTGTAATTTTTCAGAGAGCTCACTCTTATTAACATCGTTCTCTTTTTATTAATTCACTTTTTTTTTTTCATCATGTTCTGTGGCGTGTGGGATCTTAGTCCTCCAGTGGAGGATTGAACCCATGCCCCTTGCAGTGGAAGCATGGAGTCTTAACCACTGGACCACCAGGGAAGTCAACTTAAGTAACTTTTTACCATTTACTTTAAAAAAATCATATTAATAATTTATTTAGAGTAGCTTTAAATTTACCTTAAAATTGAAGAGATGTACATAGATTTCCTTTATAGCTCCTGAACATACAGATTCATAGTGATAGATAGATAGTGAAGTCACTCCAACTCTTTGTGACCCCATGGACAGTAGCCAACCAGGCTCCTCCGTCCATGGGATTCTCCAGGCAAGAATACTGGAGTGGGTTGCCATTTCCTTCGCCAGGGGATCTTCCCGACCCAGGGATCAAACTCAGGTCTCCCGCATTGTAGGCAGAAGCTTTACTGTCTGAGCTGCATAGCCTCCCCAGTTATCAGCATCTACCACCAGAGGGGTACAGCAAGGGAATTCCAGAAAAAAACTAATATAACAAAAACATAAAATACTGCTTCATTGACTATGCTAAAGCCTTTGCCTGTGCGGATCACAACAAACTGTGGAAAATTCTTAAAGAGTTGAGACTATCAGATCACCTTACCTGCGTCTTGAAAACCTGTTTGAAGGTCAAGAAGCAATAATTAGAACCAGATGTGGAACAACAGACTGGCTGAAAATTGGGAAAGGAGTATGTCAAGTCTGTATATTGTCACCCTGCTTATTTAACTTCTGTGCAGGGTACATCATGTAAAATGTTGGGCATATGTCTTACAAGCTAGAATTAAGATGAAAGTGAAAGTGTTAGTCTCTCAGTTACTCTTTGCAAACCCATGGACTTTAACCCACCAGGCTTCTCTGACCATTGGGTTTTCCAGGCAAGAATACTGAAGTGGGTTGCCATTTCCTTCTCCAGGGAATCTTCCTGACTCATATATTGAACCCAGGTCTCCTTCACTGCAGGCAGACTCTTTGCCTTCAGAGACACCAGGGAAGCCAGAATCAAGACAGTCAGGAGAAATATTAATAACCTGAGATATACAGATGAAACTACCCTAATGGTAGAAAATGAAGAGAAACTAAAGAGCCTCTTGATAAGGGTGAAAGAGGAGCGTGAAAAAGTTGGCTTAAAGATCAACATTCAAAAAACTAAGGTTATGTCATCTGGTCCTATCACTTCATGGCAAATAGAAGAGGAAACAGTGACAGATTTAATTTTCTTGAGCTCCAAAATCACTGCAAATGGTGACTGCAGCCACAAAATTAAAAGGCTGAAAAGCTATGGCAAACCTAGATAGTGTACTAATAATCAGAGACATCACTTTGCTGACAGAGGTCTGTATAGTTTTTCCAGTAGTCATGGATGGATGTGACAGTTGGACCATAAAGAAGGCTTAGTGCTGAAGAATTGATGCTTTTGAACTGTGGTGCTACAGAAGACTCTTGAGAGTCTCTTGTACAGCAAGGAGATCAACCAATCAATGCTAAAGGAAAACCATCCTGAATATTCATTGGAAGGACTGATACTGAAGCTCCAGTACTCTGGCCACCTGATGTGAAGAGCTGATTCCTTAGAAAAGACCCTGCTGCTGAGAAAGATTGAGGGCAGGAGGAGAAGGGGGTGACGGAGGATGAGATGGTTGGATGGCATCACCAACTCAATGGATATGAGTTTGAGCAAACTTCAGGAGAAAGTGAAGGACAGGGAAGCCTGGCGTGCTGTAGTCCATGAGGTCATAGAGAGTAGGACATGATTTAGGAACTAAAAGCAATAACAAATCACTCAAAGTCCATAATTTACACTGCAGTTCACTTTTGGTGTTGTGTATTCTATGGGTTTGGAAAAATATATTATGACATGAATTCATCATTGTATTATAATAGAGAGATAATATAATAACAGATATAATAACAGGTATATCTTAAAATAAGTATGTGTAAAGATACTCTACATTATGTGACATCATTATACATCATCATGTAAGCACGTAAAAACATATACCACATCATGCATCATCAAGGAAAGGTAAACTAAAACAACAATAGGATACTACCACACACCTTATAGAATGACCCCAAATCTAAAACACTGACAATACCACGTGCTGGTGAAGAGGTGAAGCTAAAGTCCTCTCATTCATTTCTGGTGGGAGTGCAAAATGGTTCAGCCAATTTGGAAGACTGTTTGGCAGTCTTCCCAAACTAAATATAGTCTTATCATATGATCCAGAAATTCTTCTCTTTGGTATTTACCCAGAGGAGTTGAAAACATATCCACACAAAAACCTACACATGGATGCTTATAGTAGCTTTACTCATAGTTGGCCAAAACTGGGAAGCAAATAAGATCCTTCAGTAGATGAATGGATAAATAAACTGTGGTACATACAGACAAAGGAATATTAATCAGCACCGGAAAGAATGAGTTATTAAGCCTTGAAATAATGAAAGAACTTTAAATGTATATTATTAAGTGAAAGAAGCCAGTCTGAAAAGGTTATATATTGTATAATTGCAATTATGTGATATTCTGGTTAAGGCAAAAATACAGAGACAATAAAATGTTCAGATCAGTGTTTTCCAGGGGCTTGGAGTTTGGGAGGAAGGGAGATGAATAGGCAGAGCACAGAGGATTTTTAAGGCAGATAAAATATTCTGTACATAGTCATGTATTGATGTGAGTTGGTCCACAAAGAAAGCTGAGTGCCGAAGAATTGATGCTTCTCAACTGTGGTGTTGGAGAAGACTCTTGAGAGTCCCTTGGACTGCAAGGAGATCAAACCAGTCAATCCTAAAGGAAATCAGTCCTGAATATTCATTGGAACGACTGATGCTGAAGCTGAAGCTCCAGTACTTTGGCCACCTGATACAAAAACTGACTCACTGGAAAAAACCCTGATGCTGGGAAAGATTGAAGGCAGGAGGAGAAGGGGATGCAGAGGATGAGATGGTTGCATGGTATCACCAACTCAATGGACATGAGTTTGAGCTGGCTCTGGGAATTGATGATGGACAGGGAAGCCTGGCATGCTGCAGTCCACGGGGTCACAAATTGTTGCACAAGACTGAGCAACTGAACTGAACTGGATTGGTGATATCATAATGATGAAACATAAGTCCAAACTCATATAAAGTGTACAATACCAAGAATGAACTGTAATATAAACCAGCGATTTTGATGATTATGATGCACCAATGTAGATTCATTCTTGGTAAAAAATGTGTCATCTTGTTGAGTGACATTGATAATGAGGGAGGCTCTGCATATGTGGGATTAGTCAAAGAGGACATCTTCCCCTCAGTTTTATTTTGAATCTGACTCTGGTGTAAAAATATAAAGTCAATAAAAATTAAAATAAAAAATTTTAAAAATGGATGATACACAATCAATTTCTCTAACGAGTTCACAGTTCAAAGAAGTAGACAGATAAGTGAATGAACATTATCAATAACATTCAGTGAGCTAGGCCACTGAAGAGTCAAGGGCTGGGTGCTAATGAACAGAACAGGGATCTATAATCCATTCTAACTCCAATAGATCAGGTCAGAGTCAAGAAATAATACCCTGGAGATGGTGATCCAGCTCAACCTTGTAATCATCATTTTGATAATATTGATAAATTCATTTGCTTACATTAAAATTCATCATCATTTAACTCCCATGATTTTTATCAATAATTGTATTCTACCCCAACTATCCCAAGTCTGGTTACATAGAAAAAGCAAATTAATCAAATTAGAATTAGAAGATCTGAATGTCTTCATTCAGTCATTTTTCCTGCAAATTTATATAAGAGGAAATAGAAATTGTATCAAAAGCACAGAAATTATTTCTAAGTTTTATTTTAGTTATCAACTATAGAAATGAATGGTGTTATTTAAGACTCATACCATTCTGGTGTATTTATATTTTAATAAATATATTATTTTGGTGAGACATGGTAATAATAAGTCAATCTATCATTAACTTCCAGCAAACTTATCTCTAATACTTTCAATTTATTCCTAAAGTCAACACTCTCTGAGCAAGACTATGCTTGAGAAGCATTAGGTAACTTTTCAGAACTGCTTTTTAGGCTTAAAGGACAAACAAAAACTGTGGTTTTTACAGAAGCAAGTAAAATCCTCCAAAATATCAGGCTAAAGATTTTGATTAAACTTAATAGCCTTAAGGGATTGCTTCTTCTGAATGCATACAAAGGTCATTTCTTTTATTACTTGAAAATTATGGTTCTTATATTGTATAGTTGTAGCCTAGAGGCAAAATAATGAGTAATTATTGAAACATTTTATCTCTAAGTTTTTGTTATAATAATTCATTTTTATTGACATGAACTGTCTACAAATACAATTATAAAATTATAAGCACATTGAATTTTAATCAATAGCTCCAACTATTCAATTATATTATAAACAGATCAGTTATTAAGACTTTAAAATACCATTATATTTGCATAATGCTTAAATTTTGTTTCTTTAAATATTTAATAATTTTTCAGCTTGAGTTGGATACCTACTCAAAGATAACAAAAATAGGGTAGCTTGAACAAAACATTACAAATATGAATTATCCACCATTTAACTATCTTTAGCATTGCTTGCCATATTTTGCCATACTGACATTTTAAATCCATGTAATATCTTTGTACAATTTCTTCAGCTTAAACTAAAACATTGACTGTAAACCAATAGTTTCTTGACATGGCATTTTATTTAACTTACTTTTCTTATATTATATGCCTTTTGTTCTGTTCTAATTGCTTATTGCTTCCATTACAGTAATTACCATTCTTCATAGTTTCTCTCACAGAAAATTTCCTGCACTTCCTATTACTTAGAACATAATTTTATAAACGACAATAACCAAGGGGGAAAGGAGAAGGTACAGAGTTTTTATTTCTGGTCATAAAAGTACCACTTGTTGGTTTTCTGCTCAATTGATTGTGTTCATTATAACAAATCCAGGATCACTCCTGAAGAGATGGTCATAAGAAGAATGAAATCCCCAGTAAATGGGACATGTTACAGGAAGCACATAACTGAAATCAGCACTTGCTGAGCTTGTGCTGTTTCACGAGCTACATAAAATGTAAGAGCCACCATCTCCCAATCTAGTGACTTTTCTTTATGACTATTTCTCAAAATAGTAGCATCAGCTTCATCTCAGAAGTAAAGTGCAAAATCAGACTCTAGAGTTACAGTCTAGTAATCTGTGTTTTAAAAAGCCGCCCGCCCCCACCACTGCCCTAAGGATCATGATGTGTGCCAAAGCTTGAGAACTACTGCTTTAGGAGTTGTTCTTACAGATCACTTCTCTTCCTCACAAAATTCTTATCTTTATCAGGGAAATTACCCATATTCATTAAAATGCAGGACTGCTTCATGACCTTTCCCCAAGTAGTCTGCAATCTCCCTGGAACAGGGACCTCTCCTCTGTGCCTGCTCGTGATGAATCTCCAGAGTCCTGCAGTGGAATGGATGGATCACCTAGCTCTCTGCAACATTATTTTTGGTGAAAGCCATCACACTTCTGAAGTTGACTCTAACAGATAAGTATTATACAAATACACAAATAATTACAATGAAGATTATATAAAATATTAAGATCAAATGTGAGGGTAAAAATTGATATAGCCTTTCAGTTACTATGGCTTAGACATGTCTTGTCATTACTTGGTAAGATACAACATTGAGCTCAAAGACATTTTCATAAATGTTTACTATAATTAGGTAATATTTATATTTATATAGTACGGTTTCACTGTATATAATATATGCATATATTATGTCATTTATTTATTCATGATAACATAAAAATGTTTACACTTACATAATACAGTTTAAAATGCCTTCATATCAATTGTCTCTTTTAATCAATATATGATCAGTTTTTGAGGCAAAATATAGAAATCACCAACAAAAGAAGTCAATTGAGAAGCATTAGCTCACACTTTTTCTGAGTTGCTTTTCAAAACTTACTGTCAAGATAATATATTTTAAAATTTTGCACTTTGCATGAGTTACATCCATATTGTTAACTCATGTGCTTCATTCTTTAACCTAATTTTAAAAAGGTTCATGCAGCTACCTTTGCAAATGTTTTCTCCCTTGGCTCCTGGTCTGTTCACTTTTCTTATCCTTGATGACAGTATGCATAGAAAGCCCAAAGCAATTTCACAAGAATAAGATTCATCATGTTAATTCTGTATTTACTGATTTTCTAAGTAATACTTAGAAATAATAGGTGTAGGTTACTATTCAGTCTTACCTTTAAAGCATTTACAGAAAAAAAGTACTATCAACATAAATATAAGTGCAATTATCTATAACATGTAGCACTGGGTCTGCCCTTGGCATTTGCCAAATTAAGACAAGAGCAGAAATGGAGGCTCAAAACCCTATGTCTAAACATATAAATGTTATATTAAACTCTAAACAACAGTTAAACACGCTCTAATCTCTTCATTTGGAAAAGGCACTCCTCAAAATTAAGTGGAAGGACAGACTTTAGTACCTAAACGTAGCCATGCAGTGTGCCCCTGCTCCTCCAGTCCTGGCTCAGCTCTGCACTGTAGAGAAGAGCCCCTTGGCCTGGACTAACACAGGAGTTCAAAGTCTCTACAAACAACCTCCCCTTGGCCAACACTTAAGCCTGGCAGTACCCATGACACTAATATAATCCACGCTAGAGAGAACCCAGGCAGGCTGTGGACAGACTAAGGGCCATTTGGATACAAAAGTCCAGCACATAGGATTTGTTCAATATCATGGTCCAGAAGGTGTATGGGGTCTGAGTGCACACATCCTGGCAGGCCCAGGGATGCCTCAGTTCATGGACAGAGGCAGCTGGAAGGAAACCAGAGTGTGGGTCCTCAAGCATATGGCAATGCAGATAGGGTTTCTATGTGCCTTGGTCCAAGGGTGGACCTGTGCAGCACACAAATAAAGAAGGCCTTTGAAGGTAACACATTCTACTCGTCTTTGTCCAAGTCAGTGAATTTCGTCATGATTTTACTTCTTTTGAAACAAATAGCTTTCAAATCCCCCACCCCCTACCAAGTATTTTCAAGTTGGATTGAGATCTGCCCTCTAATTGCTTTTCACATCATTTTTGTTCACTTTTTTCTCCCATTATAATGGTATTATTGTAAGAAAGGAGTCATGTTGCCAGGGTAACCAGAGTGGAGAAGAGGCATTGCTGTAGCTACAGAAAACTTAACTCCTCTTGAGTAAGTTTCCATTGTAATATTAGATCCACTCAACTTATGTGAACAACTTACAGTTTCTGCCTATTTCTCACCTCCCTCCCTCCTTCTGTCTCCCTGCCTGCCCAAGTATGGCTCTCCTTTTGATTTCCTTTGGAGCCTACTCTTTTTCTACCAACTATTTAATGCGGGCACTGTCTCCTTTATTCAACAGATTTTCTCTTCTGTTCGTTACTGCACACTCAGCACTGCCAAATGACAGCACTGGCAGCTCATTTAAACTTAGAGAACCATGTTCTGGTGGTAACTCTTCAAGCTGACCTTGAATTAGAACATCTGCAGCAGCCTGTGCTAGATAATTTCTCTGCCATTATTACTGCCCCACAGGACAGAAGTGGGCTGCCCAAAGTTGGCAGTGAGACTAGAACAGAAAGCCAATCTCAATCTCCCTTCAAAGTTATTTTCTATTTTCACTTAACATTTTCTGTGCCTTATTCTATAATTAAACTTTTATCTCAAAAATTATTTCATTGAAAGGAAGATGTAATGTCACTACCATAGGCCAATCATTAAAATTGGAAGCAGAATTACAAATGACTTATTAATTTATATCAAACAAACAGGCCAACAATTAAGCTGGTTTGCATACATTTAGTGGTTTTCATATTAGACATTTTTTTGTATTCTTGTTTATTTTATAATATTTTACCTAATATTTTGAGTCATACTAGTTTACTGTGAATAAAAAATAACACACTTTTACACATTTTCTTGGGCTTTTCTTCCTTGGGATTTATACTTAACTAGGAAATATATCCCCATGGTATATCAGGCTGTGTGCTCTAAAAGTTCTGAGTAACACTACTGGGTTGACCAAAAGGTTTGTTTGGTTAGTAAATATGCTGTTCAATAAGGTTCTCCATGAAAATGAAAAATATGCCTTTTACCTAGATATGAATGAACTTTCTGGCCAACCCAATATATTAGCCTATTTTTCATGAACCCACAGTGGTTAAATTGAAAAAAGCTTCATACTCTAGTGCTTTCCAAAAAGGATCCTGGTTATTTCCACCTCATTCTAAGGGGAAAAAATCTCAAATCTTGTGACTACTAATTTGTCTTTGTTGTTGCAATTGCTGCTGCCGCCGCTGCTGCTAAGTTGAATCAGTCGTGTCCAACTCTGTGCGACCCCATAGACGGCAACCCTCCAGGCTCCTCTGTCCCTGGGATTCTCCAGGCAAGAACACTGGAGTGGGTTGCCATTTACTTCTCCAGTGCCTGAAAGTGAAAAGTGAAAGTGAAGTTGCTCAGTCGGGCTAGTTGTCACTGAATGCAAAAGAAACCGATTCTGATTTAGACATCAATTTGCTTAAGGAGACATTTGCAAAGAGATGATGTTAGAGCAAAGCAAAAAACATAAAAGTCAAGAAAATACTGGAAAAGGGGAAGAAGTAGAAGATGTACATAGGAAAGTAAACAAACACCGGGGAAGTAAAGAATGCAAGATCTACTGGTACAATGACTAGTGAACAAGCACAAGTAGTGGGATGCAACCAAAACCATGTTTAACATGTTACCACTCTGTCCATTCAACTTTGTTCAGTGGGGCTAATTTTCTCTTGTCATTAGATAAAAATCTAGCCACCCACAGCTTTTCTGCCAACTTGCAGCTAAGTCAAGTTGCTGTTACCTTATATCACAAAGCAGAGCCTAATTCAGTACAGTGAATACAGTCAGACTACTGACTGTACAATGCCTAGTCACATATCTTAAAATTCAAAGTTTTTGACTTTACACAAAATGATAGTTACTCCCCTTTTCCCAGTAGGTTCTGTCTTAAGTGAAAAGACATGACTCGAATACTTGCACTCATGGGCAACTGCCAGTCAAGCTGCCTGCATTTGGGGCTTGGCTGAAGTAGAAAGCAGAGTCCTTCCCAAGAGCAGGCACTTTTTTGTTTTTTTGTTTTTTGGTTTCTTTGGTCATCCCCCCACTTCCCCCATCACAGAGGGATATACCCTCCTTCAGTTACAGCTTTCACAGGTCTGAGCTTGATCAGAGGAGCAAAACTGCTAAAGGGAGATATAGAGCAAGCAATGTACAGCAGGGGGGCCTTCTCAGGTAGCACACTGGTAAATAATCAGCAGGCCAAAAGATGCAGGTTCAATCCCTGGGTCGGGAAGACTCCCTGGAGAAGAGTTACCCACTCCAGTATTCTTGCCTGGGGAATCCCATAGACAGAGGACCCTGGCAGGCTACAGTCCATGGTGTTGGAAAGAGTCTGATATGAATGAGCATGCTCGCATACATCTACACACACAGTTTACTGCAGGAATCATACAAATGCAAGAGATAGTAAAGCAGTCTGTTGTCCTGAATCTGGTGATGACCCTAGAGTTCCTACATGGCAGTCAGACTGTCTGTCAAAAAGGAAAGCTAGACATGGATGAGAACAGAGACAAACTGTACCTTGCAGGACATAAAGGTACTTTCAAGATTCATAAACCAAAACTATGTAGCTATTAGTAATTTTCAGGATAAAAGGCATTCTTTTATTGGGAGTTGCACACTCACATTAGGCCAACTAGCTAAAGGAGAAGATCTAGGAAATAGGAATTATGAGTTCAGGTATAGCATTATGCTAATTAGGTGAGTCAGTGAAATAGCAACCATGTATACAAAAACCACCTGACCTCTGCACTGACTTTCAGAGTTGAATGGTTAAGATTTAGTTCAACCTTTCAAGTCTCTTTCAAGTTTCCCCACTCAGACAGTTCCTCCCATCAGGAAGCTTTCATAAACCTTTTATCCTTCTCCATCAGAGGGCAGACAGATTGAAAACCACAGTTACAGGAAACTAACCAACTGATCACATGGACCACAGCCTGGCCTAATTCAGTGAAACTATGAGCCATGTTGTGTAGGGCCACCCGAGATGGACGGATTATGGTGGAGAGTTCTGACAGGACATGGTCCTCTGGAGAAGGGAATGACAAATCACTTCAGTATTCTTGCCTTGAGAACCCCATGAACAGTATGAAAAGGCAAAAAGATAGACACTGAAAGATGATCTCCTGAGGTCAGTAGGTGCCAAATATGCTACTGGAAATCAGTGGAGAAATAACTCCAGAAGGACTGAAGAGATGGAGCCAAAGCAGAAACAACACCCAGTTGTGGATGTGACTGGTGATAGAAGTAAAGTCTGATGCTATAAAGAGCAATATTGTATAGGAACCTGGAATGTTAGGTCCGTGATCCAAAGCAAATTGCAAGTGGTCACACAGGAGATGGCAAGAGTGAATGTCGACATTTTAGGAAACAGAGAACTAAAATGGACTCAGTTCAGTTCAGTCGCTCAGTCGTGTCTGACTCTTTGCGACCCCATGAATTGCAGCACACCAGGCCTCCCTGTCCATCACCAACTCCTGGAGTTCACTCAGACTCACATCCATTGAGTCGGTGATGCCATCCAGCCATCTCATCCTCTGTCGTCCCCTTCTCCTCTTGCCCCCAATCCCTCCCAGCATCAGAGTCTTTTCCAATGAGTCAACTCTTCGCATGAGGTGGCCAAAGTACTGGAGTTTCAGCTTTAGCATCATGCCTTCCTAAGAAATCCCAGGGCTAATCTCCTTTAGAATGGACTGGTTGGATCTCCTTGCAGTCCAAGGGACTCTCAAGAGTCTTCTCCAAAACCACAGTTCAAAAGCATCAATTTTTCGGCACTCAGCCTTCTTCACAGTCCAACTCTCACATCCATACGTGACCACAGGAAAAACCATAGCCCTGACTAGATGAACCTTTGTTGGCAAAGTAATGTCTCTGCTTTTGGTCTAGAATGGATGAATTTAACTCAGATGACCATTATATCTACTACTGTGGGCAAGATACCCTTAGAAGAAATGGAGTAGTTATCATAGTCAACAAAAGAGTCTGAAATGCAGTACTTGGATGCAATCTCATAAACGACAGAATGATCTCTTTGTTTCCAAGGCAAACCATTCAATATCACAATAAACCAAATCTATGCCTTGAGCAGTAATGCTGAAGAAGCTGAAGTTGAATGGGTCTATGAAGACCTACAAGACCTTCTAGAACTAACATCCAAAAAAGATGTCCTTTTCATTACAGGGAGCTGGAATGCAAAAGTAGGAAGACAAGAAATACCTGGAGTAATAGGCAAATTTGGCTTTGGAGTACAGAATGAAGCAGGACAAAGGCTAATAGAGTTTTCCCAAGAGAATGCACTGGTCATAGCAAACACCCTCTTCTAACAACACAAGAGATACACATGGGCATCACCAGATGGCCAACACTGAAGTCATATTGATTATATTTTTTGCAGCCAAAGATGGAGAAGCTCTATATAGTCAGTAAAAACAAGACCAGGGGATGACTGTGGCTCAGATCATCATCTACTTATTGCCAAATTCAGACTTACATTGAAGAAAGTAGGGAAAACCACTAGACCATTCAGGTATGACCTAAATCAAATCTCTTATGATTATACAGTGGAAGTGAGAAATAGATTCAAAGGATTAATTCTGCTAGACAGAGTGCCTGAAAAACTGTGGATGAAGGTTTTAACATTGTACAGGGGCAAGGATCAAGACCATCCCCAAGAAAAAGAAATGCAAAAAAGCAAAATGGCTGTCCAGGGAGGCCTTACAAAATAGCTGAGAAAAGAAGAGAAGCAAAAAGCAAAGGAGAAAAGGAAAAATATATCCATCCCAATGCAGAGTTCCAAAGAATAGCAAGAAGAGATAAGAAAACCTTCCTCAGTGATCAGTGCAAAGAAATAGAGGAAAACAATAGAATGGGACAGAGTAGAGATCTCTGCAAGAAAATTAGAGATATCAAAGGAACAAAGATGGGCTCAAAAAAGGAGAGAAATGGTATGGTCCTAACAGAAGCATAAAATATTAAGAAGAGGTGGCAAGAATACCCAGAAGAACTATATAAAAAAAAAGATCTTCATGACCCAGATAATTATGATGCTGTGATCACTCACCTAGAGCCAGACATCCTGGAATGTGAAGTCAAGTGGGCCTTAGAAAGCATCACTACGAACAAAGCTAGTGGAGGTGATGGAATTCCAGTTGAGCTATTTCAAATCCTGAAAGATGATGCTGTGAAAGTGCTGTACTCAATATGCCAGCAAATTTGGAAAACTCAGCAGTGGCCACAGGACTGGCAAAGGTTAGTTTTCATTCCAATCCCAAAGAAAGGCAATCCCAAAGAAAGCTCAAGTAACCATACGATTGCACTCATCTCACATACTAGTAAAGTAAAGCTTAAAATTGTCCAAGCCAGGCTTCAACAGTACATGAATCGTGAACTTACACATGTTCAAGCTGGATTTAGAAAAGGCAGAGGAACCAGAGATCAAATTGCCAACATCTGCTGGATCATCAGAAAAGCAAGAGAGTTCCAGAAAAACATCTACCTCTGCTGTTTTGACTATGCCAAAGTCTTTGACTATGTGGATCACAACAAGCTCTGGAAAATTCTGAAAGAGATGAGAATACCAGCCCTCCTTACCTGCCTCTTGAGAAATCTGTATGCAGGTCAGAAAGCAACAGTTATAACTGGACATGGAACAACAGACTGGCTCCAAATTGGGAAAGGAGTACATCAAGGTTTTATATTGTCACCCTGCTTATTTAACTTTTATGTAGAGCACATCATGCAAAATGCTGGGCTGGATGAAGCACAAGCTGGAATCAAGTTTGACAGGAGAAAGATCAATAACCTCAGATATGCAGATGATAGCACCCTAATGGCAGAAAGCAAAGAAGAACTAAAGAGCCTCTTGTTGAAAGTGAAAGAGGAGAATGAAAAAGTTGTCTTAAGACTCAACATTCAGAAAACTAAGATCATCGTATCTGGACCCTTCACTTCATGGCAAATAGATGGGAAAACAGTGTAACAGTGACAGGCTTTATTATTTTGAGGCTCCAAAATCACTGCAGATGGTGAATGCAGCCATGAAATTAAAAGACATTTGCTCCTTGGAAGAAAAGTTATGACCAATCTAGACAGCATACTAAAAAGCAGAGACATTACTTGCCAGCAATGGTCAGTCTAGTCAAAGCCATGGTTTTTCTAGTAGTTATGCATGGATGTGAGAGATGGACTATAAAGAAACCTGAGCTCCAAAGAATTGATGTTTTTGAAGTGTGGTGTTGGAGAAGACTCTTGAGAATCTCTTGGACTGCAAGGAGATCCAACCAGTCCATCCTTGAAGAAATCAGTCCTGAATATTCATTGGAAGGACTGATGCTGAAGCTGAAACTCTAGTACTTTGGCCACCTGATGTGAAGAAGTGACTCATTTGAAAAGACCCTGATACTGGGAAATATTCAAAGTGGGAGAAGGGGAGGACAGAGGATGAGATGGTTGGATGGCATCAAAGACTCAATGGATGTGCATTTGAGTAAACTCCAGGGGTTGGCGATAGACAGGGAGGCCTGTCGTGCTGCAGTCCATGGGGTCTCAAAGTGTCAGATACGACTGAGTGACTGAACTGAACTGAACTTCAAGTCCTTTGAACGTTTCTCCCATGGCCACCATGGCCTGAAACCATATACGTAAGGAATTACTAGGAAGTGCAGATTCAGATTAATTAAGGTGTAACAATGTAGGGCCACCACAAAACTCACCATTTATCTGCTGGTGCAGATAAGAATCACAAGAAAACTCATCTTGCCTCTTCGGAGAATTGTTCAGACACCAAATGGCAAATTTATTTGGCAACATCTTAATTTTAATCTCAATCAATCGCCATCTCCCTTTGCACAAATCAGGTCTATGGGAAATATATATCCAATGCACCTGGTAGAACTTCCCAACCAAAATGCCTTCTTCTCCTTTACTTCTGCCTTCAAACTAGGCTCACTGATCCCACTCTGCTTCAGAGAATAGATGTCAAACTGAAAGACTTCAATGAAGCCTTTCTCTTAGATTTGAGGGGAAGAGCAGGAATTCCTGTTCCTGAGGGTGGGTGGAGTTTAAGGCCAGATCAGTGATCTCTAGAGAAATTCTCATTTTCCAAATCCCCATTCCTAAATACCCTCAATGAGGGTGAGAGTTTTTGGAATCATGTAGCTATCTTGTAATACCTCCAAAGTAAATTCATATCCTGTTCTAACACTGAGGTTTATTGTGTTTATTCTTTGTGACACTTCAATGACAGCATCCAACTTAACTCTGCTTTAAAGAAAAAAAAAAATCATACTTAAAAGTTTTATACTTCCTTATGCATTTCGCCAATGCCTAAAATTCTTAAGTTTAGAATCAGTATGGCATAATGGCTAATGGACAACCTTTATTTTCCTGTAGGTATATGGAAAATACTAACCACGGTTTATGTTTCAGTCTTACGAGAAGGATGTCAATGTTAGTTAAATCTTGGACTAAATGTTAGTTAGTTAGTTAGTAAATGTTAGTTAAATATTAACTATCAATCATCTTAGGATGTAAAACCGTTGCAATATCCTACTTACTGTTTCATTTGTATTTTTAAAGACAATTTTATAGCAGCTCTGAATTCTGCATCCTCTTCTACTGGTAGCATAATCCTATAATTTTTCAATAAAACTAATAGCAAAGCCAACTCTAGCTTGAGAATCATAAAAAAAGCCTGCTGCCTCTACAATATTGATGATCTGATAATTAAAATGAGACCTGCTATTAAGCACAATCATTTCTGAACCTGTGGAAAGGGATGTACATTTGAACTCTTCAAACCATATTTTTTATATACACAGAATTGATGAGTAAAAATGGGTTGGGAAGATTCACCATCAGGGGTGATCTCACACAAAGTTAGAATACATGAGGTGGTGTGGTGAGGATGGACCTAAATAGGCAGCATATGAAAACCACAGAAACGGAAAAAGGAACTGGGAGGCACTTTCTCATTACTTTAATCTGTTAATAAAGTATATAAAATAATAATACAAGAGAATATTTTAAAACTATAGAAAATAAAAAGAACCAGTTTATGTAAACTTGAAGAAGTCTCAAGACTTAAATAGCAATTTAGCAATTTCTTTTTGATAGGACAAAAAAGTTGCTGTGAGTAGAAAAGAAAAGCCAAGTATTTCTCTTTTGAAAATATTTGAGAGTCATTTTTTAATTTTGGAAACTCCTTAGATAATTTTAAAAGAATTCAGTTATATGGCATGTAATACAGTGAAATAATAAATTAACTGTGATAGTACTAAAGATTGCCATAAAATTTATCTTAATAAATTTGTCTAAAAAAATTTATCTAAATAAAATTGCTATACTGCTGCTGCTGCTGCTGAGTTGCTTCAGTCACGTCTGATTCTGTGCTACCCCATAGACAGCAGCCCACCAGGCTCCTCTGTCCCTGGGATTCTCCAGGCAAGAACACTGGAGTGTGTTGCCATTTCCTTCTCCAATGCATGAAAGTGAAAAGTGAAAGTGAAGTCTCTCAGTCATGTCCAACTCTTCATGACCCCATGGACTGCAGCCTACCAGGCTCCTCTGGCCATGGGATTTTCCAGGTAAGAGTACTGGAGTGGGTTGCCATTGCCTTCTCCACTAAAATTGCTATACAAATTTATCTAAATATGAACTGTAATATTATTTATTATATGCAGGTAAGTGGTAAAGAATGGGGCTGGAGGAATCAACCTTCCTAACTTCAGACTATACTACAAAGCTACAGTCATTAAGACTGTGTGGTTTTGATACAAAAACACAAATATATACCAATGGAACAAGACAGAAAGTCTAAAGATAATCCCATGTGCCTATGGACACCTTGTCTTTGACAAATAAGGCAAGAATATACAGTGGAGAAAAGAC
Organism: Bos indicus x Bos taurus; assembly: GCF_003369695.1. Taxonomy (NCBI): domain Eukaryota; kingdom Metazoa; phylum Chordata; class Mammalia; order Artiodactyla; family Bovidae; genus Bos; species Bos indicus x Bos taurus. The sequence continues at coordinate 28,267,371 of NC_040081.1, read as the reverse complement.
AGCCCCTTCAATAAGTGGTACTGGGATAACTGGACAGCTACATGCAAAAGAAAAAAACCTGAACACTTTCTAAGAACTATACACAAAAAAGAAACTCAAAATGGGTTAAAGATTTAAACGTAAGGACAGAAATTATAAAACTCTTAGAGAAAAAAAAACATAGGCCGTACACACTTTAAATACATAACAGCAAGGTCATCTTTGACTCACCTCCTAGAGTAATGAAAACAAATGGGATTTAGTTAAATTTAAAAGCTTTTGCTGAGCAAAGGATACTATAAACAGGATTAAAAGGCAACCCTCAGAATGGGAAGAAATAATTGCAAATGAAGTAATGGACAAAGGATTAATCTCCAAAATAGACAAGCCATTCGTGAAGCTCAGTACCAGAAAAACAATCAATAAATGAGGTATCACCTCACACTGGTCAGAATGGCTATCATTAAACAAACAATAAATGCTGGAGAGAATGTGAAGGAGAGGGAACCCTCTTGCATTGTCTGTGGGAATATAAACTGATACAGCCACAATGGAGAACAGTACGGAGAATCTTTAAAAAATAGGATAGAATTACCACATGACCCAACAATCCCACTCCTGGGCATACAATCTGAGAAAACCATAACTGAAAGAGACACATGTACCCCAATGTTCTTGACAGCACCTTTTACAATAGCTAGAGCATAGGAAGTCATGTAGCCTTAGGAAGCATTACAATGAACAAAGCTAGTGGAGGTGATGGAATTCTAGCTGAGCTATTTTGCATCCTAAAAGATGATACTGTTAAAGTGTTGCATTCAACACACCAGCAAATTTGGAAAACTCATCAGTGGCCATGGAAAAGGTCAGTTCGCATTCTAATTGCAAACAATGGCAATGCCAAGAATGTCCAAACTACTGCACAATTGCACTCATTTCACATGCTAGCAAGGTAGTGCTCAAAAATCTTCAAGATAGGCTTCAACAGTACGTGAAGAGAGAACTTCCAGATATACAAGCTGGATTTAGAAAAGGCAGAGGAACCCGAGATCAAATTGCCAGTATCTGATGGACAGGGAGGCCTGGCCTGCTGTGATTCATGGGGTCGCAAAGAGTCGGACATGACTGAGCGACTGAACTGAACTGAACTGATGGATCATAGAAAAAGCAAGAGAATTCCAGAAAAAAATCTACTTCTGCTTCACTGACTACATTAAAGTCTTTGATTGTATGGATCACAACAAACTGTGGAAAATTTAAAGAAATGGGAATACCAGATCACCTTACCTGTCTCCTATAAATCCTGTATGCAGTTCAAGAAGCAACAGTTAGAACCAGACATGGAACAATAAACTGGTTCAAATTTGTGAAAGGAGTACATCAAGATTGTATATTTTCATCCTACTTATTTAACTCAAATGCAGAGTGAAGTTGCTCAGTTGTGTCTGACTCTTTGCAACCCCATGGACTGTAACCTACCAGGCTCCTCCGTCCATGGAATTTTCCAGGCAAGTGTACTGGAGTGGGTACATCCTGGTAAATGCCAGGTTGGATGAATCACAAACTGGAATCAAGATTGCTGGGAGAAATATCAATAAACAGAGCTATGCAGATGATAGCATTCTAATGGCAGGAAGTGAAGAGGAACCAGAGAGCCTACTGATGAAGATGAAAGAGGAGAGTGAAAAAACTGGCTTAAAACTCAACATTCAAAAAAGTAAAATCATGGCATCCAGCCCCATCACTTCATGGCAAATAGATGGAAAACAATGGAAACAGTGACAGACTTTATTTTCTTGGGCTCCACAATTACTGGTGAATGTAGCCATGAGTGTAAAACTTCCAAGCTTTCTTCTTGGAAGGAAAGCTATGACAAGCCTAGAGAGTATATTAAAAAGCAGAGACACCACTTTGCTGACAAACATCTGTATAGCCAAAGGTATGGTTTTTTCCAGTAGTTATTTATGGATGTGTGAGTTGGAGTTGGGCCATAGAAAAGGCTGAGCACCAAAGAATCGATGCTTTCAAACTATGGTGCTGTAGAAGACTCTTAAGAGTCCCTTGGACAGCAAGGATATCAAACCAGTCAATCTTAAAGGATATCAATCTTGAATATTCATTGGAAGTACTGATGCTGAAGCTGAAGTTCCAATACTTTGGTCACCTGATGCGAAAAACTGAATCACTGGAAAACACCTTGTTGTTGGGAAAGACAGAAGGCAGGAGGAGAAGGGGCCAGCAGAGGATGAGATGGTTGGATGGCCTCACCAACTCAATGAAAGTGAGTTTGAGCAAACTCCAGAAAAGTGAAGGACAAGGAAGCCTGGTGTGCTGCAGTCCATGGGGGTCACAAAGAATTGGACATAACTGAGGGACTGAACAACAACAGCAGCAACAACAGCTGTATAATTTTTTGAATATTTTAGGAAATGTGAATAAAAATCCCAGTTATTATCTATTTACTTTTTATGCTGGCTACATTAACCAGTTTTCAAGATTACCTTGACTCATTCTCCGCCTACATATACCTTTATGTATATCACTTGCACATAATTTGTCTATATGATGAATACAATTCAGTAGAAGTAATGGTATGCATCTTCCTAGATTAGAGTATGATGGCACTGTGTCTTCCATCCTGGTCTCTCTCTTGTGTCAGTGTGTCTGTGAAAGCCAGTCATGCAGTTTATGGTATGAAGCGTCCAAGAGGTAAGAAGCTAAGGCCTCCTCTCAATAGCCAGGTGAATGAGCTGAGATGAGGTCAAGCCTTTAGGAAAAGCAGCATGGGCTCACAGACTGATTGTGACCTCATGGGAAAATGTGAACTAGAACTATATCACTAAGCTGCTGCCAGAATCCTGACCCTCAGAAACCATGTGCAAGAGTTAATTGGTTGCTTCAGGCTGCTAGTATTTGAGTCAATTTGTTACATAGCAACAGATATTATACACAGATCAACTTGTAAACATATATATATATTTACATAGTTTATTAAATATATAAAATATGTATAATATTCAGATATATAAATGCAATTACATATTTTATTAAGTATATAAAATGTGTATATATACATATATAAATATATTTACATATTTTATTATAATATTTAATATATTTTATTTATTTATTTTTAAATTTTATTTTATTTTTAAACTTTACAATATTGTATTAGTTTTGCCAAATATATATTATTACCTTTATACATGTCCTTTAGAAAAAGTTTAAGAGATGAAGAGAAAATTCACAAAGGAGATAAAAATGAGGTAAAAAAACATTATTGTGGGAGAGTCATGTTTTCTTTGAACTTAAAAACAGGAAAAAAAGTTATGATGCAGAATTTCTTAACAAAAATAGTAGACCGATGATGAATATATTAAGGCCCATTCTCCATGAAAACCCTAGAACTTTATATGCATTTTCTGCCAAGTGATCTAGTGCACTAAATACATATAACATCACAAGCAATCTTAAACATCTAAACTCCTTGAGAAGCAAAATCACCATTAGATGAAATTTTAATGCAATTTTTGTGGTTCTTACTTTGAGAGGTTTAGAACAGTGCTAAACAGAGTGTTGAGAGTGAAGTTAAAATAACTCCTAATGCTAAGATTATGGATTTCATAGTCTTGTGTTGAAAAATTCCTTAAAATTCAGATCTACAAGAAATAAAATTATGAAATAAGGATTACTGAAATTTCAGAGTACAGAATACAAAGAGCATTTTAAGTCAATGGAAAGATTATGTTTGCTCAGAGAAAAAGAATATATTAGTCATATTATTACGTGTCTCGTAACATTCATATAAAACATCTGAGTGTGATTTCATAAGCAAGTATACTTTAACTAATATCCAATTGAAGCAGCCTACAAAAATTTAGGGGAGAGGGATATTCAGACTACCCTTAAATCAAAGGTGCTCCTAACAGAGCAATTTTTTTTGTCCTCTAGTAGTGTGGAAGGCTACACTTTCCACACCTTTCAGTGTTACCAATAATCATCTATGAATTGATTTGTCTTCAGAAATAATCATACAACTTTTAGAATCAAGGTTAAGGGCTTCCCTGGTGGCTCAGCTGGTAAAGAATCTGCCTGCAATGTGGGAGACCTGGGTTTGATCCCTGGGTTGGGAAGATCCACTGGAGAAGGGAAAGGCTACCCACTCCAGTATTTTGGCCTGGAGAATTCCATGAACTGTATAGTCCATGGGATCACAAAGAGTCGGACACAACTGAGTGACTTTCACTATCACTTTAAGTGTATGAGAACAAAAATGACAAATAATATAATAGTTAAATACTTTTATAATTATTCCATAATTATAATGTTTTACCCTCATAACTTTATATCCTTATTTCATAGATGCATAAATAGCAATAGAGTAGTTAAGTAACTTTTCCAAGATCACACAAACATATTTAATGTTTATGTCCAGTCATGCATTTTTTTTTTATTCTAATGTCATTCAATAGCATTCTAGTGACTTTCCAGTGTATTCTGGCACCTCTGAGATGTCTTGTAATCTTTTGAATACTAACAGACAGATCTGTAGGCCTTAGCACATGTTATCTCTGACTTTCTCTGATATTCACAATCAGTAATAGATCACCACTAATCTTTGTAGAGGAGAAAAGAAAAAAAAGAAAAGTTCCTTATTTCTGCTATTTTGTTGTCTTGGAGGAAGAAAGAAATAACAAAACCAAAATTAGGCAGGGATTTCCCTGGCTGTCCAGTGGTTAAGACTCTTGCTCTCAACACAGAGAGCCAGGGTTGGTTCCCTAGTTAGGGAACTAGATCCTACATGCTATATATATAAAAATATATATAAAATAAAATATAATATATATATATATATATAAAATTCGAAGAAAAGCAAATAAGATCCAAATCCCAAACTTCATCAGACTTTACAACCAAAATGATTGAAAATTTACCTAAACATTTCAGAAAAAATTTGATTAAATTGGCCTTTTCAGTGAAATTCTCTCAACATATAATGGGTTAGGAAAAAAAATGAATACTGATGCTCATTGATCAAAAGTCAATATATTGCTAGAGCCATAAGCAGCCTCATTGTACACATGAAGACAATGAGGCCTAGAAAATCTGTATGTAATCCAAGGTCGTATCATTGGGATCAGAGAGTAAATCTCTTTTTTCCTATTACACAATTTTCCTACTCATTTTACAATTTTTATAAATGTTTTTATTCAAGGTTCATATTCAGTGGTGCTTTGTAAAATATATTATTACAAGTTCCTATCTATCCTCACCATTTTCTTTCTTGCATAAAGTGATGAATACATAGCTAAAAATTATATATTTAAAAGAACATTTCAGATTATATTAGGTTTTAGTAAAAGTATTAGGTACTTCTAGTTGAACTAGTAAGAAGTACTAATGTACTTCTAAGCACACATTAATATGTATGCTGCTGCTGCTGCTAAGTCGCTTCAGTCGTGTCCGACTCTGTGGGACTCCATAGACGGCAGCCCATGAGGCTCCCGTCCCTGGGATTCTCCAGGCAAGAACACTGGAGTGGGTTGCCATTTCCTTCTCCAATGCATGAAAGTGAAAAGTGAAAGTGAAGTCGTTCAGTCATGCCAGACTCTTAGCGACTCCATGGACTGCAGCCCACCAGGCTCCTCTGCCCATGGGATTTTCTAGGCAAGAATGCTGGAGTGGGTCGCCAGTGCCTTCTCTGATTAATATGTATAGTTACATATTATTATACAATATAGTTACATATTGCCTAAAAACTAATGGAATTCCTAGATCATTGACTCAATCTGATTTTGTCAGAAAAAAATGAGTACATATGTATGTTCTTACACAGGTATATTTATACACATGCAGGCACATGCACAAAATCTGTTGAGTTAATGTTAGAGATTCATGGGTTTCCTCAAAGTCTATCCAGGAACCTTGGACCTCATTTTAGATCACTGTTGAAAAATACTTCTTTTTTACTGCTTAGAATGACTATTTTCCTCCACGATCATGTAAATTCCTGAAAGTTGATAGAGATAGTATTATTTTTAGTTATTATTGACTTGAGACATATTAATATGTCTTTTGTTACCCAAACATTATTGACTGGAGATGTTATCAATAGGTTGTTAGAGAGTAATACAATTAACATCACCATGAAAAGATAGAGTTTAAAACTGAACAAGGGTTCATCATTAAACTTATGATTGTTGTTATTATTCACATTTTGCTCTGTTCCAACCTTGTGTATATTATAAACATAAAATTTTCAAAAATCTTGCACCACAAAATTTGAAATGAAGAATTTTTCAGTAAACCTTATGCAGTTATTTTCTCTGATTGTTAGAACAACATATATACTAGTGTCTCAGAAGATGACAGTTCTTTAGACTACAGCTCTGATTCAGACGATGTGAATATCAGACCAACAAAAGGACAAAAAAACATTAAGATTGGCTCTGAAAGGGAAAGAGAAAATGAAACCCACGGTGCTGGAGAATGCTCCTGCACTTCTATACAAGAGCTGACTGAAGACAACATCTCATGGAAATCAGAAGACTTTACAGGTGTAACTACTGAGTGTAATAACCTGCAGAGTGTTAATGAGAGGAAAGAATTAATTTGGGGCCAGCCAAAATAAAAATCACTGGCCACAGACATTAATTTCTACAAAAGTTTCCTGCTTAATAAGTTCAGTTTATTTGTTGGTCTGATTGATTCATAGTGAGAGCTTCTGGAAAGGAAAGAAGCAGACTACTTGTTCTGATGAAATTTAGGAATTTATTGGGAACTGTATTTATCCAGATCATCCCTATTTCCCATTTTCATCGATGATTGACATTCAACTAGATTCATTATATTAGAGAGAAAGGAAACTTTGAGTTTAGGAGATTACCACCTTTTGTAATTATATTCTAGATAGTTAATAAATCGGGCCTTGAATTTGAGAGTTTTCACAACATTCATGTAAGAGGTAAATAAAAGTCTTTAGAGGAAAAAAAAAACTTACAAAAAACCACTTGTGGATTTTTTAAAAATAATGAGCAAAGCAAAATGCTCCTGGCTTGAGAATACTTATGCCAATTTTACCTGAAAGCAAGTATTTTACTTTTGTAACAGAAATCTTTAGGAACAAGGTCTGTAATGGAACTGCTGACAACTCTGTAACTATGGATTTGCTACTGGGTTCCTCAACAATGCCTTACACATACCTTTGTGAAAAAAATTGAAAGCAGCAGTAATAAAGCATAGACTTATAATATTGAAATTCTCTCTTTCTCTCCCTCCCGCACCCTCTCTGTTTTTTTAACCTCCAGGGAGAAAACCAATTAGAGAAAGACAATCTAGATAAATAGACTGGGAAACAGCCTGGCTGTCTCTATGCTTCATTACCCTTCCTCTTTCTCCTCTCACATTTTCCACAAATGGCTTGATTATGTTTACCTGACATCCTCACACTTCCCTGCTGACTGGCTGTAGGTGCTTTGAAGCCAAGAGAGACAATGTTTTCCACAAACGTTTATACTCCCTTGTAGAGAGGCCAGTCTTTCTGAATATGCAGCTGTAACTTCAATATGCCTGTGATTGTAGTTCCACTTGCTGAAACTATTCTGCACAACAGGCGTAAGTGGAAGCATGATTGCACTAGGGGTGCAAACACTCCGCATTAACTAAGCAAACACAGAATCACAGGTTAGGAGTCCATGCCCTGGATAACCAGCATGCCCCCTAAAAGGCTGATCAAATGTTGAACTCTTTATATTTCCAGAAGCCAGGGCTTCAGAAACATGGCTGCCACATTTTCATGCCCTTTACTCTCAAATAAAGCAGGATAATGGCCTCTAACTGTTTCACTGAAATAAAATGCTTTTTTCCATGACGAATCTCTTTGCAAACACTGTCTGGGATGAGAGTTGCAGGGAAATAACAAGCGGCAGAGCTGATTTTCCTGAATTCTCTCTTTATGGATTGAGCCATAAACCTATAACAATGTGAAGGCTTCAGAGATTTTGTAGTTGTCCTCGTAAGAAATAGACATTCTAATTTCTTACAGTTCAGGTTGTAGAAATAGGCACATTTTCCCCATAGTCACCAGGCTATGAATCTGAGTAACTAATCTACTGATAATTACATGTGATGCTTCAAATTAGAAACCAATATTACATGTGTGAATTAATGGCATTTCATTATGTGTTACTGTCTCCATCAATAAACTGTGACTAGATTTAAGCTTTGCAGGTCTGAGTAACTCGGGAGAGTTCTGTTCAAGTGCAGTTTCAATCAAGGGTAGTATGAAATGATGAATGAAGGAACCCAAATACACTGAATATATCTCAGAGGCAAAATCAGCTAGAGTTTCCCAGTGTGTGTGAGTCGAATTTTTCTCATGCTGGAGCATTGCAGGAATGGAAAGTAAATGGAGATTTAAAATCCTGAGTGACTCTCAATCTACACTACAGATTAAACAAGTCATATTTATGAATTTTAAGTTAGACTGGTTACAAGCTGACCCAGCTCACTGAGTAGAAAGAACTTGGTCTGAATTTGTGAACCCTAAATCGCTGAAATCCAAGCTTTGTCTAGCAAGTGATAAAACTGAATCAAGAACAGAAGCTGAATTTAATAGAGGCCCCAGTGATTCTCCTCTCTCATTTGCAACCTCCAACTTCACTGGCTTGTTACAGCTGAATAAGCAGCACTTATTTAGTGAATAAAATGCTGCCTTCCCTATCTCCTCACCCCTCTTCTCAAATTATGCAGTTTTCTTCCCAAACTCAGCCTGCTATTTTAAATGAAAAGAAAATCTGCAGCCCTATCTCTGCATTAGTGGAACATGGGGGACACTAAAGTTCAGCTCAAAATGATGAATCAGTGAAGAAGCCCTCCTTCTCTGCCATTACCGAGGGCTAGCCCTGCCTGTTAGTTCAAGGCAAAATTTGCATTTATTTGTATGTGTGGATAGGGGTTACATATTATTAATTTGCCACTAGTAAGGGTACTCCCCAATATCTGTCTCAGTAAGGACTGGGAAAGAAATTCATTTTTCAGATTTGGAAGATTGCCACTTCTAAACAGATTTTATTATATTCACCTCAAATACACTTACAAACATGATGAGTCTCAAATATGTATTAATACTACATTTATTTTTGTATACATATTTAGGTGAGGAAATGTAAAAGGAATTTTAATGCTTTTTACTATATTCCAAATCCTTGTACAAGAATTGATGCTTTTGAACTGTGGTGTTGCAGAAGACTCTTGAGAGTCCCTTGGACCGCAAGGAGATCCAACCAGTCAATACTAAAGGAAATCAGTCCTGAATATTCATTAGAATGACTGATGCTGAAGCTGAAACTCCAATACTCTGGCCACCTCATGCGAAGAACTGACTCACTGGAAAAGACCCTGATGCTGGGAAGATTGAAGGCAGGAGGAGAAGGGGACAGCTGAAGATGAGATGGTTGGATGGCATCACCGATTCAATGGACATGAGTTTGCGTAAGCTCCGGGAGTTGGTGATGGACAGGGAGGCCTGGCATGCTGCAGTCCATGGGGTTGCAAAGAGTCGGACATGATTGGGACTGAACTGAACTGAAATCCTTGTATCAATTTTTTTTCTCCAGAATTATCTTTCTGCCATCCTAATTTCTTCTCACTCTCTCTAGTTTTCTTATATGTTAACAATATAATAATAGGTTTAAATACTGGGGTTTCTATTGAAATACATCATGAGTCCAGATACTGCCCCACTACCTGACTACTTCACTGAAACTGATCATGTCTCTGATCATGATGTCTTAACTGAAATTGATCATTGATCCTTTGTCTCTTAGTTGTATCTAGATTAGACATTCTTTCAGTTTACTCAAGCTAACATTTGTAGCCCTGAATTATGTAAACTGATGGACTTTTCTTCTAAAAAACAATGTAACTTTTGAGAAAGTTAGTGTATCCTTAATTGTGCCAATGATGCTGCAAACTCCATAGTTTGTTAGTCAGATTTACAACCCCAAAGCAGTATTCTCTTTCTTTTTCTCTATCTTTTAAAAACTGTAATTAGTTTGTTCCAAAGCATTTCTAAAACATATATTTAATCTATAATTTGGGGCACATAATAATCCCTAAATGCCGTACAATCAGTCTCTGCAACTATGGAGACCTGTGTCCTGATTTTACACTCATGGTTTTGAAGTCTCTAATCTTCCATGTGATTCTATTCTTTTCAGTAAGAATCACCTTCATCAAGTATCAATTTCTCTTTCAGAGGCCAACGTATCCTTGTAATTGCATCTCGAATTAAATTTATAGTTAGGGGATTCTCTTGTGACTGTTAATTACTAGGTTCAACAAAATGAGAAAGGAGGAGAATTACATTTGTCTATCCTGTATTCATTATATGCATCCTCTCATTTTAGACTCAGGGCAAACCTGAAAAGAAAGAAGTATTTTTTCCCTTTATACAGGAAAGAAACTGAGACTTCCACATACCAGAGAATGTTCTTAAATCCCCCAAACTGACAAAACTTTAGGTAAAAAAACTTCCCTAATCTAAAGAGGGACAGGGAGATAAAGAGAGGGAGACAGCAGGAATGCCGTTTGCCACTGCCAGGAAACAAGGATGCTATACTTGAGATTAACTGACAGGGTAACAATGACCTTCTTCTTTCATTAATTCACACATGTCCTGTATAGTCTCTAAATATATTTATTCAATAGGTGATGCATAACTTCTTGAGATATAAAGGAGTATTATAGAAGAAAACAGAAAAAAAAAAAAAAAAAACAGTGCCCAAATTAACCTCAGCCCAGAGTACATACTAATTGTGTCCACGTACTTTTGTTGAAAAATAGATAATGTAAATGATAGAGCCAAAACATCAACATTTAATTCATGGATAGATGTGATTAAAAATCACTGAAATTATGAACTGCATCATCATGGTCAAGCACATCCTGCTGACTGTTTTAATTTGAGCAGATATATTTGTCAATTTGAATTAAAGTGCATATTGCATGGAGTATGCATGCTTCCTTTCCAGGTCTTGTTAGGACAATATGCAATAACAATATTAAACAATAAACAACTCATGCACATATTGGGAAAGAAATACTTTGAGAAATAATATAAAGACTAAAGCAGTAAAACATAATAGGTTTTTTTTAGGAATATATACATATATATATATTTAAAGGATTTGATAGTTCCTTGTTAAGCAAAATCAAAGTTTGGCTATAGAATGACATGAAATATCTAAGTTATAGTCAGCACAGGTTGCTTACATAAAGACTTATACCCATTTTAACATAAACAGCATATCACAGCATAAAAGCGCACCCCAATTTGACTCTCGTAAGGTACAAGTTAAACATCTATCTGTTGAGTGGTATCATCTCCAGATCTCTACATTGAGTTCAGGAGTGGATTCAAGGTTTTTCTGGGTCTTTCTCAAGGGCTCTCCTTCTCTTCAGTATTTCTCACTATTCCCATTTTCCTTCTACTTACATGGAATTATCATTCTTAAATTTAAATTAATTAATTAATTAATTTATTTGGCGGCACCGGGTTTTAGACACACATGTGCAGAATCTTTGATCTTCATTTCCACATGCTGCATCTTTAGCTGTGGCATGCAAACTGTAGCTGAAGCTTGCAGGATCTAGTTCCCCATCCAGGGATGGAACGTAGGCCCCCTGTATTGGGATTGCAGAGTCTTAGCCACTTGACCACCAAGGAAATACCTGACATTTTTAAATTTAACACCTCATTTTCATCACTTGCTCATGTCAGTTCCTTGAAATGTTATTGTCCATAAACTTTGACATATATTTTTATAACAGAAGCAGATGCTAAAAGATGTAGACACAACACAATTTAATCCAATGGGTATTTAAAAAGTACAAAGTAAGAATTCAGTTGCCGACTTACTGGATATTATACATTATTAAATGTCTATTTTATTTCCATGATCTGAAACTGACTTCTCACCCAAGAAAAGGGATTCATTTCTAAGCATTTATGTCTTTCTTTGATGGAAACAGAAGACATGTTTCCTCTTTAACAAAATTGTCCCAGGGGTGGAAAAAAAAAATGCTTTCCAAATTAGAGTACAAGTCTTCCTTAAATGTCAGTGTGTGGTAAATAAGATATGGTAGCAGTCTTTTAAATTTCATAAAAGCTAGTTAAGATGGTGTATCTTGCCATTTTGCAGATGGTCCATCGAGTTAGTTCTGTTATCAGAGTTATTTTCATCTTCTGAATCATCTTCATCATCACCGGCGAAGACCTCATCGGGAGCCACCGTCACCCAGTCCTGGGCTTCCTGCTGTACCTGAGAGCAGGAGAGCTCAGTCACCAGCTCCCTCATCTGAGCCACACCCGGTAACAAGCTCTGCAAAGGGTCGGTGACACCCGCGGCGCCGCACAAGGCACCCGTGGCCGCCGTGGCTGCGCTTACAGTCTGAGGTACTCACCCTGTAAGAGCTCCATAGCGACCGCTGAGCTTCAGGAGCATGCCACAGTCAAGAAGTTATTTTTAAGTTCAGAGAATAACGTGTCTCTCTTACTGCCTTCTTCCCCAAAATTAAAGGAAATACCACCTGCTGTAGTAATCAAATATCTTTAGTATGACTTTAGATGGCAATACAAATTCCAATCTTTGTAATCACTTCAACTGTATAAGAGTGTGAAATATACATTTAATTAATGAAGGATATAATGCAATAGTAGAGAAAGGCCTATGAAACATATGAAAATAATAAAATGCTGAGATTTGGAGATGAAAGAGATAATAACATCTACCAAACAGGTTTTAGTACTCTCACTTGGAGATAAATTTTTTTTGTAGTAAGATGGATAAGTATGAATATATTTGTTGTGTACTAAGAGCAACCTCTATACATCACTGGACACTGACTCATTTCCCTGTACTCATCCCCAGGCTGTCATTAGAACCTCTGGGATGTGCCTGTTGATGCTGTGCAGTGATTAGTACGAGTGGCAGAGGTACTGGCAAGAGAGGGCTCAAGAGTCCAGCAGAATTATCATCCTGCTCACGCTCAGTCATGTCTGACTCTTTGCAACCCCATGGACTATAGCATACCAGGCTCCTCTGTCCATGAGATTTTCCAGGCAAGAATACTAGAATGGATTGCCATTTCCTCCTACAGGGGAACTTTCCAACCCAGGGGTCAAACTCAAGTCTCCTGTGGCTCCTGCATTGGCAGGCAGGTTCTTTACCCCTGAGCCACCAGGGAAGCTCCAGCAGAATCATCAAGTGCCAGAGTTTATATCCAAGGGTTTCCACTGAGGCATACCCCTCAAACAAATAGCCTGTTTATTTTGACAATAGAAATAATTTTCAAATGGTTTGCTTCCTATATACATTTTATATTACCCCTTGCTAAGAACAATTGTCTTCTGTGTATTTCAATGCATATGTCTCTAGTGAACAGTATGGTCCTGGTAAAACACGTGAGGTAAAGCAACAATTCTGCCATTGATCATCATTTCATCCATAAGGTGATTTTTGTCTTGAGGTTGAAACAGTTGTGCAGTGTTTTACCTACTTAGTATTAAATAAATTTAGTAACTGTGGAAAATTCTGAAAGAGATGGGAATACCAGACCACCTGACCTGCCTCTGAGAAACCTATATGCAGGTCAGGAAGCAACAGTTAGAACTGGACATGGAACAACAGACTGGTTCCAAATAGGAAAAGGAGTACGTCAAGGCTGTATATTGTCACCCTGCTTATTTCACTTATATGCAGAGTACATCATGAGAAACACTGGGCTGGAACAAGCACAAGCTGAAATCAAGATTGCTGGGAGAAATATCAATAACCTCAGATATGCAGATGACACCACCCTTATGGCAGAAAGTGAAGAGGAACTCAAAAGCCTCTTGATGAAAGTGAAAGAGGAGAGTGAAAAAGTTGGCTTAAAGCTCAACATTCAGAAAATGAAGATCATGGCATCCGGTCCCATCACTTCATGGGAAATAGATGGGGAAACAGTGGAAACAGTGTCAGACTTTATTTTGGGGGGGCTCCAAAATCACTGCAGATGGTGACTGCAGCCATGAAATTAAAAGACGCTTACTCCTTGGAAGGAAAGTTATGACCAACCTAGATAGCATGTTGAAAAGCAGAGACATTACTTTGCCAACAGAGGTCCGTCTAGTTAAGGCTATGGTTTTTCCAGTGGTCATGTATGGATGTGAGAGTTGGACTGTGAAGAAAGCTGAGCACCAACGAATTGATGCTTTTGAACTGTGGTGTTGAAGACTCTTGAGAGTCCCTTGGACTGCAAGGAGATCCAACCAGTCCATTCTGAAGGAGATCAGCCCTGGGATTTCTTTGGAGGGAATGATGATGAAGCTGAAACTCCAGTACTTTGGCCACCTCATGTGAAGAATTGACTCATTGGAAAAGACTGTGATGCTGGGAGGGATTGTCGGCAGGAGGAGAAGGGGATGACAGAGGATGTGGTGGCTGGATGGCATCACTGACTCAATAGACGTGAGTCTGAGTAAACTCCGGGAGTTGGTGATAGACAGGGAGGCCTGGCGTGCTGTGATTCATGGGGTCGCAAAGAGTCGGACACGACTGAGCAACAGAACTGACTGAACTGAACTGAACTGAAGGGAAAATATGATGATATCCATATATAAAGAAATATTGTTTTCTCATAAGCTTTTGTTTGTACCTCCCAATTTTATTGAGATATAATTTACCTACAGCATATATGTTTAAAGTGTACAGCATGATTTGACTCACACACATCATGAAATGATTAAGACAATAAGTTTACTGAACATCTATCATCTCAGATATTAAATAAAAGAAAAATAATTTTTGTTTCGATGAGAACTTGAGATTTACTCTCTTAAAAGCTTTCACGTATAACATACAGTAGTGTTAATTATATGTATCATTTTGTACATTACATTCCTAGTACATAGGCAACTGTAAGTTTGTACTATCTGGCTACCTTCATCCAATACCCTCTTTCCCACACCTTTTGGTCTTTGGTAACCACAAATCTGATTTCTTTTTCTATGAGTTTATTTGTTTTTGAATTATAATTGACTTACAACATTATATTAGTTCCTGTCATACAATACAGTGATTCAGCTCTTCTGTATATTACAAAGATATCACTACAATAAGTTACCATCTTTCACCATACAAAGATACTACATTATTATTGGCTTTATTCCTAACACTGTATATTCCATCCCCTTGACCATTTCTTTTAACTGAAAGTTAATCTCTTAATGTCGCTCGCCTACTTTTCTCTTTTTCCCTGCACTTCTCAGGCTGCTGTCAACTATCTATTGGTTCTATCCATGACTTTTTTTTCAGAAAAGGCAAAGACACCCCACTCCAGTACTCTTGTCTGGAAAATCGCATGGACAGAGGAGCCTGGTAGGCTGCAGTCCATGGGGTCGCTAAGAGTCGGATGTGACTGAGTGACTTCATTTTCAGTTTTCACTTTCATGCATTGGAGAAGGCAATGGCAACCCACTCCAGTGTTCTTGCCTGGAGAATCCCAGGGACGGGGGAGCCTGGTGAGCTGCCGTCTATGGGGTCACACAGAGTTGGACACAACTGAAGCAACTTAGTAGCAGCAGCAGCAGCAGCATGACTGTTTTCTGTTTTGTTTCGTTTTTTAGATTCCACATATAAGTGAAATCATACAGTATTCTTCTTTCTGTAACTTATTTCACTTATCAAGATACCCTCTAGGTCTGTCTAAGTTGTCAAAAATGGCAAGATTTCATCCTTTTTATGGCTGAGTATTATTCCATTATATATGTGTGTATATATATAGCACATCTTCTTTATCCATTCATATATCATGGACACAAGTGACTTCATTATTTTGGCTATTGTAAACAATGCTATAATAAACAAAGGGTTGTGTTATCTTTTGTAGTCAATGTTTTTATTTTCTTTGGGAAAATATCTAGCAGTGGAATTGCTGGATTATATGGTAGTTCTATTTTTAATTTTTTTGAGGACCCTCCATACTGTTATCCACACTGGCTCTACCAATTTATATTCCTACTGATGGTTCACAAAGGCTCCCTTTTCTTCAACACTTGTTATTTGTTGCTTAAGGGAAAAAATGATGATGATGATGATGACAATGCCTGTCTGTGTGTGTATATATAATTTATGTAAGAAAGTTTATTGAAAACATAAAGGAGTGTAAAAGAAAGAATAAGAACAATTAAATGAAAAACATTCCATCGTAATTCACAGATTAAAATCTATTTAGTGGGAAATCAAGTGATTATCATGTTATCAAATAGTTATGGAGAGGTTACCATATGCTACCCAGTTCTAAACACTTGGCATGCTCCATCTCATTTATTCCCTAGATACCAGAACAAAATAGGTAATATTACTATAACTATTTACAAATGAGTAACAGAGGCTCAGAAAGGTTAAGTAACATCCCCCAGATAACAGTAAATTTCAGTGCTGATGGTTGACAGTAAGATAATTAAATGATTAATAAAGCTAATTGCCTATAATCAGATATATACTTAATCTTAAATATAATAATAGGGGTTAACAAGCACCAGATACATAATACTCCACATGCTTCAGTTGGTTCAATTCTGGTAATAACGCTTCAGATTAGAAACTTTAATTATCACTTTACATTTAACAAAAGTGAGGTTTAGAAGGGGTAAATGATTTTCTCAGAATCACTCAAATAGTCATCAGAGTGAATGCCTGTATTAAAACCACCCACTTTAACTCCAGAATTATTTCCCTTATCTACTATTTTAAATTCCCAGTCTAAGAAGCTATCCCATACACAATATACCCAAGTACACACACACACAAACTTAAGATGCTATTTTTCATTACTCCAATGAGAGTAATCATACATACAGAAAACAGGAATAGAAGTCTCATAGGAAAAAGCAAAATCTTTGTGTACTCTAATATTAATAGATTATTGCCTTCTGCTTATGCCACAGAAAGATTCCAAATTTTACATTGCAATAAAAAGGACCGGCATGTTTCAGACCATTGACTCAGGCTGCTTCAAGATTTTAGTGTGAAAAATGGAACATCAAAAATAGACTTCCACATGAAATACATCCTATAATTTCCCTCCAGATAAACACACAATCAGATTCTATACAGTATAAATATATACCATTGAAATAATTCAGAATAGCTAAGGGGATTGAAATAAATAAAAAGGAAGACTGTAAGTCTTTAAAAATAGTTGCTACAGTATGACAGTTTTTTTTTTAAACCGATATTGCTCATATTTATTTCTCCTCTTTTTTCCTATATAGTGTTCAAGGACTTGTAATAGTGCATAATTTTTAGTTTCTTATTTATTTATATGAGGTAATTCTGGCATATATACTACCATGGGCTCTAACAAATGTGACAATGCAGCAAATAAAACCATGCTTCATTTATTAAGTTGTACAGGAGTGCAAATTTGAAACCAATTTCTGTAAATAATATATTTTTGATGATAAGGTGCATAGTTCTCCTCAGAGCTTGAAAAAAAGATGGGAATGTAGATATAAGCTACAAGATATTAATGGCACTGTATGTTTTGCATTGGCCTTGGCCACTCTACTGAATCAGGGCTTAAAGAGTCACATTATATTACAATCCAATCCACCATGGAACCATACTGACTTCATATTGTTAGTGCCAATTTAGGCCTGAAGTCCTAGTCCATTCTATGTCTGTGGGAATGGCTGAGCTTTAGCCTACTCACAGGGAATGTGCCCAAGCCAGATAAGTTGCCTGTCAACTTTTACTCTTGCCTTCATCTGATATGAAACTGGAAGATATGTCTTTTGCTGATGTAGATGGTTAATGATCATGAGACACCCAGGGAGTGGGAAGAGCCCCAGTTCCAGGTGGCTTTAACATACTTTTCACTTGGTAATCAAATTCTTTTTTGGCTTTGGCCCCTATTGAATCTCCCTATAACCCTTTCAGCAGAGTGGAGTACAGCTCTGAATGCCTCTGGATCTTGTCCACTATATGAGTGTTATTCATGATAAACTCATAAATGTACTTTATGGAGTTGCATCCTTCAATTTTAAAGTTCCTTCTCTGTTTAGAGGATATTATTCAATATTTCCACTTCCCAACAAACCATAAAGGCTAATTAATTCTCAGATTGCAGGCCTCCTCCTCAGATTGAAAGCCACAAAATAAAATGGCACATATCCTCGTGATAATAATTTTAATATTCTTCAAAATATTTTATATGCAAATAAATAAATATGTCTGAAGTGAAATGAAGTGAAAGTGGCTCAGTTGTGTCCAACTCTTTGTGACCCCCATGGACTATAAAGTCCATGGAATTCTCCAGGCCAGAACACAGGAGTGGGTAGCCTTTCCCTTCTCCAGGGGATCTTCCCAACCCAGAGATTGAACCGGGGTTTCCTGCATTCCAGGAAGATTCTTCAGCAATTGAGCTATCAGGGAATCCCAAGACATGTCATAGAAGAGGTAACAATACCCAAATTATTTTAAATGAAAAGACAAGAGTTAAAGCTTACTTGTACAGAAATCACCTTAAGAGTCTATGCCCAACTCCCGATTTTTCTACTATTTGTTATTGTTGTTCAGTCAGTAAGTCATATCCAAGTCTTTGCCACCCCATGGACTGCAGTGCACCAGGCTTACCTATCTTTCACTCTCTCCTAGAGTTGGCTCAAACTCATGTCACTTAAGTCAGTGATGCCATCCAACCATCTCATCCTCTGTCGTCCCCTTCTCCTACTGCCTTCAGTCTTTCTCAGCATCAGGGTCTTTTCTAATGACTTGGCTCTTCGCATCAGGTGGCCACAGTATTGGAGCTTCAGATTTAGCATTAGTCCTTCCAATGAATATTCAGGGTTGATTTTCTTTGGGATTGATTGGTTTGATCTCCTTGCTGTCCAAGGGACTCTGAAGAGTCTTCTCCAGTACCACCATTCAAAAACATTTTCTAGTATAGGTACCTTCTACTTAGGGCTTCTTAAGCAGAAACATCTGAATACCTCAGTTGATATTCTGATGGAATATGAGGTAGGAAGAAATCATCTCACCCCTGGTACTGATCTCAATGATGATTGATTTCCTTCCCTGGCTATCAAGCACAGCACACTTGTATTTAGGTCTCTGCCTTTATGTTTTTATGGCACAATTAGTCTCCAACCAAGGGTAGAGTTTTACCATAACTTGTGCCACTCATAGACTAGGATGTAAGCTCATACACAGATTGTATTGAAGTGAATATCTGAATTTTTTTCTCATTATTAAAAAGAAAGAAGGCCTATAATAGGTCTAGGATTTTGATCTGGGAGATATATATATATATATACACACACACACACCCAAATACACAAACACACATACATGATTTATTTTGGTAACTCATTTTCCTTACAAATAGAGATTTTTAGATCCAAACAAAAGTCTGTATTATCAACTTCTTTTAAAACAGGAAGATCTGGTAATAATTTGCTTACATTCTTGTGCAGCAGCAGTCTTCAGTACCTAAATAGGGAATGACACTTCATACATATCATTTGTTCTTTGGTTGGCCACAGTCCCCACCACTCCCTATTATTTATTGCTTTCATCCATCTTCTGTTATTTATTTCACCTCTCTGGCATTTGAGCATCAAGACAATTAAAACAAGTACATACTAATTCACCATTTTGACTACTAAGTCATTCATTATGTAAAGCATTTTAGTAAATATGACTGAACTGCATATGAATTGAAACAGCCTAACTATGATATATGCATCTTACAGTAGCATTGATCCATTGCTTGTCAATGTATGTACATTATTTTAAATTAATGGTAAATTTTCAGGTTAAAAAAAAGTAAAGAATGAAGGAAGAGAGAAACTGCTTAGAGAAGTTGAAATTGATTGTCTACCTCACCTAAGTACAAGACCATAAGAACATTTTTGTGAGGGAAAGAGGATGTCAACAGTTTAACTACCTTATGAACATACGTGATTCCGTCTTCAATACGGGATGCTTACAAGTAAGGTTAGCCATTAACTCTACTGTAACCTAATCAATCTTGGCTTACTTTCAAAAATGGTAAATATGCATAATGATGGTAATTTGATTGGATTTAGTTTTGTATTACTTGACTTTACAGAATTTGTGGTCAAAACTCAAATATATTTTACCTAGTTAGCAAAGCCTGATGTATTTTTCTATAAATCTCCTATTCTTAAATAACAAGTTCAGAAATGTTAATCATAATTATGGATGAACTAATGCTTATTAGTAAGTTTAATCTATCCTGGTCAGAATTTGTTAGAAATGAGAAAAATAAAATCAAAACACAATGGTCATAATAACTTGTGATTATTATCAAATGTTAGGCAACCTGAAAAGAAATTTACCTATTTACTTAGGTTTTTAGAGGTTTTTGTTTGTGAAGGTAGCTAAAAGTAGAGCTCAAAATAAGAAAACACTCTTGTGCAGTGAAAAATATTCAGAAATTTCCAATAGATATTCAGGGAAGAAAATGAAATAGGTCTATGTATATAATATTCTATTTGTTTTGACTGATAGGTGTATGCACACACTGGATGCTAAAGTCTACTTTATTTTGGACCAAGAAAAAGGAGGTTACCAAAATATTTCAAAAGAATAAGCATTGTTTCAAAGACGGTTAAAATACTTTTGTCAAAGTATATGCATTTAATTCATACTAAATTAATTGTTTTTAGATTATCAAATAACTTTGCAATAAATTTTGTCTCAGTATCAATTTGGGAATAGAAGTCAGATCCTTACCTTGATTCATCCTGTGATCTTTAGAAACAAACTTCTATTTTCAGGCCTTAGTTTCCTCAGAGAGTAACCCCTCTAACTCAGAAATTCTGACATAGATTACTTTGATCTTAATATGCATTTCTAGAAATAAAAATTTCAATTTCTAAACAATTTATTTCAACACTTTATAGAAAACACCATAATAACTATTAAAAAGGTTATAATTCTCCTCTCTCCTCTTTTGCATCACCGAACACCTTGTCAGAATATCATCAAAATTAAACACCTAATTTTTTATTTTTCAGTCAGCCATCCTATTATTCAGACTGATTCTGAAAAAATCACATTGTCCCTAATCAAGGCCCCATAAAATATGTGTTATTTTTATGAACAGAGTGGAGAATACAATCAGAGAGAAAAAAAGAAATAAGAATTTGGAAGTAGAAAAGTTCGAGAGAGAAAGAAAATTATCACAATTCCCAGATAATAAAATTTGAAACCTACAGGCACAAGAAAAACAACTACAAAATGGTTTCATACTATAAGAGAATGTGCTTTAAGTAGCTTCTTATAAGACTGATTTCTTTATAAAAAGAAGCTTTCCCATATTTCAGGAAGAAAAACACTATGAACATCAATTAAACTGAAGAACACATCTATTAAAGCAATGATAAGACAAAATATTGTGAAGCAAATTTGGAAGAAATAAGAAAAAAATCTGTAAAAAATTTAGGAACATAAAACCAAAAAAAGATGAACAAATGGTAATTAATACAAATGCTAACATTTGCTAGACAAACTAAGTATTAATTCTTTGGGATCTAATTTGAAAAAATAACCAGAGTAAAATGTCATTTTTTTTATGTTACTGGAAATAGTGATGCTAATTCCAAACATTCTGAAAATAAAATAGTTTACCATCTGTACATGCATGTTATCACAAATCAATGGAAAATGCAGAATTCAAAGATGGACATGACTGTAACAGTGATGTAGGATGTGAGCAAAATACATTTTGCAATTTTTTTAAATCTTAATTTACCTTTTAAATGCCCACTGAATTATAGTACCGTATGTATGGAAACTATAAACAGTTCAATGATCCTTTACAAAATGAACAGACAGCCATAATCCAGATGAAGATACAGAATATTACCATCATCCCAGAAGTCTCCATAGCATTCTCCCCCAGTTAATTAGCACTTCCAAAGGAATTTACTCACTTGGTATGCCTATGGTTGAGCTATACATAAAGGAAAAGAAATAGTACATATTATTTTGTGTCTTGCTTCTTTCACTCACCATTAGGAGTGTGAGGTTTATCACTTTGTTGCTTATAGCCATAGTATATTATTTCATCGTTGATGAACATCTGATGTGTCATTTAATTTTTTTTTTGAAAAATGACATTCACGATCTGCATTTAATGGATCAGAAAGTATTACAAGCTCAGATTTAGTAAATTTTGATAAAGTGTTTTCTAAAGCAGTATTCTCATCCTCATCAATTCTTGAAATCTTTTTTAAAAAGTTTTGTTGTTATTCTTGTTTTTTTTCCCCCAACTGTTGTAGTAGGTACAAGGGTGGCATTTAATTGTGGTTTTATTCTTTATTTACTTTGTGACAGTTGATGTTGAAATTCTTTACACAGGCTATTTGATCATTTTGATATCATTTTTTTAAGTCTTTATTGAATTTATTACAATATTGCTTCTGTTTTTATGTTTTGCTGTTTTGGCCATGAGGCACGTAGTACCTAAGCTCCCAGAACAGGGATCAAATCCACACCCTCTGCAATGGAAGGTGAAGTCTTACCCAGAGGATCACCAGGGACATCCCTGAATATCATTTTTGTAAAGAGTTAATTCAAGTTTTATCTATTTTATAAAATGCAGCTTGTCTTTTTTCTTACTGACATTTAGAAATTCTTTGTTCTGGATACACATTCTTTTTGTATGTAAATATGTTTTCTCATTCTGTAGCTGGACTTCTTCTTTCCTATGGTGTCTCCTGATGATCAAAACTTTCCGATTTTAATGGAGTTCAATCATCAATATTTTAATCACAATTATGTCTTTTTGAAGCCAGTTTTTAAAAAAAATTCTTTGTCCCCTCTGGTGTCACATGGTAGTATACATTTTCTTGTAGAAGTATTTTTGCTTTATCATCCAAATAGATCTAAATCCACCTGGAATTGATTTTATGGATGGTATGAGGTAGATGGGTTTGTATTTTCTTATGCAGGTATATAATTAACCCAGTCTCATTTATTAGAAAGAGCATCCTTCCTTACCAAATTGCAGAGGCATCTTTGTCTCAAATCAGGCCATTTTCTCTTCTATCTGTTCTATTTCATTAGTCTGTCTATTCCTGAGTAAATAAAGCACTGCTTTAATAACTTTAACTTTCTTATTTGTCTTGATGACAATTATATCATCCAAAAATGTTCATTTCCTCAAGACTATATTAACTATTCTTGATTATCTCATTTCTACATGAGTTGAAATCAGCTCCTCAACTTACATACTGAAATTTTTATTAAGATTACACTGAATCTAGTTTTACTCAAAGAAAAATGACAAGTTTAAAATACAAGATTTTTTTCTATTGACTAATCTTCCTTACTTTATCTCATAAATATTTTTCTTGGTATAGAACTCTTATACAAGTTTCTTATTAGATAAATAACATATTTTAGAAATTACATTTCTTTATTGTTTTTATTTTTGTATATTG
Source organism: Bos indicus x Bos taurus (assembly GCF_003369695.1). NCBI lineage: Eukaryota > Metazoa > Chordata > Mammalia > Artiodactyla > Bovidae > Bos > Bos indicus x Bos taurus. The sequence goes on along the minus strand of NC_040081.1, from coordinate 28,243,871 downwards.
ATATTTAATCTAGTAGCCTTTTTAGAGTCACATTAACTTTAACGGTCTTCTTGTAACATTCTTTGGAATGTACTATACAATGTCATCTATGGATAATGACAGTGTCACTTCATCCATCCCAACCCTTATTTCATTTTCTTCTGTCACTGAACTCCCTCCTGTGAAATACTGAATAGAAATGTTGCTAGAAATCATCTCCATCTCTATCTCATTCCTAGTTTCACAGTGAAATTTTATAATATATCACCATTAAACAGGATGTTTACTGTAGAATTTTGGTCAATACTATTGTATTAAGTATTGTATTAAGTAAGCTTTCTTCTGTCCTTGGTCTGCTAATTATTTTTAAAATTCAGGAAAAATTGATGGATTTTGTCCATTTATTGGTATGGCTATATGATTTTTCTCCCACATCATGTTAATGTGGAGCATTACACTGATTCATTTCTAAGCATTAAACTTAACTTGAAATTGTAGAATGAATCAAATTTTAAAGAACGTATTTTTATATCCATGAATTTAATTGTTTAATGATTTTTCCTCTCTTTTTAGGAGTTGTCCCATTCTCTCTCCATTTCTAGGACTCTAGTTGTATGAGTATTACATATTTTGACCATACACCTTATATCTTTATAGACTTTTTCTAAATTTTCAATTATGTTTTTTTCTCTCCAGACTTCAGTTTGATATTTTCTACTAAACTATCTTTTCGTTCACTAATTATCTTTCCTGCTCTGTCAAGTATATGGTTAAAGTCTATAGAATTATAATATGAGTTATTTTATTTTTACTTTGGAACAAATATTTGACTGTGTGTGTGTAGATTTCAGTTAGATCTGCTAAAATTCTCCATCTTTTCTATATTTTGGCCATATAAATTAACATTATTTAACAATATTATCTGTTATCCCAATGGTCTATTTCCATTTTCTATATATTTCTATAGATTTTTAGTTATTTTATTGTTTTTTGATAACTGGGCCAGTATTATTAATATTAGTTAAGTATTTGGATATTAAGGCTTTCCTGAAGAGATTTTCTTCTGGCAGTTAATTAATGCTACACTACTCTGCTTATTTAACTTATATGCAGAGTACATCATGAGAAACGCTGGGCTGGAAGAAGCACAACCTGGAATCAAGATTGCCGGGAGAAATATCAATCACCTCAGATATGCAGACAATACCACCGTTATGGCAGAAAGTGAAGAGGAACTAAAAAGTCTCTTGATGAAAGTGAAGGAGGAGAGTGAAAAAGTTGGCTTAAAGCTCAACATTCAGAAAACAAAGATCATGGCATCTGGTCCCATCACTTCATGGGAAATAGATGGGGAAACAGTGGAAACAGTGTCAGACTTTATTTTTCTGGGCTCCAAAATCACTGCCGATGGTGATTGCAGCCATGAAATTAGAAGACACTTACTCCTTGGAAGGAAAGTTATGACCAACCTAGATAGCATATTAAAAAACAGAGATATTACTTTGCCAACAAAGTTCGTCTAGTCAAGACTATGGTTTTTCCAGTGGTCATCTATAGATGTGAGAGTCAGATGGTGAAGAAAGCTGAGCACTGAAGAATTGATGCTTTTGAAATGTGATGTTGGAGAAGACTCTTGAGAGTCCCTTGAACTGCAAGGAGATCCAACCAGTCCATCCTAAAGGAGATCAGTCCTGGGTGTTCATTTGAAGGACTGATGTTGAAGCTGAAACTCCAGTACTTTGGCCACCTCATGCGAAGAGCTGACTCATTGGAAAAGACCCTGATGCTGGGAAAGTTTGAGGGCAGGAGTAGAAGGGGAGAGCAGAGGATAAGATGATTGGATGAGGTCACTGACTTGATGGACATGGGTTTGGGTGGACTCCGGGAGTTGGTGATTGACAGGGAGGCATGGCATGCTGCAATTCATGGGGTCGCAAAGAGTCGGACATGACTAATGAATGAACTGAACTGAACTTACTGTGGGACTGAGATATTTACTGATATCCTTCCTTACTGTCAAACCCAAGCAAAAGTAAAAACATTAAAATTTTTCTATTTCCAACATGTTTAAATTCCATTTCCTTTTAAAGTCTAAGAATCTTGTCACTTCAGAGCCTGGCAAAGACTTGTTCAACTAATTCAAGTGAAGAAACAATGCCTGTCAATTAGGTTACTTTGGGCAGCCATTTATCATTTTCAAAACATTAACAAAATTTGGATTAATATTTCCTCAAATGTACTACTGAAATTCATCTCCCAGCTCAAACACTTTCTGAGAAATCTCTACAATGAATCCAGATTTTTGTATGTATTAAATGATTTATGTGCTCTTTGTTGAGTTTTACATGTTCAAGGAAACTGATCATCATTTAACAAAGTTAATCATTTTATAGTATTATTCAGACACTTTAGTTTTAATTTACTATCCAAATTTTTGAGCCCAGCGTATATCTGTTGTAAGGTAAGGGAGTTAGAGCAGGCGAGGTTCAGAAAAAGAATGAGACCAGCACTTTACAGGAACAGATCACCTTTAATGAGGTGAGAAGGGGCAGCAGTCAGATTAGTAAGCTGCTACACTAACCTAAGAAATGAGTAAGTATATATAGGCTTGTATGTGGAAAGTTACTATCTTAAGGGGACCTGTTCTTCTCCAAGGTTGTTCGGAGTAGTTACCTCTTAAACAGCTGGGCAAGGAATTTTGGAGATTGGCTAGAGGCTGGACCGGCTGGAAGCTGGACATAATCAACCTAATGTCTATTTTTTCTTCGGGTGAGAGAGTTCTTTGTTTTGCATAGAATGGTGGGGAGGATCTGGAGGGGACTTTTAACTGCAGGCTACCTCGAGCCTTGCAACTTTCCTTCATCTGTGAATGTATTTTATGACAATATCAAGATTTTATTTTATAACAGGAGACAAGCTCCTCCTAGAGCTAACCATTTATGGGATAATGTTGGTAAGCAATTCATCACAACTCCTAGACAGCACTATCCAAATATGAAGGCAAAAAAATAAATACATTATGACCTTCTTTCCTTCAGACAGAAGCTTGTAGCCAGAAAATGTCATTCATGAATTTTGTCAACATTCACCATGTTTATAAATGCTAGAGCTTGATAGCTAATGATGAATCATGTTTACTCACCACTATGAAAGGAGAAGTCATTTTTCCATTTATTGCTCTCAGATCTCTTCATTTTCAATGATTTTTTTTTCAGTTTTTCAACTTATCTTGATAGAGAGTGGTGTCTTTGATTTATCCAGTTGCATCTTAACCCAGCGTTTTCTCACTATACTTTTACATGCTTCCATCATTATGTTATCACCAACCATGTGACACTTTTCTTTTTTGGGGGGAGTGGGAGGTGATAATTCCTGCCACTAAATAACTTGGTTCTTGAAATGTTGCACTTAATGCAGCTAATTTTTTTTTTTAAACAAAACCTTTACTGACTTTAAGATTCCAAGAACTATTTCTCAGTGCTTTCCTTGTTGAGTGACTGTGGTTTGTAATCCTGTCCTTTTGATTTTGTTGCTTCACTGAGAGAGTGTTTGCAACAAACTATGTACAATGGGATTAAATAGTGGATTGTCAGCTCCTATAGAAATGACTGGCTTTCCTGGTAAATATGTTAATAGGAAGCTTTTATTATTGCTGTTGTTATAGTTTTATGTTTTTTCCTTTGTTGCTCAGGTTCAGTGACTTGGAAATGACTTTGAACACTCCAATTGTTTGCTTTCAACCCTACCAAAAGTATCTGCAGACTCAAACCTGGAATCACCCGCTTTCATTTCACGCCTCATGTTCAGAAAACACCATACTGGATCCTCAAACATGTTTGCAAACAGAAACATTAATAAAACATATGTTTAATAATTTAAAAAGAAAATCACAAAAAGTATTAAAACTTCACAATTCTTCCAATCTGCATATCCACATTCTGTAAAAGCTGCAGGAGGACTCCTGACTTGTGGTGCATAAAAATCTTGTCTTAGGATCAAGATAGAAGCTTTCTCTACTGTCCTCCTCACTTTCTTCTAAGAAGTCACCAGAAGCATGTTTAAAGTCCATATTTCTGTTAACATTCTGTTCAAGGTAATGTAGCTTTCTTCTCTGAAGTGCTTCAGATTTCTCCCATTCTTCACCATTTCCCCCATTCTTTACTCAATTCCAAGGTCACTTTTACAGTAGTGAGGGTAGGCTGGAAACTATCAGGCGGAAGCTGATACTGCAGTCTACAGGCAAGATTTCTGCTCCCCGCAGAAACCTCCATTCCACTTTTAAGGCCTTTCTGCTGATTAGATCAGCCACATACAGATTATAAAGGATAATCTCCTTTAAATAAAGTTAAGTGATTTTAGACATTAATCACATCCACAATATAGCATCATAGCACCACTTAAAAGACTTGTGTTTGTTTGAAAAACTGAGTCCTCTAGCCTAGGCAAGTTAACGCATAAAACTGATCATCACAGGTAATTTTAGCAGTATTAAAATCAATTTCAATGTTAAAATTGCTATATTAACCTCAGGCATAATACAGCATTTTGTCATTTTATTATATGTAAAATGTTAACAAGAAAGTGCTTTAGAAAACCAAAAAAGATAAGGTTCATTCTCCTAATCTTATGTTACACAAACTTTGAGATGCACATTCAGTGTGTAATGCATGGGATAAATACACATGATTACCATGGGCACATATCTTACCATGCGTAAGGTGATCAGGAATTTATCCTAAGCATGGTAGAAAGGTAATGTGAACAGTGATGGGCCAGATAAAATTTGTTCTGTACCCTGTTAGAGTAACATTGTCTTAGTTTTTCTTATAATTAGCATCTTTTTGAATAGAGACCTAATCACATTTGCTTTACAATGCAAAATGTCTTGGAAAGAAATCCACTGAAATTATAAAAAGATTTTAAAAACCCTCATATTGGAAACTGAATTCAAAGCAGGTTTATAATATAGAGAAGAAGTAAAGCAAACCAATCAAAAAGTGTAAAAGATGTTATTTCCTGGTCTAAAATTCTGATTCAATATTAACATCATATAATGACAGACTCCAGCATCAACAATGGGAGTTGTTTCTAACTTAATACAAGAAACTGGATTCATAAACTAAATGATTCAAATGTATGGTCAAGACAATTAAAGATAATAAAATAGGTCTGTTCAACTGATATTAACAGATACATACATCCCTGCTTAACACCATGGCATGGACTTTTTATTTTTTAAGTCACAAGTATTGATCTGACGGATATATTTCCCTTTTATAAACTCAACATGCACATAAATTCTATATCAACTACTGCTCCCAATCCTAGTTCATTCCTTACAGAATACCACTGATATCAATTTGATTTCACAAGTTATTCTATTATATATATAACAAATATACATACCAAGATCAATCCATTCTTTTTTAATTGCTTTGTTTTTACATAAATCATGATACATTGTCTATTTCAACTCCTCCACACACATTATATGTCTTAGACATCTTTCCATGACAGCTAATGTGTCTTACTTGTTTTTTTGTTAACTATCACATAGTATCCCAAAAGCAAATTCAGCTACAATTTGCTCAGCTAGTTTCTTCAAGATAGGTATTTTGGTTGTTTCCAAGTTCCTGCTATGATGTACAATACATTCTTTCTCATGCATATGTACAAGTGATTTTACAGCACATTTTCCAGTTCATCTGGAGGATTTGTTACAAGAAATATACTCATCCTTAGGACTTCTGCTTTAATATATCTGAGAAAAACCATTAAACTTTGCATTTCTGACAAGTCCCCAAGGAATAATGACCGTGAAAGTGCTGGTCCAGAGTCTCAGAATCTGCCTTTTGAGCACTACTGCATTAAGTAACCAGCACACCAGGTTCCTCTGTCCATGGGATTTCCCAGACAAGAATACTGGAATGGACTGCCATTTCCTTCTCCTAGAGATCTTTCTGAACTAGAAGTTGAACCCATGTCTCCTTCATTAGCAGGCGGGTTCTTTGCTGCTGAGCCACCTGGGAACCCCATTAAGTAACCACTGCGTACTAATAAAACTGGTCCTCCACTAGCAGGACCACTTAGAGCTTGTTAGAAATGCAAATGTTTGAGTCCCACCTCAGCTCTCCCAAAGAAGAATCTGTGCTTCAACAGGGTGCTTCATCTGATTCTTCTGTATTCTCAAGCCTGAGGAACACTGATGCAGCCTAGACTTATGTAACTAAGATGTATGTTGGTATTGGAAAACCTCATCTCTCCACCCTGCTATTTAGTATGACATGAGTTACATAGTGTAATTGGGCACCAGAACAATCTTTTTATTAGCTCTAACAAACTCAGACAATTAATTAGAGTTATTATTAAAAAAAAATAAGTCTAGCCAAAAATTACAACCTCAACATTGGAGGAAAAGCCATATGTTTAACACATTTTAAATTCTATACTTACACTGCCAAATAGGGTAGCGTCTAGTCACATGTGTCTATTTACATTTAAATGAAGTGAAATCTAATTAAACTTACAACTGAGTTCCTAAGTCTCAGGAGCCACATTTCATACCCTCAACACCATCATGTGCTAGGGGCTAGCCTGTTTGCATCATTATAGAAAGTTTTCTTGGACAGTACTGTTCCACAGGCATACCATGGTTACATATCTTCTTCCCTTTTCAACATCCTTTTCAATTTACTGCATTCAAAAAATATTGACTCTGCTACTATGGCAACTGTGAGGCATTTCTTGCAATTTTCCTTAGAAGATCTATAAAGTATTTCTAAGAAATAGAAGAATATAAATAGCACTACAATTATGTTCTTTTAGAATTCACATATACTGTGCATCCATAGTTCTGTTATTGAAGGTTATTCAAATGTGACTTGTAATTTATCCAGTGCTTTCTCCAAAGGGCTCAGTCCTTAGAGAGATAATTTTAAACTAATTCCAACTTCCTGGCTTTTATCTATCCCTTTCTATTCTCAGTAGTGTTGTAATCAATAGAAACATGTCTAACTTACTTGAACTTTCTAGGCTTCTTTTCACTCTACTGCAATAATGAACTTTGCTTCTCTGCACTAGAGTCACTAGAGATGCAAGGGCAAATCAAATGTTTCTTGTGTTAAAAATAACTTTTTGCTCTGATAGAAAGAACTAAAATCCTAGGTATAAGTTATAATACTTATATATCATATAAACAGAATTCCCTTGTACTTAGACACAGCTCAATAAGCAGAATTCAAGGAAATACACAAACCCTCTCCAGTGTCAAAATTGCTCCCCAGAGGCAAATTCACTATCCATGCTTAATCAAGACTCATGGAATGCTACCACCATGATCCATCACTCATAGTATTATGATCCAAAGTAATTCCTAAAGTACTTTGGTGAGATTGTGGCAAACTCATTTGGTGGCAAAATATAACCTGATATGATGGGAAGGGGTGTGACTTTTAGCCTATATTAATCCCGCATGGTTTAATTATTCATATAATTTGCTTAAGAAATGCAAATATATCGGATTATGGGATTTTAATTCAGACCTTCTGGAGTATTTATGTACCAACCTTTTCAATGGAGTGTTGCTTTGAGTCTCAAATAAATATATACTTTTTAGAAGGCAAAACTAATATTACTTATATAATCCAAAAAGGTTAGTATGCTTTGGTTGAGAAAACAGTATCAAGAAAACCTTAATTTGATTTAAGAAAACATTATGTATGAAGTATTAAAATCCAGTTTAGCCTTGGCTCGTATACTTACCAGTTCTCAGTTCAGTTCGGTTCAGTCGCTCAGTTGTGTCCAAATCTTTGCAACCCCATGAATCACAGCACGCCAGGCCTCCCTGTCCATCACCAACTCCCGGAGTTCACCCAGACTCACGTCCATCGAGTCAGTGATGCCATCCAGCCATCTCATCCTCTGTCTTCCCCTTCTCCTCCTGCCCCCAATCCCTCCCAGCATCAGAATCTTTTCCAATGAGTCAACTCTTTGCATGAGGTGGCCAAATACTACAAAAACTCTCAAAAGCATAAATTTCCTAGAAACTCAAGTGTTATTTTTTATATTGGTTAGTTTATACAATCATCTTTTCAACAACTGTACCACCAAGTCACATATGCTCTGAGTGAAAGGTGAGATCTTTTATCACAATATAACTTGAAGTATAATCAAATTATATATTTTTTAATTTAGAAGGACAAAATCTTGGATTTAAGTTATAATATCTATTTTTAAAACCCTATTTCAATGTTAAGAAACAAGTTATTAATTAACAGTGCATAATAATATGACTCATATAATATTTTCAAGGAAGAACAAAAGATGGAAAAACCCTCTGTTAAGTTTGATGATCCATCCTGCTCTATTACTGTCATAGAATTATACTGTCATAGATATTTTATCTCCTGTTTCATTTATAAACTTTCAAATTTGTAGTTACAAAATAGTATGGAAGCCTCTTACAGACGCAATGAGTCAAGACTACCAGCTGGAGAATGTGGGATGCACGGGACTTTCAGAGTGGTTGGCATTCCAGATAAAGAAAGTCATTATTTCAAGTTAATCTCCCATGGGATGAGAAAAATTGCTAGGTGTATGGAGGAGAAAACTTATACTAAGAAATTGCCTGCTTCAAAGGTACTTTTGAGTTATGCTTACATGTATGTGTATATAATTCTGAGTTGCACATCGACAGCTAGCCACCATTTTTTTCTGATTTAATCAATATTCAATTTGGCAAAAACTTGTACTGAACAATACACATTTATGTATCATGGACAATGTATATTGGATTCTGTCCCACTCAAATATAAGCTGAGCAATGGAGGGATAATTAATAACTTCTTGGAGACATAGAGAATATTTATTAAAGTAAAGTTGAACAATAGAAAATTATTACAAATCAAATGTATGTAGACATAATGTTACTCTCTTGAGAATTCATTTTTTTCTAAAACACCTACTCACTTTAGTTTAAATTCATCTAATTTTATAATATTTTAATATAAAGAAACACATAAGTATTATAAAAATAAAGTACCAATAGTGAGGATGAGGAGAAGGCAATGGCACCCCACTCCAGTACTCTTGCCTGGAAAATCCCAGAGGAGCCTGGTGGGCTGCAGTCCATGGGGTCGCTAAGAGTCGGACACGACTGAGCGACTTCACTTTCACTTTTCACTTTCATGCATTGGAGAAGGAAATGGCAACCCACTCCAGTGTTCTTGTCTGGAGAATCCCAGGGACGGGGGAGCCTGGTGGGCTGCCGTCTCTGGGGTCGCACATGACTAAAGCGACTTAGCAGCAGCAGCAGCAGCAGCAGTGAGGATGACATACAATGCTATTTATAAATAAAAAATGTCTTCTGAGTAACTCAAACATGCTATGTCATGTTAATAATCTCCATGTACTTTCTTAGTTTAAAATTCCATACTTTAAAATTCATCTCCTCAAGAATAATTCAGAAGTCTTCTAAGTTACAGAAATTTTTTGCTGAGAAATTTTATTGAGTAGTCGGATTATACTAATGCAGGTGACCAAGGGAGCAATACTTGGGATTCCCCTGCCTCAGAGCTTAATGAGTTTAAATTGATACTTGCAGGTGAGGAAATGGAGTGGTTAAATGAATTTGATATGTTACATAGTTTATTGGTTCTTTATGTGGACTCTAAGTAACATTTCCTAATTCCTATTCCAGTGCTTCTAATTTTGAATCCATCTCCATCTCCAAATAAGTTGTGTGGAGCATCTTCCCAAATTTTTAGTATTATGTAGATTTTGTTTCTAATCGGGAAAATTCTAACAGATTCTCCACTAAGACAAATTTTTCTTAAGTTTTTACATACATGTATAAAAACAAAACTAACTTAAAATTTCTATCTTTATGTTTTAGATCTATCTCAGAAACAAAACCAATTCATAAAGAGAATTTTATATTTGCTTAAAAGAAACTTACATAGTCATTACCATAAATCAGCCACTATTCTAAAAACTTTAATAATCATAGCTGCCGTCTATGGGGTCGCACAGAGTCGGACACGACTGAAGTGACTTAGCAGCAGCAGCAAATATTAATAAACAAAATTATTAAACCTACTACTTTCACATTAATAACACTAATTTAATGTTGCAGAGGGATCATGTTGCTGAAATTAAAATAACACACACAACATGAATATAATGGTAACTTTTTCGGTGTGCATTCTTTTGAATGCACCTGTTCTACAACTAGTAATATTAGTGTCTGACTTTAAGTGAGTGCTTATCATGTTCCAAACACTATTCTAAAACATTACATTTTAAATATATTTAGTGTTCATAATAGTCCTATAAAAATGTACCATTATATTCCCAAATTTTCATTGAGGAAATTTAAGAATGAAGAAGTGAAATAACTTGTTCAAACTAGCAATTAGTGAAGCCTGGTTGGAGATTCCATTTTCTTAACCTATTGCTATCTAATGCGTCTGACTGCAGTGTGTCATGCTGTACTTCAAACCCACTGCTATTATCTAGTTCAACAACTGCAAAACTGTCATTCATACAGTGCTTCCTGACCACAGTTCATCTTCACTTGGTGCACATTTACATGTTAATTGGCCTCAGTCGTTTTCTTGATGGCACTAGACACAAAGTAGTGCGTTTCACTGCCTATCATTGCTGTGATGTAAAATAAAAGCTTCCATCTATTAATTTCAGAAATCAAAGTCCTTTTTATAAAAATGGCTCTCCATGGTGCACATAATGTTGACCTTCAGAACTGATGAAATAATTTGAGTATGGCAGAGGATGTAGGAAATTTTCTGTCATTTGAAAACTTGTCTTTATTAACCTAAGACCAAATAGAAATGGTAACCCAAATATTAAAAGTTCAATATTGGTCTTTACCTAACCACTTATGATTCACTGCTGCTGCTAAGTCACTTCAGTCGTGTCCGACTCTGTGCGACCCCATAGAAGGCAGCCCACCAGGCTCCCCCGTCCCTGGGATTCTCCAGGCAAGAACACTGGAGTGGGTTGCCATTTCCTTCTCCAATGCATGAAAGTGAAAAGTGAAAGTGAAGTCGCTCAGTGGTGTCCGACCCTCAGTGACCCCATGGACTGCAGCCTTTCAGGCTCCTCCATCCATGGGATTTTCCAGGCAAGAGTACTGGAGAGTGGGGTGCCATTGCCTTCTCCCATGATTCACAAACTAATGCAAACACAGGCATCAAAAATCATAAATGAAATCTAAGAGCTCTGGAGTTTATATATCATGGACAATAAATCATACAAAAAATAGTTGAGGATATGCTGATCTCCAAGAACACAACCAAATATTAGTAAAACACACTCCTAGTCAGATAATTGAAAGTGTATGGCCTTCTCACTTTCAGAGTATACGAATATGCAATCCTTGTATTTCTACAAACCTAGAGTACTTTTTGGATCAATTAAGATTTGTTTATTATTTCTGAGAATGTGATACACAAATTCTGATGCTAAATGTAGCTTCACAAATATTTCCATTAGCAAATTATACCATCCTTATGTTTCAATCCAATACGGCTTAGGAAAATTTGTGGCATCAATTATTTGCCCTTTAAAGCCCTATTAAGTGTCACGTCGATGTACTCTGACTCTCTGAAGGTCCTCCTCCCCTGGTCCTCACTGATGCTCTATGACTTTTCTGAACATTCACACTGACATCCTGCCTAGGGAGGCATACTCTGGAGCCTGCCTGCTAGACAGTACTCCAACTTCCAGAAGCCAGGTTGACATTTTATTGATGACTAGCAATAGCTCAAACAACTTAGTTTTGAATCAGAGGACACTGCCACTGTTTAACTTTTAGCTCAAAAAAATGCAATCACTTCTTGTAGAATTTCAAATGCACACACTATAGGGTTCATGTAGGGCAGGAATTCAATAAAATACATTTAGGATGATACAGTATGCATGTATATACCATTTTGAATCTCTCATGTATGCTAGGTAAGGAAATACTGTTTGCAAACTATCTGCATACCCCAGACGATTTGCATGTGGGGCCAACTGTGTTATCAGCTAAACTGCAGTCATGTTTGAGTAACGTGTCAGTTTTATTGGTATATGGGCAAGAACTATGAATTTTTAAAATGAAGTATTATATCTACTCAATATTAGTCAAAAAGAATACCTTTTCTATAAATATGTAGAACCAACATGGAAAGATGGTGGACTGATCTTTTCTAGTAAGGCTATTTGTATATCACATTTTATTCTAAGAATAATAATAATGAATGCTACCAATACACTGGGGGTCAGACTTCAAGAAGAAATGCAAAGCTTTAATAGCTGAATACTGCTGAGGAGACAAGTGTGACATACAACATTCACAGGTAAAGATGACTCATAATTTATGAAAGGATGTATCTGTGTAATTTTCAGAGACTAAAAAATAGCAAATTATATCAAATAGTATGTACCCAAATTTTTAACATTTTTCAACATACAGAATTTTTAACAAACTTTTAATTTTTAAAATAGAGAATTTACATCATACAAATCATTTAATTGGGATTAAAATGTGGAAACAAAAAATAACACAGAGATTAAAAATTAAAATTAAAGAATCAATTTAAACAACTAGTTATATGAGCTTATCTTTGATTAAATAGTTATTTGCATATTTTGTCCTTTAAGCTTTATTTTATTTTTGGCAGAATGTCTTGTTTTTGTAGACTCAGCCTGAAGAAAAGCAGCTTTTGAAGAAAATGCTGTTACTGTATGTCTATCTCTTAAACCTAAACTTGCTGTATTTGATAGCAGTATTTAATCCCAACAAAAAGTTTTCATTCCATGTCCCTTAAAGATCTTCTTGCCATTCTCAAATTTGGTAAGCAGGACATCTGTGCTTATACTAAACATCCAATTAATGTACCTGAAAAATCAATGAAATGAAGCAGAGAATTCAATATTTTTAAAACAAATTCCTGAGCTTACTCCAAACCTGGTCCACTATTGTAGTGAAGTAGCATCACCGTCTTGCTAAACAAATCATAAACTTAGATGTCACCCTTGACGCCTTTCCTTCACCTGTCCTGAAATGTAAATTGTTGACCAGTCCCTCTTAAATATCTCATGAAACAGTCCACTTTCTTTCAGCTCCAGTGCCAGAACTCCAGCCCCAGCTACTTTTGTCTGGACTGATACTACAGTTTTCTAACTGGGAACCCTACATTCATGGCACTATCTAACCAATTACCTAAACCACAGACACAGCAAACTTGAAAAACAATCACACAATCCACTACTTAAAAAGTTCTCGTAGGACAAAGACTAAATTCAACAGTCCAACCCACATTTCCTTTTCCTTCTTTCCTTTCCTACTTTCCTTCTTGCTCTCTGTGATCAGGCCACACTGGAACTCTTATGCCTACTTATGGAACTCATTCTGCGCTCTTCCTTTTCCTTGAATCATCTTTCCTTCCACACCTTTCCTATTTATGCCAAGTGAATTCCTACTCTTTTTTCAAATTATAGATTTGTCACCACTTGTTTTGTGTTATGTTTCTCTAACCTTCCAAATGAAATTAGTGATCAATATCCCTAGTACCGTGTGCACTTTTTCTCTTCACGGCAACATCTACAGTGACAATTTCATATATATGCATATGTATATATGTGTGTGTGTAGATATCATAGCTCACTGATTAGTTTCTCATTTGTCAACCAAATGGTAAAATCTATGAACTGTACTTTATTCAAACATTATTATATGTTTGGTAGACTTAATAGCATTGCTAGATATAGATTATTAAATGTACAGCAAAAATTCTGAATTCTGAGACACACCCTGGGAAAAGATCCTGAGAAAGGATCATTTATAGAAATAGGACTCAACATTTCCTAACTTTACAATATCTCCTATATTGGAAGAGGATTTTATGCCTTTGGATTTGTAATTAACTTCCTATCTAGAAATTCATTTGGGACTGTTCATACACTTCCTTATAAAGATGATAATTTTGAAAGTATTTAAAGGATCCCATCAGGTTGTAAATTCCTAGAAAATAGGGATTGTTTTTATAGATCATATCTGTCAATGCTTTAGGTCAATATGTAACACACAATACTTTAAACAAAATACACACTAGCTCACTATTTAAATTAAATAAACACTGAATTGTTTTATATTTGTCATCTTCTCCACCAATCTCAATTCATCTGGAGAATTTTTAGCCACACAGTTGAATGAAATGTGTGATTCTCCCTCTTCTTCATCATTCCCTCCATCCCTGTCTGGTCTGTTGCTCATATCAATGCAGGCTTTACCTGTAGGTACATTCATGGAGATAAGTCATTATGTTCTAACGACATGGATATTAGTGGATATTTCTTATCCATCACCCAAGCTCACACTTTCTCAAAAAGTAAATGTTTTTAATGTATATTATAAGTATTTTAAGTGTAATATTCAGTAGCTTCAATAATATTATTACTGATGTTTATGTAAAATAGGATGAGAAGAGTAACAACAATAAAATCAAAATACAAGATTAAGAAATACGGGTTAAAGGAGAGATATTTATATACCCATAATTTAGAAGTTATTGTGAAACTGACTTTCAGAATTTTGCCTTTGAGGCTTTTTGTAAGTCTTTCATTTTTATAAGTTCCAATTCAAGTTGGACTCTTACATTAAAGCAAAGCTCAAATCATTTTTATATCCTATGCCTGTAGAAAATAGTCTTACAATAAAAAGAAACTTTGTTACAAGGCCTTTATTTTTATGTCCAAACTTGTGTGAGTATTTTTTTGCTGGACATTTATAAATCAAGATAAGTCTCTCCAGATGACCTTTAGTGACACTCTTTTAGCTGTCTCCTCCTGTTATTTTGCTTTTTCCTCCTCAAAACTGAACATAATTTCTTGTCTCTGTTAGCGCTGGGTCGAAGCAAAAATATCCCAACTGCTTTCTCCAAGAATTTGCTTTTTCCTAAGAGTTAAGACTGACATCATGACTAACGGCTTGTTCACCAATACCTGTTTTAAGACATTCCCTTACAACTACTACTCACTCTGATAACTAACCAAAGATGTCAGGTTATAAACTGAGCCCAGTCCCAACCAGTTCCCTACTTGTCAAGATTCACCTTAAAGTTATCCAGCCTGGACACTAAAGCCCTATAAGTATCTCCCACTATGGTAGTCCTAAGACTCTTCCTAGTGCTGCTGCTGCTGCTAAGTCACTTCAGTCGTGTCCAACTCTGTGTGACCCCATGGACGGCAGCCCACAGGCTCCCCTGTCCCTGGGATTCTCCAGGCAAGAACACTGGAGTGGGTTGCCATTTCAGTTCCACCTTAATGACAAGCTTAATAAAATTAGGTTTGTCGATCAATAAGTTTTTTTTTTTTTGTGGTCTTTTGGGAGTTCAACAGTCAGCATTGTATTGTCTTCCTATATTTCCTTTTGAAGTGTATTTCTAGCTTCAAAAGCTCAAAAGAGGCTTTGCCTCTTGCTTATTAACTGGATGACCTTGACTGTAAGTTATGTTACCCTCTAAGATGTCTTGAGCAACATGGACCCCTCATAGGATTCTTCTGAGACTCAAGAAGAAATGTACAAACAATATTAACTAACACATTTCCAAGTGTATTGACACGTTTACTTCATAAAATAATGCCAAGAGTCATTATCTACATTTTAGAGATAAAGAGATTGAGGCACACAGAAGTCAAATAATTTGTTGAGGTTCAAAGACCTTGTAACCAGCAACACCAGAATTCAAACTTGCAAATGCACCACACGTGCTTTGTCCTTAGGCTGTTACCTCCACTCTCATTTAAAGGTCCTAGAGACAGGGATCCACAATTACTTAAAAAAAAAAAAAAAAAAACTATATACATACATACATAAGTGTATATAGATGATAGATAGACATAGATTTCAGCTGAGTAAAATGTCAATCTTTATGATCAACAAATATCCATTCAGTGTGGCCAAAAATGTTTTAATATTTATTTATTTGGCTATGCCACATCTTAGTTGAGGCATGCAAGATCTAATTCCCCAACCAGAGATCAAACAGAAGCCCCCTGCATTGGGAGCATGGACTCTTAGCCACTGGACTACCAGAAATATTACGTTGACTGAAAGAAATAAAAAGCATCCAATGTAGTTTGAAGATTTTGGAAGAAAAATATCTAATTTTTCATTTTCATAAGCTAAGACTGTTGCTCAGGCAAGCCCCCTCACTTAATTTCTTATTTGTTAATCTGCAAAAATAATTATAGCTTGTAAGAATTTTGTGATAATTAAGTGATTAATTATGACAAGCAGTGTTGTACTTAAAGGAAGGAAGTTTATTAAATGGCTAGCATGTTCTATATATCTTTCTATGTACTACCTCATTCCACTTTTACAAGAATGCCGTGAGGTAAGAAGTTTTATTATTTTATTAAACCACTTTTTCCAGAGGTGAATGTTTAAGTTTAAAAGGTAAGGATCTGGGCATTTGAGCTCAAGAGTTTCTGTTTGCAAATCCCAAATTCTTCAGAGTTTTCTCTTTTACTTCCTTTCTTCCTAACACCATTCTTCTTCCTAATGTACAGTGCTCAAATAACTCTATCTCTAGCTACTGCAAGGAGAAAACAAGTCCAGTGAATTCATGTCCTATTTCAGAGGCACAGTAAATTTGCTCTGATTTGAATCCAGAGGGATATTCAATATGATGAATACATCAATACTTATGACATGGATCTCTACTGAGTTAAGCACTACATTGCTGAGTGTCCTTTGGGAATCTTGCTATATGACTCCTATGAGCCACACATTTCCATTTAACCATGGAACACTTTGTGTACCTGTTTTAGCATAAATTATGCTTTTTGAAAAAAAATCAAAGTGCAGCCTTTTTTCTATGTAACTTGAGGAGTCTATGATTTCATTTGCTAAAGAAAAAATTATTCATGATATGTGTTAAAGAATAGTCCAGGAGACATGATTCTGTAGCATTGTGATAGATGTAGGGACCGAGTCAATGGGGTGTGTTAACAGGGAGTGTCAGAAGTGGCAGATGAAGAACCTGATAATGTGGAATTTGATAATATGGGATTAGTACTATAAAACAAAACTAAGAAATAACTTACTTGCCTTTGTATGTGTGGATTATTGAATAAGCTTAAATAGTATAAATGAAACTTGTATAGTGCACAAAATACAAAAAATTAAATGGATGATCCTTAGTTTAGGTAGCCCAGCTCCCACTTAATGTAAAATGTCTTGAAGACACTTTTTCCGTGTCCTTGGCCAGTTTGATATACAAGGCACACAAGGTAATGACTAAATTTGCCCTTTACATGTTGAGAAAGAAATAAGGAGTTCTGGGTTTTTGCTATTTTATAATCAGTCCCATGAGCATTGCTAGCTTCACGTAATAGGCTGATGAAAGGGTTATTATTTCTTCAAATGGCTAAACAACATCTAATGTTCTTTTCTAAAGTTTAAGAAATCAGAAAATGGCAGAGCATGCTTGACATGTATTTGCTAGTGAACACAGGCTATAACAATTAAGAATTAATTTAAAAGATTTTATGATAATGGTTTTAAGAATATCTGCCTTTGTAGAGTATCAGGTTAACATTTTAAGATTAAAAACAAAAACAAAAAAAAGCAATTTTTTGACTCATAGGCTCCTGAAGTAGGCACCTCTTTATTAAGTTCCCATTTAGCATGTCCCAGAACTTAATAAGACTCATTGATTTAGCAGTGCTTGGTGAAAACATTGCTGATTTTAGAATTCTAATTTGTATCTTCACATACTAGCTCTTTGTGTGATTTTGGGAAATTTTAGTGAATTTTTCCATGCTATAAATCTTGTCTTTTCCTTTTGGGCATGTAATTTAATTCTTCCAGATTTCATTAACATCATCTGCAAAACAGAAATGGTGAAGATTCAATAAAATGTATGGTTTAGAAGTATAACAGAGCACAAAAGAGTGTTTGTAGGAAAGAACTTGGGAACATGGGTTCTGGAATGTGATGCTCTCAGACCAAATCCTGTCTCTGATGAATCTCAGATTTTTGTTCCACCTCCTGTGTCTTAGTTTACATATTTAAAAATGAGGGGATGATAATAATTGTACATATCTCACTGGATAAATGATATAATGCCTACAAACCATTTAGTATGATGACTGGCACAATGGCCAGCACTGGAGAAGTTCCACTGTTATTACCTGGGGCAAGTTCTAGGGTATATTTCATGCTCAAAAAGCACTTTTTAAAGAGAAATATGGTTATTATTCATTTTGAATGGCTATTTATAGCCATTCTTAAATATTGCCAAGTGTTTTCATCCTCAAGAATTACCAATACAACTTTTGGAAAGACAAATCTGAGTATACTGCCTACTGCAGAAAGGCAATTAATTCTTAGTAGCATCTATAGTGAGGATGACACAGCTGGGATATTTATTAAGATATTTAAATGTAGCTTAAGTTTCAAAGAATCTTCCAGAACTGTCATTTGATGGTTCTATTGTACAGAGGAGGGTATTCCTGGAAGTTCCTAGAATATATCCACAAGTTTTATCTATCCAGAGCAATACTGAAGTTACTGATAAAAAATACAACTCTAATATGGTAGACAGTGAGCCGTGTGGATGATTTCAATTCTCAAAAGTTATACCTGGTAATAAAAGAGATCTTAGTTTTCTGAACTATACTTCCCAGATTATTATCTATCTGGAAAACACACATTCTTCAAACACTGATTATACTCTTAGTATATTTTCTATATTATTACTGAAGGACTTGTCTTCCTCAAACAATAGACACACAGGGGTTTTAGACCACAAAATACAAAATATAAATCAGTGAAATCAATATATTTTTAGAACCAACATTGAATCAAAATGTTCTTTCACTTTTTATGACACTCAAAACTTGATTCAGCATCATCTGTTTCTTTCATCTACATCTTCATACTCATATCCAGTACTCTTCAACTGCTATTCTGCCTTTCTTGATTCCCAGAACTTCAGAACAAAATGCCATGTGGACATCCACAGAAGCAAAATTCCACTCACCAGTCCATTTGGCCAGTAATGCTCATCGGGGTGAGTATTAAAAAAAAAAAAGCCTAGAGTTGATATCTCTTTCTCCATGTTGAAATATACAGGCCATGTACGTTATTGGTCTGTAAGAGAAACATCATTATTTTGATGTAGAATTTCTAGAAATGTATTATGATCCATCTGACGTATATTAAATTCTAGATAAAGTACAGAGATCTTGCCGGAGTTAAAAATGACAATATCATCTGGACAAGATCATGTAGAATCGTTTCTCTCTACTCCTGCATTAGAAATAATGCAAAAGGCAATCAAATAAAAGCTCTGAAAGGTGGTTAGAGAAAGATAGATCATACTGGGACCACAGGAGCAAAGAAACAACAAAGCAGAAGGGTGTCCTACTTCTCCTCTCCAACAGAAGAAGGTGATCAAAGTCCAACATTTCCAAAATCCAGACCTAGTCACAGAGGGTAGCCAAGGTATGCTGATTGAATAGGAGTCCCTGTGACAACCACAGGTGAGCCTAGCACCACTGAAAAGGATGCTGTTAGCAGGAATTTGTCTAAAAATAAGTGTCCAGGTAAAATGTTTTTTATCCACACAGGGTTTGAAACTTCCCTCTCCCACTGATAGATAAGAGGGTAGCCAGGAGGGACTGGCAAGAGCGATCAGACTATAATAAGTAGTCTGGCCCTGGATAGTCTTTATCCTTGTGGGTCTGAGAATGCCCTTTGCTTCTCTTTTGGTTGCCACTTATGCCTCTTTTCAGGTATCCCCAGTGGGTATGGCCAGGTGGTAGAGAAGGCTGAAAGCAAGGATCTACCATAGTAAGTCTGTAGCCCAGCATGGAAGATCCCACCACAAAAGTGTGTGGCCAAGGTACTTGTTGAAGTGACCAGGGGAAGCAGCAACAGCAGGGCCTTGTAAATTTGGAGAGACCAAACAAACTAAGAAGACCAAAATAAAACCATGAAGGCTCTGGAATAAGCTGTACTTAAAATCACAGTCTAAAAATGTAGGTTAGAACCTACAAGCTATACATAAACAAGATGATGACTTATTAACACAAAAGGCTTGACTAGAACTCAGATACTCCTTAACATAACAGACAAAATAGCCAGGATACAATATCACAACTGGAATGAGTTAAGACAGCATCATAAAAATGCTCCAATAATTAATTACAAATTATCTTAAATAAATGGGAAAAAACTCATTATGGAGACAGAAGTTCATAAAAAGAAAAGAAACAAAGGAAAATTACAGGACTAAAAGACACAATAACAAATGAAAATAGCTTAATGGACTCATAAATAGAGTGGAGGTGACAGAGGATAGAGACAAAAGTGGAAATGATAGAATCAGTGAATTTAACAGAACATAGATAACCTAATGTAAACAATAGAGAAAAAGCACAGAAACAAATTGTATAGACCCTCAGAGATCTGCAGAATAATAACAAAAATCCAGCATGTATATAGTCAGAATTCCAGAAGAAGGGTGGAGCTGAAAAAATTTTAGAAGAAATTAATATCAGAAAACTTCCCTATGGAGGAACACTAATTTATAGTTCTCATCTTAAACTATGCAGGCCAGAGGAAATAGCATAACATTTTTTCACGTAATGGAAAAAAAAAAAAAAACAGAAAATGTCAATCACAAATACCATTTTCATTGAAATTATTTTTCAGGAATAAATAAGTAAAGATATTCTCAGATAAAGAAAAAGTAATTTTTTTTTTTCAGATTGTGCCTTTAAGATTGTCCAATTAAGTTGCTCAAGCAGAAAGTCAGTGATAAAAGGAAGAATCTTGGAGCATCAAGGAGGAGGGAAAAGTAACTTAAAAAACAGATACATGGGTGCCTACAAGCAACTAACCTTATCTTCTTGAGTTTTATAAAGACTATTTGATGACTCAGAAAAAAAATAACACCATATGATATTGAAGATAATGTTACTTACATGGGGGAGGAACAAGAGCCACATTTTGGTGGTGAAAGATTTCCAGACTTCACTAAAAGTATTGAATACTGATACCAGTAGATGGTAACAGGTCTTTTGTGTATATTGAAATATACCAACTATACTAACTATACAAAAAGATATACTCAAAAGTTCTGTTAATAAATCAAAATAAGGTTCAAACAGGCTACAAGAAGACAAGAAAAGAGGCAAAGAAGAACAAGGGCAGGACAAACAGAAAATCAATAATAAAATGGCAGATTTAAGTTTTAACATATCCCAAATTAACTTAAATGTAAATTTTAAATATATCAATCAAAACTGAGAGATTTGGAATGGATTTTTAAAAAGTTACTCAACTGTATACTGTTTATAACAATTTTTTCAAATTAATGACATCAGTAGGTTGAAAGTAAAAGGGCAGGAAAACATATAATATACAAATGCTAATCAGAAAAAAATGGGAGACTAGGTGTATTAATATTTGACAAATTAGATTGAAGAGCAAAGAAATTTAGTAGAAACAAAGAACAGTGGATAATGATAAAAGAATAAATCCACCAGGAAGACAAAATGATCCCATATGTGTATATATCATACAGAAGAATCATGAAATACATGAAATAAAAACTGATAGAAGTGAAAGGAGAAAAACCAAATCCACTATGAATGTGGGGACTTTAACACAACTCTTTAAGTAACTGATAAAGCTACTAAGCAGATATCAGCAAGATTACAGAAGTTACGAACAATGGAATAAATTAATATGATCAAATTCAGATATATAAAATAAGCCACCTGACAACAACAAAATGCACACATTCTTAGGTTCTCATAGACCATTCACCAAGAGAAACCAAAAAGCGAGATCTGATGATAGGAATCAAACTAGAAACAACATATGATAATGGAAACGATCCAGAAATCGATAACAGAAAGCCAACATCATAATCAAATGAGATTTTTTTTTCTAGCTAAGTGGTATTGGAGAAGACTCTTGAGAGTCCCTTGGACTGCAAGGAGATCCAACCAGTCCATTCTGAAGGAGATCAGCCCTGGGTGTTCTTTGGAAGGAATGATGCTAAAGCTGAAACTCCAGTACTTTGGCCACCTCATGCGAAGAGTTGACTCATTGGAAAAGACTCTGATGCTGGGAGGGATTGGGGGCAGGAGGAGAAGGGGACGTCAGAGGATGAGATGGCTGGATGGCATTACTGACTCGATGGACATGAGTCTCAGTGAACTCCGGGAGTTGGTGATGGACAAGGAGGCCTGGCGTGCTGAGATTCATGGGGTCACAAAGAGTCGAACATGACTGAACGACTGAACTGAACCGAACTGAAGTAAGTCTGATCCACCATTCAAAAAATCAGATAATAAACCTACAATAGCAACAGGCTAAAGACGAAAAAACATCCCATGATCATTTCAATTGATGAAGAAAAAGCATTTGGCAATATCCAAAACCTGTTAAGGGGAAAAAATAAAACTCTCTGCAATTTGAGGAAAGAGGGAAATTCTCTCTACTTCATAAAGAACAACTATAAAAAACCTACAGCTAACATCTTCCTTAATGAAGAATCACAAAGAATATTTTCTCTTTCAGACAGGGAACAAAGCAACGATGCTCACCTTGACCATTCTTATTCAACATGACAATGGAAGTCCTAGCCAATGCAATAAGTGAAAGTGAACTCGCTCAGTTGTGTTCAACTCTGAGACCCCATGGACTGTAGTAGCCTACCATGCTCCTCCCTCCACGGCATGGGATTCTCAAGGCAAGAGTACTGGAGTGGGTTTCCATCCAGGCTCCTCCCTCCATGGGATTCTCCAGGCAAGAATACTGGAGTGGGTTCCTATTTCCTTCTCCAGAGGATCTTCGCTACAGAGGGATCGAACCCAGGTCTCCCGCGTTCCAGGCAGACGCTTTAAACCTCTGTGCCACCAGGGAAGCCCCATGCAATAAGGGGGAATAAAAAGACATTCAAATTAGAAAAAAAGAAACAAAATATTTATAGTGATATACAAAGCATATATTTCAAACTAAAATTTACTTGCAACACATTTAATTAATTTTAATATACAAAATATTTAAAAATCTTAACAGCAATTAGTTTTTTATCTTATCAGATACAGATATTTCATAATTTTTAACAAACTGTCCACCAATCATTTCCACTATTGTCAAGTACAAAATAGTTATTTCTCTTGGTATATTGTGTAGAGTAAACTCACTCTCCCTTGCCCTTTATTTATTTTGTCCCAGGGGTAATATTTTTTGTAGATACTTCCAGTCAGCTGAAAGAATCATTTTTTTTCTCCCTGATAGATTTTTGTGGCTCTGCCAAATAGAGTAAACCTTTAGGAAGTCTGAGCATAAATAACAGGCCAAGATATAAATTATGGATAATCAGGTAATTAGGTTAGAAATAATACTTACAAATCCATATACTAAGAGGGGCAGGAGGAGATGACTAAATACATGTACTAATATTTTGTATTATACTCATTTATACTATGGCAAATTTTTTCTTTTAGTCACCATTACTTTCTCCTCATTCCATATAATATTCCTATTTCTAATGAGGCACTCAATACATGTTCATAGAAATTGTGAATTTTTCATTCTTAATATTTTTTGTTGATTGCTTCTCCTTTATTCCCTCATATCCTTCTGCTTCCCCTTTAGTTCTCTATGTCCTTCCTTCACTCCTTTTCCTTGCTTTTGCTCTCTGACTTTACCTTTTTATACTGCCCTCACCAACTTAGTGGAATATTTCTCCTTCTACATCTTATTTTATCAGCTTCTGAATTATTGCATAAGGATATACAATCCCCCAAAATACGGGTTACTTAACACTTGAACCAAAAAGACAGATACAGACATAAAAAGAATCAAATTTTTTAAAAAAGTGATGAAGAAAGGCAGGGGAAAATAAAGCACAAGAAAATAAGAAACTGAAAAAAAATGAAGAAGAAATGAAGTGAGGAAGGAATGGGAAAAGAATGAAGAGAGGAGAGCAACATTTAGAAACACATGCATAGAAGAACCAAGAGATAAACTATTGGAGACAGAAACTAAAGCAATAATAATGATGATATTAATAACCACCACCAACTGACTCATAGATCAGTGTTTCATAATATCTTGATACATAGCAAATTACCTACTCCTGAGATTTGCTAAAGACTTAATGATAAGTCAGAAATAGGCAAAAGGAATGCCACGTATTTTTTAATGTATTTTGGTCTTTGAATCACAGTAAAACTTCTAATTTTTGTGTAACAAGTTTACCATGCATGACAATAGTTTCTACCCAGGACATAAAATATAAACCAGGGGTATCAAATAAAATACGTTTCTCTGGATCTAAAATAATTGTTGCTAACACATTACAATAGTAGCAGCATTGTCTCCATGTGTTTGAGCTGATCTGACAACTAGATGAGTCTACAGTGCCTAACACTGAAGTTCACAAAGCAGTTTCTCAAAACTCTCTGACACCATCAGCAATTTTTGTCCCTGTTCTTCTGAACCCTATTAACCATACTTCCAAAGGTTCTGCTCCAGTTTCACAGAGCCCAGACTACTACTGGCAGGGACAAATGCCCAAGCTACTGAGTCTCCATGACCTGACAGCAGCTTTCCCCCAACAGGGTTTGTAGTGCTGGATCCTCAATGACAACTGCACCTTCCATGTCTGACAGCCCTGTTACCTTTGGTCACCATTCTAGAAGCAGCCCCAGAGAGAGAAGCTCTCTGGGCTTCTAACTTTCCTAATATTCTCATCCTGATCCTAAAGTTCATTTTTTTCTTCCCTTCTAATCCTTTCAACTATACCCTCTAGAACCCCCATTCTTTGACTTCAGAAAATCAAAACACGTTTCTCCCCTGTGGTTAATATTCTTTTCCATTTCTTCCCAATTCTTCAAAAATCAAAGGTATTCATTTCTCCAAGATTAATATTCTTTTTGTGTTCACTGTTATACTCAGAACATTCCCTATTTGCCCTTACAGTTAAAGATTCATACTTTAAAAAACTCAACATTCAGAAAATGAAGATCATGGCATCTGGTCCCATCACTTCATGGCAAATAGATGGGATAACAATGGAAGTAGTGACAGACTTTATTTTCTTGGGTTCCAAAGTCACTGCAGATGGTGACTGCAGCCATGAAATTAAAAGACACTTGCTCCTTCGAAGAAAAACTATGACAATTCTGGACAGCATATTAAAAAGTAGAGACACTATTTTGCCAACAAAGGTCTGCATAGTCAAAGCTATGGTTTTTCCAAGTAGTCATGCATCGCTGTGAGAGTCGGACCATAAAGAAAGCTGAGTGCCAAATAACTGATGCTTTTAAAACATATATATATATATATATATATTATATTTTATATATATATTATAAAACATATATATTTTATTTAAGGATAATTGCTTTACAGAATTTTGTTGTTTTCTGTCAAACCTCAACATAATCAGCCATAGGTATACATATATCCTCTCCCTTTTGAAACTCCCTCCCATCTCCCTCCCCATCCCACCCCTCTAAGGTTGATACAGAGCCCCTGTTATAAGTTTCCTGAGCCATACAGCAAATTCTCATTGGCTATCTATTTTACATATGGTAATGTAAGTTTCCATGTTACTCTTTCCATACATCTCACCCTCTTCTCCCCTCTCCCCACGTCCATAAGTCTGTTTTCTGTGTTTCTTTCTCCATTGTTTCCCTGTAAATAAATTCTGCAGTACCATTTTTCTAGATTCTGTTTATATGTGCTCATGTTGGAGAAAACTGTTGATAGTCCCTTGGACTGTAAGGAGATCAACCCAGTCCATCCTAAAGGAAATCAGTCCTGAGTATTCATTGGAAGGACTGATGCTGAAGCTGAAGCTCCAATACTTTGGCCACCTGATGGGAAGACCTGACTCATTAGAAAAGACCTTGATTGAAGGCGGGAGGAGAAGGGGACAACAGAGCATGAGATGGTTGGATGGCATCTCTGACTCAATGGACACGAGTTTGAGCAAGTTCTGGGAGTTGGTGATGGACAGGGAAACCAGGCGTGCTGCAGTCCATGAGGTTGCAAAGAGTCAGACACGAGTGAGAGACTGAACTGAACTTTGAGGCTTATGCACCTTTCTGATGACATTAGATTTTTTATACAGAATATCAGAACTAATATTGCTATCTAAGCAAAAGAAAAGTCAGCATGGACCCCTTCGGACTAATTCAAGTACTGAAACAGGTCAAGCTCACAGAGTGTCTCTAGTTTTCATATCCCTGGATATAATGAAATATCATGGGATATTTCATATCCCATGAATTCTTCATTGACTCAATCCCTGTGTATTGGGAGCTTGGTGTGTGTGTATGGGAAGAACTTTGATAATAGAGAAGGCCAGGTGGAGTCTCTAAAAGTTCAATATCTACGAGAAAGTAAAAAAAAAGAATACTCTGGGGGTGGTTAAAGGGGAACCAATATTACTCTTAAGAATCTAAAGGAAGATCAGGTGGTACTTGCTTTCACATTTCCATGTAATTGGCTTGTCAGACCCCTACAGAAACTTAATGGCTCCCACAGGATTACTTATAGATGACCACAACTCAATCAAGTTATAAGCTTCAATGGCAGTATCATGCCAGATGTGATGTCTTTCTTATAACAGATTAATATACTCCCAGATATATGGGATACAAGCATTAATTTGGAGACTTTGTGCTCATCAATCCCAATTTTTAAAAAATACAATCTTTCATATTCAGGTAGAATAGATAGCAATATATATTAGTTTGTCCCAGGACTATTAACTCTCCTGTCCTCTACTGTCCCACAGAACATTACATGGATTCATTATTTTAATGAATGAGATAAACAGGAGGTTTTGGTTAGACACATGCCCTATAGGAAGATGGTAATCAAACTGAGTATGATTCAGTGGGTACATGCTAAATAGCTTCAGTCATGTCCAACTCGGTGTGATCCCATGAACTGTAGCCCACCAGGCTCCTCTGTCCATGGGATTTTCCAGGCAAGAATACTGGAGTGGGTTGCCATGCCCTCCTCCAAGGGATCTTTCTGACCCAGGATTGAAACCTGTATCTCTTACATCTACCTGCACTGGCAGGTGTGTTCTTTACACAAAGCCCTATCATATTTACACAATTTTTAGGATACAGGTATCAGGGTTAAGTTAGGACATTCCCTCCAAAGTGAAACATACATTATCACATCCTGCACACCTAGCCATGAGGTAGGAAGCACAGTGCCTAGTAATCCTCTTCAGTTCTGGAAGCAGTATATTCCAGCACAAGGAGACTGCTGTGGTCCATATAGCTGGTGATTCAAAAGGCTTCTGGCTTTTAATGAAACCCAGGCTGGAAAGGGCTCCATAGTATGTTTCCCACCTACATGTCAACACCTTTCTTTGTGGCATGTGTATTCAAGATTGTGTCCAGTGACCTCCCTGGCAATATAGTGATTAAGCCACTGCAGGGGGCACAGTTTCAGTCCCTGTTTGGGGAACTAAATATCCTGCATGCTGGACTGCATGGTCAAAAAGAAAAACTGTGTCCATTTTTTTTTATATATATAGATTTGTGCTCTAGTCATAATCTTTTGTCAAATATATACATACATGTTTATATATATGGGCTTCCCATAAGGGACATGGGTTCGATCCCTGGGTCTGGAAGGTCCCCTGGAGGAGAATATGGCAACCCACTCCAGTACTCTTGCCTGGAGAATCCCATGGACAGAGAAGCCTGGTGGGCTACAGTTCATGGGGTCACAAAGAGTTCCCAGTCAAGGCTTGTTTGCTTAAACATGTTTTCTGATAAGTAGATATTTTTGTCTAATTTATTATGGTTGGTCTTGTTATTGCTTTCCATATCAAGATATATTCAGATTACTTCCAAGTTATGATAATATTCTCCTTTTTTACCTAAAAGTTTCATTGTTTTCACTTTTACACATAAGTCAATGATTAAGTAGCTTTTTATAAACTTCAAGGTAGAAAATAATTGTGTTTCTTTTCTCCATATCAATATACTGTCATTCTAGCACCATTTCTTGGTGCTAGATTCTCTGTTCTTGATTGTCATACCCTCAATGAGTTTGTCATGTCACTCTTCAGTAATGTTTCTCTTCAAATCAGCTTTGTCTCTCATTAATACAGAAATTCTAGCTTTCCTGCTATTTCTTTTCAATTTGTCACATCTATTTTTACCCATTCGTTTCCTTTTAGGTTTATCAATTTCTTGTTAATATTCATTTATAATTCATAATAGGTCTTTATTATACCTCTTTTAAACATTTTTAATGGTTTCTCTGGGGATTACAAAATGCAGCCAACATTTAACAGTTGACTTAGGACTCAGTTCAGTTCAATTCACTCACTCATTCATGTCCAACTATTTGTGACCCCATGAATTGTAGCAAGCCAGGACTCCCTGTCCATCACCAACTCCTGGAGTCCACCCAAACCCATGTTCATCGAGTCGGTGATGCCATCCATACATCTCATCCTCTGTCGTCCCCTTCTCTTCCTGTCCTCAATCTTTCCCAGCATCAGGGTCTTTTCAAATGAGTCTGCTCTTTGCATGAAGTGGCCAAAGTATTGAGTTTCAGCTTCAGCATCAGTCCTTCCAATGAACACCCCGGACTGATCTCCTTTAAGATGGACTGGTTGGATCACCTTGCAGTCCAAGGGACTCTCAAGAGTCTTCTCTAACACCACAGTTCAAAAGCATCAATTCTTCTGCACTCAGCCTTCTTTATAGTCCAACTCTCACATCCATACATGACCACTGGAAAAACCATAGCCTTGACTAGATGGACCTTTGTTGACAAAGTAATGTCTTTGCTTTTTAATATGCTATCTAGGTTGGTCATGACTTTCCTTCCAAGGAGTAAGTGTCTTTTAATTTCATGGCTGCAATCACCATCTGCAATGATTTTGGAGCCCAGAAAAATAAAGTCTGACACTGTTTCCACTGTTTCCCCATCTATTTGCCATGAAGTGATGGGACCAGATGCCATGATCTTCGTTTTCTGAATGTTGAGCTTTAAGCCAACTTTTTCACTCTCCTCTTTCACTTTCATCAAGAGGCTCTTTAGTTCTTTTTTGCTTTCTGCCATGAGGGTGTTGTTATCTGCATATCTGAGGTTATTGATATTTCTCCCAGCAATCTTGATTCCAGCTTGTGCTTCTTCCAGCCTAGTGTTTCTCATGATGTACTCTGCATATAAGTTAAATAAGCAGGGTGACAATATACAGCTTTGACGTACTCCTTTTCCTATTTGGAACCCGTCTGTTCCATGTCGAGTTCTAACTGTTTTTTCCTGACCTGCATACAGATTTCTCAAGAGGAAGGTCAGGTAGTCTGGTATTCCCATCTCTTTCAGAATTTAAGAACTCTTTCAGAATTCAATTAACAATTATTTAGGATTATTTATGTACTATTTCATGTACAATGCAAGACACTTTCAATCTTATATTTTTATTTACAACTGCCATAAGTTCTACATTAGTTATATACAGCACTTTTTATATAAATCCTATATTATTAGAATTTTGCTTTAGAAGTTATTTAAAAATTAAAAGATGTAAAATATATACAGTCACAGCTTTATCTGCATATTCACCGTTTCAAGCATTCTTTCTTTCTTCCTGTAGATTATGTTCCATATGTTGACATTTCCTTTAGTATAAAGTTCATTTTAGCATTTCTTGGAGTTCAGGCCTAATGCAACTAATTCTCTCAATTTTTGTTTATCTGTAATTGTTGTCATTTGCACTTTGGTTCTTGACAATTTTTTAAGATACCTGATTCCTGGTTGATTGATTTTTTTCTTTTCTTTCTTTCTTTTTTTTTTTTAATTTAAGGCACAGGGAATTTTAAAGAGGTAATTTCCTTGTCTTTCTTTTATTGCTTCTGATGAAAAGTCAATCATCATGTGCATGCGTCCTCTTACATTTAATATGCTTTTGATTGTTTTCTATCTACTTTCAAGTTTTTCATTCTCTGTGTTTTTTTCTGCACTCATGTCACACAGTTCTTATATGCTTGACATTGTATTTGAGGAATTGTAGATAATTTAGATTTATCTTCCTCTGAAGAATACTGATTTCTCTTCAAATGCATGGTTAATTTGTTTCAACTCCAAACTTCTCTCTCTTGCAGTTCTTTTAGGCCCTCACTCTTGATTTACAATGATTCTTGGTATCTTGACCACACGTGTCCTGGGCAAAGGTAAAATGGAAAATTTTCTCCCTCTTTGGTAGCTTTTTCCTTTTACAATATCCCCTCTCCCAACAGAGACATTCCTGTCACTACAATGCTGAATGTCATCCTCGAGATGGTTGGATGGCATCACCGACTCAATGGACATGAGTTTGAGTAAGCTGTGGGAGTTGATGATGGACAGGGAAGCCTAGCATGCTGCAGTCCACGGGGTTGCAAAGAGTCAGACACGACTGAGCGACTGAACTGAACTGAACTGAACTGATTCTTCAAGTCAGTTTGGCTGAGCTCCTCTTTGAGTTGCAGTCACTCCATACCCAACTGGTGACACTGATAAAGGACCCACCTATCAATACAGGAGATATGAGTCTCAGGTTCAATCCCTGGGTAGGGAAGGTCCCCTGGAGACGGGCAGGTAAAACACATTATGTATTAACCACTGGCTGTGAATTCTTTCCATTCTTATGGGCTATCCAGATGGCTCAAGTAGTAAAGAATTTTCTGCCTGCAATGCAGGAGACACAGGAGATGTGAGTTCAATCCCCAGTTGGGAACACCCCTGGAGGAGGAAATGGTAACCCACTCCAGTTTTCTTGCCTGGAAAATCCCCTGAACAGAGAAGCCAGTCAGGCTACAGCCCATAGGGTTGCAAAGAGCTGGACACAAATGAGCATGCACGTTCATACTCAATGGTCTGAGAGTAACTCATGAAAAGTTACAGAAACATAAATTTCACCCAGTGTAGTTCTCTTTTTTCAAGGGTCAGCTTTTCTCTGGTTTTGGACAGGCATTGTTTTTTCTCTAGTGCTTTCATATAGTTGATTTTAAACAAAATTTTGTCCAGATTTTGCTACCTTCAAGAAATCTGGTTTGGCATAAGCTATTTGCCGTTTCCAAAAGGAAAATACTGACTTTCAGCTTTTTGGTTTCCTCTGTCCCCTGTATCTACCATCTTTTTTATAATGTTCTTTATTTCACTGTTATTTTGTTTATATTAGGGAGAGCATGTTCTCCATATCTGTGATTTTTGTTTCTGTAGTATTGCTTCTACTTTGTAGGCAGACAAGACATATTTTCCATTTCCTTATTGATCTTATTGCATTTCAGATAAACTCATAAAAATTGAAAAATTTCTTTTATAAATAGGTATAACTCACCAGAATTTTTATCTTTATGTTCTTTAAAATTCTGAATTTTGCAGAATATGATAAATGAGAAATGAAATATGTTGTAGACCTGTTTGATTAGCATACTTGTTTTAAGTAACATTTACACTGAGCAATAATTACTCTCATCTTCTCTTGTCTTAGAAATGTTAATATAATTCCCATATACTAGCCCTTAACATCTATATTAAGAATTGCTTTGGTACAGTAGGACAAAGAGGGACCTCATAATGGTCCTGTAGGGAAGATGAAGTCTTCTCATACTCAGTAGTAGAGGGAAAAGTGAAACTTGTACTCATAAATTAGCAAATATTAAAAAGGAGATGCAACCAGCTAATCCCAAAGGAAATCAGTCCTGAATATTCATTGGAAGGACTGATGCTGCAGTTGAAACTCCAAAACTTTGGCCACCTGATGTGAAGAACTGACTCACTTGAAAAGACCTTGATGCTGGGAAAGATTGAAGGTGGGAGGAGAAGGGGATGACAGAGGATGAAATGGTTGGATGGCATCACTGACTCAACGGACATGAATTTGAGTAAGCTCCAGGAGTTGGTGATGGACACGGAAGCCTAGCATGCTGCAGTTCATGGGGTCGCAAAGAGTCAGACACAACAGAACAAATGAACTGAACTGAAAAGTGCTATGAAAGAAAGTAAAAGGGTTAGTTGCTGAGTGATGTCTGACTCTTTGCAACCCCATGGACTATAGCCTGCCAGCCTCCTCTGTCCATGGAATTCTCCAGGCAAGAATACTGGCATGAGTAGCCATTGCTTTCTCCAGGAGATTGAACCTGAGTCTCCTGTATTTCAGGCAGATTCTTTACCATTTGAGCCACCAGGGAAGCCCAAAAATGCTGTATCAACTTAGTATTAGTAATATATGTTTGAGAGGTGTCCAAGTGTTAAATATCTGGGCAATGTAATTGAGTCTGCCATGGTTATTTAAGGGAAAAAACATAAAGAAAAAATTTCTTTATTTTTAAATATGTAAATTTAAACTGTGGTAAATATGAAGGCTGATTTTCTCTTCAAGATGAAGGTCAATGATATGCTTGTCTTCCTAGCCATATGAATGATCCATAATTCATTTCTACAATATTTACATTTCTTTTGATAGTTCTCATATCACTGCTTTAGATTTCCTAACTCTTTAACCATTACCATTCAAGGCAAGATTTTTTCATACTGGACATTTTGTTTTCATAAATGTCTGTCCCTACTCAATATCCTTTGGATGATATAAGATTTCACTCAAACAAAATATAGGATCAGAGATTGAAATAATTACTCTTGCTCTATTTGCCTACAAATATTCATCTTATTTAGCTCTCCAAGTTTAAGAAATATTCCATACTTTCATTAATTGCTTTTTTTGTTCTCGTTCAGGTAGCATAATGCAATATATCGGTAACTTAGGTTCCTATCATGAAACATTAATTACCAGGACAACTCTTATTCTAACCCCAGTCTTAATGGTAAATGTACAACTTCTAGTCTACCACCAAACCAGGAATTTTCTAATTCCTTAACCATATTCTCAGCTCACTGGAGACCACAAATAGATGTAGAGAGGTGTGGCTAAGGGATGAAATGCAGACAGCAGAGGTACCTGGACCAGTGAAACCAGTGAAAAATCCTCTAAAGTAGATTTTTTTTTTATCTTTATATTCTTTACAATTCTGAATTTTGCATGAATGCATGTGTGCTAAGCTGTTTCAGTCATGTTCGACTCCTTCCAACCTGATGGACTGTAGCCCACCAGGCTCCTCTGAACTTGGGATTATCCAGGCAAGAATACTGGAGTGGATTGCCATGCCCTCCTCCAGGGGATCTTCCTGACCCAGAGGTCAAACCTGCTTCTCTAATGTCTCCTGCATTGGTGGGTTGGTTCTTTACCAGTAGCGCCATCTAGGAAGTCTCAATTTCACAGAATATAATTTTGAATTCTGAATTATGCAGAATATGAGAAGTGAAATATGTTATAGGCCCCTTTGATTGGCATACTTCTTTAAACATCAATACTTACACTGAAAAATAATTGCTTTCACCTTGTCTTATCTTATAGATATTAAAATAATCCTCCATATACTAGTGCCACAGAGAAACTTAGTATTATCTCCCACTGTGTTATTTCACTAATGTTAACAGTAGGTTGAGAAGAACTGTTAACTGTGACTATAACCCTAAAATCCTGGATCTATTCATGTTAAAACATTCTCTCTTAGAAATAAAATTTTCCTCCAAAGTACAAAACCAAATAAGGCATTTAAAATGTCATTTTCTAAACAGACAAAATATAAATATGCAGTTTTGGGATTCAGCTGCAATCCAGAAATCAGATATCCAAAGGTATGTGCTTTTTCCCCTCAATACAAAGCAACTTATTTTAGTATCAGCCTCCTGTTTCAAAAAGTCAGTCAAAACTTTAAAAATGTGTAAGAAAAGTAGAGTTTTTAAAACAAAATAATGTTTTAAAAAATGTTATGTCATAGTTTTTAAAAGTGTTAATGTGAGAAAAGAAAAATAAAATTTCTTGAAAGAAGAGTCCCTAGGCCATTCTTTGCATTTCCATCTTTCACATTAAGCATAACTTGTTGCTGTTGTGGTTATTGTTCAGTTACTAAGTCACCTTTGACTCTTTGTGACCTGGACTGCAGCACACCAGGCTCCAATGTCTTCCATCATCTCCCAGAGTTTGATCAAATTTATGTCCACTGAGTTGATGATGCTATCTAACCATCTCAGCCTCTGTGGCCCCCTTTTCCTTTTGCTTTCAATCTTTCCCAGCATCAGGATCTTTTCAAATGAGTCAGTTCTTGGCATCAGATGGCCAAAGTTTTGGAGTTTCGGCTGCAGCATCAGTCCTTCCAATGAATATTCAGGACTGATTTCCTTAAGGATTGACTGGTTTGATCTCCTGGTTGTCCAAGTGATTCTTAAGAGTCTTCACCAGCACCACAGTTTGAAAGCATCAATTCTTCAATGCTTAGCTCTCACATTTATACATGACTACTGGAAAAACCTTAGCTTTGACTATATGGACCTTAGTTCACAAAGTGATATATCTGCTTTTTAATACACTGTCTAGGTTTGTTATAGCTTTCCTTCCAAGGAGCAAACATCTTTTAATTGTTTGGCTGCAGTCAAACTTCATGGCTGCAGTCACCATCTGCAGTGATTTTGGAGCCCAAGAATATAAAATCTGGCACTGTGTCCACTTTTCCCCCACCTATTTTCCATGAAGTGATGGGACTGGATCCCATGATCATTGTTCTTGGAATGTTGAGTTTTATGCCAGCTTCTTCACTGTCCTTTTTCAGCCTCATTGAGATGCTCTTTAGTTCCTCTTCACTTTCTGCCATTAGAGTGGTATCATTACATATGTGAGGTTGTTGATATTTATCCTGGCAATCTTAATTCCAGCTTGGGCTTCATCCAGTCGGACATTTCACATGATGTTCTCTACATAGAAGTTAAGTAAGCGGGGTGACAATATACAGCCTTGTTGTACTCCTTTTCTAACTTGGAACCAGTGAGTTTCCCCATGTCTGGTTCTAACTGTTGCTTCTTGACCCACATATAGGTTTCCCAGGCAACAGGGAAAGTGATCTGGGACTTCCATCGGTACTTCCATCTCTTAAGAATTTTCCACAGTTTGTTGTGATCCACACATTCAGAGTCTTAGTGAAATCAATGAACCAGAAGTAGATATTTTTCTGGAATTCCCTTATTTTATCTGTGATCCAATGAACGTTGGCAATTTGATCTCTGTTTCCTCTTTTCTAAATGAGAACAGCCTAACACAGATCACAGTATTTGATTCAAAGCTACACTTCATTCTTATTAAAAAAAAATGTACCAGAGGAACCAGGTAAACTTATGATTTGATTAAAGTGTCCCTTTTCATAAGGTGCTTAGTCCTGGACACACACAATCAAAACAGATATGATTTGGTGTGAGTATGGGATACGCAACTGAAATAATTTTACAAAAGAGGACTGAACTCAGAAAACCTATAGTAATATGCAAGTGAATTCACAGGTAAATCATTGTTTTAATGAATAGAAGTTGAGAATTTTTTTTTTTTAACTGTATCTTTGGTCACCCCTGAGAACATCTTCTGGGAAGTAGAATGCTCTCCAATAATGAAGACTATATATTTAAAAAATAAAGATTAGACCAGTGTCTAATAATCAGTTATTTCCTGAAAGTGAAAGGGAAGTTACTGAGAGAAAAATAAACTTCCTTAAAAAAAAATGAAACTTATGTTTCTTTAGATAGTTTGATGTTTTCACATCAGTAAAATTGCTTGTTCTTGGTTTACACTTGAAGACTGAAATGACACAATTTAAAGGTGCAAAACTGGTAATAGTTCTTCAAGCCCAGATGTCATGAGGAATCTAACAGCACTTTATCAAATGTTACACTCCTTGCTATTTGAACTCTGCGGTAAATTTTGTAGTTTTCACTATTCTTGCTCTTTATTCAACATTCTTTCAATTTCAAGTTTTTCTTCAGCATCAGTTCTTGATTTGTTGTCTTGTCTCCAGCCTGCTACATATAATTGTGTACAGCTATAGTTAACAACAAAATGACTGTTCTCTTGATCTATAAACCTTTCAGACCTGTAATTGAAAGCTAGCATTTATTTCCCTTTCCCTGATAATGAACATCTATGCAGATCTGAACAAACCAAAGAAGAAAATCCATAAGCACTCTCCTCTTCCCAGTTCTGACTCCCAGTCTTAACTGATATAATTTTGATAATTAGCACTTTACTGCTGAGATGTAAAATATGTTTTAATACCTTCAAACATATAAATCTCCATTTCCTTTGTAGTTTTGGAAACAAAATTTTAGAACTGAAATTTAAATAATAAATGTCAAATAAGAATTGTGACATCTATTTATAAAAGAAACACATAGCAAATATTTAATTACCTCATTAATAAATAAAGGAATGGGTGAGAAGTTTGATGATTCAAAAAAGAATACAAGAAACATATTTGCAGATCTGGAATAGTGAAATAGATTTGCAAATGAATACAAAACTGACTTTTAATGCAGTTGAGAAGGAACTAATTTGAACCTCCACAGAATTTCATTACACACCTATATCCATGAATTATTTTACATTGCTATCTTTTATCTACAACTTACAAAGTCACAACATAGCTTAAAGGCAAAGAAAGGCACAAAAACTCTATAGGATCAGAAAAACTGAAGGTATATGTTATAAAGAATGCAGATTTCCACTGGAAACACTTTTATTCCTATGTCGTGAATACTGAGCATACTGATTGTCTCTACACATTGACTTTTTTCAGCTTTATTGAAGTATACTTGACAAACAAAATTATATATATTTAAGGTTTATGACTTGGTATTATGATATTGTGAAATATTCACAATCAAGTTAATTAATATACCTATCACTTTACATAGTTATTTTCTTTCCCTCCCTTTCTTCCTCTTTTCCCTTCTCTTTCTTTCAAGATGTCTAATATCTACCCTCTTAGCAAACTTCAAATGTACAACACATTATTGCTTCAAAACTTATTTACCTTGCATAACTGAAACTTTGTATCCTTTGATAAGCATCTCTATATTTTTGCCCTTCCTCCAGTTTCTGGCAAACACCATTCCAGTCTCTGCTTCTGTGAGTATAGCAATTTCAGATTCCACATATCAGTGAGATCATGAAGTATTTGTTGTTCTGCGTTTGGCTTTTTCACTTAGCGTAATATTCTCCAGGTTCATTTGTGATGCAGCAAATGGCAGGATTTCCTTCTTTTTTAAGGCTGAATAATGTTCCCTTTTCTTTCTATCACATTTTCTTTATTCTTTCACACACTGACAGATATTTAGGTTGTTTTTATATCTTGGCTACTGTGAGCAATACTGGGATGAACATGGTAATGCAGATATTTCTTCATGATCGTGTTTTCGTCTTCCTTAGATATATACCCAGAAGTGTGATTGTTGGATAATAATGCAGTTTCTGTTTTAGGTTTTTGAGGAACCTCCATATGTTTTCTATAATGGCTGCATAAATTTAAATTTCTATCAACTGTATACAAGAGTTATACGCCAGATCCTTGAGTAGCAGCTGGAAAAAAATGGAGGCACTAGTGCGTGGTGCAAACTCTCTGCTCCTCAGGGAGGAACTGTGATTTGGGGGTTCTCTCCTGATCGTATGGTATTGTGTCAGGGATGGGGTTTATGACAAGATTGAGTCTCAGCTTTTCCTACAACTCAATTTGAGTGGTTTCTCAACTGACTAGCATATAGGAATTTCTCAAACAGTTTCTGGATATCACATAAAGGGAACTGATCTTTGCGTAGCTGCTAAATCTGTAGTCTGACTGAAGAAAGAACATCTGGAGCTTCCTGGTTTGCCATCTTGTTGATTTTTATACATTAACTAGTTTTAAAATACATTCTCCAAATAAGAATAGAATTAGTCCTCATGTTTTTGCAAAACAAATAATGATGAAAGTGAATAGTTATGAATAAAGAAGCTTTTCTTCTCCTTTTGTTCATTAAATATATTTTGCCATCTGAAATTAGGAAACAGCATACATATATCATATATATACATATATATATGTTTTTGTGTATATGGCAAATATATATATATATGGCAAACATATAAGTATATGGCAAATATATCTGCATATGTGTGTGTGTGTGTGTGTGTGTGTGAAATATGACAAGATTAACAGGGGCTTCCCAGGTGGCGCTAGTAGTAAAGAATCCCCTGCCAATGCAGGTGATGCAAGAGATGCAGGTTCGATCTCTGGGTCAGGAAGAACCCCTGAAGTAGGAAGTGATAACCTGCTCTAGTATTCTTGCCTGCAAAACTGCATGGACAGAGGAGCCTGGCAGGCTACAGTCCATTGGGCCACAAAGAGTCGGACATGGCTGAGTGACTGAACACATACACACACAAGATTAACAAATGTTCAGATAACACTAATATATGAAAAATGGTTTTATTATTTTATGCACTTATTAATTATGTTGCTACTATATGTGACTCTTAGAAATTAAAAAAAAAAAGAAGCCCTCTAGGTCCTGACTGTATCAATTCTGAGATTTGACTTCCTAGCTTCTTTTCTCATGCATGATAAAACATTCCTTTCTTAGATGAAGTATACCCTCATTATATGTACTTTCTACTTTGCTCTATGAATACTCTCACTTTGCTATCATGTATAATAAAACAGCTGCTGTAAAACATAAGTCAGATAATATCTGAAGGAAATAAAGAAGAGACTTGAAAGAAGACTTTAGTTAGCTTTGTAAAATGTTATTCATCAGATATCTGTATTATTATAAGCTCAGATTTTCATTCCTTTTGGTTGATCTAATTGTTTTGGATAAAATGTCAAGATAGTAAGCAACTCCTTTATTTGAAAGCTTTTGTTCCTTTTTTCTTTTCCCCTTATAGTGCATTATTGCATATAATATTATCTCATCTTAGAAGGCCAGCATGATGATTAAAATTAGTAGACAGATATCTAACTTATGAAGAAGTATTTCTTCAGAAATGGATGGACACTGTCAAGAGATTATAACTGACCTACACTTTTAGTAAAAACAGGAAAAAAGTCAGGTACTAAAAACAGAGTTCTGAGTTCCCTGAAAACTGGGCTTTTGTGCCCTATAGTTTACAAGCACAGAGTCTAAAAATTGTTTTCCTGACTTTTGACAACATATTTTACATAAAGCCTGAGATGGACTATTCATTATTTTGCAAGACAAAAACAAAACAACAAACAAAAAAAATCCTGCTCAATTATGAGCATAGGACTGAATGCACCTTAGGAGATCTGAGTACTTGAAAAGATAAAACATATAAATACAAGTGGTGAGCTGGACTAACTGAAGTAGAAAGCCCTGCTTGGTGGTTTGGTTGAAAAAAAGAAATCATTTGAAAGCAAGTAAGTGGGAAAAAAGAAAGGGATTAGTAATAGCAACCAAAACAAACAAAAAAAATCCTCAATGGAAACCGTCATTTTCACCACAGGCCATAGGCAACTACATCATTCTGAGTTCCCCAATTATACCTCCATGCTGCTCTTTGGTGAAGAAAAGAAAAAACTCAATACCCTAGGTTTATAGCTTCAAATGACCCAGCTCATCATGAGGTGATCTACCACTGTGTTAAACATGTGTTATATTTTGTCACAAGCTGACCCTTCAGAGCACATTTAAAAGAGTTTCTAACCCTGAACTTTAATCGTACATGTTCACTTGTTCAAAGAACTTTGCTCACTTTAAATAAAAAACATGCCATTCACAATGGTTTTAAGTATATTGTACTAAATTAACAGAGATACATACAGATATGGAATTAAAAATAATATTTGGCAAAAATTATCTGAAACATTTAGGTAGGATTATACCATCCTTATTTCATTTTCATATTTTTTTAATTATAAAACTTGAGAAATTTGCCTCATAACAATGAGATTATAACATGATAAATAGACTAAACCAGAAAGGATTGTAACTGCAACAAAGTTAGATATCACAAATTCACAGCCAGAACTCCTAGGAGTATAATATGAGGCTTTGGTGTGATTTTTAGGAAGGTAATGTTTATGACATTATGGTGATTGTAATATGAAAACCTCAGGACAACTGATTTTTAGGTTGTTTTTTTTTTTAATGATAGAAATTTTCTGATTGTTATGCATCTTTCGGTTATACAATAATGATACTTGGAGGACTCCCCATGTTCATTATTTCTTTATGATCCATTAGGATATATAGATGTTTGTAGTAGAGAAACTCCACAATTATCAAAGTGGGCTGTTGTTCTAAATGAGAATATTGATTTAAACACAAGTGAAGTCAATGTTCTGCAGAGAACAGGATCCATTTTAGTAATATGAGAAAGAACACTGGTTGTGTTTATTAAGTCAATTATAAAATATGTCATTTTATAAATTATTTAAAAAATAAAGATAGATCACATTGCAAGGCCCTGTGATTCACCAGTAAAATTGCTGTATTTGTTTCTACTTACCATATTCTTATGTAGTCATCATTGCTAATAATAATGTATTTGAATCACACAAGTAGATAAGCATTTATTCATATTGTACCTTGTAGTTCCCTAGTTCCAGAGGTGCGGGTCAGCAGTGGACTGCTGCGGGGGCAGGGGCTCTGGGTGCAAGACCTGGGTATGTCATAAGCCCTCTTGGAGGAGGACACCATTAACCCACCATAGAACTGTCAGAACTTACACAGGACTGGGAAAACAGACTCTGGGAGAGCACAAACAGAACCTCGTGGGTACCAGGACCCAGGAGAAAGGAGAAGTGACCCCACAAAACTGACCCGGACTTGCCCGTGAGTGTCCAGGACTCTCTGGTGGAGGCATGGGTGGGTGGTGGCCTGCTGCAGGGTTGGGGACACTGAGTGTAGCAATGCATGCAAGGGATCCTTTGAAGGAGGTCACCATTATCTTCATCACCTCCACCATGGTTTGGCCTCAGGTCAAATAACTGGGAGGGAATACAGCCCCACCCTTCAAGAAAAATTGGATCAAAGATTTACTGAGCATGGCCCCACCCATCAGAACAAGACCCAGTGTCCCCCTCAGTCAGTCTCTCCCATCAGGAAGCTTATGCAAGCCTCTTATCCTTCTCCATCAGAGGGCAGACAGATGAAAACCACAATCACAGAACACTAACCAATCTGATCACATGGACCACAGCCTTGTCTAACTCAATGAAACTGTGAGCCATGCCCTGTAGGACCACCCAAGACCGACTGGTCATAGTGGAGAGTTCTGATAAAATGTGGCCCACTGGAGAAGGGAATGATAAACCTCTTCAGTATTCTTGCCTTAATAACCCTGTGAACAGTATGAAAAGGCAAAAAGATAGGACACTGAAAGATGAACTCCCCAGGTT
Source organism: Bos indicus x Bos taurus (assembly GCF_003369695.1). NCBI lineage: Eukaryota > Metazoa > Chordata > Mammalia > Artiodactyla > Bovidae > Bos > Bos indicus x Bos taurus. The sequence continues at coordinate 28,202,543 of NC_040081.1, read as the reverse complement.
GGTAGGTGCCCAATTCTAGTGGAGCTCAGTGGAGAAATAACTCCAGAAAGAATGAAGAGATGGAGCCAAAGCAAAAACAACACCCAGCATGGATGTGACTGGTGACTGAAGTAAGTCCAACGCTGTAAAGAGCAATACTGCATAGGAACCTGGAATGTTAGGTCCATGAATAGGGCAAATTGGAAGTGATCAAAGAGATGGCAAGAGTGAACATCAACATTTTAGGAATCAGCAAACTAAAATGGACTGTAATGAGTGAATTTAAAGCAGATGACCATTATGTCTACGACTGTGGGCAAAATTTCTTAGAAGAAATGGAGTAGCCCTCATAGTCAACAAAAGAACTAAAATACAGTACTGGGATGCAATCTCAAAAATGACAGAATGATCTCTGTTCATTTCCAAGGCAAATCATTCAATATCACAGTAATCCAAGTCTATGTCCTGATCAATAATGCTGAAGAAGCTGAAGTTGAATGGTTCTATGAAAACCTATAAGACCTTCTAGAACTAACACCCCAAAAGATATCGTCTTCATTATAGGGGACTGGAATGCAAAATAGGAAGTCAAGAAATATCTGGAGTAATGGGCAAATTTGCTCTTGGAGTACAGAATGAAGCAGGGCAAAGACTAATACAGTTTTGTCAAGAGAATGCACTGGTCATAGCAAAGACCCTCTTCCAACAACACAAGAGAAGACTCTACACATGGACATCACCAGATGGTCAACACCGAAATCAGATTGATTATATTCTTTGCAGCCAAAGATGAGGATGCTCTATACAGTCAGCAAAAACAAGACCAGGAGCTGACTGTGGCTCAGATTATGAACTCCCTATTGACAAATTCAGACTGAAATTAAAGAAAGTAGGGCAAACCACAAGACCATTAGGTATGACCTAAATCAAATCCCTTACGACTATACAATGGAAGTGAGAAATAGATTTCAGGGACTAGATCTGATAGACAGAGTGCCTGATGAACTATGGACAGAGGTTCATGACATTGTACAGGAGACAGGGATAAAGACCATCCCCAAGGAAAAGAAATGCAAAAAGGTAAAACGGTTGTCTGAGGAGGCCTTACAAATAGCTATGAAAAGAAGAGAAGTGAAAGGCAAAGGAGAAAAGGAAAGATACAAGCATCAGAATGCAGAGTGCCAAAAAATAGCAAGGAGAGATAAGAAAGCCTTCCTTAGGGATCAATGCAAAGAAATAGAGGAAAACAACAGAATGGGAAGGACTAGAGGTCTCTTCAAGAAAATTAGAGATAACAAGGGAACATTTCATGCAAAGATGGGCTCAATAAAGGACAGAAATGGCATGGACCTAACAGAAACAGAAGATAATAAGAAGAAATGGCAAGAATACACAGAAGAACTATTCAAAAAAGTTCTTCATGACCCAGATAATCATAATGGTATAATCACTCACATAGAGCCAGACATCCTGGAATGTGAAGTCAAGTGGGCCTTAGGAAGCATCACTATGAATAAACCTAGTGGAGGTGATGGAATTCCAGTTGAGCTATTTCAAATCCTGAAAGATGATACTGTGAAAGTGCTGCACTCAATATGCTAGCAAATCTGGAAAACTCAGCAGTGTTCATGGGACTGGAAAAGGTCAGTTTTCATTTCAATCCCAAAGAAAGGTAATGCCAAAGAATGCTCAAGCTATCACACAATTGCACTCATCTCACATGCTAGTAAAGTAATGCTCAAAATTTTCCAAGCCAGGCTTCAGCATTACATGATCTGTGAACTTCCAGATGTTCAAACTGGTTTTAGAAAAGGCAGAGGAACCAGAAATCAAACTGCCGATATCTGCTGGATCATCGAAAAAGCAAGAGAGTTCCAGAAAAACTTTTACTTCTGCTTTATTCATATGACAAAGTCTTTGTGTGGATCACAACAAACTCTGGAAAATTCTGAAAGTGATGGGAATACCAGACATCCTGACTTGCCTCCTGAGAAATCTGTATGCAGGTCAAGAAGCAACAGTTAGAACTGGACGTGGAACAACAGACTTTCCCAATTTCCCAAATTGGGAAAGGAGGATGTCAAGGCTGTTTATTGTCACCCTGCTTATTTAATTTATATGAAGAGTACATCATGAGAAATGCTGGGCTGGAAGAAGCACAAGTTGGAAACAAGATTGCTGGTAGAAATATCAATAACCTCAGAAATGCAGACGTCACCACCCTTATGGCAGAAAGCAAAGAACTAAATAGCCTCTTGATGAAAGTGACAGAGGAGAGTGAAAAAGTTAGTTTAAAACTCAACATTCAGAAAATGGAGAAAATGGCATCTGGTCCCATAACTTCATGAGAAATAGATGGGGAAAGAGTGGAAATGGTGAGAGACTGTGTTTTCATTTTTCTGGGCTCTAAAATCACTGAAGATGGTGATTGCAGCCATGAAATTAAAAGAAGCTTACTCCTTGGGAGAAAAGTTATAATCAACCTAGACAGCTTATTAAAAAGCAGAGACATTACATTGCCAACAAAGGTCTATCTAGTCAAAGCTAACAAAGGTTCAGATGGTTGACAGCATCACTGACTCAATGGACTTGAGTTTGAGTAAACTCAGGGAGTTGGTGATGGACAGGGAGGCCTGGAATGCTGCAGTCCATGGTGTTGCAGAGTCGGATCAGATGGAGCGACTGAACTGAACTCAACTGAAGTCAGTTCTCTGTAGAGAACAGGATCCACTTTAGTAATATGAGAAAGAACAGGCTGGTTGTGTTTATTAAAAGTCAATTATATAATATGCCATTTTATATATTATTTAAAAAATAAAGATAGATCACACTGCACGGCCCTGTGATTCACCAACAAAACTGCTGTATTTGTTTCTACGTACCATATTCTTAACTCATGTAGTCATCATTACCACTAATAATGTATTTGAATTACACAAGTAGATAAATATTTATTCATACTGTACCTTTAGTTCCCTCGTTCCTTACTTAAAATATTATGTGTTTATATGTAAATAACATATGTAAATACAAATTTCACCAAATTATAATTTTAGATAAGATGTAAATTTTCAGGCTAATAAATGGATAAACTTTAAGGTAAACATTAATATAATTCTAATTATTTCTCAATATTTATTATATGCTTACAGTTATAAGTAAAAAATAAACTAAAATGTTCTTTTTTATAGAAGCCATTAGACGTTTACAAGATTGCAGTTTGTATTTAATAGATTCTATAGTGATTCTCTTTGACAGATGAAAAACTAGTCTCAAGGGTAAAAAACACAAAAACTTGTTTACATTATTTCAAATATTTTATTTTTAACTTCTGTTAATTCAATTAGATTTTAACATAGTTTTTATTTTCTAAGGAAATCATCTCTTATTAATACTTTTCATTCTCTCACTCATTGCAAGTGCTTTTTTTTTCTTCATGAACATTGCTGTAATAGTTGCTTCAAAGCCCTTGTTTGCTAATTCCAACATTTGGGTCATCTGGAATTGGTGCTGTGTTGGTTTGTTTCTTTTGAAAAATAGGTCACATTCTTATGATTCTTTGCTGTAGAATAAAATACAGTGTTATGTTGTTTTGTGCCCTGTTCATTGGAATATTACACTGTGAAGACTCCGTATAAAAAATTCTGTTATTTTCCTGTGACACCGATTTTTGTAGCTCATATTGTTTATAGCATGTACTTAACTTGGTTGGATTCAAACTGTTAAGTTCTCATGCAGCAACTCAACTCAATTCAGTTCTTTATCTCCTAAGGTGTATTCTTTGCTGTCTGTCCCATTCATCTGTGGTTCAGGGATCAGCAGGGATATAGACCACGTTTATGTGCAGAATTAGATTCTTTCCTCAATTTCAAGAGGTCCTTCAAACTGTTTTCCAGTTTATCAGGCCAAAAAGACAGTAAGTTTTTGTAGTAATGGTTGTATTTAAAAAGACTTCATTGTGTTTAAAATGAGTCACAAGATCCAACATGACAATGTTGACAAATCCACAGTTTATTCTAGGACCAGGCAACTCCACTAAAGTAAGGAAATGAACGAAAGCCAAAGCCTGCCACAATAGCAAAGAATCCAAAATTTGGAAAGGTCAGACTAAAACTCCAACTATCCTCCCTCTATAAGGAAAAAATGTCTTATGTACACAAAACTTCTTAGAAGTAGAGAGCCCAAAATGAAGTCTCAGTTGGGGTTTAAACTTTTTGATCACATAGGCACATTATTCTGTATCTAGATATTACCAGGAGCCATCACAAAGAAAAAGGAAATCTAACCAAATGCAGAAATAATTTACTTAATATTATTCCATAAAGATGAAATAGAAAATATAAGTGATCAAAATATCAAATTATTGACCCTGCTTTAAAATGTTTTATCTTATCAAAATGAATGGTGTTTTGCAAATGCATCTTGGAGCTCAATTAGTCCATGTTCCCTTAATCTTTGATGTGATACATTTTAATGAATGATTAAAACACAATAGAAGTGTATTTTTAAAAATAAATTTGACAACTACTATTGCTTATTTAACTTATATGCAGAATATACCATGCAAAATGCTGGGCTGGGTGAAGACAAGCTGGAATCAAAATTGTTGGGAGAAATATAAAAAACCTCAGATATGCAGATAACACCATTCTTATGGCAGAAAGTGAGAAGAACTAAAAAGCCTCTTGAAGAAAGTAAAAGAAGAGAGTGAAAGAGTTGGCCTAAAGCTCAACATTCAGAAAACAAAGATCATTGCATCTGGTTCCATCACTTCCTGGCAAATACATGGGGAAACAATGGAAACAGTGGCTGACTTTATTTTCTTGGGCTCCAAAATCACTGCAGATGGTGCCTGAAATCATGATATTAAAAGACACTTACTTCTTGGAAGGAAAGTTATGACCAATCTAGACAGCATATTAAAAAGCAGAGACATTACTTTGCCAACAAAGGTCTGTCTAGTCAAGGCTATGGTTTTTCCAGTAGTCATGCATGGATGTGAGAGTTGGACTCTAAAGAAAGCTGAGTGCCAGCGCATTGATGCTTTTGAACTGTGCTGTTGGAGAAGACTCTTGAGAATCCCTTGGACTGCAAGGAGATCCAACCAGTCCCTCCTAAAGGAGATCAGTCCTAGGTGTTCATTGGAAGGACAGATGCTGAAGCTGAAACTCCAATACTTTGGCCACATGATGTGAAGAGGTGGCTCACTGGAAAAGACCCTGATGCTGGGAAAGATTGAAGGCAGTAGGAGATGGAAATGACAGAGGATGAGATGGTTGGATGGCATCACTGACTCAATGGACATGAGTTTGGGTAAACTCTGGGAGTTGGTGATGGACAGGGAGGCCTGGCTTGGGGCAGTGCATGGGGTAGCAAAGAATCACACACGACTGAGTGACTGAACTGAACTGATTCTAAAATATAGGTTTTTATACTTTGGTTAATAAAAAATCATTTTATAGAAAGTCAATGTAGTGTTATTGACTTTGTAAAAGTCAATTGTAAATTGACAATTGTAAAATTGTAATTTTACAATTATTGTACATCTATAACCATTCATTCTCATCTCCCACTATTCAAAACAAACAAGTAAAAGACCAATAATGTGGCTTAACATTAAAGAAGAAAAGAGAGGCATAATATGCAATTATTTTGTCTACAATTGGTTAATAGGAATTTAGAACTGTTATAGGTAGTGTTAAACAATTCCTATATATTGTCCAATATAATTCTCAAATGTCCAATATGTAAGTAGCATTATTATTCTTATTTTATAAGTGAGAAAACTGAGGCAATATAGATTTAATAGCTTTTTCTACTAAATTTCATCTAGTTAGCATTAGGGTCACAATGAATGCCAAAGACTAGGAATGGAATTCAAAAATAAAAATAAAAAACAAATCCTAAAGTTAAAAAAAAAAAGGATTAACTTCTGCTCTCTTTACTAATGAATCATGATAGAAAGAAATGTCCATTTTCCATCATGGACATGCTAAATTCACAAGCACTTTATTAATACATTTGTTGCTTGTAGAAAATGGTAAGTGTCCATAATGCTAAACCATAATATATATAAACTATCACCATTATTGAATTTATAACTTGGGTTAAAATGTTGACATGTTCGAAAGTTATAAACATCAATAATTGTGTTGCAAGAAGATAATTACTGAGTGAGCAGCAATATTTCCATGTGGTCAAGGGTACTGGGAGAAGGTCAGAAGACCAGTATATAATACCTGCAACATAGGATGGGCTGGATGCTATATTCAGTTCAGTTCAATTCAGTCACTCAGTCGTGTCCGACTCTGGGCTGCAGTACGTCAGGCTTCCCTGTCCATTACCAACTCCTGGAGCTTGTTCAAACTCATGTCCATCAAGTCTGTGATGCCATCCAATCATCTCTTCCTCTGTCATCCCCTTCTTCTGATTCAATCTTTCCTAGCAGCAGGGTCTTTTCCATGAGTCAGTTCTTCACATCAGTTGGCCAAAATATTGGAGCCTCAGCTTCAGCATCAGTCTTTCCAATGGATATTTAGGACTTATTGGGATTGACAGGTTTGATCTCCTTGCAGTCCAAGGGACGCTAAAGAGTCTTTTCCAACACCAAAGTCCAAAAGCATCAGTGCTCAGCCTTCTTTGTGGTCCAACTCTCACAACCATAGTTTTGACTGGACAGACATTTGTTGGCAAAGTAACATCTCTGCTTTTTAATATGCAGTTTAGGTTGGACACAGCTTTTCTTCTGAGGGTCAAATGTCTTTTAATTTCATCATTGCAGTCACCATCTGTGGTGATTTTGGAGCCCAAGAAAATAAATCAGCCACTGTTTCCACTGTTTCCCCATCTATTTGCCATGAAGTGATGGGAACCGATGTCATGATCTTTGTATTTTGAATGTTGAGCTTTAAGCCAACTTTTTCACTTTCCTCTTTCACTTTCATAAAGAGGCTCTTTAGTTCTTCAATTTCTGCCATAAGAGTGTTGTCATCTGCATATCTGAGGTTATTGATATTTCTCCCAGCAATCTTGATTCCAGCTTGTGCTACACCCATCCCAGTGTTTCTCATGATATACTCTGCATATAAGTTAAATAAGCAGGGTGACAATATGGAGCCTTGATGTACTCCTTTCCCAATTTGGAACCAGTCTGTTGCTCCGTATCCAGTTCTAAATGTTGCTTACTGACCTGCATACAGATTTCTCAAGAAGCAGGTCAGGTGGTCTGGTATTCCCATCACTTTTAGAATTTTCCACAGTTTATTGTAATCCACACAGTCAAAGATATGTATAGTCAAGGCTACGGTTTTTCCAGTAGTCATGTATGAATGTGAGAGTTGGACTATAAAGAAAGTTGAACACCAAAGAATTGATGCTTTTGAACTGTGCTGTTGGAGAAGACTCTTGAGAGTCCCTTGGATAGCAAGGAGATTCAACCAGTCCATCCTAAAGGAAATCAGTCTTGAATATTCATTGGAAGGACTAGATGTTGAAGCTGAAACTCCAATAATTTGGCCACCTGATGCAAAGAACTGACTCATTTGAAAAGACCCTGATGCTGGGAAAGATTGAGGGCAGGAGGAGAAGGGGGTGACAGAGGATGAGATGTTTGGATGGCATCACTGACTCAATGGACATGAGTTTGGGTAAACTCCGAGAGTTAGTGATGGACAAAGAGGCTGGTGGGCTGCGGTTCACGGGGTAGCAAAGAGTTGGACATGACTGTGTGACTGAACTGAACTGAACACAGTCAAAAGCTTTGGCTAGTCAATAAAGAAGAAATAGATGTTTTTCTGGAACTCTCTTGCTTTTTCGATGATCCAGCAGATTTTGGAAATTTGATTTCTGGTTCCTCTGCCTTTTCTAAAGCCAGCTTGAACATTTGGAAGTTCACAGTTCACGTATTGATGAAGCCTGGCTTTGAGAATTTTGAGCATTACTTTACTAGCGTGTGAGATGAGTGCAATTGTGCAGTAGTCTGAACATTCTTTGGCATTGCCTTTCTTGGGGATTGGAATGAAAACTGACCTTTTCCAGTCTTGTGGCCACTGCTGAGTTTTCCAAATTTGCTGGCATATTGAGTGCAGCATTTTCACAGCATCATCTTTCAGGATTTGAAATAGCTCAACTGGAAATCTATCACCTCCACCAGCTTTGTTCGTAGTGATGCTTTCTAAGGCCCATATGACTTCACATTCTAGGATGTCTGGCTCTAGGTCAGTGATTACACCATCATGATTATCTGGGTCATGAAGCTCTTTTTTGTACAGTTCTTCTGTGTATTCTTGCCACCTCTTCTTAATATCTTCTGCTTCTGTTAGGTCCATACCATTTCTGTCCTTTATCAAGCCCATCTTTGCATGAAATGTTCCCTTGGTATCTCTAATTTTCTTGAAGAGATCTCTAGTCTTTTTCATTCTATTATTTCCCTCTATTTTTTTTACACTGATCACTGAGGAAGGGTTTCCTATCTCTCCTTGCTATTCTTTGGAACTCAGCATTCAAATGGGTATATCTTCCTTTTCTCCTTTGCTTTTTGCTTCTCTTTTTTTCTCACCTATTTGTAAGGCCTCCTCAGACAGCCATTTTGCTTTTTTGCTTTTTCTTGGGGATGGTCTTGATCCCTGTCTCCTGTACAATGTCACGAACGTCCATCCATAGTCCATCAGGTACTCTGTCTATCAGATCTGGTCCGTTAAATCTATTTCTCACTTCCACTGTCTAATCATAAGGGGTTTTATTTAGGTCATACCTGAACGGTTTTGTGGTTTTCCCTACTTTCTTAAATTTAAGTCTGAATTTGGCAATAAGGAGTTCATGATCCGAGCCACAGTCAGCTCCTGGTCTTGTTTTTGCTGACTGTATAGAGCCTCCTTATCTTTGCTGCAAAAAATATAATCAATCTGATTTTGGTGTTGACCATCTGGTGATATCTATGTGTACAGTCTTCTCTTGTGTTGTTGGAAGAGGGTCTTTGCTATGACCAGTGCATTCTCTTGGCAAAACTCTATTAGCCTTTACCCTACTTCATCTGTACTTTAAGGGCAAATTTGCCTGTTACTCCAAGTGTTTCTTGACTTCCTACTTTTGCATTTCTGTCCCCTATAATGAGAAAGACATCTTTTTTTGGTATTGTTTCTAAAAGGTCTTGTAGGTCTTCATAGAACCATTCAACTTCAGCTTCAGCATTCCTATTCAGAGCATAGACTTGGATTACCATAATGTTGAATGGTTTGCCTTGGAAACGAACAGAGATCATTCTGTCTTTTTTGAGATTGCATCCAAGTACTGTATTTCAGACTCTTTGATTGACTACGATGGCTACTCCATTTCTTCTAAGGTATTCCTGCTCACAATAGTAGATATAATGATCATCTGAGTTAAGTTCACCCATTGAAGTCCATTTTAGTTCACTGATTCCTAGAATGTTGATGTTCATTCTTGCCATCTCCTGTTTGACCACTTCCAATCTGCCTTGATTCACGGACCTAACATTCCAGGTTCCTATCCAATATTGCTCTTTACAGCATCAGACCTTGCTTCTGTCACCAGTCACATCCATAACTGGGTGTTGTTTTTTCTTTGGCTATGTCCTTTCTTTCTTTCTGGAGTTATTTCTCCACTGATCTCCAGTAGCATATTAGGCACCTACCCACCTGGGGAGTTTATCTTTCAGTGTCCTATCTTTTTGCCTTTTCATACTTTCACGGGGTTCTCAAGGCAAGAATACTGAAGTAGTTTGCCATTCCCTTCTCCAGTGGACCACATTCTGTCAGACCTCTCCACCATGACGTGCCCATCCTGAGTGGCCCTATGAGTATGGCTTAGTTTCACTGAGTTAGACAAGGCTGTGGTCCATGTGTAGATTGGCTAGTTTTCTGTGACTGTGGGTTCAGTCCCTCTACCCTCTGATGCCCTCTCTCAGTGCCTACTGTCTTAGTGGGGTTTCTCTTACCTTGGACATGGGGTATCTCCTCTCGGCCGCTTGCTACTCCAGTGCTGAACTGACAGGACTTTATCAAGCACAACAGTCCTATGGTCTTTTTGATAGCTTTCCTATCTTCTCCAAGTCTCTGGGAATTTTCTGTGATGCAGGAGGGCTCCCCGGCTCCTAAGCCCTGAAACCTCTTCCCTTGCTCTCTCTCCCTCAGCCTATGCCAGGAGCTCGTGTGGCCAGCCACTCTTGATCCAAACAGAGAGGGAACAGGGTGAATAAGAATAATGGCTACTCCTACAGTGACCTAGAGAGATAGCTTCTGCATGTTGTAAGTGAACAAAGGGTCATTATTTGGCCCGACAATGATAAGACATCTGTTGGGCTCATAAAGAGTCTATCAGGTCATGATAGTGGCAAAGAACCTGCCTGCCAATACAGGTAGATGTAAAGATAGGAGGGTTTGATCCCTGGATTGGGAGTACCCCTGGGGAAAGCACAGCAACCCACTCTAGTATTCTTGCCTGGAGAATCTCATGGACAGAGGACCCTGGCAGGCTACAGTCCATGGGTTGCAAAGACTTGGACACAACTGAGCCATGAACATTTATGTACTTAAAAAGTATTAATACAAATATACAAAAATAATTTATTCTTCTTAGTAATTAACAGAAAACTTAAAGTTAACATTTTGAATAAATGACAATTTTTTCTGTAACAGAAGGGAATATATCAAGGTGAAAATCTAATTCCCTGTATAACATTTTACCTTGCTTTTACCTTGCAGTTAAAAAAAAAAAGCTGAAAATTATCTCTATCCACTTTGAGATTTTGTGAAATTGCTTCACACTGTTCTAGGATATAGTTTTCCTATCACATAGATTTGTTTTTAAAATCATTAGCTATGCTTTTTAAAATATTTTCAACTATCTAGTACTCTTTACATTTCTTTGAAAAATAATACACCTTAAAAATGAAATTGGGCTTCCTAGGTGGTGCTAATGGTAAATATCTGCTTGCCAATGTAGGATATGTAAGAGACATGGGTTTGATCCCTAGGTCAGGAAGATCTATTTGAGGAGGTCATGGCAACCCACCCCAATATTCTTGCCTGGAGAATCCCATAGACAGAGGAGGCTGGAAGGCTTAAGTCCATAGGGTTGCCAAGAGTCAGACACAACTGAAATGCCTTAACATGCAAAAATGAAATTAGAACTCCAAAAGATGTATTGCCTCAATATATGAATTTTACTCTGGGGAATGAATCCAAGACAAACAAATGCCATAGAAGATGCTTTTGGTTAGAAAAAAATGAATCCTTGGTGCTGTACTTTTCTTCAGACTAAGGACATATATTCTCGAGAATAGACCTGTGCGATCTATCTAGAGAAGAAGCTGTGAAATTGTTCAATAGTTAAGAAAGATTTATGATAATGAAATATTGACAATTCTGCACTTAGAACAGACTGAAAGCTACTTGATAAAATTTACTTTTTTAGTATAAATTATATGAGTGCATCTTTAAACATATCTACAATAAATAAATATTCAAGATCATATGTTTATCTTTTGAAGATGAAAACAAATAAAATATTTAGACTGATTTATTTTCTATATTCTACTTTTTTGATTGAGTACACAATATTTAAATTTCTCTTGGTTCATCAGAGACACAATTACAAGAAAGTTTGTTTGTCTTTAGTTAAGCTAATAATGATCTCAAGGGATCTTGAGAGGAAATCCAGGCCCTAAATGGCCCCACTGAGGCTTTTAAAGAAATGCATTATGCAGGATGAATGCAAACATGTTTACCAATCATTTATATCCAAACATACAATAGGTTCAGAAGGGATTTGAACATGAAGAATACATATTTGCCTTTAATAAATTTATATAGTATTTTAAATGATATAAGATTTCAACATAGGCAGAAAACAATGCACAAAATATTATTGCATGAAATCATAAATGAGCAATAACTATAGTTGAGAATAAGGAAAGAAAATTTAGGCATCAAAATTATGCTAATGAATGGATTGTCATGATAAAAAATTAGAGAGTAGGCATATCAGAAGAAAAATAAAAAACATATGATGAACTTAAATCATGGAATGAGGACATGAGGAATACTTTTAAATAGAAGAAATTATATAGAGTTGATATATAGAGGATTCAAATAATAAAAGGTCATGGAAGTCAGTAAAGATATTTGAAAGATGAAGCATAAGTCAATAATGTTTAATGCTATAGAGGATTCTAGAAAAATGGAGTCTGGAAATGGGCACTTTAATGGTTAGATAAAGTTTAGGAATCTTCAACGCTAATTAAGGTGTTTGCAACACATCAAATATTACTTAGAAATGGGAAAGTAAAAATATAAGAGATTGATGAATTTTATTTCTGAATTTAATATCATCACCATCATCACCCTGACAAGCTATAATTTAAGATAAAGACAATAACGGTACCATACTAGTAGGTTTATTGTGAGAATTATGCAGAAAATTGAGATAACAAGAAAAATATGTGCCGTGGTTGATAAATATCAATGACACTGTTACTGAGTGACACATTTTCTATCCTGACAATGGCATTTTAAAAGTTAGGCTTTGTAAAAATTATAGGTATTTTTTATCCAAAATGTCAAGGGTGATACAGTTCTTTGGAAAATCTTTTGTAACCTATAATTGCCTTAAAAGGATAATAATACTTTTTTGTATGTGTTCCTGCTGTTCACACATATATTTATAGTTTTTTTTTTTAATTTTTGAAGGAGATTTTTGTAGGCTTTTAATTATGAGATGGAGAGTTTGAAAATCTGTGACTGTAAACAAATACAAAAAAGCAAATAACAACATGAGATCTCTAAAAGGGAAAGGGAACACGGGGTGAAGGCAGAGTTCATTTTGTGAGCTGACAAGGAGGCGGCAGATTCCATTTACTTTGGACAAAAAGAAAAAGGAAAACTCGTTTCCAATATTTCCCTAGATTTGTTTTTTTTTTTCTTCTACACAGCCTCTTATTTCTCTGCCATTTCACATAACCACTTTTTAAAATAAGTCCATAGTTCAATCACAGTCATTACCATACTTCTTTTCCTACAACTCTCAGCAGATATACTTGTCTTTTATTTCTCATAAACCTAAATTTCCTAGCAATAAAAACTAGTAATAGTCAGCTATTATTACATAAAAAACCACCTCCAAAACACAGTAGCTGGGAGTAGTAAATATTTATTCTTTGGCTCACAGGTTTACAGGTCCGCTAGACTGACTCTTACAATTAATTGGAATGGCTTAACTGTAGTCTCCCCATGGAAAAGAAATGCAAAAAAGCAAAATGGCTGTCTGGGGAGGCCTTACAAATAGCTGTGAAAAGAAGAGAAGCGAAAAGCAAAGGAGAAAAGGAAAGATACAAGCATCTGAATGCAGAGTTCCAAAGAATAGCAAAGAGAGATAAGAAAGCCTTCCTCAGTGATCAATGCAAAGAAGTAGAGGAAAACAACAGAATGGGAAAGACTAGAGATCTCTTCAAGAAAATTAGAGATACCAAGGGAACATTTCATGCAAAGATGGGCTCGATAAAGAACAGAAATGGTATGGACCTAACAGAAGCAGAAGATATTAAGAAGAGGTGGCAAGAATACACAGGAGAACTGTAGAAAAAAGAGCTTCATGACCCAGATAATCACCTAGAGCCAGACATCCTGGAATGTGAAGTCAAGTGGGCCTTAGAAAGCATCACTATGAACAAAGCTAGTGGAGGTGATGGAATTCCAGTTGAGCTATTTCAAATCCTGAAAGATGATGCTGTGAAACTGCTGCACTCAATATGCAAGCAGATTTGGAAAACTCAGCAGTGGCCACAGGACTGGAAAAGGTCAGTTTTCATTCCAATCCCAAAGAAAGGCAATGCCAAAGAATGCTCAAACTACCGCACAATTGCACTCATCTCACACGCTAGTAAAGTAATGCTCAAAATTCTCCAAGCCAGGCTTCAGCAATACGTGAACCGTGAACTTCCAGATGTTCAAGCTGGTTTTAGAAAAGGGAGAGGAACCAGAGATCAAATTGCCAACATCCGCTGGATCATGGAAAAAGCAAGAGAGTTCCAGAAAAACATCTATTTCTGCTTTATTAACTATGCCAAAGCCTTTGACTGTGTGGATCACAATAAACTGTGGAAAATTCTTCAAAAGATGGGAATACCAGACCATCTGACCTGCCTCTTGAGAAGCCTATATGCAGGTCAGGAAGCAACAGTTAGAACTGGACATGGAACAACAGACTGGTTCCAAATAGGAAAAGGAGTTCGTCAAGGCTGTATATTGTCACCCTGTTTATTTAACTTATATGCAGAGTACATCATGAGAAATGCTGGACTGGAAGAAGCACAAGCTGGAATCAAGATTGCCAGGAGAAATATCAGTAACCTCAGATATGCAGATGACTCTACCGTTATGGCAGAAAGTGATGAGGAACTAAAAAGCCTCTTGATGAAAGTGAAAGAGGAGAGTGAAAAAGTTGGCTTAAAGCTCAACATTCAGAAAACGAAGATCATGGCATCTGGTCCCATCACTTCATGGCAAATAGATGGGGAAACAGTGGAAATAGTGTCAGATTTTGTTTTTTGGGGCTCCAAAATCACTGCAGATGGTGACTGCAGCCATGAAATTAAAAGACACTTACTCCTTGGAAGGAAAGTTATGACCAAACTAGATAGCATATTAAAAAGCAGAGACATTACTTTGCCAACAAAGGTCCATCTAGTCAAGGCTATGGTTTTTCCAGTGGTCATGTATGGATGTGAGAATTGGACTGTGAAGAAAGCTGAGCATCAAAGAATTGATGCTTTTGAACTGTGATGTTGGAGAAGACTCTTGAGAGTCCCTTGGACTTCAAGGAGATCCATCCAGTCCACCCTAAAGAAGTTCAGTCCTGGGTGTTCATTGGAAGGACTGATGCTGAAGCTGAAACTCCAATACTTTGGCCACCTGATGTGAAGAGTTGATTCCTGGAAAAGACCCTGATGCTGGGAGGGATTGGAGGCAGGAGGAGAAGGGGACAACAGAGGATGAGATGGCTGGATGGCATCACCGACTCGACAGACATGAGTTTGAGTGAAGCCTGGGAGATAATGATGGACAGGGAGTCCTGGTGTGCTGCATTCACGGGGTCACAAAAGTCGGACACGACTGAGCGACTGAACTGAACGGAACTGAAGTGAACTTTAGTCTGCATAGGTTAGCTGGCACTATCCTGTCCCGTATGTCTAGGCTGGCAGTGTAGGGGTTATCTGTGCTATGGTTTTCTTGTCATAGACGTCAGAGTTCCCCATGGAAACCTTTGCTATATCTTAAGGTCTATTCTTGGATTTTGCACTCTTATTTTCATTGCCATTTTAATTGACCAAAGCATGACTTATGGCCAAATGTCAAATCACTGCACTGAGAATAATACTGTGCCCGTAATGAGAAGTAGGAAGGAGTGAATATTTGCTGAACAATCATCTAACAATCAGAATCCACCCTCTTCTTTATAAATATTCCACTTGTTCTCTTACATTGCAAAACACAGGTACTCCTAAGACTACTGATAGATTTATCTGTTACAGTGGTATCAGACTTTAAGACAAGAATTTCATCATCTGCATTCTATCCAAGTACAGAGTCTATTGATCTGAAGATTTATGAACCAAAGAGACAAGTCATTTTTTCTCTACAAACCTAAGTTACAATGGTGAAACAAACAAGGATATGCACAATAAATATTTTCATTCCACAACAAGAAGGATAAGAAGAAGAATGAATAGTTAATAGTCCACAAGAATTCTAAATTCCTGCTGGGCAATTTTTTTCCAGATGCCCCTATAGTCGATTTAATTCCAGATTTGCTCCCTGTAAGTGGCTACCCATTCTCCATTGATCTCTACCAAACATGGCACTACCATCTTGGAGATCCTTATTTATTTGTAATCTTCCATAGCTATCAGTGCTGCCTGGTGGATAAACAGCTCTTTCAGATCATTTCTTGTCTGTACAAAGTTGGTGGCTCTCAGGTATTTTTAAACTGGCAGACTATCTCTTTTGTTCTAGGCTGGTAGTAATTTTTTAAATATAGTTCTGGTAAGCTGTGGTTTTCTCATGTATTTGATGCTTGTGAATTCTAACAGCCAAACAGCAGAACCACAAGGGTTTAGGGTTTTGTTTGCTCTTGTTTGTTTTTCTGCTTCTTTGGGCATGCTGCTCTTTCTCTTTAGACTTAATTATATTTGATTCTATACTTATTGGGCTTCAATAGAACCACTTCCTTGTGCTTTCTAGAGTTACTTTGCCCAGCCCAATAAATGGACTTTAATTCACTCAGAGATCTTAACAAAAGGTGTTAGTCTTATCTCCTACTCTGGATTTTTCTTTTTTTCCTGAAGCTATGTTGCAATATTTATGTCTATGATTTTGACTCTGTGATTTCTGGTTTCTCCATATTCCTTTCAAGTATAATTTAAAACAGCCCACTTCTTTTCTGGACTAATTTTTCCCCCTTATAGTATCTTATCAAATGTAACTAGTAGCATCCATCTTATGCTATCAAAACTTTCTTGACCAATACTACAGTTTCCATAGATACATCTTCTATCTTCCAACTTACCAGAGGCAAATGTTTTACCAAGTATTTTCCTGTTACAACCATAGCTCACAATTATCCAATCTCCAGTAAAATTTCTTGTTATCTGTTAGCCAGTCTCAAAGCTAGTGTGACTCATTCTAAGTCATTCCTAGTTTTAGCTACCAATTGACTTAGTACTTAGCTTGTGTTAGTTGCTCAGGCCTGTCCGACTCTTTACAACCCCATGGAGTGTAGCGTGCCAGGCTCCTCTGTCCATGGGCTTTCCAGGAAAGAATACTGGAGTGGATTTCCATTTCCTTGTCCAGGGGATTTCTCCATCCAGGGATCAAACCCAAGTCTCCTGCATTACAGGTAGACACTTTATTGTCTGACCCCACCAGGGAAGTCCCAAGTACTCAGCTACTGTTACATAAAATTCAGTGGCATACAATGATAGCTATTTATTCTCAATGAATTCTTACTTATTCTCAAAAACTATTTACTTCCATGGGTGTTCAGGTTGGTTGGGGGACATTACACCATCTGTCTTATTTGGGGGTTCAGGCTAGAGGGGCAAAAGCTATGTGAAGTATGGTCTTCATTGTAAAGGTCAAAAGTTCTCAGATAATTGAGGAGAAACACTTGATACATCTTAAGACCTACATTTGGAACTGGAGTTCTGCATCTAGTGGCCAAAGCATTTGTATACAAAGAAACCTCAAATCAATGAGGTATGTAAATGGACTCTGCCTATGAAGAATATGTAGTGACTATTTGCCGAACAATAATGCAAACATTCACAATGTTTCATTATTCCCATAGCCCCCAGATCTTGTCCGTTTATTTTTTTCAGCTTTCACAGTGGGATAAGTGCCTTCCATGTTTACTCTGATGTTATCCTCATTCTGCCCTTCAAGAATACCGCTGTGAAATCATGCCATCTTTCTAACAGTTTCACTACCTTCACTGGCAGCAATTTCAGACTTAACCCTAAGTGTTAGTTAAAAGTTCTCTCTTGACACTGTATCCCCTCTGCTTGATTTCAGCTCTTGAAACCTATACAAAGTATCCCCACCTCCTTGCCAGAGATACACACAAAAAACACAGATAAACATATGCATGTATAATACTATGAGTTCTGTTTACTTTAGGGGCCATATTTTACTTCTATATTTTATAAATCCAAATCTATATACAGTACTGGAGTGGGTAGCCATTTTCTGCCCAGGGGATATTCCTGACCCCTGGGGTTGAACCCAGATCTCCTGCATCACAGGTGGATTCTTTACTTTCTGAACCACCGGGGAAACCCTATATGTCACATAAAGGTGATAAATGTTAAGCAACTGAATGAGAGCTGAATAAGATTCTGTGCTATTTTGTAGCCGGATAGTAGAGTGTAAGGTGGGGAAATCTTTTTTTTTTTTTTTTTTTATTTCTAACCAATCTCACAGTCAAAATGCTTTAATTTCTTGTTAATGTTTTTGTCACTTAGCATGTTTGTTCGGGTTTGACTTACTTGTTTTAATCGGCTGTGAGCCAGTGTGTTTGATCACTGAGCCTATTAACCTCACTTGAGATGTGTGACAGTGGATGACAACTTTTGTGAGAAAAGGTTGTATGTGGCATGAACAGAAATGCTTAAACTTTGTATCATGTGATTGCCTATATCTCTGTGAAGGTAGGGTGAGATCCATGCTTCTCATCCTTATATCCACCACCTATCAAACAGTAAACCCTGTATGAGTGAGTAAATGAATGAATAAATGTTCCTGGTTGATTTCCTGCTTCCAAACAATATGATTAAGAGATAAGCATCCTCTGAGTCTATTTAGGATTACTTTGTATACTTTTCATTCAAGCATGAAACACACTTCAAATATGAAACATTAGGCTCTCTTTCAAATTATATTCACTGTAATTCAAGATAGGAAACAATTTAGGAAGTTAAAGTTGAAAATGGGTTATTTTTTCTTAAAAAAATTATTTTTGGACAGATGTTTATTGACCAGTGACTGTGTACTCAGTCACTCAGTTGTAGCTGACTCTTAGCAACTCCTTGGACTATAGCCCACCAGGCTCCTTTGTCCATGGAATTTTCCAGGAAAGCATATTAGAACCATTTCTTACTCCAGGGGATCTTCCCGATCCAAGGCTCAAACTCAATTCTCTTACCTCTCCTACAAGGATAGGTGGACACTTTACCACTAGTGCGACCCAGGAAGCCCCCTAACCACTTCCTACTACATTGAAATATACTTCCCTGCACTGTGCACTATACTGGCAATACCAACAGTCATTATGATAAGTTGGAGCATAAATTTTAGTTATTAGTGTTTTGAAATAAAAATGAGAAACCTTTAAGAAAAAGAAAAAAAAAAGCAGTAATATTTCTCTTTTAACTTATGCAGATGGGTTGAAAGGAGAAACTTTGGTTCACTTATCAGGCAAATTAATCACACCCTTCTCTGCAACAAACACATTTGTTGGCCCATTATTGGCTTATGATAAAAAAAAAAAAAAATTGAATGTCAGTATACTCCCCACTGGGGCAAACATAATTTTTCTCCATTCAATTTCCATGTACAAAATTGCTGAGGTTCTTCAATATATGTTCACTTATCAGAATAAGTCAGAATCAGAAATTGGGACCTGACTTAAAATTCACAGGAAAAATAACAGCAAGTTAACCTTCATAAATCACATTACTTGATCAAAATCATTGCACATAAAAAGCATTAAGGAATCTCCATTATAACTCAAATCACATTCTTAAAAGTCGTGCCAAAAATTTCTTTCAAAGTTTTGACTTCAAAACATACACCCACCCACCTATCCATCCACCCACACACACACAAACATACACACCCACACACACACACCCCACACACAGACACCCCACACAAACCCCCACACACCCACACACCCACACACACACGGCTTACATAATATGGGGACTATCTCAGGATTTGAGTAAAGAGTAATGCAAATTAGGGTTGTGAGTTTTCCAACATACAATAAATGGATAATTATTTTGTGTCAGAGGATGGAATTTAGTTTTTACTAACAAAGAGAATTTCATGAAAGAGCCAGTTTTGAACTGCACTTTTAGAGGAAGTGAGTGATAAAACACGACTGGCAATGAAAACTTTGCCCCAGTGTATGTCTGTGGAGGTTAAATATAAAAAGTAAAGAGGCTAAAATATGTACAATTTTTAAAAATAATAATTCATATTTCTATCCAAGTAAAGGAGGATATATACACGTTACTATACAGTAAAAAGGGCTTCCCTTGTGTCTCAGCTGGTAAAGAATCCGCCTGCAGTGTGGGAGACCTAGGTTCAATCCCTGGGTTGGGAAGATCCTCTGGAGAAGGGGTAGGCTACCCACTCCAGTATTCTGGCCTGGTAAATTCCATGGACTGAAGAGTCCATGGGGTCACAAAGAATCGGACACGACTGAGCAACTTTCACTTTCACTATACAGTAAGAGTATTCATCTTAATACATATTCTGAATTGCCTTAAAATCCAAACTGTCAGAAACCTGGAATCACAGAAGTTTTCAAAAAGGATGATTTGGAAGTCCTAACAGAATCAGTTGGCTGTATGGTAGTGAAAACCCAGCTAAGAATACAAACTAGTGGAAAGAGATCTTAACTTCTGTAGTGAGCGTGCTATATACTAAATGTCTGTGTGTTCAGTTATGTCTGACTCTTTGGAACTCCATGGACAGTAGTAGCTCACCAGGCTCTGCTGTCTGTGAAATTTTCCAGGCAAGAATATTGGAGTGAGGTGGCATTTCCTATTCCAGGGGATCCTCCCAGCTTAGGGATAAAACCCATGTCTCCTGCATCGACAGGCAATTCTTTACCATTGAGCCATATGGGAATCCCATATACTAGGTACCTAGCAGTTTTCTGTGAACTATTTGATTTAGTACTCATGAAAAGTAATGTAGGATCAGTTATCCTCGATTTGCAAATGAGAAAACTGAGGCTCAGCATATAAAGTTTAAAAGATCCAGTTCTAATGAGGTGGATGAAACTGGAGCCTATTATACAGAGTGAAGTAAGCCAGAAAGAAAAACACCAATACAGTATACTAACGCATATATATGGAATTTAGAAAGATGCTAACAATAACCCTGTGTACGAGACAGCAAAAGAGACACTGATGTATAGAACAGTCTTATGGACTCTGTGGGAGAGGGAGAGGGTGGGAAGATTTGGGAGAATGGCATTGAAACATGTAAAATATCATGTATGAAATGAGTTGCCAGTCCAGGTTTGATGCACGATACTGGATGCTTGGGGCTAGTGCACTGGGACGACCCAGAGGGATGGTATGGGGAGGGAGGAGGGAGGAGGGTTCAGGATGGGGAACACATGTATACCTGTGATGGATTCATTTTGATTTGGCAAAACTAATACAATTTTGTAAAGTTTAAAAATAAAATAAAATTGTAGTTGGAAAAAAATAAAATAAAATATATAGTGAATTTTAAAAATAAATAAATAAAACTACAGATATTGACAATAAAAAAAAATAATAAATAAATAAAAGATCCAAACTCTCACATATAAATAACAGAGGCAAGATTGAAAGTAAAGAACTCTGTGACTCTAGAGAGTTTCTTTTCAGCAACAGTTTGTCTCCTGATAACATATTCTGCCTTGCAGAGATCCCAATAGCAGTAAAAACAATATGAAATGTTAGCCATCCAGTGACCTTAATTTTCTCTGTATATTGGCTGGAAACTAATTAGAGATGTGTTGCAGACATTTGGGCTTGAGAGCTTTCAAAGAGAACTAGAAACACAAACTAGACATAAAGATATAAAGAGATACCTGGGAATATATATATATATATATATATATATATATATATATGCATATATTAGTTGAAAACATGCTTTTAAATATAAAGTCCCCAACAGGAAAGGCAGATGGCTGAGACTGAGAGAAAATAATGGATATGGCAGGAGAAGGTTATTTAGAATGAGCAATATCAAGAGTTTCAGCAGTCACAGATAATACTACTAATGGAATGGAGAAGGAAACATTGTCAAAGTTAGACATTACAAGTTCTTCCACAGAGTGAAGTGGTATCTATGGAATCACTTTATATTTTTATTATTTATTTTAAACTGTAAGGGTAACAGGTTGCAACTGTTGCCCTCAAGCCCTGATAATGTGGCTTAGCAGGGAGGAAGTATACAGATAGATGTTCTCCCTTTTATCCTCTCCACTGAGATTGAAGTCAGAGACAGATTATCTCACTATCCTTCATGGTGAAAAACCTTGCAGGCTCATGGCAAGCCTTTCGTAGACTCAAACCTATGGTCTGCAACTCCATAATCCACCCTACACAGGCTTTTTAGAGTGTGGATGGGAAGCCAGATAAAACTACCAAGATCTAGAATCTTAGAGCCAGGGAAAGATGTTCCAGTCTTCACATGTGTGTGTGTTTACTCGCTAAGTGGTGTCGACTGCTTTGCAACCCCATGGACTATAGCCCTCCAGGGTCCTCTCTTCATGGAATTCCCCAGGTGAGAATACTGGAGTGAGTTGCCATTCCCTTCTCCAGGGGATCGTCCTGACCCAAGGCTAGAACCTGGGTCCCCGGCACTGCAGGTGGATTCTTTACCACTGAGCCACTAGGGAAGCCCTCCAGTCTTTATACCCCTATGCTTACGTTGTGCACTCTTGTCATCCAGGTCTCAAAAAAAAAAATCTCCTTATATTCCTACTACTTCAATCTTGTTTTTGCATCAGTATGCTTCCAAAGACATTTATCTTGTCTATGGGTTCATATATCAACTCTATGGCAATGAATCACAAAATTAAATCTCTTAAGCATGAAGAACATATCTCTATACGCACACTGGATATTGCTGTCTCAAATTCAGCATGTGTAAAATATGGTCCAGAATTTCAAATTCACAGCATCCCGGTTATATGAAATCAAATGGCCTAGCTTCCCTGTGCCTCAACTCTCTCATCTCCAAAATTTAAATAAAATGATACTTCCTTACAGGGTTGCCTTAGGAAGAAAATGAATTGTTACAAACAATATTATTGTTGTTCTTTAGTCGCTAAATTGTGTCTGACTCTTTGCAACTCCACTGACTGTAGCCCACCAGGCTCCAATGCCCATGGGATTTCCTAGGTAAGACTACTGGAATGAATTTGCCATTTCCTTCTCCAGGGGATCTTTCAGACCCAGGGATCGAACCCACGTCTCCTGCATTGGCAGGCAGATTCTTTACCACTGAGTCACCTGGGAAGCCTGTTTTATGTATAATGGATGTGCTTAAAACAGTGACTGGCATATAATATTCAGTAAATTATATGTTATTTGCTTCTATAGGAGTTCTGTTTTTTCTTTTACCTCTTTTTAATTATGATAAACTGACCAAATTGTCGTAAAAGCAACCCACAGTCAATTTACACATGAAACAGTTCATATCTTGCTTGTAATGAGGTCTGGATGACATTCTAGAGTTTCTTCTATCCATCAAGTGACCTAGGGTTCTAGTGTAAGTGATTCAGCCATCTCAGCTCTAGATCGCCTCTGTTAACAAGGGCAAAGAAGAAAGATCCAGAGAGTGCATACTACTTTAGTTATTCTTTTTTCAAGAGTGACATGCATAATTTCTGCTTACAGCTCACTGACGAAGTAGCTAGATGATCTCGCTTTGTAGCAA
Source organism: Bos indicus x Bos taurus (assembly GCF_003369695.1). Taxonomy (NCBI): domain Eukaryota; kingdom Metazoa; phylum Chordata; class Mammalia; order Artiodactyla; family Bovidae; genus Bos; species Bos indicus x Bos taurus. The sequence continues at coordinate 28,179,318 of NC_040081.1, read as the reverse complement.
GAGGAATGGTCAATACGGAACACATATAGATATTTGGTAAGCATGAAATTAATGTCTGGGTTCCAATCAAGATTTTACCACTCCCCCAGTGAGCCAAGATAGAAATCTTGAACTTATTGCTGACTTCCCCCCTTTCCTCTTTATATGTTTGCTTCATCCACGTCCTCTCATTCCCCTCCCTCTAATGTCTCTGAGATGAGCTTCCTCATCTCCACTATTGCTTCTGCCCCAGGGAACATAGCTTCTTACATGGTATTCTGTTTGATCTGTCTGACTCCAGCTGTCTGCACTATAATCTATCATTCTCAGTACTTCCAGAGTTACCATTATAAACATATTACTATGTGATTTCATAGTATAAAAGACTTCTGTATTCTTGCATTTCCTGTGAGAAATCTCTTTCTGAATGTTGATGGTTTTGCAACAGAGAAAAGAAAACAGTGTGTGGTCTTACACCAGCAATTAAATGTTTTGGCCTGGAAGTGATATCTCTTGATTTCTATCCACAACTCGGTCAAAGAGACCTGCAAATGTCCTTGAAAACCTAAAAATTCTAACTCCCTTGGCATATCTTCTGTTCACTATTATTGTGAGCACTGCATCCTAGTTTTGTGTGTGTGTTTTTTTTTTTTTTTTTTGTAATTTAATCTTAATCTCAACAAATATTTATTGTACATGTACAATCAGGGATCATATACTTTCATATGAACCCTTATCTTTTCATACTTAACACATGTTCTTATCTCCTTGAAGAATATATTTCCCTTCTCATAATACCACAAAAATACTTAAGGCATGGTATCCATTCTATATCCACCCAAAGCTTAATTAATCCCAGAGCATATGGTTCATTTCTTGGTCTAGTGTTAATATCTGAATTACTACAGGTACTGATTATTCTACCCTATGTTACATAGTGAACAACTGATATAATTCATCTTTGTATCCCCAGAACTTGGCACATACTATGTACTTAAAAGTTGTGAATTGAACTAATGGTTTGGCAACAGTTCTACAGTGTAAATGCTTGAGCAAACACTTCAAAGTTGAAGTGCTAATTCTAAAGCCTTTCCACAATTAGGCTGTCATTCCATAAATCACTGCCATGTAGCAAACTATGGCAGATGCATTGGCTCAGCCAGTTCAACATCCATTTCAACTTCTTTCTAATATGCTTTCTTGAAACGTAGATGCTGAATTACTAAAACAGAACCAAACAAGAATACAATAATCTTGTTATGATTTAGAGTCCCCAAATGAGACCCACTTGAATAAAAATTGAATTCGAACTGAATTAAGTGTAAAAAGAAGCAAGGCATAAGGGATCCACTGGGGTGGGGATGTGTTGTCTATGTGTAGTATAGCACAGGTGTTGTGATTATGAAGCAAGCAGATGCAGCACTGAATCCTTGATTCAGCAGGAATTTTCCTGATCACAGCAGGAATAGCAGTCCTTGGAAGCCCAGTTCTACTGTGGGTTTGGAGGTTATTCTTGGCATCTCAACCTAGAGTCTGTTCCTATTGCCTTTTAATAGTTCAGTAAAAATTAAATGTATTACAATACATTATCTTATAGGTATGCCAGCTTGAGTGAGTTCTGTCTTTGCTGTTAAACCTTATCTGATACAACAACGTGTGCTTGGTAATAAGCCTCAAGGAAATGAACATCTGGCATTGAGTATCTGTCCTGGTTGCGTTTGAAGTCAAGGAGGATCCTGCTAACATTAGAATAAGAATACTGTTATTCCATCACATGGGATGTCAAAGCAATACATTAAATGATTTTCTGCAGTCTCCTGGGAGAAAGTGTTTCTTGAAGGAAAGTGTTTGATAAGTTGATTAGCTGTTACAGAATATCCTTATAACAAAAATGCCAAAGTTTCCATGTTATAACACACAAGAAGTGATTCTCCTGCCTCAAAGATTTACTGATGTTGGTGTGGTTTAATCATGTATGATTAATTTATACATTCGTTAAATGTGATTCCTGATAGAGTCCAAAGGAGATTCCTTCCATTAAGTCATTGAAAAATCTCTTGGTGAGGAAAGCTATAGCATACTATTTGCTATTCTTTGTATTATGAGAGTTGTATTGATATGGCTTCAGATTCTAATGTGGGCTTCCTTCATAGGTCAATCAGTAAAGAATCTGCCTGCAGTGCAGCAGACCTGGGTTCAATTGCTGGGTTGGGAAGATCCCTTGGAGAAGGAAATGGCAACCCACTCCAGTATCCTTGCCTGGAAAATCCCATAGACAGAGGAGTCTGATGGGCTGCAGTCCATGGGGTTTCAAAGAGTAGGGCACGACTGAGTGACTAACACTTCACTTGTTCATATTCTAATACGTATGATGAAATCTCAGAATCCAGAGGCCAAAAAGAATATATGTAATGCATAGAAGCAAGGGTACTGTGGTTTTTGTAACAGTTAACAGTAATCAGAATTTTTGACTAAGTGCTCATAGAATACCAAAGATTAACATTAAGCCCAGTAGGGCCTTACTTTAATTTTTGGGCTTATCAATACAATCTTTATAGCATAAGATTTATGTTATAGTTATTATAAAGAGTGCATTGTTTATAATCAAAGCTATTTCGAATACTAAAGGTAAAATTGAGGCTCTATAAGTCTCTACATTTAGTACATTTATCTCTAGAGCATTGGCACCCCTCTTCAAGCCACATATGGGCACGCTCACTTACAGAGAATTCCCTACATCTACTTGAGTGAGAAAGGGGAAAAAAAATAAAGCTCCTGGTTTACCAATGGCCCCTAACTGTATGTTAGAAATAGTTAAAATGCAATGCCACAGCAGTCTACTGACTGGAAAGGAGAGTAGGGAAGGTACTGTCATTTGGCAAAAATTCTAATAATACATATGGTTGTCACACTGCATGGAGGAAGAACTGGCTGCAAGTATGAGTTAACATTTATTTAAGAACAGTGGGTAAAAATTAGCCAGATGGTCGGGGAATTAGGAAAAAAAAAGTATATATATATATTTTTTTTTTCCAAAGGTAAGTTACAGAGTTTTAGGGAAGAGGTATATTATATTTATGAACTTCTTAAAATAGACTGAGAATGATAGGATATTTCTGTGCCATGTGAGAAGCTCTCAGGTGAATAAGACAGCATCATTGGGGTGTTACACGGCCCCTTTTCCTAGGCATCTCAAGCTTGTTTAAAAGGTTTAGAGCAAATAGTGATCATTTTGGTAGGGATAAAAATTATGAATGTGTGCACACAGAGAGCTTTTCTCAAAGTTTATCTGTCTACGCCACTTTAAGTGTCAATGCCAGCAGCGAATAATAGTAAATCTCTAGGTGATCAGTTATGTTAACTTGGGAAATGTCAAATATGGACGATTTTCTCATTTGAAGAGACAACAATTTTGATTCATTCTTCTCTGCCCGCCAGTGACGGCACCATAATCTTTGTTGTTTGTTGCTCAGTCACAAAGTCTTGTCCAACTCTTTGCGACCCCATGGATTGCAGCACTCCAGGCTTCCCTGCCCTTCATACCTCCTGGAGTTTGCTCAAATTCATATCCATTGAGTTGGTGATGTTACTTAACAATAATCTTATTGAATGTCTTATTCATCATCAGGATACTCTACTTCTGAAAGAATTCACTTATTTTCTAGCCAAAATAGTGAGGCAATCAGTTTACACTCACAGAACTGACAAATCTTACCCTATCACCCAGAAGTAACTGGTGAAATGGACTCTTAAAGACTCTGTGATGGTCCTACTTAGAAATGACCATTTAAAAGTATGACATCATATAGTGAGACAGAATATTCTACAAATCAGTGACAAATAGATGAGGCTGTACTAGTTCTTCCATTGTTAGAACACATGGAACTGGAATATTTGAGTAAATTAAAAGTAACATTGCTTGACTCTTGAGTCCGGGGGGCGGGGCGGGGAGTGGCAGGGCCCGGGCGGCGGGCACCCCGGCGGAGCGCTAAAGCAGGTCAGGCTTGCTCCTGCCCTCCCGGTCATTTAAATTTAATAAAATAAAAAAAAAAAAAAGTAACATTGCTAATATACCTAATTACCAACTCAAAATATACTTTCTTCTTTTCCTTGCATCAGAAAGTTCTATTGCTTTAGAGTTCTCAGCTAAATGTTTCTACAAGGCAAAACAACAGTAATGCCGTTGAGATTGCCACCTGGTCATTGTGGGCTCCTCATGTTGCTAGACCAATAATCCCTCAAAAAAGGGAGTGATACTATGTTATCTGAGATGACTGGTTCTGATTATCATGGGCAAATGTGTTTGTTTTAATATAATAAGGGTAAGAAGGAGTATTGGGCTTCCCAGGTGGCGCTAGTGGTAAAGAACCCGCCTGCCAATGCAGGTTAGACGTAAGAGACACCAGTTTGATCCCTGGGTCAGGAAGATCCCTTGGAGAAGGGAATGGCAATCTATTCCAGTATTCTTGACTGGAGAATCCCAAGGACAGAGGTGTCCAGTTGGCTACAGTCCATAGGATTGCACAGAATCAGACGGGACTGAAGCAACTTAGTATGGCACAAGAAGGAAGAATACTTCAAGTACCACCATTCCAGTGTTACCACATATGCAAGAACATCAAGGGTTAGATCATTTAGAAATAAAGCTTTGAACCACCCCAACATGTAAAGAATCCCGACGAGTAGAGATAGTAACTGCGAACAAAGGAAATAAATAATGAGTAGTGGCAGAAACAAACTGAAAATCTTACAATCCTTATACAAATATAGAGACTACAGAAGGTACCCAAATATGCCTCCTATATGCTTTTATACTGACCAAAATTTTCTCTCTCCCCTTGTCCAACTATCTTAGAAGAATATATCAGTTTTGTCTTTATCTGCTAGATAAAGATAATGGCTTCCTCATTTTAATTGAACTAGAGAAGGAATGAGCATCATGCAGAATGTGCCTTTTCAGTAAATTTGGATACAGCACTATTTCATTTGTAAGAAGAATGGTCATATTTATTAGGAAGGTATCTACTGTACAGTTACTGTTGCTTAGAAATTTAAGGGTGGAAGTAGGTTACTGAGTAGCAATTGTTGGACTATATTAGATACACAATACTGACTTGAAAATGATCCATTCTATCTTCTATGAAAATTCCTCTGCAGAAGGAATTCAACAGTTTTAAAAATTAATTTTTTTTTATTTTTCTTTGAGCTTAGAATTTCAAAAGTGTTCTAGGTATTGAAAATCAGATGGATTTAATGAAAACTTGCACTAGGATTAAATTGTGGGAAAAAGAATAGGGTTTGAGCCAACCATTTTGCACATGAGAATTATGGCAGAGATAATGTGAAGCTGTAGTAGGGACTTCCTGAAAAAATATGTAAAGAATTAACTATGTTATTAATTAAAATATGTTTTCAAAGAATCACAATATAGCCTTATATTGAACTTTGATAATTGCTGACATTGTCTTTTTTATGAGTAACAGAAAACTCACCATGCATAAAATAATGACATTCATGGAATGAGAGCTATTATTTTTTGAGTGCTGCCTCTTTGCCAAGCATGAAGCTAGATACATAAATACTATGAGATAGAAAAAAAAATGTCCTTGTTTTATGGGTAAGAAATCTCAAAGTCAAAAAGCTTTAATAGAGTTCAAAAGTCACACAGTAAGAAAGGTAGACTCATTACAACATAGGTCTATTTGTCTCTTAAGTCCACGGTCTTCCCCTTGCATCATATTTTTTCTCCTTTCTTCCATTCCCACTATGTGTCATTACTACATTCAAACATATAGAATAGCAATTGTTAAACTGTATTAAAATAGACCTGGCAGAGTCAGGGTTTTTCTTTTAGTTTCCATCATCCAATGTTCTTATTGTATTCACCTCCAGTTTAAAATACCCTAATTAGATAAAACCTAGACATATACATAGCACATAAAAATCTCCTTTCTACATGACAATGTTTATAAAGTCTATGAGGATATAGGGTACTTGAGGAAGTTTGCATACTTACAATATTGAGTGGAATTTCAATGCTATGTATGGCAGATTATGGACATAATTTAATTATGTGATAACCTAGAGATATATTTTCTTTCTTTTTTCCCCCCTGATTTAGAAGAAACTAAACAAAGCACCTTCTGCCTCAGGTTTTCACAAGTAAGAGATACCTCTATTCAGCTTCTGTCTCGTTAAAGCCCATTTGCCATTGCTATCCTGTTCCGCCTCTTTGCAGCTGTCCGCTGTCCACTCTTCTTCCCTACTCATACCCCTGTGTCAGACAAAGTGACAGTATCATTTTTGCTGAATCTAGCTTTTGTTTGCCTGCTTCTGAGTTTTTACTAAGGCCTATCATCCTCTCTGTACATCACATTCATTTTCTTTGTGCATTCAAACAGTATCCATACTACAGAAAAAGTAACATGATTCCTCAATCTGAAACCTTAAGGGAATTCCTATTTGTCATTTATTTGACCCTGAATTATATACAATGTCTTTGGCTTGTTAACACTTCTAAATTTATACAGTCCTTTTACTGTCAAACAAAACTTTTCAAATTAGTTATGAGTGGGTGTTTTACTCATCCACCTTTTGAGGATATCATACAAGAAATAAGTGACCAAACCACACTTCAGAAAATCTAATGATAATAAAAAACATTCAAGGAGTTTTTTCTGGACATCCCTGGCATCACCACTATGCAACACTATGCAGCTCCAGATAGTTCTGGTTTAATAAATCAGAATTTGCAAGGAAATTCAAGTTTTCCAACAAGAGTTTTAACACTGATCATTGAGAAACATGTAATAATATGTGCCCTAGTTGTTGTTTTTTTCTTTTTTAAAAGAATAAATGAAAATTAATACATTAACAAAATAATTTCACTTGTTGTAGTTCTATTTTAACTACAATTTGAAAAAAAAAATGAAAGAGCTAAGACTGGCTCAACTCATTCTTTGCTAATCTGTGATTTCTGTCTTCAACACTAGCATGAATAATGTGTAATCTGCATCACTGAACAAATTATTTTTACTTAGAGAGCATGATGTGCTTTATATTTCTCTATGGGGGAAAATGAACATATAGAACTCTATTAGAGAATAACAATTTCAGAGAAGAAAAGGACATTAGAGGGCATCTAATTCAGGCTCATCAAAACTAAGTTGGAAGTGAGATCACCATCAACATTTAGTGAGCTCCTGCGGTTCTTTAATAGACACGATGGGAAAATGCAAAGGAAACAGTAGATATAGCTTTTGTCCTCCTGATACTACTTCTTGAAAAATATTTAATTCATAATCATATCTTTTATGTTATTATCCTGCTACAATGCTTAGGTTGTAATAAAAATAATTTGAAACCTATTTTAATGTGAAGTTATAATATTTATAATTGATTAGATTTCAAAGGATACAACAAAAAATTCTTATATATAAGGTTATAATTTAAAGCATACTTCACTGAAATGAATATAGTTTTAATATCCTTTCAATAAACTTTAATAATGTTTTCACATAAAAACAACCACTTCAAAAGAGCTCTCTGTATTACTTGCCAAAGACATGCCACTTTCTTATGTATTTATTGCAAATATGAAATATTATAAAATTAATGAACACTTATAATCCTTTCAGAAATTTAAAAAATATACACTGTTAATTTTTTTAATGGTTTATTATTAATGGAGTGAATATTTATATTTTAGGAATATGTAATATATTACATCACTCACCTAGAGCCAGACATCCTAGAATGTGAAGCCAAGTGGGCATTAGGAAGCATCACTACAAACAAAGCTAGTGTAGCTGATGGAATTCCAGTTGAGCTATTTCAAATCCTAAAAGATGATGCTGTGAAACTGCTGCACTCAATATGCCAGCAAATTCGGAAAACTCAGCAGTGACCAAGGGACTGGCAAAGGTCAGTTTTCATTCCAATCCCAAAGAAAGGCAATGCCAAAGAATGCTCAAACTACTGCACAATTGCACTCATCTCACACGCTAGTAAAGTAATGCTCAAAATTCTCCAAGCCAGGCTTCAGCAATATGTGAACCGTGACCTTCCAGATGTTCAAGCTGGTTTTAGAAAAGGGAGAGGAACCAGAAATCAAATTGCCAACATCCGCTGGATCATGGAAAAAGCAAAAGAGTTCCAGAAAAAAAATCTATTTCTGCTTTATTGAATATGCCAAAGCCTTTGACTGTGTGGATGACAATAAACTATGGAAAATTCTGAAAGAGATGGGAATACCAGACCACCTGACCTGCCTCTTGAGAAACATATGTGCAGGTCAGGAAGCGACATGACATGGCACAACAGACTGGTTCCAAATAGGAAAAGGAGTACGTCAAGGCTGTATATTGTCACCCTGCTTATTTAACTTACATGCAGAGTACATCATGAGAAACACTGGACTGGAAGAAACACAAGCTGAAATCAAGATTGCCTGGAGAAATATCAATAACCTCAGATATGCAGATGACACCACCCTTATGGCAGAAAGTGAAGAGGAACTAAAAAGCCTCTTGATGAAAGTGAAAGAGGAGACTGAAAAAGTTGGCTTAAAGCTCAACATTCAGAAAACGAAGATCATGGCATCTGGTCCCATCACTTTATGGGAAATAGATGGGGAAACAGTGGAAACAGTGGCTGACTTTATTTTTTGGGGCTCCAAAATCACTGCAGATAGTGACTGCAACCATGAAATTATAAGACGCTTACTCCTTGGAAGGAAAGTTAGGACCAATCTAGACAGCATATTAAAAAGCAGACACATTACTTTGCCAACAAAGGTCCGTCTAGTCAATTCTATGGTTTTTCCAGTGGTCATGTATGGATGTGAGAGTTGGACTGTGAAGAAGGCTGAGCACTGAAGAATTGATGCTTTTGAACTGTGGTGTTGGAGAAGATTCTTGAGAGTCCCTTGGACTGCAAGGAGATCCAGCCAGTCCATCCTAAAGGAGATGAGTCCTAGGTGTTCATTGGAAGGACTGATGCTAAAGCTGAAACTCCAATACTTTGGCCACCTAATGTGAAGAGTTGACTCATTGGAAAAGACCCTGATGCTGGGAGGGATTGGGGGCAGGAGGAGAGGAGGATGACAGAGGATGAGATGGCTGGATGGCATCACCGACTCGATGGATATGAGTTTGGGTAAACTCCAGGAGTTGGTGATGGACAGGGAGGCCTGGCGTGCTACGATCCATGGGGTCGCAAAGATCCAGACACGACTGAGAGACTGAACTGTAGTGAATATATTACATTGAAGTCAACCTTAAAGTATAACAACAATAAAAAGATAAAATGAAAATACCTTATTTATATAAATATATGTATATATATGCATGTACATATGTATATATGTATATATGCACATTTATATCCTATAGAATCTGATTCTTTGCTATTATATGATATTCTAAAATTAAATTAGTTTGTGTATATTTTTCACTAATCTAAAAGCACTTTCAGATTAGGATCATTCTTGTGTTGTTGGTTATTTTACCACCATCTCTTAGCTTGGCAAATAGCATCAACCAGGCACTCAGTGTTTTTGGATAAAATTCCATATGATAATATATTTATTTATTATGTGACTATAGTTTATCTCTGTCTTTTTCAAATATTTAAATTCTAAATTAAATATTTAATTATATAATTTTACTCATAAGTTTTTAAATTAAATTAAACACTTTAATTTTATGAGTAGATGAATCTATTATTGAGGCTGTAGAAGTATGTGAACAAGATTACATAGATAGTAAAATATTTGGCAGATTAAAATAAATATTGTGATATAATAAAAATAATAGATGAAAATATAAACATTGAATGTGGAAGAAACAGCTTTATGTACAAAGAAAATTGCTGGTCCTCAGTGCAAATGACAGCAATAGATTCTGTGACTGTAAACATAGTTAAAAGGGAACTGAGGAGTAAATGACACTTGAGGTAGAGGGGTCAAGACAGTAAAAATAAAAATAAACTGAAAGGAAACAGTTCAATGACTTTGAATACAAGTAAACTTTTGACCAAAGTATAAGGTTATCATTAATGTCTCTATAAAGATGAGTAGAGAATCCTGGCTGGGGTTTTAAAAGTAGCATATTGAGACAGAATTAAAGAGTTAATATCTAAAGATAAAAGAGATGCTTACATCACCTTAAAGTGAAAGAGTATATGAGTTTATCAGGATATTCAGGGATGGCTCTTCAGGATAATATAATGTTCCTCCATTCCTGTTTCTTTGGAACTCTGTGCTGTGCGTACTGCTATCCAAGCATCAGCCTCTTGAGCAGTGATAGTTTCTCCCTTTATGGAACATCTCCAAAGGAAATACTCTACGAGCTTAAGAAGTTTATGATTTATGAATGTCAACCTCTTTTGCACTAATTCAAGTCCATTTTCTCTCACTTGTGCTCTCAAAGTAAATTCAGTAGATAATCTCAGCATGAATTCACACACTCATTTATTCAATTATTATTAATTTATTATTTCACTCTACAAATAAGTACTATCTGTTCTGGTTAGACTTCTGAAGTAGCCATTTACCCCTCTGAAGGATTCTTTTTGAGAGTCCTGTTTCTGGATTGAATGAGTTTATTTCATTGTGGTTTTTCATTTATTTGTAGTAAGATAGTTTGTTTTAAAATCTGCATAGAATTGTTTTCTTTTTTTGCACAGTATTTTAGAGTTAAACATATCATGACATAATCTGATATTATTAACCAAACAGAGATAGAGTTAAGCAGGTAATCTGACTGTATGATTTTCATAGGGTAACCCACAGCTTCAAAATGAATGACCAGTTTTCCCTGATTAAGTTTTTCCCTGCTTCATATTATGTCATCACATTTACTCCATTTGTCAAGCAAAAACCATCAGTCATCTTTGTCTACTCCATCTCTCATCCCTAATCTAACAGACAAGAGTGAATTGCCAGTAATTACTTTTCTCTCAATAGTTGCTTCTTCTGACTCATTGTTTTGTTAGTAGAGTATACTCCTAAATTTTCTCTGGACAGGTCATGCCAGCCCAGTGCTTGGTAGAGAGTGAGTGCGTGCACGCATGTTAAGTCACCTCATTCGTGTCTGTCTTTTGCAACCCTATTGACTGTAGCCTGCCAGGTTCCCCTCTCCATGGGATTTTTCTGGCAAGAATACTGGTGTGGGTTGTCATGCCCTCCTGCAGGGGATCTTCTCAAACCAGGGATTGAATCCTTGTCTCCTGCATTGCAGGTGTATTCTTTACCTCTGAGTTACCAGGGAAGCCCAGAGAGCGGGTACTCATGAATTAATTAATTCTGTGTTTTTTTGCCCTTGGTGGGTTTCCACAATGGTATGATAATACATGTATTATCATATAAGTTACAGGGAAGCAGCAGTTACCAAAGTGAAGTCAGACTGCCTTGAATTAAAAGTCTGTGCCATTATATGTAATCCCTGTAACCATGTAGGTCAGTCAGTCAGTTCAGTCTCTCAGTCGTGTCCGACTCTTTGCGACCCCATGAATCGCATCACGCCAGGCCTCCCTGTCCATCACCAACTCCCGGAGTTCACTCAGACTCACGTCCAAAGAGTCAGTGATGCCATCCAGCCATCTCATCCTCTGTCGTCCCCTTCTCCTCCTGCCCCCAATCCCTCCCAGTATCAGAGTCTTTTCCAATGAGTCAACTCTTCACATGAGGTGGCCAAAGTACTGGAGTTTCAGCTTTAGCATCATTCCTTCCAAAGAAATCCCAGGGCTGATCTCCTTCAGAATGGACTGGTTGGATCTCCTTGCAGTCCAAGGGACTCCAAGAGTCTTCTCCAACACCACAGTTCAAAAGCATCAATTCTTCGGCACTCAGCTTTCTTCACAGTCCAACTCTTACATCCATATGTACGAAGGAGTAAAAGCCAAACTTGTCTCAAGCAAGTGTGAAGCCTCAAATGGATTAATGCATGTAAAGTATTTTCCTCAGTTCTTGACACGTTAAACGATCTTAAACAGTCAACATCCTATGGCACTCTCTGCAATTTATTTTGCCTTTTCAATCTAGAAAATGTTCACTTAGCCTTAAGTCTGAGCTCTGTTGCTACTGTTGTCATGAGGCCTTTGCTACATCTGTTAGAGAACTTTGCCATTTTATGCACGTGAGTATTGCCACTTTTTTCACATTACTGAAATTGTGTTCAGACATCTATTTTCCCCATTAGACTATGAACTTCTCTGAGAGGAGCAATCTCATCAGAATCACTTTCATATTCTGAGGGCCTAATGAGGAGTCTGGCATTTTAAAGGACAGAATGAATATTAGATAAAGTGATTTCCTAACATTATAATACTAGTACATGGCAAAAATATTCTTATTTCTCTCTAAATAAAGCAGCAATATGAAACTGACAAAGATTACATTTTGAAAGAAAACCAACTTGCATCATTGTTATTTAAATGCCTCTTTAACCAAGCCCCAGATGTCGATGGGAACTGAAGCAATTTCATTTCCAAATTGTGAAAAAAACTATTGCTAGTCTATCAGTTAAGATGCATTCTACCTTGAAAGTACTCCTCTTTGTCAGAAGCCTTTGTGCTTCTTCACTGAACTGCTGGCATTTCCCTGTGCTTAGTTTTTGGCTTGCTCTGAAGCTGACTACATCAACGGAACTAGTTTTCCTTTCAACTGAATGAATAGGCACTTGGCTCATCTAAATAGGCTGAACCACCCACTACAGAGGTTGATTTGGTCAGGTCTGAGTCTTAGCTGCGGTTGATTCTTACTGAGAATAAAAATTGTAAGCACAGAGGTGGTAGCTCCATTTCCTTCTCTATTCTCAAAACTTTGTGTCCAAAAGAGAAAATGTCATCTGTGAGTCAGAAATAATGACTGTCTTTTATTCTCTGTTTTGGTTACTTCATGATTCCATTTCCACCAAAATGTGGTTGTTCATTTGTGACCTGGCTATTTCAATATACTGAGGCCTGATAAACTGATTTTTCACAAATGGACTGAAGTATAAATCTGTGAAGGGATACAGGAAAATAATAAAAAATAGTTCATTTATAATCTACCTACACCACATTGTCATGTATATTGTCTTAGTAATTTTACTACAAGTCTTTAAGGCAATTTTTTTCCAGATAAAAATCAGACTCATAAAATTCAGAAAATGTCCCAAATCGTACAGCTAGAGCGGTGTAAAGGAAAGATGTATGCCATGGTCAGTTTGATCTCTGTGTTCATCCTTTTGTCCTTATGTTTTATTCTTTAGAACATCAGGGCTTCAACCAAAATAAATCCATTCTATGAGAAGTCATAAAAGGAAGTCTAGGCAAAAGGAGCCTAGATTGCAGATATGTTCTGCAGAAGAACTATGCCTTTCTTGGGCCATTCCATTTTAGACTCTCAATAAAACAAGTAAGAAATATTTGAGATTGATCTAATGTGGAACCTTATAAGAATGTGTTTTTCTACTTCTATAGTTCTATTTTTTTGTATTAATAAAACATTTTGAATCACTTGCAATAATATATTTTTTATTGGAATATCCAATTGCAGCTTAAGCTATTAGAAATATGCCTACTCTGAAAGGTGATATGGTTCTATGTGTCTTGTCATAGTTACAACAGATACCCCAAACCAATACCCCACACCAACTATGTTTATTTTATTTTCTTGTATGAATTATACTATAAAAATTCTTCCCAGTTTTCTGTGTGTTCTCCATTCAGTCAGTTCAGCTCAGTTGCTCAGTCATGTCAGGCTCTTTGCGACCCCATGAATCGCAGCACGCCAGGCCTCCCTGTCCATCACCAACTCCCGGAGTTCACCCAAACTCATGTCCATCGGGTCGGTGATGCCATCCAGTTATCTCATCCTCTGTTGTCCCCTTCTCCTCCTGCCCTCAATCCCTCCCAGCATCAGGGTCTTTTCCAATGAGTCAACCCTTCTCATGAGGTGGCCAAAGTATTGGAGTTTCAGCTTTAGCATCAGTCCTTCCAATGAACACACAGGACCAGTCTCCTTTAGGATGGACTGGTTGGATCTCCTTGCAGTCCAAGGGACTCTCAGGAGTCTTCTCCAGCACCACATTTCAAAAGCATCAATTCTTCTGTGCTCAGCTTTCTTCACAGTCCAATTCTCACATCCATACATGACCACTGGAAAAACCATAGCCTTGACTAGATGTACCTTTGTTGGCAAAGTGATGTCTCTGCTTTTCAACATGCTATCTAGGTTGGTCATAACTTTCCTTTCAAGGAGTAAGCGTCTTTTAATTTCATGGCTGCAGTCACCATCTGCAGTGACTTTGGAGCCCAGAAAAATAAAGTCTGGCACTGGAAACTTTAAACAGTTTCCTCTGTTTCCCCATCTATTTGCCATGAAGTGATGGGACCAGATGCCATGATCTTTGTTTTCTGAATGTTGAGCTTTAAGCCAACTTTTTCACTCTCCTCTTTCAGTTTCATCAAGTGGCTCTTTAGTTCCTCTTCACTTTCTTCCATAAGGGTGGTGTCATCTGCATATCTGAGGTTATTGATATTTCTCTCGACAATTTTGATTCCAGCTTGTGCTTCATCCAGCCTGGCATTTCTCATGATGTACTCTGCATATAAGTTAAATAAGCAGGGTGACACAATACAGCCTTGACGTACTTCTTTCCCAATTTGGAACCAGTCTGTCTTTCCAAGTCCAGTTGTAACTGTTGCTTTTTGACCTGCATACAAGATTTGCAGAAGGCGAGTAAGGTGGTCTGGTATTCCCATATCTTTAAGAATTTTCCACAGTTTGCCGTGATCCATGCAGTCAAAGGCTTTAATGTATTCAATGAAGCAAATATTTTTTCTGGAATTCTCTAGCTTTTTCAATGATTCAACAGAAGTTGGCAATTTGATCTCTGGTTTCTCTGCCTTTTCTATATATGTATATACATACATTTCATACAAACATGATATATATCATTTGTTGAGTCTTTAATATTTTTTTAGGATTCACATTTTATCAAAGTGATTTTGGCCCCAGGCTGTGAAACTGGACAGATTAAATTCAAATCCTGAATTGCTTGCACTAGCTCTACGAATCTTTGCATATTATTTAACTACTCTATGCTTTAATTTTCTTATAAAACAGGGATAATAACAATGTTTAGTTTCTAGGGCTACAGTGAAACTATGATAAAAATACAAGTAAGGCATTTAGAAGATGCCATTCTGTAAGCATTAGCTATTACAGCTTTTCTTCAATAAGCCTTTTAGGGTAGTAATTCCCCAAAGAAGGTACTGTTAATATATCCATTTTGCTGACAAGAAATTTGAGTTTAGAGAGTTAAAGAAATTCTCCCAAGGTTTTACAAAAGTTAGTGATGCAACAAGGCATGAAGTCTACGGATTTATGCCCTGGCTACATGCCCATGCTTTAACTTCTAGCTAAACTCCATGAACGAGTGCTATACCAATCTCTAAATACATTCAATGAATCAGTGCTCTCCTACTTAACATTTTCACTTAGCACATAATAATAATAAAATAAGAGCTAACTTATATTGACAATTAATTGTGTGCTAAACGCTTTGCCTGTGATATCCTGTTAAACGATAATTTTAAAAATGAAGGAAATGAAATGTAGGTTTACAAAGTTAAGTACTTTTTTCAGTATCAGGCAGTAACAAAGAGGCAGAACCTACAAAAGAATTGTTTTGCCAACACAAAAAGTACATGAACTTAAGCTCTTTAATTTACTCCCATCATACATTAAGCATATTTCTATATAAGAGCAAAGGAATTTACTTAAAATTATATCACTGAATGTAGGGATACATTATGAATTATTAAACTCATTCCCATATGGATATACATTGAGCATTTTTTCTTTTAAAATAACAATTAAAAAATTTTTTTAATTAAAAAAATTAAAATTTAAAAATTTTAAAAATGTTATAATAATGATTTATATATATATATATTTAAGTTTTACATGATTATTTTGCAAGACATCTACTCAGAAACAAAATGTCTGGGTTAAAAAAACAGATTTGAACAATTTTACCCTACAAATAGTTGTATAATTTTCTCACACACCAGTAGTATGTAAATGCCTCAAGGATATTAATATGGAAATAATGTTTCTCCATGTTTTTAGGCTGAGTCCCCCAAATGCAGAGTCTAAAATAGGTTCACGTAATATGTTAATGAAGAGCCCTCATGAGAAAGAGGATGAAAATGCATTGTAGAGCAAGGAAGGCAGCTGAGGAAGGATGTAGCCTCAGTTAGATTTAGCTTCAGTCTGTACCCAAAAGGAACTCTACATCTTGAATGACAGCCATTGAACAAAAACTGCATCCTCATGGAATGAGTAATTGAGGCTGTTCTCTGGAGGATCAGACAGTTCCGAGCCCTAAAAAGTCTGCCTCTGAGCAAGCGAGTGGCATGACTGGCTGGGAAATGGAAACTAGGTTACCAACAGAATCTCTTTCTAGTTCATACTAAGATGCATACTTGCTTACGTGAACATTAAATATACTGCAGATAGATACAACTACTTTTTTGGATTTTGATTGGTCACGATTTCTGAGAAAACATAGAGTAGTGGGACAAACTGTAGGGCAAACTACAATTCTCAATGTTATATGTGGTATGGGGATAGCAGTGACACACCATCTCTCTCCCCCAGAATTCATTCTGGACTGTCCTCCCCTTTGACTAGCATTTCTGAGGGTCCTGTTGGCTTTCATAATGCATGATCCACATCAAGTTCAAGGAGATTAAATCCATTTTTTATGATACTCTTATCACGGCTTGGTTGTTCCTCTCCACTTCTGGTTTCATTAAGTTTGGGAATATCAATAGATGCAAAAAGATCACCAGAATTCTCACCATTCCTCCTCACCCTCATTATGTGGCAGCCTACCTTTCCTTGATAATAAGGTAAATGACCCCTGCTTGCTAATCTTCTCTAGCAAGGAACTTAATCAGATGAGGGGGCAGTGATAGCCTATAGGAACCTGCTGGAAATGTCTGCCCTGGACTCGGGATTTTAGGTGATGAGTCTTATGAGGACAATAAATACAAACCCCACAAACAGAACACTAAAAGTGATGTGGTAAGCAAGGTCAATACCATTATAACATATTGGTTACTAAACCCATTCAGTCTACCTATTGGATACACATCACCATACCGTGGCCATGGGTTTAAGATTTGTACTACATCCTGAAAATACAACTCCATTTTCACTGACTGTCATCCTCAACCCAGTGTCTTAGCTCTGACTTCAAAGGTTTAGTCTCTCCTACCTTATCAGGATAGTGTGGTATGTGATAAGATCTACAAATCCCACAAGAATGTATCTACCATTGCTGTATTTCTTTGTCATATAACAATCCCTCAGTCCAACAAAATGCTATATAATCTCCTGTATCAGCACATTTCACATTATGATCCCTGAGTGGGGCTCCTGGGGCATAGCAGACAAAAAAAGACAAATCCCAAATATGGTCAATCCTGGTCAGGCAGAATTCAGGTCAGTCCTTTCCAGAATGAAAGGGGTCTAATGCAGTCAGCTTAGTGCCAAATGACTGGTTAGTCTCTTTATAAAGCTAGTACTATATTTCAAGAAAAGTTATGACCAACCTAGATAGCATATTAAAAAGCAGAGACATTACTTTGCCAACAAAGGTCCGTCTAGTCAAGGCTATGGTTTTTCCTGTGGTCATGTATGGATGTGAGAGTTGGACTGTGAAGAAAGCTGAGCACTGAAGAATTGATGTTTTTGAACTGTGGTGTTGGAGAAGACTCTTGAGAGTCCCTTGGACTGCAAGGAGATCCAACCAGTCCATTCTGAAGGAGATCAGTCCTGGGATTTCTTTGGAAGGAATGATGCTAGAGCTGAAACTCCAGTACTTTGGCCACCTCATGCGAAGAGTTGACTCATTGGAAAAGACTCTGATGCTGGGAGGGATTAGGGGCAGGAGGAGAAGGGGACAACAGAGGATGAGATGGCTGGTTGGCATCACTGACTCGATGGATGTGAGTTTGAGTGAACTCTGGGAGTTGGTGATGGACAGGGAGGCCTGGTATGCTGTGATTCATGGGGTTGCAAAGAGTCGGACATGAGTGAGCAACTGAACTGAACTGACTAAATTTCAAGCATGGCACTGAACTTCATTGCACGTGATTTGGACATTCTGCAGTGGAAGTATCAAGACAAATCCCAACAGGGTATCATGTTCTTGCTACAAAGTCTACCCTAATTTTGGTCATCATCTGCTGCCTTTTTAACCTTTGATGGACAAGAACTGAAATTGGCTGAAATATACTGACTAAGCCATCCTGCCCACTTAGAGACTCTTTAGCAGCAGACGGTTTCTGGAAGGAATTACATGATTCTCACATTCTGGGTCCACTTGCAATAGATTAAACCACAAGCTTCTTCCCTAAACTTGCTTCTCAAACATCTCTCACTCCTAGTTGTTGAAAGTCCACCCAATTAGCTAAGCCGTTCTCCAGCTTATAAATTCTGGCATAATCTTACTTCATGTTACAACTTTCACTACACAAAGTGGATGATCATTTATACAACCCAAAGCTATGCTCACTGGGAGGATTTACTTTCAATGTCTCTTTTCAAATCAACTTTATGTGAGAAGGTAAAGTAGTAGCAAAATGTTTCCATCTTGCAATCACATGTTGACTTGACCTATCCTTGAATCTGGCTCAAGTACTCTGATCCTCTAGCAGCTGGTTCTCATGAGCTTGGGCGTAAGCTGATAGGAGTCAGGGCAACATGGATTAGTACCATGGAGGTCTGGTCTATCTCCTCATATAGCTTACTGTGATCTTTGGACATGCCTGATTCTAATGCTCTCCATTGAAAATGTCCATCTTCATTTCTACACTGGGTTTCTGCTTGGCTCATCTGATTTTATTACATGGTAGTCTGACTGAACCCAGGACATGACTGGCAATCCCACATGACCACTTGATGTGATATACCCTGCCTTTACTAGGGCACAGATGCAAAATTAAGTATTTGAAAAATGGTGTCAGAGAGAAGGTATCAGAGAAGGCTTGGTGTCACTAGGAACAGAATGAAATGCTGAGACCTGATACAAGTTTATGTCAAAACACTAGAAAAGTTTTTAGCATAGCTGTTTTTTATTTTATATATACATGTCTGTATATATATATAAATATAAAATTCTGTGTATACATACAATATAAAATTATATACATATATATATAATTTTCAGGAACAAAATGCATAGTCATTAAATATATTTTTAATGAGTTCAATAAATATATTTTTATTGAACTTATAAAGCTGAAGTGATAACAGACCTTGGAGACACTTAACATTTTTATGGAGGAAGAGATGATAAACTAAAATAAATTATTTCAACAAATCTATGTTAAGCAACACTGTGTTGGAAAAGGAAGTGAGGGACTGTAGTGTAAAAGCCTAAAGTATACATTGGTAAAATTTGTATAGACATTGAGATGAAAGATCACATCACTAAGTTCCACCAAAATTAACCAACAGCATTCTCTCCATTTTGGAAGAGAAGACAATGAAGCTTTGGAATTCTGGGGATCAAAACACCCATAATGCAGCTCTAGGATAGTGAAGGTTCTAGCATATCAGCATCACCCAGCTGGGCCATCACCATGGGGGTAGCACCACAGCGCATCCACAGCCGGGGGAAGCCACATCAGGATGCTGAGGATCCAACAGACGCCATCGCGGATGACATGGATATCAGCTTCGGTAGTGGTGGCGGTGCTGCTCTGTGGACACTAGCCCTGCAGTAGCCTGGGCTGTATCACTGGTTTGCCAGTCCTTTCCACAATACTTCAAAAGAGTCCAATGTCATCAACTTGCCATCACATGAATTATTGGTCTCTTTGATGGACTGGTTGGCATCCGTTCCTGTGCCTCTCCAATTTATTAGTCTCGAAAGAACCAGAAACTGAAAATATTGAAATATAAATTAAAGCTGAAAGGTTCCCATTATTCTTAAAGTTAAAATTATGATCCCTGTATACCGCTCAGGTTTTCCACGTACAGCTCTAGCTCAAGCTTGTACAAAACAACTTGTGATGACCTGGCTTTACTACTCACTCATCTCAGTTAATTTCAGGCTATTTTTCATATGCAGTGCTTTAGAGCAGGAAACCACCTTTCAGGAAGTTTATTAATGATAGGCTATGAATCAAGTAGAGCCAGGTTTAGAAATAGGTTATATCTCTTACTATCTATGTTAACTTTCACAAGAAGTTAATGCTATCAAAACTTGCTATTCCTATTGGTAAAATAGAGAGCGTAGTAGTCATAACATTTTATTAAATAATACAGTCATAGTATATTAATAAGATCATATTAATAATAAATGATAAATGAGGCATTAACAATTTCTATACTGAGTGATGTATGACAATGGTATCTTATCATTTTTGGAACTTACTATGTGACAGTCATACTTGTTCTAAGTTTCTACATGTATTGCTTTATTTAAATCTAATGTATTGCGTTTGCTGTTGCTAAGTCACTTCAGTCGTGTCCGACTCTGTGCAACCCCATAGACGGCAGCCCACCAGACTCCCCCGTCCCTGGGATTCTCCAGGCAAGAACACTGGAGTGGGTTGCCATTTCCTTCTCCAATGCATGAAAGTGAAAAGTGAAAGTGAAGTCGCTCGGTCGTGTGGATTCTTAGCGACCCCATGGACTGCAGCCTTCCAGGCTTCTCCATCCATGGGATTTTCCAGGCAAAAGTACTGGAGTAGGGTGCCATTGCCTTCTCCGAAAGTATTGCGTTACAAGTTAGTAAAAATATGACAAAGATTAATAACTGTTACTATTATGCGCTCCCTCTATACACCACATTTCCGCCTAGACATCATTTTTGCCTGTAGCTTTCTGAACTTTTAGAAATGGTTGGATTCTCTGATGCATCTGTAGCCTTCTGTGCTTACTTAGCATAGCTTTTTTCATACTGTATTATCTTCCAGTCTTGACTATGGGCTTATTCAGGACAGGAGCCAAGGCATATTCATCTTTGTATGTCCAGTGTCTGGTGTAGCTTCTCACATATATTAAGAATGTAATGAACGTATTTAAACAAAGAAAAGACTGAGCTCATTGTCATTAAGAAATGGCTGGTAGGGGGCGAATAAAAAGGGCTGAAGTGGCGGTGGGAACAGGTGAGGCAAGGTGAAGGCCCACTGGTGAGGAGCACTGGCTGAGATTCGGGCAGCCACAGCCACAGGGCCTGGCGAGGAGACCACGGGGGCCTCAGCCTCCCAGGGCCTGCCCGCCTGTGTTCCTGCTTCTGACCCCGAACCCAAGGAGGCGCCTGGCTTAAGCCAACTGCCCATCGAGATGCTCCTGGAAATGCTGAGCTACCTGCCCACAAGCATGCTGCTCGGGCAATGCCGCCATGTGTGCTGGTACTGGCGCTACCTGGTGGACACCCGGGCCGTGTGGCTGAGCATCTTACCCTACAGTCACGTTAAGCTGTGGCCCGTCTTCCAAACCTGCCTGCCCCTAGACAACGACGACAACTCCAGGCCCTGCCTCCTGGGCCGCTTCTGCGAGCGCAGACCCTTAGGACGCAATCTCTACCCGAACCCCCATGGCATAGACGCCTTCCTGCCTTGGAGGACAATCAACTGTACAAGCTGGAGAGAGGAGGAAAGCTGGGAGGAAGACCACAGGCTAGTTCCTGAGGACTCTTTCCAGCCTTTCTACAGGTGGTGCTACAAGAAGCAAGCATTAGACCTGGAAAAGGAGGGTCTGTGGCCGGAACTCCTGGATAGTGGAAAGATTGAGATTTGTGTCTCTGCCTGGTGGGCAAACCAAGAAGCCTCGGTCTGTCTGTATGAGCTAATTGTCCAACTTCTAAATGCCAAGCAGGCCAAGCTACATCATTTCTCTCCTAGGCCAATCCATCAAGGTACAACCAGTATCCCTTTTAAGACCAACCACGTGTTCTCCAACCTCAAGAAGGGAGTCTGCTTTGTGTCTCTGGAACACTGGATTTGGGACATGGGGTTCCTGCCTGAGGACTATGGAATCATCGTGCCCAAGGCCAGTGTGATTGTACGGGTCTGTCAACCCTAGTAGAGGACTGTCCTTATTAAACAACATGACCGTGCCTTCCAGCACCATTGGCTGGGCCACCTCAATAATCAAGGGCTTGTAGTTCCTGCCATCCTGGGATCTCCTGGGTCCAATCAAGGGTTCTACTGGGCCCTGTCTTTCAATTCTACGAGAAGCCATAAGAAGAAGATTTTTGCATCAGGTCTACTGGCTGCTGCGGCTTTAACGCAGCCCCTGTTCTACAGAGTGGAGACACACGGGTGAACACAGGGAGATGGTGAGAGGGCTCCTCACCCTCCCCCCCATGCCAGGCCCCTCTGGTTCTGCCCCCGTACCCTCTGCCCTTCTGTTCCTGCTGCAGAGGCTTCATTGGTCACTTCCAGAAGCTCTTTCCTCACCCCTGAACTAGAAGCTCAATCCCCGTGGCTGAGTAATTCCAGACTCTAAACTGTGATTTCAAACCTGGGACCAAGACTCAAGAGCTGAAAGTAAAGCTCAAAAAATGTTTGGAGGCAGAGGGTTCTGCCCACCCTGTGAGCAATGAATTGGTCCCCTATATACAACTGCTCTGAGTTGTATAGTGTATAAAATTATTTTGTTACTTTGAAATTCTTTTTAAATATGGAGAGAGTAAATCAGGAATATATCTGTCGATCATAGGTAATAAAATCTTGCCAAAGCCAAATAGAAATACAATGTTAACAGCTTGATGACTACTCAGTTCAGAGTAAGGCATTGTTTCAGTTGAGAGAAAACTGTATAGAAGAAAACAACTGTAGAAGGCATTCTCCAGCCAAGAGAATGAAGAATCAGAACCTGATTTCCCAAGCTCTAAGGAACTCATGGGATTAGAGATGATCAGTCAAGGTTAGAAGTTTAGGTAGGTGGTGGACATGGGCACCGTGTCACAGTGACACCACATTTGTGACATTCTGGTCATGAGGGTGAGAGAGAACCTTGCAACGGCAGGATCCGGCTGCCCCCACGCAGTCCAGGGGCCATGGCTGCCCCCTCCCTGCTGCAGGATCCCTGAGGAGCTCCAGGTCCCCGGATGGAAAGCAGATGAAGCCTCTGCTGCCTTTGATGTGTCCACCGGAAGTGTCCCCCCACCTGAAGTAGATGATGGGACACACCCCAAGGGGGAGGGTGTTTCATCACTTTCATCCAAAGAGAAGTGTGACAGGTTGAAACTGACCTGAGAGTCGTGTAGTGTGTGGTTCTGGAGTAGATATACTGGTTTGGACAGTGAAGCTCTGGAGGATATTTTTAGGTCAGTAAGAGGATTTGGGATAGAAGGAATATGAAACAAGCATTTACAGGAAGGGAAAGGTGGACACCATTGCCTGAAAAAAGAACCATATGATTTAATTTTGATGTATATATACTGCGGTCTGGCATGCTGCGGTCCACTGGGTCACAAAAAGTTGGACATGACTTAGGGACTGAACAACAATAAATACTTCGGTCTACACTGTGCATATATGCATTTATATACAGGTATTTGTATATACGCCACATTAAAATAGAATAGGTATATATCCTTGTATTCTTGATTGCCTTCTGGATATATACAGAAGAACTAAAGCGTTGCAGGGTTATTGCAATGGTGATAGGTGCATAGTTGTGATTTTTGTAGTTATTGATTTTGCTTATCTAAATTTCTCATTTTCTACATGCTTATGTGTAGAAATACAGTGTTATACACAAATAAGTATTCTCCAATGCAATTTCCCTTTCCATAAATAACCACATTTAGGTTAAAAAAAAAGAAATGGCTGGTAGGGTGGTTCTTCACTCTTGGCTAAAAACAGTAGGTTAGTAGTTGGCCTCATTGTCTCCCACTCACTAGATGAATGTACAGAAAGTATGTCCTAACAACAGCCAGAGCAAGAGATCAGTTTTTGCACATAACATAATTTAGTAGAGAAGTTACTGGTAACAAATATGAGATATCCTCTTGGGATTGCCAAAAACTGAATAGAGATATTTTACAAAGGCCTACTTAGATTTTCAGAACATTTTGGTGGAGAGAAAGTGAAAGTGAAGTTGTTCAGTCCTGTCTGATTCTTTGTGACCTCATGGACTATAGCCCACCAGGCTTCCCCATCCATGGGATTCTCCAGGCAAGAGTACTGCAGTGGGTTGCCATTTCCTTCTCCAGGGGATCTTAGCACTAAAAATAGGGTTTATTGTTATTAATGTAACTCTGTTGCTTCCTTGATGGCTCAGTGGTAAAGAATCTGCCTGCCATTGCAGGAGATGTGAGTTCAAACTCTGGGTCAGGAAGATCCCCTGGAGAAGAAAATGGTAATCCACTCCAGGATTCTTGCCTGGGAAATCCCATGGACAAAGGAGCCTGGCGGCTCATGGGGTTACAAAGAGTCAGACAACTTAGTGACTAAACAACAACAATATTGAAACTCCACATGTATTTTAGAAATAGAATCAATATTTATGAAATCATTTAAAGTAAACAAAAAGCAAATTCTATTTTTCCCCCCCTGGAGTTACCAGAAGGAAGCCTTGCTCATGCCTAAAACTGCTTACCTAGGAAAGCAATTTATCGTAACAATCTCAAAATAAAACTGTAAAGAAAAAAATATAAATATTCCTGATTTTAGATTATTAAAATTACTCTGAAATCTAAAATGTATAGACTTGAGTCACTGGAAATTAAACAAGGGAAAAAACACAGGTTTCTAAATCATCATTCCTCTTGGAACAGACAATTTGGAAAACGTAAGCCAAAGAAGTATCAAGTGTCAAATGTTTGACATGTTGCATGCCTGTGTAAATTTGTTATTGACAGTTAAACAAGTTTAGTCTTAAGTTCATATAACAAATTATTTTTATGTGCAGTTCAGTTCAGTTCAATCGTTCAGTCATGTCCGACTCTTTACAACCCCATGAATCGCAGCACACCAGGCCTCCCTGTCCATCACCATCTCCTGGAGTTACACATGTATAAATTATGATTTCCTTATGAAATCTGGAAAAGATACCAATATTAAAACATAACACAAATAGCAAAGGAGTTCTTAAAATCACCTAAGTATCATATCGCTAAGTATTGCTGAGAAAGTTATATGAGTTCAGAAAAGAGATGAGTGTTTTTCATCATAAAAGTCAAATCTAGTATACATTAGAATCCTACTGTTTATTTGATGTCACAATACAATACCCAAAACTATACTTTAGGAATATATTCTATTGACTTCTATCAGAATATGTTTAAGGTAATAGATACAACGTCATTCTCAAGGAACCATATTTGATGGTTAGTACTAGATAATTCCAGAGAAGGCAATGGCACCCCACTCCAGTACTCTTGCCTGGAAAATCCCATGTATGAAGGAGCCTGGCGGGCTGCAGTCCATGGGGTCGCTAAGAGTCGGACACGACTGAGTGACTTTCCTTTCACTTTTCACTTTCAGGCGTTGGAGAAGGAAATGGCAACCCACTCCAGTGTTCTTGCCTGGAGAATCCCAGGGACAGAATCATTTTTGTAATGCAAGTTTAAAATATAAAATACTTTTTATGTTAAATACATGTGATAACACAACAGAAATAAAATCTTTCCATTCCTTAACTCTTACACTATAGAGAAGTAACATTTTAACAGCAGTGCAAAGAATAAACTTGAAAAAGGAAATTTTAAGATTTCGGTTCAGTTCAGTGGCTCAGTCGTGTCCGACTCTTTGCGACCCCATGAATCGCAGCACGCCAGGCCTCCCTGTCCATCACCAACTCCTGGAGTTCACTCAGACTCACGTCCATCGAGTCAGTGATGCCATCCAGCCATCTCATCCTCTGTCATCCCCTTCTTCTCCTGCCCCCAATCCCTCCCAGCATCAGAGTCTTTTCCAATGAGTCAACTCTTCGCATGAGGTGGCCAAAGTATTGGAGTTTCAGCTTTAGCATCATTCCTTCCAAAGAAATCCCAGGGCTGATCTCCTTCAGAATGGACTGGTTGAATCTCCTTGCAGTCCAAGGGACTCTCAAGAGTCTTCTCCAACACCACAATTCAAAAGCATCAATTCTTCGGCGCTCAGCCTTCTTCAGTCCAACTCTCACATCCATACATGACCACAGGAAAAACCAGAGCCTTGACTAGACAGACCTTTGTTGGCAAAGTAATGTCTCTGCTTTTGAATATGCTATCTAGGTTGGTCATAACTTTCCTTCCAAGGAGTAAGCGTCTTTTAATTTCATGGCTGCAGTCACCATCTGCAGTGATTTTGGAGCCCAGAAAAATAAAGTTTGATACTGTTTCCACTGTTTTCCATCTATTTGCCATGAAGTGATGGGACCGGATGCCATGATCTTCATTTTCTTAATGTTGAGCTTTAAGCCAACTTTTTCACTCTCCTCTTTCACTTTCATTAAGAGGCTTTTCAGTTCCTCTTCACTTTCTGCCATAAGGGTGGTGTCATCTGCATATCTGAGGTTATTGATATTGCTCCCAGAAATCTTGATTCCAGCTTGTGCTTCTTCCAGCCCAGCGTTTCTCATGATGTACTCTGCATCTAAGTTAAATAAGCAGGGTGACAATATACAGCCTTGATGTACTCCTTTTCCTATTCGGAACCAGTCTGTTGTTTTGGTGAAAGATAATGGGAGAGATCACTGGAAAATAAAATAAGAGAAAAAAATATTTGATTTTATGATGAGAATTGCCTTTCTGTTTCAAGACTGTCATTTAGCCCTCTGTACAGCATCTCATGTTTTGAATGTGATATGTTAATTCAAAGATCATTTTTAGTGATAGAACTAAATGTGCTTTAAGATCTTGGACCTCTTTCCCTACCTAAAATGTAAGCACTGTGAGACACAGAATGTCACCTCAAAATGATTTCCATAGAGCATGATATCCCTTTCCAAACAGTCAACAGCCCTTGCCTTTCTACAGCAAGTGCAAATGCTTTTGTATTTGGCCCCTATTTTTTTCAACACATAATTAAAATCAATTCTCCTGAAACTATGGAAGTTAATCATTGAGGTTTCACTGAAGCTCTTTTTCAATTTAGATTTATAGGCAGCCAGAATTTAGTATAAGAAATTTTTGTTCCCATGGACTTTTCCCATTAAAATAAAATCTCTTTGAAGAAGTAGTAATAATATTTTCCCCAAGTATTATGGGAGAAGGAAATGGCAGCCCACTTCAGTGTTCTTGCCTGGAGAATTTCATGGACAGAGGGGTACAGTCCATAGTGTCACAGAGTCAGACATGATTCAGCAACCAATGACAAACAAGTATTATATGTGTATCAATATAAGCTTGGCCAAAGTACTAACCTATCATATCTCTCCAGAAAGCAAGTTATAATTTTAATGTAACTAATTAAAATAATTTTAGTACTAACTTTCAAACAGTTTTGAAATATAATAAACCAACTATGCTGCTGCTGCTGCTAAGTCGCTTCAGTCGTGTCCAACTCTGTGCAACCCCATAGACGGCAGCCCACTAGGCTCCTCTGTCCCTGGGATTCTCCAGGAAAGAACACTGGAGTGGGTTGCCATTTCCTTCTCCAACGCATGAAAGTGAAAAGTGAAAGTGAAGTTGCTCAGTCGTGTCCGACTCTTAGCAATCCCATGGACAGCAGCCCACCAGGCTCCTCCATCCATGGGATTTTCCAGGCAAGAGTACTGGAGTGGGGTGCCATTGCCTTCTCCCAAAATGAAAGTATATAAAAAGTATAATTTTTCCTACTCCGAACATAAATATTTAATTCTTCCAAAGTTTCCCTGTGAATATTGTCATGTACATGAATAATTTATATAGTTATTATCATCATGTACATTAATTTTGATTTCTGTTTCAATTAACACTATATTTATATACTATATATAAAACATATGCTAATATAATTATCTTGATAGTCATTTAATCAATTTAATTTATACAATTCAACATAATGAAATAATTTACATAAATATTCTCATAAATTATATAATTTATTAATTTTAACCACAGTATACATATATCATATGTAACTATCTTTGTGAATATAACTATTTTATTATTTTGAAAAGATTGCTAGGTTCCCAGAACATTTCTAGACATCATTCATTCATCTTTCTTGTTGTGAAGGGAAATAATACCTCCTAAGAAAATCTACCGAGAAAGAAGACTTGATAAACCTTAGAACTTGTTGCAACTAATTTTTTTTCAAAATCATTGTGCTGTTTCTCCATTAAACCACACTGCTCCCTCCTGTAGAAATAACATTCCTCGAAGTGGTTACACTGGAGTATCTGACCCAAGGTCAATTCCAATGCATATTAAATAGAGTGGAGATTCTCAAACTCCACTCTAGGTCTTCTGAAATAGAATTTCTAGGGTCAGGATTTGAAAATCTGCATTACTACAAGCTTTTCAGGTAATTTTTTGGCCACTGATACTTGCAAAGTTACTTCTCTGTCATGTCTAAACGACTGGGAACTTCTCCCATTAGTAGGATTTGCCTTTCTTTACATAATTAGTTTTAACGTGCCTGCTACAAATCCTTAGAAAATATTCTAACATTTTCTCTGAAAATATAGACCCTGAAGTTTTCTCTTTTAATTTTCTTATCCAATTTTATTCAACGTGTATTAATGACATCATCTAGCCCATTCGCCTGTGAGCTTCTTCCCATACTGACATCTTGGTACAAATATCTTGAGGCAGTCCTGTCTCCTTGAATGGGTAGAAGGTTGTATTAACAACAATTTACATTGACTCCAGTAATGCTTTATTTTTTTTAGTTCTCCTTCATGCCAAGCTCCTCATGTTGGCAAGTGGACGTTTTCTTTGATAGCAGTTAAAAGTCTAAGTTCCTCTTCTGGAATACACTAGTTGGATTCCCAAAGGAAATAATCTGATGTGTTGCATATTACTGGGAGTATTTGGCAGAAATAAGAGGAATGCTATCCTTTGCCAATTTTAAGTGAATTGCTACTCAACTTTTAGGGCATATGCCTGCAATACAAATATATTTATTTATATATGCTAAATATTATTCTTTGGATCAATATAAAACTTACATACTGAACAGTTTTAAGAGCTTTTAGCTATGTTTAGAATTCAGTGATTTATGGTAGGCCTTACACTATCAGTTTTCACTGATTCATGCTTAGCAAACAACTTTACAAGAACCAAAATTCTCATTAACGTAAAGATGTAGTTTAAAACCTACTCTAATATTTTAGGATAAGCCAAGAAAATATATTTTACCTTCAGTCTAGCATCAAGAAAAAATATCTTGATCAATTATATATCCCTTTGCCTTACCCTTAAGACAATATTTGTTATGTGTACATGCATACTAGTCACTTCAGTCGTGTCCAACTCTGTGCGACCCTGCTAGGCTCCTCTGTCCATGGGATTCTCCAGGCAAGCATACTGGAGCAGATTGCCATGCCCTTCTCCAGAGGATATGCCCTATACAGGGATCGAACCCATGTCTCCTGCATTGCAGGAAGATTTTTTTTTTACCATTTATTGTATATTTTAGTGCGTGGGTATGTGCTAAGTCACTTCAGTCGTGTTTGACTCTTTGCGACTCCATGGACTGTAGCCCACCAGGTTCCTCTGTCCATGGGGTTCTCCAGGCAAGAATACTGGAGTGGGTTGCCATGCCCTTCTCCAATATATTTTAGTAAATAATATTAAATATTTTGTATAAGATTAAAAATAAATTATTTTTATTTATTTAAATTTATTTATTTTAATTGGAGGCTAATTACTTTACAATATTGTATTGGTTTTGCCATACATCAACATGAATCCACCACGGGTGTACACGTGTTCCCCATCCTCAACCCCCCTCCCACCTCCCTCCCCATTCCTCTGGGTCATCCCAGTGCACCAGCCCCAAGCATCCTGTATCCTGCATCGAACCTGGACTGGCGTTTTTCACAAGTTACAAGAACACTTTTCTTTTTGCCCATTGACATTTTTTCAATTCATAATGATTCTAGAGAGAGTTGATCAAACTCAATGTCCTTTAGCACATCTCAAGTACTGCTCTGAGCACTCCCTCATTTCAGTTCAGTTCAGTTCAGTCACTCAATCATGTCTAAAATTATAAGTGTTTGAGCCTTAATAACACCGTCATTTCATTTTTTACTTAAAGATACCTTCATATTGTTTTGTTTTCTTTTACATTCTTTTGAATATTAGTGATATTAAATATTTTGCTTTTATTTATGTGTGAGCTTTTTATTCATGTTCTTGTTTATTTTGGGCTATATATGTAGCACTAGATGGGCTTTCCAGGTGACGCTAGTGGTAAAGAATTTGCCTGCCAATGCAGGAGATGCAAGAGACGTGGGTTCAATCCCTGGGTTAGGAAGATTCCCTGGAGTAGAAAAAGGGCATCCCATTCCAGTATTCTTGCCTAGAAAAATTCATGGGCAGAGGAGTCTGAGGGGCTACAGTCAATGGGGTCACAAATAATCAGATAGGACTGAGTGACTGAGCACCTACACACATATATACTAGATAAGAAGGTAGGTAGATAGATTGATTAGTAGTAGATATGGATAATTCAGATAAGATGCATATATTTGTCTTAACTGATGAAGTATATACCTACTAACTTATTAATTTAGTTTTTAAGTGTTCAATTTTCATTGAACAAAAGGTTTGCATTCTTATTCAAGTAAATATTTTCAGTTGATATTTATGAATGCTGGCTACTACAAAAATAATTCTCCATGATAGGCAAAACACTGTAGTTAAAAGCAGAAACCAATACAAAAAAAAAAAAAAAGAACCTTGAAATTTATAGTATTCTGCTATACCATGAATTCAAATTTCTATGCATGATCAATAGAAACTGTTAGTAGACAGCTGCTTTACCCTATTATTTTTAACAGGAATGCTGTTGTAGCAATCGTACTGGGTTGAGAAAAATCAATGTTTGAGTGTATGGAGTAAAAATGGCTACTATTTCATAAATGTTAAAGCCAATAAAGTACCCATAAAAAACTCAATGCTATATAAAGTGTATATAAATTTATGATGATGGATCTGCTGTGTCTTCAGTGGAAACATAAATGTACTTCTTAAATGGAATGGGTCTTGCATACTAGTCTAGGCTGTCTGTGCTTTCTTTGATTTGTTGTTATAGGAGTAATGTTAA
The DNA here is from genome assembly GCF_003369695.1 of Bos indicus x Bos taurus. Classification (NCBI taxonomy): domain Eukaryota; kingdom Metazoa; phylum Chordata; class Mammalia; order Artiodactyla; family Bovidae; genus Bos; species Bos indicus x Bos taurus. The sequence continues at coordinate 28,148,136 of NC_040081.1, read as the reverse complement.
TTAAGGCTCATAACAACATATGGGGATAAAATGGAAGATTTGTATGTCTGAGTGATTCTAAATTCATGAGTGATACTTTAACCATGACTTGAAATCAACTTCCTTGCACAAACCAACTTTGCAGCCACATTATATGCAACTGCAAAAAATAATGCACTAATTTAAGAAGCTCATCCTTTCCAAAATTCTGCCAAACAGTACCAAAATATTCTCCTAGTAATACTGGCTTCTCTAGTTACTATGCATGTTTCCGTCTATTTGTAGGTTGTGTGTCTTCAATGAAAAAAATTCTACGATCCTTAACACTGCAGACTAGAAGTTTAACCTTCCCTGGTTATTCTAGTTAAAACAACACTCCCCAGCCTCTAGTTGCCCTGATGCTCACCCTTTCCTTTCTTGTGTATTTTTCTCTCTACCATATTAAAACCGTATTTTCATATATTTGCTTGTTTACATAAAACTTTCCTTGCTCATTGAAACACAAACTATAGAGCAGAGATGTAGTTTTCTTCTTATTCTATCCTCTGAGTATAAAACAGTGCTTGGTACTTAGTAAACACTCTATAAATGTTTGTTAAATGGATAAATAAATTCTCCAAATCTCTCCCAAGTGGGACAGGCTGTAGCACAGGATGGTTTTTATCCACCAGGCTCTGAATTGTGGCCCAGGAGTCTTCCATTGCACGATTCCCCTACATATGCTTCTGTTAATAAAGAATCCAATCTTCAGAGTTATAAGGGAAAACAATCTAGTGTAGTGAAGGGATTAATTCAAATCTTACCTAAACCAGATTCCTTAAACTATATACAACCACTAGCACTGGGAGGCCCCGATCCCTAATGATACTGATTTGAGACTTTTTGAATAAAATAATTTATAAAAATGAACAGGATAAGAGAGAATCCCTCACACTGAATATATCCAGTGACAAAAAAAGGAAGGAGGAAATAAAAAAATCTGAACACACACAAAAAAATATATTTAAAACAGAGATTCAACACTTGATCAAACTGGAAATCTAAAACTTGCTTAAAAATTTTACCAATACCAATTTAGCCAATATAAAAATTGATATTAATTGGGTTTTGCATCTCTATACTATAGGTTCTGAATGAACTTTAACATCAGCTGAAATACACTATTTTGTAAGATTTCAGGGACTTAAATAATACTAGGACTTAAATTACAGTTATACCCAGGTATACCACTAAATTTAAGCATAATCCTCCTATAATTTTCGGGGAATTTCTGAATATAAAATAGTAAATAGATAGGTATGCCTTACTTCACTATTGCATTATCTAAATTGGCACCCATTGTGCAAAAATAACCCACCATGGCCCTAGTTTAATATAGAGACCTCAATATAGTTGCCTCAATTCTACTATTTAAGCCACAAAATAGCAACTGGACCCCTACTGACTGTCATTACTGTCACAGCCATTAATTAGTCTAAATTAAGGCTCCCTCGGGACATGCATTCCCTACTTCCATGGCACACACTGCCTTTATTGGACACTTCTAAAGTTCAAATTTTTGACAAGCATCGCACCATGCAGCCCTTCTGACCAAGTGTCTACTTGGCTACTGAGAGAGTTAGTTCTTCCACTTCCTAAAAATACTAATATCACTAAAATATGTACTTAATGAGAAAGCATCAAATGTTTAATTGCAATATAAGGCCTAAAACTTCATATTTTGCCTCGACATCTTTGAACCTCACAGGGCCCCCTAACTGTGAGTTCTGCTCTCACCAGACATGTACCCACCAGGAGGAAAGGCTCCCCGTTTGGCTAGTTTTCCTGTCAGCTGGACCAACCTCAGTCCACCAATCCTCAACCTCAATGGGTTTCACTTTTCCGACAGACTTGTTTGGTCATTTCACACAAGTGAGGGCAGAGATCCTTCCCTCAGCAACTGGATGACTAAGAGGCAAACTATATGTGTTTCTTATCAGTCATTTAAAAAAAAGATGAAAAAGCTTTTCTTTAATAGTCAATGTGTCATTCTCTTTCTTTTTGAAATTGTATTTCCACCATACTTAGCTACACACTGGAAAAGGTATCAGGAATAACATTTCACAAACTCAATACACAAAATCATTTGCCCCTTGATACATTGAAAAACACAAAACTCTTCACCTATAAAGGCATATCTACATACATAAATATTTCTCCATAGAGAGTTTTATTTTTATTTTGTAAAATGTATTAATGTTTTAATTTGTTTTAATGTCCATGGGTTCAGACACAGAAAGTCCTAACAGTACAATATTATATAGGTACTGATGTATATTTTATTCTAGGAATAGTATTGTTTTATAAATCTTTAGTATATGCAGAATTTACTTTAGTGTAATATGTAAAACTGAGATCTAAATTACTTCCATGCTTTGTGTTCAGTTATGTCCAACTCTTTGTGAACCCATGGACTGTAGCCCACCAGGCTCCTTTGTGCATGGGATTTTCCAGATGAGAATACTGGAGTGGGTTGCCATTTTTCTTCTCCAGGGGATCTTCCTGACTCAGGAATCAACCCAGGTCTCCTGCATTGCAGGTGGATTCTTTACTAGATGAGCTACCAGAGAAGCCAAATGTAAAAGCGATTTTTAAGCAACTTAATCTTAAAAATCTCTTGCCCCATTGTTGCTTTAACTGACATTATTATATGAATGTATATTTCTATTAATTTTCACTGATTTGTTTCTGCATCAGTTCCATGTCATAATTTTCATAACTTCATATGTTTAAAATATAAAGTAAGCTAAGCACTTTACCCTTATATTTAAAAAATTTCCTTCCATACTTAAGTCTTTAAAAATATTCTTAGTGAAATTTTCCATACTTCTCTTTGTGCTGGAATTTCCTACTGTGTTCATAATATTTTGTCTCTGTTATGTAGTATAAATTTTTCAATAATATTTTTGTCTGATCTATGATTTTTCTTCAAGATTGATCATGAATATTTAATGACAATATACTCTCAATCACAGTGAAAATAAAGCAGCATTTTACTAGACAAAATATAGCTAAAAGAAAATAAAAAAGAGAGCATTTATTGCAATCATAACCTGAGATATCACAAAGAATCTGTATGAGGTTCTAGGGGAAAGGTCTAACATACCACAAATTAATGACTGCCACAGGTCAAAGGATGGTTGTTCTCATGTTCCCCTTAATTATACACAGACAGTATCATTACTCAATTACAGAAGTGAATCTATCTGATAGCTGGTATCTTGATTCACCATTCTCTGCTGGAGCTAGAATTATTCTCTGCATCATCAATAAAAGCATTCTGATCATTCCTCTGATATATGTGTCCTAGTGACAATCATTTCCTATCACTCTCCTCTACTCTAAGGCACTATTTAGATACTAAATATTTGTTCAAACCCCAGGACACAATCTACCATTGCAAAATCACCTCAAATCAGTACCAGTAACGGAGATGCATTGATTTGAGAACAAAGATTATTATGGATGTTTTACAATAAGATGGAAGTAATACATTGATAATTCTTCACTTCTGGCTGAGCAACATCTCAATTGTATCTATGACCTTCTGCCCTTACATGTGGTTCTGCTATGCTGAAACTTCATTATAAAACACATACTGGCTAATACTTTGGATTAATAGCCTAATGGAACTGCCATTTTTCAGGATGAAAATATTCAAACAGCAACAGCTGCTTGTTTCCTTTTAATATTGCAGTGCTCCTGAACATGTGTTTAATAGAAACTCTAACTTTATTTAATCAAATAGAAATAAAGAATAATTCAAGGGGGAAATCTCCCTTTATTCTAACTTGAACTTGAGAAAAAATGGAAATTTAAGACCTTTTAGATTTGCGTGATCATAAATTATTACTGCATTCTATTTCCTTCTTTTTTCAGAGGATTCGTGAATCTAACATCGCTGTTATCCTGTATCTTCAAGGTGAACTATTTTTACTGATACTGCTCATCAGAAATGAGTGCAAGCAGATGAAAGTGTTTACTCTTGTCAAAAATTTAGTATCAAAAATATTTAAAATAATGTCATTTTTCACCACTTGTTAAATTTAATTTCACAATTACAGAAAGAAAACCAAAGAAAACCAAATAGCACCTGAGGAAGTGAAAAACACACTTATGCCCATTGTCTTAATTTTCTGCTGTTAAATGATGCAAGGCACTTGTCTACTGAGAATCACATTTAAGACAATTTCTGATATATTTTTCCCTTCACAGTAATTTTCCCTTCACTACTGAGCGACTTCACTTTCACTTTTCACTTTCACAGTAATACCTCTGTATTTTAATTAATTTAGCTTGCTTATAATTAAAAACAAATCTGTACTTAAATACTTTTGTTTGTGCTCAGATTCACCCTATTAAGTAATTGGGTAGTCAGTAATCAAGTGTGTCAGGCTTTTATTTATTTATTTTTTTCAGTTCTTTTTTTTTAATCTCAGTTTTATTTATTTAATTTTATTTTACTTTACAATACTGTATTGGTTTTGCCATAAATTGACATGAATCCACCACGGGTGTACATGTGTTCCCCATCCTGAACCCCCCTCCTACTTCCCTCCCCATCCCATCCCTGTGGATCATCCCAGTGCACCAGCAGCTTTTAGAATAGTTTGATGTTTATAAGGTATCTGGACTGCCACATTTGGTAGGATTGTCTGACTGAAGATAATATAGATGGTATTAGTTGAATGCAGCTCTGGAAGAATGCTTTCAATTTTATTTTAAGGACTGCAACTCTCTATTACCTATAATCTATCCCTTAATTACCCACTGGAGGCAAGTATACACATTACATTTCAAAGTATAGAATGGGATCCATTTATATCTGAACAATACTTTTATAAAACATTTGAGATCCAGGTATTTTGAGAAGCTTCTATTTTTCGGCTGTGGCCATGTAAAAAGTATAAATGGAAGTCAGGAAAGACTGTCCTTGTTTTTCAGACTGAGGATGGTGCACACTAGAATAATTATCATCAACAGATACAGTGTTAACTCTTGGCAAATGAAAACAAACAATCATTTCAACTTCCTGTATCTATACTGCAAGTTAATCTTTGCTCCCACATTTTCAAACCATTTATTTTTGATGTGAACATGAAATCTCTAATGTTTTAAATGGCTGATAATATTTTTCAAATTAAAATGATGTAGTGAGCTTCCCTGATGGGTCCACTGTTTAAGAATCTGCCTTGCATGCAAAGGACACTGGTTCGATCCCTGGTCTAGAAAAACCTTCCATGCCACAGAGCAACTAAGCCTATGCACCACAACTCCTATAAGCACTAAAGCCCATGTGCCTAGAGCCTGAGAGCCACAAGAGAAGCCACTGCAGTGAGAAGCCCATGCACTGCAACTAGAGAGCAGTGCCAGCTCACTGCAACTAGAGAAAGTTCATGCATAGCAACAAAGATCCAGCACAGCCAAAAAAAAAAATAAAATAAAGTATATTTTAAAATGTAAGGAAAATAAATGAAAAGAAGGGAGCTGATAGCAAAAACAACACATTAGCATGCCAAATCTGCTCACTAACCAAAAATTGAGACAGGTCATTTAAACTATGGGCCATCACTGCCAGTTCTGTTAACACAGATGTTGCCTAAGTTAAATCTCTTGAGAGTTCCTTTGCTTTGTTTTTAGAAGGTAGATAATATATTTATCTTTAATGTGGAAATTCTGATGATATTCATATTAGAATCTTCAACTAAGTTCTTGGCTCAAGATTTGTCACCCCTACTTGTCCCTGTGAGAACACATTAGCAACATCAATGCTAGCAAACCAGGCAAATAAATAAGCAAGCAAAACATTTCTCCAATATCACAAGGTTTTGCTTCCCAGTCACATAATTAGCAAAGAATCATACCTCTCTAAAAAATCTCAATTGAAAACTTCTTCAGGGCACTGGATTCCAACCTATCAGTGTTTCTATTTACTTATTTTTATGTTATTCTCAAAGTATTTATTTTTAAATAAATACTTTACTCTAAAAAAATTCCTTTCAGTAGTCAAGCTAAAATACACATTTGCACACATATATACAATACAAATAAACCAACAATGCATTTAGATCCATTTTCTAATATCACACCACATTCTATTAAGTAGCACTAATTGCATTTGGAATGAAAATTAACTGAGAAGCCTTGCCTATTTTTACATAGCTGCTTGAACTTACACATTATCTTTGGAGCTCATTCTATGAGAGCAGTGTTCACATTTCATGACCTAATATGAAAAAATGTATGTGTAATTTGCCGGCATGTCATCACTGAAACACTGTGATTCAATATAGTCAGTGTACATAAAAATGACAATATAGTTATTTCCCAATTATCTTAAAGCAGCAGAGTAACCAACGTTTCAATATAGTGTATAATTGATTCCTAATTACTGTACTTTCACAGAGAGGCCACAGTCCATAACTTCATTAAATAGTGAAGACACAAATAACTATTCATAAGGGAAGAATTAGCATATACTATATGCTTTTTTACTTTCTAATCTGTAAATGTTTTACGTTCTGGTCTGTGGAGAGGCTGCTCAGTTTGCAATACACCATTCAGATGTTCCTCGGGGAATAGGAAATCAGCCCACTGACATTCATTTGGGAGGGGGGAATAAAATACTGGCTTTTGATGTCTGTTGCAGTCTGGAGGTTTTGGCCCAGTTCTTGACCCATTTCCAATACAGGGCTGTAGAAGAGCAAATATCCAAGTCTGTGAATTCAGAGCGCATTGACCATTATATACACTGAGGCTTGTTAGGACTCTCGTGGAGGATGGACGAGAAGAAATGGTAAAGTGACAGAGAATAAGGGACTAGGATCTATTTATGCCTCATGGGAGAAATGCATGAAGGGTGTAGCTTCTAATCACAAATGCTGCTGAAATAATTTCAGTTTTAGAGGGGCCCATGAGATAAAGGGAGGGGCAACATATACCTGTGTATATGAAGGTATATAAAGAAATGAGCAAACAAAATGGAATATAATGAGAGAAGCTATATAAAAATACCAAATGTTGACTTTTAGCAATGCAGAGCTGATTTTCCTACCTTTACATTTCCCTATTACAGAGCTTTATAAAGATGTTATTTTTGGTTAACTATAACTTAGCAAAAAAGGTTCAGGTGATCAGCAAATGTTGGACTATAATTAATTTAAAATATTTCCATTATGAAGTATTTGAATGATGATAGTAAATAAACACTATCATCAGATTTTAATTTTCAGCTGCCATAATTGCGTGTATTTGTGGAAGTAAATTGGTCATATATAATAAATGTCATCAATTAGAAAGACTGAAATCATTCACTGGTAATTTTTAGTCTCTAACCTGTGCACACCAGATCACATAAAATTGTGTAAGAAATATAATTGTATAATATAAACAGTCAGTATATCATGCATCTGCAATACTGAACTAAATAAATGTTAGGCAAGACAGAGGCTCTTAAATTTTGTGCAGAAACACAATGCAGCCCAAATAGTCAAAGCAATGTTGACAAAGAAAAATAAAACTGGAGAAATCATGTTCCCTTGATTCAAACTATATTACAAAGCTATAGTCATCAAAAGAGTATGGTGTTGGCACAAAAACACATAGGTCTATGGAATAGGAGAGAATTTTCACATAAACACATGCATCCATGGCCACCTCATCTATGGTCACCTAATCTATGACAAAAGAGGCAAGAATATACAATGGGAGAAAGGAAAAAAAAAGACAACAGCCTCTTCAATACGTGGTGCTGGGAAAACTGGACAAATACCTGTGAAAGAATAAGACTAGAACACTCCTTAACACCATACACAAAAATAAACTCAAAATGAATTAAAAATCTAAATGTAATACTATAAAACTCTTAGAGGAAAACACCAGCAGAACATTCTTTGACATAGATTGCAACAAGATCTTTTTCCATCCACCTCCTAGAGAAATGAAAATTAAATAAATAAATAAATAAATGGACCTAAATAAACTCAAAAGATTTTGCACATCAAAGAAACTCATAAACAAGCAGAAAAGACAACCTTCAGAATAAGAGAAAATATTTGCAAATGAAGCATTTGACAAGGCATTAATCTCCAAAATACACAAACAGATCGTTCAGGTCAACATCAGGGAAACAAACAATCCAGTCAAAGAATGGGCAGAAGATCTAAACAAACATTTCTCCAAGAAGACATTTAGATGGCTATAAACCACATGAAAAATGTTCAACATGACTAATTATTCAGTTCAGTTCTGTTCAGTCACTCAGTCGTGTCCAACTCTGCGACCCCATGAATTGCAGCACGCCAGGCCTCCCTGTCCATCACCAACTCCCAGAGTTCACTCAGACTCACATCCATCGAGTCAGTGATGCCATCCAGCCATCTCATCCTCTGTCATCCCCTTCTCCTCCTGCCCCTAATCCCTCCCAGCATCAGAGTCTTTTCCAATGAGTCAACTCTTTGCATAAGGTGGCCAAAGTACTGGAGTTTCAGCTCTAGCATCATTCCTTCCAAAGAAATCCCAGGGCTGATCTCCTTTAGAATGGACTGGTTGGATCTCCTTGCAGAGAAATGAAAATAAAACTACAGTGAATAATCACTGCACACCAGTCAGAAAGGTCATAATCAAAATATTTACAAACAAATGCTAGAGAGGCTGTGGAGAAAAAGGAACCCTCCTACATTGTTGGTGAGAATGTAAATTGGTATATTCACTATCAAGAACAGTATGGTGGATCTTTAAAAACTAAAATCAGAGTTATATATGATCCACCAGTCCCACTCCTGGGTGTGTATCCAGAGAAAACCATAACTCAAAAAGACACATACACTCCAATATTTACTGCATCACTATTTACAATAGCCAGGACATGGGAGCAACATAAATGATCATTGACTGGAATGCATAAATATGTGGTACATATATACAATGGAATATTACCCACTAAAAAATAATACAATAATGCCATTTTCAGGAACATGAATGAACCTAGAGATTGTTACACTGAGTAAACTTAGAGAAAGACAAATATCTTATGATGTCATTTATATGCAGAATCTTAAAAAATGATAAAAATGAATTGATTTAAAAACATAAACAGTCACATATGTATAAAACAAACTTATGTTTACTGGGGGGAAAGCAGAGGTGAAGTAAATTGGGACATTAAGACAGACATACACACACTACCATATATAAAATCAATAACTAATAAGTGCTTCCCAGGTGGCTCAGTGATAAAGAATATGCCTGCCAGTTCAGGAGATATGGGAGATGTGGTTTTGACCCTGGGTCAGGAAGATCCCCTGGAGAAGGAAATGGCAACCCTCTCTAATATTCTTGCCTGGACAATCCTATGGACCCAGGAGCCTGGGAAGTTATAGACCTTAGGGTCACAAAGAGTTGGATATAAGTGAAAAACTGAGGATGTGTTCATGCACTTACTGAATAGCACAGGAAACTCTACTCAATATTCTGTAATGACTTACATGGGCAAAGAATCTAAAAAATGTAGATATACGTGTATGTACAACTGAGTTTCATGAAACTAACACCAACTGTAAGTAAAATATATGCCAATAAAATTTTTTAAAAATAATAATTTGAAAGTTCCTCTAAGCTCTTTGTTCTATGATTGTTCTCTCATATCAGTTTGTATTTTCATAGAAATACAATGCCTTCCTGCATTTCTCAAGGGGTACTAATTTTTAATGTCCTCTTTTAGTGTCTGAATTATATCTGCTTCTTTCAGGGTCATTTGTTCTATGTACTCATTTTAGTCTATATATTTCCTGCTCACAGTTACTCTGAAAGTTTTGCTGATTCTTAGTTCATATTTATTAGTGAAAGATTAGATTGATTAAGTATGTGAATTGCCTCTAGAGTTGTAAAAGTGTATTTCACAAAACAGGATATCTTTTGAATGAAACAACTGACAGCTCACACTAAGTAAGTATGAGAAATCTGTCAGCAGGCTAGTATCCCTAAAGAGGACGTGTAGGCATTCTAGGGTAACTTTCCATCTCTTTAGAAGAGCATTATTCTGAAATTGGATTAATGCAGTGGAAGTTACATCTAGGCTGAGGTATTTTTTGGTTTTGTTGCTCAGATTCTAATATAGAAGCATTTCAGGCTTAAATATTTCTTTAATTCAGTGATTTTTATCATGAGAAACACTGGGCTGGAGGAAGCACAAGCTGGAATCAAGATTGCCAGGAGAAATATCAATAACCTCAGATGACAACCATGCTTATGGCAGAAAGTGAAGAGGAACTAAAAAACCTCTTGATGAAAGTGAAAGAGGAGAGTGAAAAAGTTGGCTTAAAGCTCAACATTCAGAAAACGAAGATCATGGCATCTGGTCCCATCACTTCATGGCAAATAGATGGGGAAACAGTGGAAATAGTGTCAGACTTTATTTATTTGGGCTCCAAAATCACTGCAGATGGTGATTGCAGCCATGAAATTAAAAGATGCTTACTCCTTGGAAGGAAAGTTATGACCAACCTAGATAGCATATTCAAAAGCAGAGACATTACTTGGGCAACAAAGGTCCGTCTAGTCAAGGCTATGGTTTTCCCAGTGGTCATGTATGGATGTGAGAGTTGGACTGTGAAGAAAGCAGAGCACCGAAGAATTGATGCTTTTGAACTGTGGTGTTGGAAAAGACTTTTGAGAGTCTCTTGGACTGCAAGGACATCCAACCCGCCCATCCTAAAGGAGACCAGTCCTGGGTGTTCATTGGAAGGACTGATGCTGAAGCTGAAACTCCAATACTTTGGCCACCTCATGCCAAGAGTTGACTCATTGGAAAAGACCCTGATGCTGGGAGGGATTGGGGGCAGGAGGAAAAGGGGACGACAGAGGATGAGATGGCTGGATGGCATCACCGACTCGATGTACATGAGTTTGGGTAAACTCCGGGAGTTGGTGCTGGACAGGGAGGCCTGGCGTGCTGCGATTCATGGGGTCACAAAGAGTCGGACACAACTGAGCGACTGAACTGAACTGAACTGAAACCTTTAAATCCACATGTATCTTAGGCAGGCCTACTGCTAGCAATTTTATTTACACGGGAGAGGTAAAAATATGTAATTAACCCCAATCTTTAAATGGTGGTTATTTAAATAGCCAGATGACTATCCTAAAGCCATTTTCTATTTGTTTAAATTTAAAATCAGTCTCAGTTATCTTTAAGAGTAGCTTACATAGGTCTGGTTTTTGGGTTCTGATTTTCTCTGATCGATTTTATATCTCAAGAAATATTGTCCTCTTTGACTCATATCTTCCAGAATTTCTCAATATTTTTACCCCTTAATAATAAGTTTACATTTATGGAGAACTGCCTCATGTTCACGTTTATTCTGGTTTTTCCATTTTTTTTACATTTATTGAATCTAACACTTTGAATCAGAATTCAAATGGCTAGTTTGTTTAACTTTCAGAGCTGACTTTAAATAAACTGAATGAGTCAACTTAGCACACTGAGGTTGCAAAGATTTGCACTTTATATTTTAGATAAATGTATTTCAGTAAAAAATTGAAATTTCCTATACAATTTTAAATGAGTGCCTATAAAAATATGCAGAGGTAAGTATGTCAAATATATTAATAGTTGAAATGTTCACTACAGAAGAATTAGGAAAATATATTTTTCCAGATATTCAAAGTATAAAATGGCTGAAAACCTCTATGTTTTCTTAGGTCCACAAAATTTATTATTTTCTGACTAAGCTTCAATTATTAAGGAATAAGATGTTATTAGCTATTATTAATGAATTTCCTTCATTATTTAAAGCTTCTGGGATTTTTTAGTTAAAAATATAAGATTGCATGGTGAGCTGTTACAGAAAAACATATGAGCTGCCAGGTACTTATCTCTCTCAATCAAGACTTATTTGCTAATATTTATAGAAACAAAGTCAAAACCAAAAACATACTAAAATGAAAGCTGATTTAAACCTTCAACTCTCATCCCACACCATAAAGTTCAAATTGCTTTATTCCTCAGCAAATTCTTGTGATTGTTTAGTTCAGTTGTGATTATTAGTAAAGACTATAAGTTTGTGATTATAAGTGTGTATATGTATTCTCACAAAAGAATGCAACTTTGTATTTTTTATGTATTGATACTCTATTTAGAATTTTCTTTTCAAACCTCAAAGTTGGTGATAATATTTAGTTTCTCTCATTCTCACTTTTTTAACAGTAAATCAATCTACTGTTTTGAAATAGTATGTTAGCTACTCAAGAAGTTAGCTACAGTCACCCCTCAGTATCTGCAAGCGATTGGTTCCAGGAGTCTCCACAAATACCAAAATCCAAGGATGCTCAAGTTCCTTACATAAAATGGCTTGGTACAGTGGACAGATTTAGTGCTCTGTCCGGATTTAGTCCAGTACAATGAACAGATTTAGTCTGCTGAAACCTGCAGCTATGGATGACAAACTGTACTTTACAGCATCAGTTCTTCATAGAAAAGTCAAACATAACATTTTTGCTACTACAATCATGATAGAAAAAATCATTCATAGAACCTTGAGGCCTCAAATTATAATGTCTGTCACCAAATTTCCTATAGCACATAAGAGAAAATTCAAACACTGCCTTTTTAAACAATCAGTTAAAATCACTTGAGTAAAGGGCAGACTATTTTTCCTTGCAACTGAAGGATTAAATATCTTAGAATACTTAATAAGCTGATTTAAGAAATTTGAACTTTTCATGAGTTCATGAATATTCTTATCATATAAAGTTGTGGGATATTTTACAAAATACAAAAAAAAAAACATATAGAGGTTATCACAGAGTGAATTTATCAATATCTCTTATGCTTTACATTCTAGAAAGTCAAATAAGAATGTTAAGTATGTATTGACAGAGTTTAATTTCTGAAGAGTTATCAATGTGCAACTTAACAAATGCTTTTTTTTCCCCTTGTGAAACAATTAAAATATGTCAGATAGTAAGGAATTGGCTCTTTAATGACAGTCTAATGAATCATTTCACTACAAACATTTTAATGAAATTTATATTTAATACACTAGTTTTCAGATATGCAAGAAAACAAAGCTTCTTTGTTTTATGAAAAAGCTCTAATCTTTCTCATGAACTCCACTGAGAACACATGTGAAGAATAGATTGCAATTTATTCTTTATATTAATAAATTTTCTTCTCTTTTGGTTTAAAATATCTTCCAAGGAACTCAATGTCTTTCAGGTAAATGAAATTGCTCTTTCTGGAGGCGTAATCATATATACAGGGAAAAGAGTATCTTGTATGATATAGTGGCTGTGGGTAGTTGATGCCTCAGCTATATGTACAAGTGTTCATGTCAATCTTCTTTTTTCACTGGTCTTTATGGAGAGTTACCCTGCAATTTTTCTTACTGTATTACAGTGTCCCCAAATAGTTGATACTTCTACATCTTTCTTCTGGCTCAGGCTGTCCATTTCATAATTTTATTGTGTAGTTACTTTGCCCTCTTGGTCCTAATAGCAGAACTGCTGACTCTATTTATCTTCTGGAGACCTTATTTAACTATCTTCTGCATCCTCCAGGGAAGATCAAGGACTTCTGAATCCTTATGGAGCTCAAAGAGGCTCATGAGTGTGAGAACTGGTTTTCTCACTGCCCAAAACAGGCAGCCTAGGGAACACAGCTTAGCCATGAAGCAGCTACTGCTGATTAATGTGCAGCTTTCATGCTCGGTTTAGAAACCACTGTTGCTTGTCCTTGTTTTCATATAGGGTCACCATGTCTGCAAATCTCCAATAGTTACAAACTGAAGATAGAGTAGGGTCTTGAACTTTCCCCTCATTATAATGACCCATCTTGTCTTAACACTAAGATTTGTCCCAGTGTTGCAAGTCAGGACACATAATAATAAGCACATAAGCTTATTCATCTGCTTTCTGACATCTCTTTCCTCTTATTTGTGCATGAGGATGGTATCAGTTCAGTTCAGTTCAGTCGCTCAGTTGTGTCCAACTCTTTGTGACCCCATGAATCGCAGCACGCCAGGCCTCCCTGTCCATCACCAACTCCCGGAGTTCACTGAGACTCACGTCCATCGAGTCAGTGATGCCAACCAGCCATCTCATCCTCTGTCATCCCCTTCTCCTCTTGCCCCCAATCCCTCCCAGCATCAGAGCCTTTTCCAATGAGTCAACTCTTCGCATGAGGTGGCCACAGTACTGGAGTTTCAGCTTTAGCATCATTCCTTCTAAAGAAATCCCAGGGCTGATCTCCTTTAGAATGGACTGGTTGGATCTCCTTGCAGTCCAAGGTACACTCAAGAGTCGTATCCAATACCACAGTTCAAAAGCATCAATTCTTCAGCGCTCAGCCTTCTTCACAGTCCAACTCTCACATCCATACATGACCACAGGAAAAACCATAGCCTTGACTAGACGGACCTTTGTTGGCAAAGTAATGTTTCTGCTTTTCAATATACTATCTAGGTTGGTCATAACTTTCCTTCCAAGGAGGATGGTATAGGTGAACTGTATTTACTTTTACAGTATTCATACTAATTATCTTCACCTTTTATGTGGCTGAAAAAAAATCCCTATCTAATTAAAAAAAAATAGAAACTTATCTATATGAATAATTGGAGCTTTCCAGTTGGTGCAACTGGTAAAGAATCTGCCTGCTAATGCAGTAGACTTAAGAGATGCAGGTTCGATCCCTGGGTTGGGAAGATCCCCTGGAGGAGCGCACGACAACCCACTCTAGTATTCTTGCTTGGAGAATCCCATGGACAGAAGAACCTGGCTGGCTATGGTCCATAATGTCTCAAAGAGTCAGACATGACTGAAGTGACTTAGCATGTATGAATGCATTATTAGCCATATGAATATAGGACTTTCATAAATTCTCTGTAAACTAATATATATATATATATATGCCTTTTTAATTATTGTGGAAGTCTGCCAAATAATCTATATTCTTTTTGTAAACAAACTGCATAATTTTATTTCATCAGTTCTTTCTGATACCTATACTTATAGCCACTTTATAGCTTAAGGTTCTACAGAAAGATGGAACCAATAGCTGAAGGATAACAAGAGGGAGAGGAATAAAAGGAGAAATGGGAGGAGGGAGAGGAATGGTGAGAGAGGGAGACAGAAATGGAGATATACTTATTTTTATGAATTGGCTCACATGATTATGAGGGATGACAAATCAGGAAGCTGTAACCAGGCTGGCAGGAAACTCATTCAAGAATTTATTCTCATCTTAAACAATCTTGAGATATAATTTTCTTTCCCCTGGGAAACTTTAGTTTTTGCTCTTATGACTTTCAAATGATTTAATGATGCCCAATACATTATCAAGAGAAATCTTCTTGACTTAAAGTCAACTGATTGTAGATGCTAATCACATCTACAAAATAGATGAGGTTTACATTAACACAGAGATTGCTGTTTAGTTAAATAACTGATATTACAGTCTAACCAGTATGACACATAAAACAAAACATCATAACCACTGACTATAAGAAAATTATGCAATTTCAAGTACCTATTTCACCTGTCATAAATTCTCAATAGCAATATACTAGATAATATTATATTCTGTGCTTGTTTAAAATTCATTGAAATAAAATGTACATATTTTCCTATGACACCGTATGTATTCATTAATATTCACACGTGAACTGGTAAAATATAAATAATGATTGTTATTAAAAACACAATTTATTATATATATATTTGCCAGAAGTATTTGATCATTACCTATGCTATTTAGAAACAATACAAAGACAGGGAGGCAGAAATCAAGACAACATTGTAAAGCAATTATCCTCCAATTAAAAAATATAAATAATGGGTAATTGTTATATAATATGAGAATACAGAGAACTATGTCTTGTTTTGGAAACAGTGCCAGTATTTGAGACACATATTTTTTCTCAAACATTCAGTTTTCTATATTGTGGGGATTCAAAAAACACTTTTAGAAAAATATTCTGAAAATACTATGTTTATTGTTCTATGCTCTAGTTTACATGTGATAATAATCACATCTTACACTGAGTCTGTATCTCACATAAAACCTAATGCACATTTACTAACCTAATTTTGTAGGAATGATTATCTTGTTTTCTAAATGAAAAACTAGGACAGAAGAGCCTGATACTTCTTCTAAAAATAGAACTCTTTGAAATCAAAATTGTCCTCAGAAATCTAGGACATACAGTTGCTACTATTCATAGAGAAAACTTTTATACTAAGAATTCTAAAGTGGTTTAAGGCAACAAACTAGCTGGAATTTGTTAGACACTGAAAATGTCTACATGATTTAGGTAGCTCATTGAATATATTTATTTTCATGATTTTATCTCAGTTCTTAAAGACTGAGCATATGTGTGTGCATGAGAGATTGTTGTTAATGAAAAATAAGGAACAGTTAAATGTAAGATATGCCACCAAAAATAAAACAAAGCCATGCAAAATCTACAGCATAATTATAAGTATGTAGCTATATTCCTTTTTCTACCTTGTCAAAATTACATAGAAATCACATCATACTATTCTAATTATAGTAAGTATAAATAGAAGGTAAAAAGCAAAACTTGAGCATTAAAAAAGAGGCATAAATAGAGATGAAATATCGTACTGTGAAAAAAATCAGGAAAGAGAAATATAAGTTTAAAGGTCATGATAGAACTTCTGCCATAGGATTAAGTAACCACAGGATGCTCCTATCCATACTTCTCTAAAGTATGGAGAAATATTGTAAATCCAACTGCAACCAACAGTTTATTTTAATGATGAAATATTTTACTCTATCCTAGTGAACTGGTGGATAGAGAACATTCCCAACGGCTGGTGAGAATAGGTCAAATTTTCAATGTAGTGAGTCTAATTCAATGAATCTTAAAAGGTAAGTACAGATCCCCCTCAGGTAAAGTATCAACAGCCATGTTTGACATTCAGATCAGATCAGATCAGTCGCTCAGTAATCCAGCCAAAATTGTCTAGTAGGAGTGTAAGCAACTTCAGCTGTCTTAGGGCAGCAGCCATATTTGTTTAACTTGACATTTATCATTAGCTAACCGAAGAACGTCTCTTACCTTAAAGGTGGCAAATAGAATTTATATTCTAGTATATTATATTATTTATATGTACTATATGTTGACCACCTGTTCAACCAGAATTTAGGCTTTATAGGAAAGATACTTACTGTTTCTCTTCTGTTCACTACTGTATCTGGTACACAGTAGGTTCATAATACATACTAACAGAGTGATTTCATTTACAAAATATATGGAACATTTTATTGAGTCTTCACCTCATAGAAGTATCAATACATTATTATGCTTATTTTTTTCTGCTCTGTGAGTACAGAATCCAAAGAAACCATGATTTTAAAAAATCTGCCTTATTGCCTTGGGTATAGACTAATAACAGTGTAAAGAATGTTAATATACACTGCATATAGAGTAAGATTTGAATAGATAAAATAACTTCTTAAAGGAGGTAAATAAAATATGAAAAAAATTTAAAATTTCTTCTCATATTTGTTTTGAGATAATATTTATGTTCTTCTCTCTGTATCAGGAATAAATACTAAGTTAAAGAACATTCTCATAGAAAAAAAATGCAAAAAAGCAAAATGGCTGTCTGGGGAGGCCTTAGAAATAGCTGTGAACAGAAGAGACGCCAAAAGCAAAGGAGAAAAGGAAGATATAAACATCTGAATGCAGAGTTCCAAAAAATATCAAGAAGAGATAAGAAAGCCTTCTTCAGTGATCAATGCAGAGAAATAGAGGAAAACAACAGAATGGGAAAGACTAGGGACCTCTTCAAGAAAATCAGAGATACCAAAGGAACATTTCATGCAAAGATGGGCTCGATAAAGGACAGAAATGGTATGGACCTAACAGAAGCAGAAGATACTAAGAAGAGAAGGCAAGAATACACAAAAGAACTGTACAAAAAAGATCTTCATGACCCAGATAATCACAATGGTGTGATCACTGACCTAGAGCCAGACATCCTAGAATGTGAAGTCAAGTGGGCCTTAGAAAGCATCACTACGAACAAAGCTAGTGGAGGTGATGGAATTTCAGTTGAACTATTCCAAATCCTGAAATATGATACTGTGAAAGTGCTGCACTGAATATGCCAGCAAATTTGGAAAACTCAGCAGTGGCCACAGGACTGGAAAAGGTCAGTTTTCATTCCAATCCCAAAGAAAGGCAATGCCAAAGAATGCTCAAACTACCACACAATTGCACTCATCTCACACGCTAGTAATTCTCAAAATTCTCCAAGCCAGGCTTCAGCAATATGTGAACCGTGAATTTCCTGATGTTCAAGCTGGTTTTAGAAAAGGCAGAGGAACCAGAGATCAAATTGCCAACATCCACTGGATCATAGAAAAAGCAAGAGAGTTCCAGAAAAACATCTATTTCTGCTTTATTGACTATGCCAAAGCCTTTGACTGTGTGAATCACAATAAACTGTGGAAAATTCTGAAAGAGATGGGAATACCAGACCACCTGACCTGCCTCTTGAGAAATTTGTATGCAGGTCAGGAAGCAACAGTTAGAACTGGACAAGGAACAACAGACTGGTTCCAAATAGGAAAAGGAGTACGTCAAGGCTGTATATTGTCACCCTGTTTATTTAACTTATATGCAGAGTACATCATGAGAAACGCTGGACTGGAAGAAGCACAAACTGGAATCAAGATTGCCGGGAGAAATATCAATAACCTCAGATATGCAGATGACACCACTTATGGCAGAAAGTGAAGAGGAACTTATGACTTATGGCAGAAAGTGAAGAGGAACTCAAAAGCCTCTTGATGAAAGTGAAAGTGGAGAGTGAAAAAGTTGGCTTAAAGCTCAACATTCAGAAAACGAAGATCATGGCATCTGGTCCCACCACTTGATGGAAAATAGATGGGGAAACAGTGGAAACAGTGTCAGACTTTATTTTTCTGGGCCCCAAAATCACTGCAAATGGTGACTGCAGCCATGAAATTAAAAGACGCTTACTCCTTGGAAGGAAAGTTATGACCAACCTAAATAGCATATTCAAAAGCAGAGACATTACTTTGCCAACAAAGCTTCATCTAGTCAAGGCTATGGTTTTCCCAGTGGTCATGTATGGATGTGAGAGTTGGACTGTGAAGAAGGCTGAGCGCCGAAGAATTGATGCTTTTGAACTGTGGTGTTGGAGAAGACTCTTGAGAGTCCCTTGGACTCTCCAGTCCATTCTGAAGGAGATCAGCCCTGGGATTTCTTTGGAAGGAATGATGCTAAAGCTGAAACTCCAGTACTTTAGCCACCTCATGTGAAGAGTTGACTCATTGGAAAAGACTCTGATGGTGGGAGGGATTGGGGGCAGGAGGAGAAGGGGACGACAGAGGATGAGATGGCTGGATGGCATCACTGACTCGATGGACGTGAGTCTCAGTGAACTCCAGGAGTTGGTGATGGACAGGGAGGCCTGGGGTGCTGCGATTCATGGGGTCGCAAAGAGTCAGACACGACTGAGCGACACATCTGATCTGAAAGGGACAGTTGACATAAACACAGGCAGTAATTTCTAGGACAGTTAATTTAGTTTCTACTCCTTTGAATAAATTAAGGTAATATGTAGATTGGAAAACATGTCAACAGGAAGAAATCTTGAAGTTCTTATAAGCACAAAGGAATACTTGTTATATTGACTCTGATCACTCTCTCTGTCACCACTGTCACCACAATATTTATGTATAAATAATAATTTAAGCAATATTTACACTGTAATACGTACAATTACAATCAGAAAAAAAGGATATATTTTTAAAATAATTCCCCAAAATACCATGCTTATTTTCTCTATTTGTAAATTCTGTCAAATCTGTTAGCCATTACATAACAAAGCAATATAATAAGTGTTTAAATTTATGACAATACAATGAAATAAATAAAATACTTTAAAATATTTCTCAAATAGAATTTTTTTTAATTAACTGATAAAAAAGGACTATACATAGTCAAAATAAAACTATTAATAAAAAACTATCAAAATAAAATTATTTAAAGCTGTTAATAAAAATAAATAATTTTTTTAACTTACTGAAATAAAAGGTAAAGACAAATAACTATAACATCATTCATTGATGCAAATTTAATATACAAAGTTGAATTAGTGGTACTTTGCCCATGCCTATATGAAAACAGTCAAATAATTTAAAAGTCAAAGAAAAACAGTAATTGGTTAGTGAGAAAGGAAGAAGACTAGCATGATATCTGGCCATATTAAGAAAGCTACTAGGAATTCCACTTCTTCCATGATGTAATAATAGGAATCTGACTTACCCTTTTGCTTTAAAATATTAGACAACTCAACAAAATACATGAAATGAGTTGTCAGTCATTGGGCTAGCTAACCTAAGAAAGTAATATGTGAGAAAAAGAAGTAAACAAGGTTAATGCTAGGATTTCTTCGGAATGCAGCCACAGTGCAGAGATGGACAATCCAGAGGCCATTGATCTACATATATCGCAGAGAGAAAGTGGAGTATTTGGGAATGCAAAGAGGTTAGGATTTCTCAGACAAAATGCCTGAGAGATTTCTAGAGTTCTATGGAGAGATCCCCTCAAGTTTTAGCTAAAGAATTGAAAAAAATAATAATGAATTTGAAGAATTAATAAGTGGAACTATTCTAAGTATCACCCAGTGAAAGGTGACGGAACAAAGTGAAGAGAGCATCAATGAACTTTGAGGCAATATTGAGTAGAATGACATTTGCAGTTGAAAGAAATGAAATGGTACACAAAGAGCATGAAATATAAAAGAAAATGCTAAATTAGACTTTATGAAAATTTTAACAATTGGCTCTGTAAAAGATACTCTTACTAGAATGAAAGACAAGTCACAGATTGAGAGAAAATATTTTTAAACTTTATATATAATAAATAAATTGTATTCAAAATATATAAAAGGACAGGGACTTAAGTAGGAGTCAGCAGGTATAGAAATCATAGGAAGCTAATTAGGTGGTTGCCTAACATTACATGTTTTATAAGAGTTATATTTTGGACTAAATCATATCTCCTTTTTTCACATCTCAGTAAGAGACTCTCTCTCTTTCTTTCCCTCTCCTCTCTAGGAAAGGTCCCCTTAGGCCTGGCAAAGAACAAGGTATCTTCAAACTCTGTAGGCTAGTTTTGCTTGATACTGCAAAATGCCACTGCCCACCTATCCCAGTCTCCTTTACATGTAAAGGATCTTAAGAAGGTAGACCCCCCTCCTTAATCCTGTCACCCAACACTGCCTCTTACTCTTTCATAGGGGATGACTCCCAAAATAAAACTTGTGTAAATAAATGAAGCTAAACCAAACAAGAACAGAGGCTGCTTATTCAGAGCTTACTATATAAAGGGAATCAATCACTGCCACTTCTATTTGGCAGAAACTTAAAAGACAAAAAAGTGAAGTGGGAAAGTCACACAATAAAAAAATGAAGACTTCAAGTATGCTTTGATTGGACACTGATGGCATGTGGGAAGTAGATCATCGTATGTGATTGGTTTGGGAAACATATTTCCCTTCCTCTGGCTGGTTATGCGTTGGAAGTGGGAGCCAAAAAATAGGGAATAAGTCCTGAACTGACTGCTATAGAAGTTGGAGTAAGGGTTCTGCTGTCATAGATGCTCTAACTACTGTGCTTCTGTATATGCAATCTGTCACACTAAATACTTGCCAGCTTTGAACAACCCCTTGGAAACTCAGAGTGGTTTCCTTGAAGTTTTGCAACCAGAGGAGAAATTGAGAAATTACTGTATTGCAACCCAATAGTTGCCTTGAGGTAGATGCATAACTTACTGAATAACAGACACAAAAGAAGGAATGGTTGTGACTCCAATTATAATTATCTGTGGCAATATAGTTTATCTGTTTTTTAAGGACTATCTTTAATATGTCTTATGTTTTTAAGTTTAAAACTCATTTGAATTTGTTTCAGTAATACAGAAAAAAACAAATAAAAACTATAGTTTCATTTTTTGTGAAAGGCAAGACTAGATCATCTTTTAAAATAAAGAAAAGTAAAAGTGTTAGTTGCTCAGCTGAGTCCCACTCTGCAATAGGCTCCTCTGTCCATAGAATTCTCCAGGTATGAATAATGGAGTAGGTGGCCATTCCTATCTCCAGGGTATCTTCTCAACTTAGAGACTGAACCCTGGTCTCCTGCATTGCAGGTAGATTCTTTGCCATCTGAGCCACAGGGAGGGAGGGAAGGAGGGAAGGAAGGAAAGAAGGGAAAAAGGAAGAATGGATGGATAGATAGATAAATATTATATATAGGGCTTCCCTGGTATCTCAGCTGGTGAAGAATCCTCCTGCAATGCAGGAGACCCTGGTTCAATTTCTGAGTCAGGAAGATCCCCTGGAGAAGGGATAGGCTACCCACTCCAGTTTTCTGGCCTGGAGAATTCCATGGACTGTATAGTCCATGGGGTCACAAGGAGTCAGACACGACTGAGTGACTATATTCCACATAAATATAAATAAATAAAGTATGCCAAAATATCTAGACTGCTGATATATACATGCTATATATATTCAAACTTGAAAAGTTAAAAAGAAAAAAATAAAAGTAAAGCAAAAATATTATGAACAAAGTACTATCATAGACTAGGAATAGGTAAGTCAGGAGAATATCTGCATTATATAAAATGTCAAATTGTCACTGACACTTTGAAAACAAAGAAGGAAACAATGAGGTTTTCAAAACAGTGTCAGTACTAAGAATTAGCAATTTCTAGTGACAAGGATATGATACAAAAAAATAGTTTATTAAAATGCTATACATTTAATTTAAAGGTTATATGCAAAAAAGGGACCATTATTTGGCATTTGGTTGATTTTCAATTCATACAGAAGAGGTTTAATACAAAATCTGTTACATTGCTAATACTGTGGGCTTCTGTTTTTCAGTTTAAGCTTCCATTTTTACAGATCTAAAATGATATGACATCTATCTTACAATAACTTGGGATTTCAATGAGAATGCATATGAAAACACCTAAGAAAACTCCCTGTTTTCTATATTCTTCCCCTGAATATCTCACAAGTGTTCAATTTTCCACTTCTCTATATCCCCCTTCCAACCAACCAGTGCTAATCAGCTTTCCTTAGTCTGGACCATTACAATAGTCTTTTTTTATTTAAATTTATTTATTTTAATGATTACAATAGTCTTAAGTTCTCTTATTTCAATGTCTTTTCCAAATGACAGCCAAAATTGTCCTTTTAAATAATTCACATCCAATTTTTTCAATCTGATGCTTAAAATCCATTGATGGTTAACCCTTTTTCCTTAGAGTCTAAAACTATTAATGAAGTCTGCAGGGCTTTACATGATCTAGATCACATAACATTTTCTTGTTCTTTATGTTCCAGTAATTCAGGACATTTTCTTCAAAAGTGCTTTGTTTTTCTCTCCCTTGAAGTGTTCACATTTGTTAGTTCTAATGTCTGAAAATTTTTTGTTTTTACTTTTTGGTTCTTTCTCTCAACTTTCCAAGTTAGACTTATCTGCCACATCCCCAAAGATTCTCCAAGTCTTCTCAACCAGTGTTAATGTCCCTGCTATCATTTTATATAATATCCTGTATTTCTGCAGAAAATTGATCATACTACTGACCACTGTGTCAACTGACTTACCCTTCATATCTTCTTATGCCACAGGATATGAAATGGTACTAATCAAAAATGGCATTTTTAATCAACTACTTATTGTGTTTTTTTTCCCAAAGGAACTACCTGAAATTAGAAATATATAAGTCACCCACAACTTAAATTTCTGCATATTTCCCTTTAGAGATAAAGGCAACTCAAAATAAATCTGTGTGAGTGTTCATGTGTGTGTTTTCTCTTCTGATCATAACATGAAAACAGGTTGCTGAAAGATTTCACTTTGAATCACCACAAAACAGACAATGGAAGAATGACATGAGTTCTCATTTTTTAGACTTTTGCATAAAAGCCTTTAAATTCATTGACAGTAGCAATATTTTTCATTTTCCCTACCTAAAAGCAAAGCACCATTTCTCAGTACACAAGCTTTCAGAAAACTCATATGTCTAGGTATATTTGATAGATAAATGAATAACATCAAAACTAATGCTCTGCTTAATGGATGCACAACTTTTCCAGCATCCATTCATTTGTGTATGAATGCACCATAAGTGTAGATGGTCTTCCAGTCAATTATACTTCAGCTGAGCATGACAGGATGAGTACACACAAAAACAGCCTCCTTGAGGAAGCAGTAATAGAGAATAACAGGACAGATAATCATGAGGGATTAGAACATTGCCACATAAATCTACAGTGGTGCTGACAAGATTTCAGCTTTAAGGATGACAAACCTTTCCTTCTATTCCTGCTATGGATTGAAAGATGCTAGGCTAATGGACTCATTCAGCCAAAGCTATCATCCAACCAAGGCATAATTTTCAAAAGGAAAATTTCTACATTGTTTCATATTCACCAAAATCATAGTGCTTGATCTTAATCCAAACTATTCTCATGGGATTTGAATAAATTCTAAAATAACAATTGTTGCTGTTAATTTCCAGAACTTATTTATTCTTCACTGGGCTTCTGTTCTACATTACTGTTCATAAAAATGTAGTCACAATCAGGCTAACCTTCCAGTTTAGGGAAATATTATCAACGTACCTGTAGTTCAGTGAACACATGCAAATCACTGGATGTGTGCTCAGAATAAACCTACATGTACTAAATTGCAAACACTTAAAAATCTAATCCTGAACCTGAGTACCCAGTGTGAGGAAAATCTGATAAAGAGCCAGTATTTTCTAGACTGTGCTATAAATTTATGGATTTTATCTGATTAATCTATATAATTATAATGATGATTAGCCAGTTATACAGCCAGTTCTGATCAGAGGTGCATTAAATGGGGGTGAGTAAAAGAAGCAGCCCAAAGTCAAACAGTTTCATTATGACTTTTCAAAGTATTCATGAGTTCGATACTCTAACTTTTGAAATTGTACTAAGCAAAATTAGGACATTAAATGATTGAATCAAAACACTCTGAACAAAGATCCAAACTTGTATTTAACTGAAAACATAATTCCAGTCACAAATTATTCATGAAGAATTGATATAAAACATGCAGAGACAGAAGGTAGGTCTGTCATGATGTAAGGCTAGAGGCAGGGATAAGGAGTCGCTGTAAATGAATAAAGGTTTCCTTCTTGGAAAGCAGGAAATGTTTTGAAAATGATTTCTGTGATGTGTGAACAATCCTGTTAATGTAATAAAAATCACTGAACTTTACATTGAAATTAATAGATTATACCTCAGTGAAGTTTTTGGGAATTCTCAGGTGGTCCTAGTGGTAAAGAACCCACTTGCTATGAATTAAAAAAAAAAAAAAAAAAAAAAAACTGAGCATTTTGTCTTTTAAAGGGATGTGTGGCCATTGAGTTTTTCTAATAGCATGCATCAGTTTTCAATCTCATGCCTGGTAGAGGTTTTCTGTGAATCTATAGGGATTGACAGGTTAATATAAAGTGGATTTAAATGAGAACCCTTATTCTTCAGTACACTTTAAAAAGAGTGAGCTACACATTCCCTCATTTTTCAAAGGTATTGAAAGGGTTTTTGATGATCTCATACTGAATTACTATGCCAAATAATAGAGGCTTTTAAAATCTTCATGCTAACTTCAAACTCTAGCCAATGTGGAAAAGGATCAATTCTGCACAGTATGTGGTATATGGATGTATGCTGCTGCCGCTAAGTCCCTTCAGTTGTGTCCGACTCTGTGCGACCCCATAGACAGCAGCCCACCAGGCTCCCCCGTCCCTGGGATTCTCCAGGCAAGAACACTGGAGTGGGTTGCCATTTCCTTCTCCAATGCATGAAAGTGAAAAGTGAGTCAAGTCACTCAGTCATGTCCGACTCTTCGTGACCCCATGGCCTGCAGCCTACCACGCTCCTCCACCCATGGGATTTTCCAGGCAAGAGTACTGGAGTGGGGTGCCATTGCCTTCTCCGATATAGATGTATACTATATACCATATTTTTGGTATGTTATATATAACATGTATATACATATATATGTTATGTATATCCATGCTATATATAATATTTTATGGTAAATTATATGTCACATTTTCTGCTATATGAACCTGCATTATATTCTGCTGTATATAAAAGAATTCCACACTGGCAAGCAACTGAGAATTTATGAGCCACAAGCTTTATCAGCAGTAAGAATCAACTCTTTATATGCAATTTAAATAAAAATTACAAATCATAGTTTAACTTTTAAAGTTTTATAAAAATGTTTAAACAACTGCTATTACAAGAGAGACCAGTTCAGTTCATTCAGTTGCTCAGCTGTGTCCAACTCTTTGCTACCCCAAGGACTGCAACACACCAGCCCCCTGTCCATCACCAGCTCCTGAAGTTTACTCAAATTCATGCCCATTGAGCCGGTGATGCCACCCAAACCTATCATCCTCTGTTGTCCCCTTCTTCTCCCCCCTTCAATCTTTCCCAGCATCAGGGTCTTTTCAATGAGTCAGCTCTTCTCATCAGGTGGCCAAAGTATTGGAGTTTCAACTTCAACATCAGTCTTTCCAAGGAACACTCACGACTGACTTCCTTTAGGATGGACTGGTTTGATCTCCCTGCAGTCCAAGGGATTCTCAAGAGTCTCTTCCAACATCACAGTTCAAAAGCATCAATTCTTCGGTGCTCAGCTTTCTTTATAGTCCCACTCTCACATGAATACATGACCGCTTGAAAAATTTAGCCTTGACTAGACAGACTTTTGTTGGCAAAGTAATGACTCTGCTTTTAAATATGCTATCTAGGTTGGTCATAACTTTCCTTCCAAGGACTAAGCGTCTTTTAATTTCATGGCTGCAGCCACCATCTGCAGTGATTTTGGAGTCCAGAAAAATAAAGGCTGCCATTGTTTCCACTGTTTCCAATCTATTTACATGTAGTGATGGGACCAGATGCCATGATCTTAGTTTTCTGAATGTTGAGTCTTAAACCAAGTTTTTCACTCTGCTCTTTCACTTTCATCAAGTGGAACTTTAGTTTTTCTTCACTTTCTGCCCTAAGGGTGTTGTTATCTGCATATCTGAGGTTATTGATATTTCTCCTGGCAATTTTGATTCCAGCTTGTGCTTCTTCCAGCCCAGCATTTCTCATGATGTACTCTGCATATAAGTTAAATAAGCAGGGTGACAATATACAGCCTTGATGTACTCCTTTTCCTATTTGGAACCAGTCTGTTGCTCCATGTCCAGTTCTAGCTGTTGCTTCCTGACCTGCATATAGGTTTCTCAAGAGGTAGGTCAGGTGGTCTGGTATTCGCATCTTTTTCAGAATTTTTCACAGTTTATTGTGACCGCACTGTCAAAGGCTTTAGCATAGTCAATAAAGCAGAAATAGATGTTTTTCTGGAACTCTCTTGCATTTTCAATGATCAGTAGATGTTGGCAATTTGATCTCTGGTTCCTCTGCCTTTTCTAAAACCAGATTATACATCTGAAAGTTCATGGTTTACATATTGTTGAAGCCTGGCTTAGAGAATTTTGAGCATTACTAACATGTGAGATGAGTGCAATTGTGTGGCAATTTGAGCATTCTTTGGCATTGCCTTTCTTTGGGATTGGAATGAAAACTGATCTTTTCCAATCCTGTGGCTACTGCTAAGTTTTCCAAATTTTTTGGCATATTGAGTGCGGCACTTTCAATGCATCATCTTTCAGGATTTGAAATAGCTCAACTGGAATTCCTTTACCTACACTAGCTTTGTTCGTTGTGATGCTTCCTAAGGCCCATATGACTTCGCATTCCAGGATGTCTGGATCTAGGTGAGTGGTCACACCATTGTGATTATCTGGGTTGTGAAGATCTTTTTTTGTACAGTTCTGTGTATTCTTGCCATCTCTTCTTAATATCTTCAGCTTCTGTTAGGTCCATACCATTCCTGTCCTTTATTGAGCCCATCTTTGCATGAAATGTTCCCTGATATCTCTAATTTTCTTGAAGTGATCTCTAGTCTCCTTTCTTATATCTCCTTGCTATTCTTTGGAACTCTGCATTCAAATGGATATATCTTTCCTTTTCTCCTTTGTTTTTTGCTTCTCTTCTTTTCACAGCTATTTGTAAGGCCTCCTCAGACAGTTTGCTTTTTTGCATTTCTTTCTCTTGGGGATGGTCTTGATCCCTGTCTCCTGTACAATGTCATGAACCTCTGTCCATAGTTCATCAGGCACTCTGTCTGTCAGATCTAGTCCCTGAAATCTATTTCTCACTTCCACTGTATAATCGTTAGGGATTTGATTTAGGTCATACCTGAATGGTCTAGTGGTTTTCCCTACTTTTTCAATTTATATATGAATTTGGCAATAAAGAGTTCATGATCTGAGTCACGGTTGGCTCCCAGCCTTTTTTTTTTTTTGCTGACTGTTTATAGCTTCTCCATCTTTGGCTGTACTGACTGATTATAAAGCAACAGAGTGACGTCTGAATAGCTGATTAATAATCACCATCTTAAGGTAAATGTAATATTTAGAAATGTGTGGAATTCTCAGTGCAGAATGCAAGTTTATTTTTCCCTTAGCAGTGTAATTTTTTTATTAAAGTAATACACACACATGGCTTATAAACCCAGTGCTACTCAAGGATGTATAAAGGAAAGCAAACAAGTTCCGTTATTACACTGCTCCTGTTTCCACATCTACAACTTTTTTTTTTAACAATTGTCTGTAATTGTTATTAAGTTGCTTACTTTCAAAACTCCATGATATGTTTATGACATTGCATATTAATTCATTAACTGTGGATGTTATTTATTGATTTTGGCCATGACAAGTGAGGATTTAGCATTTCTAGACTGGGATAATTGGAGAAGGAAATGGCAACCCACTCCAGTGTTCTTGCCTGGAGAATCCCAGGGACCGGGGAGCCTGGTGGGCTGCCATCTATGGGGTCGCAGAGTCAGACACGACTGAAGCGACTTAGCAGCAGCAGCAGCAGACTAGGATAACAACATCTGGAGAGGACAATGGCACCCCACTCTAGCTCTCTTCCCTCGAGAATCCCATGGACGGAGGAGCCTGGTAGGCTGCAGGCCATGGGGTCGTGAAGAGTCGGACACGACTGAGCGACTTCACTTTCACTTTTTACTTTCATGCATTGGAGAAGGAAATGGCAACCCACTCCAGTGTTCTTGCCTGGAGAATCCCAGGGATGGGGTAGCCTGGTGGGCTGCAGTCTATGGGGTCGCACAGAGTCGGACTGAAGCGACTTAGCAGCAGCAGCAGCAGCATAACAACCTCTTTATTCACATTCACCCTTATTGTTTTCATTGTTTTCTGACCATCATTTTTAATAAGATTTGGGGAGAAAGAGGAAAATCACATACTCTCAGTCCATCTGACTGAGATGAAACGTGAAATACAAGTGTCATTTTCATAAAGGCAGTTCATTTCATCAAGCTATCTATTTAATGCGCCTACCATGCTCTGTGATTCATCACTGCTTCGGTATCCTAGAGGAGTTCTTCAGTTACGGTTGACACTAGCTTTCCCTTTCACAGGTCTCCACACACCCAATCATAAATCTTACAGATTTTCCTCCTTTAAGTCTCTTAAGTTTCACCCTTTTAGGTTTATTTATCTTATCTATCTAGCTGACATCTGTGCAATCTTAGTGTAATGACAAATAAAACTAATGTTCCCAAAACATTTCTAATAATGCCTCATAAAATATGACATCATAGATACTTCACAAGTTATTATTCATTGACTTAATTTAACTGAATAAATTTAATGGAAAGCAAACAACTGTGAATCCTATAAATAATAATTTTTTATCAAGAAATCAGATTGCTCCCACACGCATTATCTTTAAAACAGACAAGGTCTTACAGTATATAGTTATAATTTTTTCAGTATAGCACTAAATGTCTAAATTTATCCCATTTTGTGGTGAGACGTCTCTTTCTCCTCAGAATGGATGGGATTTTGCTTTGCTGTTGTCTGTTCTTATCCACTAGTCCCTTCCCAGTACGTTCAAATGTATTAGAATAATTTAGGAGTAAAGTAAATCATAGATGTAAATGTCTTTGGAAAACATTAGACTGCATTTAAACGCCACACAGTCTTACATGAAACAAGCTCTAGAATCATCTCTTCCTTTTTTTGTTTAACATATAGCATCAGTTGTCAAAACACTTAAATAAGGGCACCGATAAGTATCAGTGTATAAATGAAGATGGAAGAAGGAGTAAAAAAAGAGAAAGCGGACAGATTATTCATGAAACTGCATCCCTACTTCTGTTGCATTTGCATACAAATTGATGTGGAAATTCATAACTGACTCCATTAATGAGGTCAAGAACAACATGCAGACTTAATCAAATGTTGGTGTGGATTTTGGTTGGTTGGTTAACTGTCTCTGGGGATGAAAATTCCAAAATATAAACCATTGCTTGCTACTGTATTTCTCTTCTTTCTAGAATAATTTCTACCATAATCTCATAATTAAATTTCATTTAGAAGTTCACTCACTTTTCATTTTTACTCCAAAACTATTGATGTGTGTCATACTTGTCACTTTAATTGAACTTTGAGACATAACTGACATATGGTGGAATCTGCAATGACAGTATAACAAGAATGCTTTATTTCAGAAATCTGAGCAAAAAGGGTGAGTCTTTGAACTGAAATCTTGCTAAGGAAATAGGGAGGAAATGTGAATACATTAATTTTCCCTCACTGTTCTACCTTTATTATTTCTATGAATTTGTGTCACAGATATCCTTTATTTGAAGACACTGTCAAACCAGACTCTGTAATATGACAATTAATTTAAAAAAGCATGTTCTACAATTTTCCTATTAGGTAATGTTTTAAAATATTGCCTTATGTAGTTCAAACAGTATTTAAGTGCCTTACCACATATTTACATAATGCGCAATGGAGCTGAGTGAACAAAAAGCTTTGGTAAAGGTTCCTCATGCTGTGCATATTAGCTTTTCCTTTCCGATCCTAACTTTTCTCTGCCTGTGTCTTTTTGCCATATATTATGATACTAAAACTTGCTACGTGCCCTAACAAGATTTTTTTGTGGACAATAAGGTGAATATGTGATAAAATTTAATTTGTTCTTAGCAGTCCTGACTCTTCTTTAAGTAAGGTGATATTGTTGGATTAAAATATGGACGACTAGATGAATTCATCCCTGGTCTGTTTTACAATATTTCTGATTTCTCTACTTTATGTTACTTTGTAAATATAAGGTTTATATACCAGAATTTAAACAACCTGAAGGATACTATCTGAATCTGGATACCTATAAAAACTAAATACTATGCAAGTTTATGAATATTAAAATTAACTTTAAGTTTTTCTTAATTTCATATACATATTCAAAATATGTTTCTAAACTGATTGAGTAGCCAAGGACACCATTTTACCTCTTCATTAGTTTCCCACTTCTCCCAAACTTCTTTTGGTTGAGTTACTAAAGGAAAATGTGTCATATCATTTATAATAATGATTCTATTAGAAGTACCTAAAATTCATTAGACACTAACATAATAACAGTGATGACAATATCAGTGTATCATCCATGTTTTCCATTCAATACTCATAAGTCTAGACTTCTTGAATTAAATTTCTCAAAGCTAGAACTTTATTAATAGAGAATTTTTTGGTCTGTTTCATATGTCATAACTAGAAAATAAAAGATGTGCTGGTGTGGAGTACCAGCTGGAGGTTACATGAAATCATGTGTTACTGATATATGAACAAACAATAAGAAAGAAATAGTCATTTCTATGAGTGTATCTTATGTAACAGCTGTGTCACACTTAACAGACATTACTTGTTCATTAAATCTCAACCTGTGACTGATGCTATTACTCCATATTATGATATTCTAGAATCCTGTGTAGTGTAACAGAATGTGTCACCTCGAAATATGACACATCACCCTAATACATGCTGCTTTGGTTATATTGATTATTTTGAGCTGTAGGCATTTGAAACCAGCAGATGCAGGGAGAGGATTTTTCTGGACTTCCCTTATCTGTCTAAAGGCAAATCCTCCAAAAAGAATTCAATTGCTGTAAATCCCCTTCCTAGGAGTTTCATCAAGCAAGGAATACTGACTCTTATCACAGGAGAGTAAGTGACAAGTCAACACCACAACCAGACAAACTATCACAAACTATCATAGCTCTCATCTGTTCTTCTAAGGGCCTCTCCATCTTTCCTAAAAATCATTTACTCTACCCTAGGAAGCCTACATCCTCTCTCCCCTTTCCCTATTAAGATGGCATGTGAGTCTCAATTTAATCCACTACAGGAATAACACTTTTTCCCCTGGTTATCACTCAAGAATAAATGATGTATGTATATTAATAAACTTGTTTTTCACTTATTAAGCTATCTTTTGTGAAAGAGGTTTCAACTAAGAACTCGGAAAGGTATTATTTTTTCTCTTCTATACCCCCTTCAGTTTGAATTTTGCTATTAGGAGGAAAAGACAGATCACAGTCTTGTTATGAATTCAAAGCCTGTAAAGCATAGACATGCCTGCAATTCTAAATGAGCAGCTATATAAACGGTACTCATGACTACTGCCAACAGGAATGGCACTGCATGGGAATGTGCTGTGCACAGCCGGCACAACCATATGTGGCAGCCCTGAGCATCACCACATCATCTTTGTGGGAGAATTTTACCATTAGCCTTTCGAGATCATTCTCTGCCTTATGATTTTGCTCCAGGAGACTGACATTGATGAATGTCATTTTCAGGGTCTCATGTGCTTTAGCTTCCCAAGAAGGGCACTAGCAGAAGTTTGTAGTATCATGGGAAAGAAAGATCAGGGTGCTCTTTTTCCCAGCTCTCTTTCTACTGGGACTTTAAAATATCAGTCACTCTATTATTCTTTCTGTTGGCACAGCTAGAGTCACGCAGGCCGG
Organism: Bos indicus x Bos taurus; assembly: GCF_003369695.1. Taxonomy (NCBI): domain Eukaryota; kingdom Metazoa; phylum Chordata; class Mammalia; order Artiodactyla; family Bovidae; genus Bos; species Bos indicus x Bos taurus. The sequence goes on along the minus strand of NC_040081.1, from coordinate 28,115,114 downwards.
TTCTGGGTTCTGGTAATACTTCTTTGCCTTGACCCTTAACTTCTAGGAGCTTTAATACTTCCTGCTCTTATAACCCTTTGGGTGATTTAATATCTCTTCTTGAGTCCATCATTTCCTATTACTTCTTTCAATAGTCTCTTCAATATTTGTCAAAATTAATATTCTAATTTTGTTTTAAATTTGTTTCATTTTGGCTGTGCTGGGTTGTCATTGCTGCATGAGGACTTTCTCTAGTTGTGACAATCTGGGATACTCTCTAGTTGCAATGTGTGGGCTTTTCGTTGTGGTGTATTTGTTTGTTGCAGAGCACCAGCTCTGGGGTGCACGGGCTCAGTAGTCGTGGTGCAGAGGTTTAGGTGCCCCACAGCATGTGGGATGTTCTTGGGCCAGGAATCAAACCAGTGTGCCCTGTATTTCAAGGCAGATTCTTATAAAGAGACATTTCTCTAGGAAAGCATATAAGTAGTTCTTTTGTTAAATGTTTTATCACAACAATGACTACTTTCATGGAAGGTGTGATTTCCAGATAAATTCTGAATATGGGTCAGCAAGTACACTTATGTATTCTCCACTGCTTTCTCTGTGTCCCCAGTAGAGCCATCTATCCAGTCACTGCTCCTTCCAGCTGTGTTAAGATGTGACCTTAAAATCATAACTGGCAAAGTGCTCCAGATAGTCTCTCCTAATCAATAGTCTGAGGTCTACAATTTCCTAGACTACATTCACCCATCAATGTAAGCTGAGTACTTTTGCTTTTAAATTCAGCAGATATATACTTCAAAGTGAATGTTGAGGTCTGTTTTCATTGGTCATTGAACAAAGTATAACCAATCCTAGTGTTTAATCTTCTTGCACACTATCCTCTCATAATGCATTATACTTTCTTCATTTACCCAAATGATTTCCTTTGCTTACCTTTCAAACTCTTCCACAGAGATATCTGGATCTCTATCTTTTTAACCAACTCTGTAACTTCAACTAAGCCTCTTCAAGTACATTTGTATTTGTTCCACTTCTCTGTTTTGACTGATATGGATATGTAGATCTCCCTTGAAAATGTTCTTTTTTCTTTTCTAGAACTATCTCAAATGTGTGATAGGTATATACTCTTATCCTCATCCTTGTAAGGCCAGGTATTAAGGATGTGCCCCTCTTAGATCCACATAATCTCTTCCAGACTTTACATATCATTGCTTTCATTAAAACTGCCTAATTGCAGCTTATTCCATGCCAATTCAGCAGCCCTTTACTGGGCTGTCACCTGAATTGGAGCCACTTTCCCTTATTCACTGAAAAGTTTAGCACTTTGACTATAGTCTTTCTTCTATCACAAACACCAATATCTTGGATGACTTTAGCACCCACAATGACTTAGGCATTTCAAAGAAGCAGTGTAGGTCAGGTGCAAACATAGACTGTGTAGGCTGCCTGCCCTCTTGTTTTCTGAAGCAGGTAACTTTGATCCCAAGGCAAGTTACTAACTGTTTAGTGACTTAACTTCCTCATCTGTAAGAGAGAGTTGGTATAATAACTCATTTTACAACTGTTGAGAGAAAAAAAAACAGTCAATAAAATACTCCCTGGTTTATCATAAGTCATCAGTAAATGTAAACTATTATCATTAATCCCTTCCTCACCATCAATACCTTTGAACACTCGCAGCCTCATCTTGAATGTCATCATCACTCAAAATTGCTAAACCTGCATCACAAACTCAAGAATCAATCTCTGATTACAACCTCCTTCCTTTCAACATTCTTGCTCAATGATGATCCTATGGTTTCATTCATCTTGACGGAAGCTTTCAGTGACTGACTCCATTGAAAGTGAAAGTGAAAGTCGTTCGGTCGTGTCTGACTCTTTGCCACCCCATGGACTATACAGCCCATGTAATTCTCCAGGCCAGAATATTGGAGTGGGTAGCCGTTCCCTTCTCCAGGGGACCTTTGCAACCCAGGGATCAAACCCAGGTCTCCGGCATTGCAGGTGGATTCTTTACCAGCTGAGCCACAAGGGAAGACCCCATTATTTCAGGTGACTTCTCAAGAAATAGACCTTTTTATTCCATTCTAAATACATTTGGATTAGATTCCTAAGAGCATTATTTTAAAAAGCATTCTTAAATACTGTCCCAAACGACCTTAATTCTTCATCTTTTTATAAATTACACTTGCCTGGACAAAACCCATAACTTTCAATGAAACCAAATACCTACTCTAGCCAGCTCTGCTTCTAAGAAGCTGAGGGTGGTTGGATATAATTATAAAAGAAGTAGACTGGGTCGACTGTTAACTAACAATCATCAACTTCCATTAGGCCTTCAGATGACTTTGCATCTTACCAAAAAAAAAAAAAAAAAAAAAGAAATAGAAATCTTATGACAGAGGTACAGTTTAAAATTATTAAAATTATCCTTCATCTTCCCCTGTAGTTACTATAACAGAGGAGCGGTGCATGTGCCTCAAGCCAATTTCTACAGGTGCTGGGAACTACCTTCATTTCTTTTCAGGGCCCTTACGCCATCAACTATTTCATTACTCTTGCTTTGCAACCTCTTCTTCTCCGTTGAGTCTTTCCATCCAATTCCAGCCTTTAAACACATCCAATTTCTTGGACCCCAGCAGTTCCCTCAATTATAGTCCTCTATTTTTCCACACAACCATACTGTTTGAAAAAGTGATTAAATACATGTTAGAAATGCTTGCACATTCTATACTATATTGGCTGTGTGCATTCTTTTACAATGTTCCATGGTTGTAAAGAAAGCTGAGTGCAGAAGAATTGATGCTTTGAACTGTGGTGTTGGAGAAGACTCTTGAGAGTCCCTTGGACTGCAAGGAGATCCAACTAGTCCATTCTAAAGGAGATCAGTCCTGGGTGTTCATTGGAGGGACTGATGTTGAAGCTGGAACTCCAATACTTTGGCCAACTGATGTGGAGAGCTGACTCATTTGAAAAGACCAATGCTGGGAAAGATTGAGAGCAGGAGGAGAAGGGGACGACAGAGGATGAGATGGTTGGATGGCATGACCAACACAATGGACATGGGTTTTGGTGGACTCCAGAAGTTGGTGATGGACAGAGAAGCCTGGCATACTGCGGTTCAGGGGGTCACAAAGAGTTGAACACGACTGAGAGACTGCTGAACTGAACTGATGGCTATATTCAACACATCTCTGACTTAATGTGGCTTTAAACTTTTTTGAATATTTCATTTGATCCTCTTGCTATTGGTCCTTCATCCCTATGACAATGTTTAGAAACTGGTAACTTCTTCCATACCCCACTTGCTTGATCCCTATCAGCCATCAACACTTTAATGCTCTGTTTTTGAAACAGTTTTTTTTTTTGAAACTGATGGGACACTGTCTTGCTTTCCTCCCACCTCTACAACTAGTTTTCTCAGACACCTTTATGTTTCCCTTCTTCTGTTGAGTCATTCATTTTATGAATCCCTGAAGGCTGTTGTATACCACTTAGGATATAATCTCTCCTGAGGCCACTTCAACCATAACTAGCCTTTCAACTATACATTTTATGACAAATTTAACCTGAGGGGCAGATTTTACATTTTGGCAATAATCTCAAATTTTAAAAGTTGAAAGAGAAGCATTTCATAATATACCGTGATAAAAATTCAAAAGCTCAAAACAGGTTGCTACTTCTAAAAATAAACAGACTGTGTTGCAATGACGGCACATTCCAAAGTGACACACTGAATAGGCAAAGAAAAAGGAGACACATTCTTTTGAAAATAAGCACAAAGACCAGTGGACAGACTCAAACGTAAACACTTGTTCCAAAAGAAACTCAAAGATTATAAAAGTGGAAGCTCATTTGTTACACTCTAAAGTCATGGCACATGCATTTGCTTCATCATCTCATTTAACTTCATACACAATGTAGCATTCCCTTTCAGCTCTGTTTTCACTAAAAACAGAAAGTAGAATCATCAAGAATACAGAGAAAAGTGACGGTTGTTTAGTGAATACCTTTGGCTTTGTGAAATGAGATGAGTGTTAGTGGAATGAGGAGAAGATACCACAGTGTTTGCTGAAGACCAGCTTTCAGACAGACCAGTTAAAGTTGTACAACCCCTTTTTACCACAATGTATTCTTTATTGTGTTCTATAAATTCAGCATATTTGAGGAAAAAGTGATAGCTAAAGATGACATGTGTAACTACCATTTCCATCTGTGTACTAGGCCTATGTTTAGAAAAAAAGTCATATAGCACAGTAATTTGTAATCTGTAAAGAATATTCTTTGCACTTGCTATCTAATTGAAGAATTTGAATTAGTTTACCTGATCCTCATTTCATAGTTTCTCTATTACCTCAACCTAAAAGGATCTGTGTGTGGACTCAGTTGTGTCTGATTCTTTGTGGCCCCATGGATAGTAGCCAACCTCTGACCAAGGAATTTTCCAGACTGGAATACTCAAATGGGTTACCGTCCTTATTCCTGTACTCAGGTTACTTTGGGGCTATAATCCTTACTTGGCTCACCAAAAAGAAACCCCTGCTGTCTTCCTTTCTATCAATACAACCAACCCAACTCTGGTTTAATATAAATGACAGTCTGCTATACAATTTACACTCTTGCTGTTTAAAGACAGATACACGAATATGCTGTTCTCATCATTGCATAATCTTCCCAGTGTTAGCTTAGCAGTCACTGCTTGGAGAAATCTTCCTTGAACTTCTAAAATTGCCTAATAATCTCTCTCTTTCTCTCCCTTCTCTATTTGATTGATATCAAATAGATATAAAACATTATGTTCAAGTGTACAACATAATGTTTTGATATTTGTATACATTGTGCAATGATGATGCAAAGAACTGAATCATTGAAAAAGACCCTGATGCTGGGAAAGATTGAAGGCAGGAGGAGAAGGGGAAGACAGAGGATGATATGGTTGGATGGCATCACCGACTCGATGGGCATGAGTTTGAGCAAGCTCCAGAAGTTGGTGATGGACAGAGAAGCCTGGCATGCTGCAGTCCGTGGGGTCGCAAAGAGTCAGACACGACTGAGCAACTGAACTGAACTGAGCATGATAAGTCTAGTAAACAGCTGTCAATTTCCAGTTACAATTATTTCCCCCTTGGGATGATAATTTTTCAGATCTACTCTCTGAGAAACTTTCAAATATGTAATACAGTATCATTAACTATAGTCACCAAGCTACATATTAAACACTCTCTTTTTCATGCATGCATCCTCTCCCTACACACACACACACATACACATGCACTCATACACACACATTAATGTAGCTCTGAGCCTATCAGGCCTGACCTATGGGGTAAGGTTAGGAGCCTTCACAGCAACCTCCACAGTCCTGTTATCATAGCAAATCACAAAATCACACTGTAAAGGCTAATTGTCCATCACTCTACAACTGCAACTTCCATGAACTCAAGACTGTTAACTTCCCTACATTTGAATCAGCAGTGCCTTCTCGATTTATACATTTATTTCACTACACATTTAAATCTCAGGGAAATAAGTTAAAGGGCTTTTTAAAACTGAAAGAATAATTTTTTTCAGGAAAATAATAGCCAAAATTATAATTGTTTGCTGGAAAGAACTCTTTTATCTTTTCAGTACAGTTTTACTCACATTAAGTCATAGCTAACAGTACTCACAATACAATGGACTAAAATTCCAAACATCTAAGACCCGGGCTACTCTATAGTTTTAATCCTAATTAGTTTACTTTGTGACTCTGATTTTCTTTAATTCATCTGGACTTGAATTTTCCCAACTGAAGATTTAACAGGGTTGAAGTAGACTATTGGTTACTATTACTGGTGTTTATTAGTTTCCTTGAGAATCCAGTTCAGATCTGAAGGCCTAAGAACTAGGAACACAGAGTCAAAGAAAAGATCAATGTCGCAGTTTAAGCAATCAGGCAGGAAAGGCTGAATTATTTCTTCCTTCAGATTCTTATTCTTTTCAGGCCAACAGGTAATTAGATGATGCCTAGCCATACTGGGCAGGGCAAATTGCCCTACTGAGCCCGTCCATTTGAGTACTAATTTCACCAGAAACATTCTTACAGACACATACAAAAATGTTTAGCCAAATATCAGGATACCCTGTGATCAGTGACCTTGACACATAAAATGAAACATCATGTAAATTTAGGGCTATTTCTTATTCAGCTCTATATTACCAAAACAGATAATGATAACAATAGAAGCAATAGGAAACATTTATTTTGTGCTGTGCTAGGGACTGTTCTAATTGTGTGGAATTTTATGTAATCCTCACAATATACCAATGAAATACACGTAATTCTCATTTACGTTTAAAGTTGTGAAAAATAAAGCACAGGGAGGTTAAGTAATTTAACCAAAGTTATCAATACATAAACTTTTTCTCTTTTGTTTTCAAAATAAAAATCAGCTAATTGTTTCATAATTTTATCATTTAAATATTGACTCTATTGGCTAAGATAATTCTATATAGAAAATTTTCTTTGGACTTATAAGCAAATTACAATAGCGTATGCTGTTTATTGACAACTTTTTCCATAATTAAGCTTGCCTACAGGCTTCTAAATATTTTAAGGAGCTGAGAGTACATCATTGCCACTGTTAAAATTGTCAAAGTAAGGGTTTGTGTTTTCAACCTTAACTTTTTTGTTCATAGACTGTGATCCTTTGATATATTAACAAATCTTCAAGAAAATTAGCTAAGTAACAATTCATTTGATGTCACATTCCAAAAATGCAGCTGATGTGCTGCAGACTTTCCAAACACTAATGTTTAAGAAAATTTACACAACAAATTCACTTATTGAAAGCTGAGATTGGAATTAAAAAAAAATAATAATAATAATAAATAAATCACCAAATGCAGGAAGTGCAGAAGGAATTGAAAACAAAAGTGAGGGCTCCATATGAAACCTCTGACAAAACATGGGGAGAGGCTAGAGAAGTAGAGGTGGTGGGCACGTTAGTTCATTAGCTCTGTCACATGAAGTTGGGAGGTAAGACCTATCTTAACCTGTGAAATGCACAAATTTGAATTGAGAAACGCAATGGCACCCCACTCCAGTACTCTTGCCTGGAAAATCCCGTGGACGGAGGAGTCTGGTGGGCTGCAGTCCATGGGGTCACTAAGAGTCGAGCAAGACCGAGCGACTTCACTTTCACTTTTCACTTTCATGCATTGGAGAAGGAAATGGCAACCCACTCCAGTGTTCTTGCCTGGAGAATCCCAGGGACGGGGGAGCCTGGTGGGCTGCCGTTTATGGGGTCGCACAGAGTCAGACACGACTGAAGTGACTTAGCAGCAGACATTAAAAAAAAGCATTTGAAGAGTTACAATATTAACTACTAAATGTATAAAGTGAAAAAACATAATCTGTACAATGGTACTCATACTTACAAAGGGAATCTTGTCTGTCTCTCACAGGATCCAAGTGCAGAAAATAAAGTCAGTGAGAATTCATAGCCATGCTCTGTACCTTACATGCTTTATGTCTGAAGTGACCAGTACTTCCTAAACTTCCAACTTTTACTTTCCTAACTTTTTTCAGAAAATATCATAAAAGATGGTCCTGCACTACTGATACCGCTGAGCTGCCTGGTAAAACTGAACACAGATAGCTCAGGTCACAAGATAACTACTGATACATCCTACTGAAGAAGAGCTCCATAAAGGAAATTAATGAGGAAAGCCAACACCTACAGTGAGAATCAGAGGGACCATAATCCTCAAATATTTGCATAACAAAAATTACTTGAATAACATGAGGAATTTATCTGAAATGAACAGATATAAAGATTTCAAAATTATGATGGAGAAATTAAGAAACATGATGAATAAAGTGAGCAGCATAAAAACAGAGATTCTTTTAGGAATTACAAAAGTAGATATCATCAGGAGATAGAAAATGGTAATATTTGAAGAAATGTTCACTGAAAAATGTCCAGAATTCTTGAATGACTTTTATAGTTTAGGACTTGGAAACAGGGGTAGATTTATTCAGAAAAGAGATATAATCAAAGTCATGTGGGGAAAAAAGATGACCTGAAAAGTCTCTGCTTCTATACTGCAGGTATAAAAATAGTGATAAAAGGCATTAAGAAACTAGCCATAATGATCCTAAAACAGATAATGGTGTACATACAAGACAGAGTGGACTGCATTGCATAGGAAAATTCCAGGGCTCCTGCTGACAGAAGTTGCGCAGTTACATGGAGGCTGGTTGCACTGAAGTTTCTAACTTCTACAGTAGAAGGGTGGAGGATGGCAAAGGGCTGCTGCTGCTGCTGCTAAGTCGCTTCAGTCGTGTATGACTCTGTGCGACCCCATAGACAGCAGCCCACCAGGCTTCCCCATCCCTGGGATTCTCCAGGCAAGAACACTGGAGTGGGTTGCCATTTCCTTCTCCAATGCATGAAAGTGAAAAGTGAAAGTGAAGTCTCTCAGTCATGTCCGACTCTAGCGACCCCATGGACTGCAGCCCACCAGGCTCCTCCGTCCATGGGATTTTCCAGGCAAGAGTACTGGAGTGGGGTGCCATTGCCTTCTCCTATGGCAAAGGGCACTATTCTCCAAATCAGATGACAACCAAGGCTCTTCATTTATATTTGGTGATGGCAAATATATAAAATATATATATAATATATATATATATAAAATTTGGCAAAATTTTAAAAATCTACAATAATTTTTAAAAGTGGCTTTGGCATGCAGCTGGAAAAATAGAAAACTAAACAAAGAAATCTCAAAAATTGACAAATGTAGGCATGGGGATATTATATATGGTAGAGAAAGCAATACAAATCAGTGAGGAAAGACTGCATAGATTAAAAATTTATAAAAAGAAAAATAAAATCCCTATACCACCTGGTATGCAAAATTAAATTCCTGATGAATTAAAGACATACATGTGAAAAAAATGTTTTAAAATAGAGCATAAGAAACTTAAGAGGATTCATAGGATTTTGAAAATTATTTAAAGTATAAAAATTCATCATGGATGAAAAAGAAAAACAATCTTACAAAACTACAAAATCAATTTGTAATAAGTTGCTTCATTGGATTTAAGCAAACTAGTAAAATATATACTTGTGCTTAAGTAGTCATGATGATTTTAACACTCACCCTCAAAAAAAAAAAGTAATATCTTGATTACATCAGTGTAGGGACATATTTACTTTGGCCACATCATGCAAAGAGTTGACTCACTGGAAAAGACCCTGATGCTGGGAGGGATTGGGGGCAGGAGGAGAAGGGGACGACAGAGGATGAGATGGCTGGATGGCATCACCCACTCGATGGACATGAGTTTGGGTGAACTCCGGGAGTTGGTGCTGGACAGGGAGGCCCGGCATGCTTCGATTCATGGGGTCGCAAAGAGTCGGACATGACCGAGCAACTGAACTGAACTGAACTGAAGGGACATATTTGTTAAACAAGACTAACAGGACAAAGAAACTAAGAATTAAAGAACTACCACAAATCAGTAAAAAAGGAAAGATGAAATATTGGGAAAATGGAAAAAAAAAAAAAACATACAGACTCATTCTTACCAGAAATGGAGAAAAAGCAAATTAGAACATTTAAATATCATTTCATAACCATCATATTGACCAAAATTAATGTTTGACAGCATTTGGTATTATTTGAGTGTACAAAGAGACAGGACCTTTTATAGCTTTCCTTATGAGAGTTAAAACGTTAGAAACAATTTTGAAATTAATTTAGCAATATAATATCAAGAAAAATGATTATTCATATATACTTTGACCAGAAAATAAACTTTTCTGTATCACCCTGTGAATAAAGAGACAAAAAGAATATTAATTATGGAAGTCTCATTTTAAATAGAAAACAAAATAACTCCATTGGTACAAAAAAAAAAAAAAAAAAGGACAAAATGACATTCAGTTCTGTTCAGTTGCTCAGTCATGTCCAAATCTTTGAGACTGCATGGACTTCACCACACCAGGCTTCCCTGTTCATCACCAACTCCTGGAGCTTGCTCAAACTCATGTCCATCGAGTCAGGAGGCTACAGTCCATGGGGTTGCTAAGAGTCGGACACAACTGAGTCCGACCATCCAACCATCTCATCCTCTGTATTCCCCTTCTCCTCCTGCCTTCAATCTTTCCCAGTATCAAGGTCTTTTCCAGTGAGTCAGTTCTTTGCATTACATGGCCAAAGTATTGGAGTTTCAGCTTCAGCATCAGTCTTTCCAATGAATATTCAGGACTGATTTCCTTGAGGATTGACCAGTTTGATCTCCTTATAGTCCAAGGGACTGTCAAGAGTCTTCTTCAACACCACAGTTCAAAAGCATCCATTCTCTGGTGCTCAGATTTTTTTACAGTCCAACTCTCACATCCATACATGACTACTAGAAAAACCATAGCTTTGACTACATGGTCCTTTGTCGGCAAAGTAAAATGACATTAATGTAATGTAAAACTACAAAGTAGTGCAAATAAATGATACATATATCACTATGAAGATTTTATCACTATAAAGCCAATGAATAATAATACACACCATAAAAATCTATATACATTTTTAAATGTTAATATACAATGATAAATATATAAGTTTTAATAGATAAATATAAAAAGAATATGTCAACTCTGCATATTCATCTCTGAGAAAGGAAGCGATGAAAGAAACAACAGGGGATCATTAGTTATGGCAGTATCATTTTAATTCTCTCTTTTCCTTAGCTCACTTTTTAATTAGATGTTTAGAAGGAAAAATGTTTATTCTTATTTAATTTTAATAGTGGATACATTGTACCTATTTTCTTATTATTCTTTAAATATATATGAGATTCTAATTTTAAACAAAATAACTTTTTAGGGGAAAATATTAAAATGTTTGGTTAGGAGTAAAATGGTAATTCAAGAATATTCCATAATTGTGATTGAAATATACTATAAATTAGGTAAAGTGAAAGTGAAGTCACTCAGTTGTGTCCGACTCTTAGCGACCCTATGGACTGTAGCCTACCAGGCTCCTCCGTCCATGGAATTTCCCAGGCAAGAGTACTGGAGTGGGGTGCCACTGCACATATTAACATAAAACTAATCATTTTTCTATGCAAGGATCAGTAATGTTTCAACCTAGGGCTACATAGGATATTACTGGAATCCTTAAATAGGTTAATGGTGGTATATGAAACAATTTCTACTGTGTATACAAACACACACAAAACAACATTTTACTCTATTACAATGATTTTCCAGAATGATATAATATTTGGTATAAAATGTTGCAGTGGTAAACAGTGCCCTAGTATTATAATATACACATAAGATTAAAGGGGCTGATGTGTTTAAGTGGTTGAATGTATGACTATTTTTCTTCCAAAATGTGAATATATCCATGGGCCATGCTATGGGGAACACGTGTATACCTGTGGTGGATCATGTTGATGTATGGCAAAACCAATACAATATTGTAAAGTAATTAACCTCCAATTAAAATAAATAAATTTGTATTAAAAAATAAATAAAACTTTACTTGGAAGTCTCAAAAAATAAATAAATTTATATTCAAAAAAATGAAAAATGAAGTTCATAGCATAAAGCTTACTTTTGCAATGACTGGACTGCCAACACATAGCTGGCTTCTGTCTCTCCACTGTTCTATGGAAAAGGTAAAGGGTACTTAAAGGAAGTCTATGTGCAGTGTTTTAAGAACCCTCTCCTCTCTGACACCACAGGTAGGAGGAAACATGTCCACTCTCCTGCCCCAGTCTGACTCTGCCTGTTATGTTACCTGATTAGAGTCTAGAACCACCTCCTGGTTCCATGTTATCAGGAAACACACTGCTCATCACTGCAGCCTGTGACCGCAGCCACTAAATTAGGAGATGCTTTCTTCTTGGAAGAAAAACTATGACAACTCTAGACAGCACATTAAAAAGCAGAGACCTCACTTTGTTGACAAAGGTCCATACAGTCAAAGCTATGATTTCCCAGTAGTCATGTATGGACATGAGGGGTGTACCATAAAGAAGCCCAAGTGCTAAAGAATTGATGCCTTTGAATTGCGGTGCTAGAGAAGACTCCCTTGGACTGCAAGGAGATGCAACCAGGTAATCCTAAACAAAACCAATCCTTAATATTCATTGTAAATACTGATGTTTAAGCAGAAGCTCCAATACTTTGTTCACTTGAAGCAAAAAGTTGACTCACGGGAAAAGACCCTGATACTGGGAAAGATTGAGGGCAGGAGGAGAAAGGGGTGACAGAGGATGAGATAGTTGGATGGCATCACAGACTCAATGGGTATGAGTTTGAGAAAACTTCAGGAGATAGTGAAGGACAGGGAAACCTGGCATGCTATAGTCCATGGGACTGCAAAGAGATGGATATAACTTAACATGTCATGTCTGAACAACAACACTGCTCCTCCTTCAAGGCAGAAGTTGAGCTTCCTTCTCCCTCCTGGATTTCCACACTGACTCCTGTGGAGCATAACGAGGTGGGCTATCTTCTCTTTAATTGGGGTTAGGTTAGTCAGTGCCTGCTTAGAGGACAGGCCATATTTTCTCTTTCCTCACAGGCAGGTTTGACTTCTTTGTACCAAGATTTAGAATCAAGGAAGAAGAAGTATAAAACTGTATTAGCGTTCAAGTTAAAGCCACACAATCAGTTTAGCTTATGTCAGTGAGCCCTGCATTGCTGCTGATTTGGATGGACACAAATAATCATAAAGTGTACTTTGATTCCCACTTGGCTATGCACAGGGCTCCCTTACGGACCCCTCAGGGGTAGAAGGATGACTGACAGGGAATATTTTATATAGCTGACAGAGAATTATTTTAATACCATTCAAATATTGCCAGTATTTTCTGCAGACACCATATGACTAAGCTCCTAGTCCCTATGCAGGAAAATGTATTACAGAATTTAAGATAGGCACCAAAAATATTCAAATGACAATCCCCAGAGAAGAAAGTCTCTAGTAAAGCTTATATATTAACAATAAATTTACATTCACTGAGTTATTTTTAGTAATGGCAGAAGAATGTCATTTTGTATGTTCAATTTTTTCTTGATTGTTTTTATTTTTCCCCCAGGAAGCCCAACTAACCAGAGTAGGAATTACTTTCAAATGGGAATATTTATTGTTTGTTTAGTTATGCTTCTTTTTAATTAGATTATCATGATCTGTTAATTAAATTCCCTTGGAAAACAAAGCTTAGATTATTAGGAGGTATATTTCCACAAATGGTTTTACCACTTCTGCCACTTATAAAAATATTAAGAAGATTTTCAAAATTCTTCAGCAGAACTGGGAAGTATTAGGCTTTCTATACATGCAAATTCTTTAGAGAATTTATGAAATGATGAATAGGTTTACATTTGTTTCTTTGTTTCCAATGTAGCAAATCCAAAACCACTGGACACATAGAGTCATTTTCCTACAAGCATAAGAAGTGTAAATATTTTCTGTCTGATTCTAGAGCAGGAAAAGGGGTGGCATGCTAACTATGACAGAACAGAGTAGGCTAGGAGAGTCAGATTATAGAATCTGTCCCAGCACTGGGTCACACAGACCACAGACACTGTGACAGGTGCCAGGATAAAGTCTAGCCACATCAGTGAAACATAATATCAAAAAGATACATCATAGACTATAGTATAATTCCATGTAGAGTTTTACTTCAGAGAGCTCCATGGGACACAAAGTTTCTCAAAGAGGCAAGTAAAGACTCCAGAAATAAGTTATATTTAGAAGATCATACCAATAATCAGGAAATCAACATCAGGAAATGTTCAGAGGTGGAGGAACAGAAACTGATCCACATAGAGAGTGTCAGGCATTATAATGGCAAGTGATGCATATTGATCCATTTAATCCTCGATAATCTCAAATAGTTTTCATTTTGTGTAAAATAAAACTGTGGACCAGATAGGTTAATTATAGCTGGTAATGATATTCAAACTTTGACTGACTCCAAATCCTTAACCCACTAAAACTGAAACATATGCTGTATTTAATTAGCACATGAATCCATAGTTACTACCAGGCTGGGCAATTCCGGTGAATAAATATAAACTGTTTCAAATAACATGAGTATCAAAATGTTCAAAGGTCTCACTCTATTCTGTCATTAATTTTTACTTTTTATAACTACATAGGTGATATTAAACACTTTTCTTAAGGCCATGGGGGAAAATGAGGCATTGAAATGTAACTAGGCAGCATGTGAATGTGCTGTTGGGCATTCAGGAAGACTGTTCCTACGTGATTAAAGTCCCAGTTAAAATTGTTGATAGACATTATTTAGGAAAAACTAGTGATTTTTTGGTTTGGTGGTCACAATGCTATATACAATTTAACCAAAACTCCTTTAACATTATACCTTCCTGTATACATACATAGAAAACCATGCATACAGTATGTAGAATTTACCAAATTTGTCTGAAAATAGAAACATCTGTCTGTGCTGAATCAGCCTGAGAGATCAGTTGCTCTAGGAATATATTTTGATAAGCAATGTTCTTTAGCGGGTGAAGGGGAGATTGATGGAGAGAAGCTTTCCTGGGGCAAAATCTGGGAAGACAAAGAATTAGAGTCCTGAAATAACTGGGATCCAAAGTAATGATCCAAACTGTCTCAAAAGAAAATTATAAAGTTGAATTCTTAGAACAGAGATAAGTATGTCTGAATTAGTCAGGCAGGAAGAGTGTTTTAACACTGAGTTCCAGAGGGTTATAGCCCTTCTGCCTAAAATTGGGATCATTCTATATTCTGTGCTGCTGATGAGTAACTAGAGTGTGTACAAATCTGTACAATGGGTGTGACTGGATTCACTCTGAGAAGAAGAATACAACAGAGTATCAGTCCAGCTGAAATTGAAGAAAAAAATCAAGGTAAAAATATTCCTTTTGGTCTTAAGTCTATATCCTGGATTAAAATAATATGACGTAGTCAAATTGCATAAAATGATAATATGATAGATTAGGGTGATAAACGAGATTCTTTGAAAGTATGAAGCACATCTGCTACACAGAACAAAATAATCTTGTGAGAAAAATATACACCAATAAATAAAACAATTAATCTGCTAATTGTGTGTGTTCCTTCGGGTACTAAGATTTGGAAACATTTGGTAATTTTCTATCAAGAAGTATACACGAATTCAGTCTCTAGATAATCCTCAAGCGGACCATGGAAAAATAGGTCATGTCAAATAAAATAAGTCTCTAGGTAGAGCCGGGGCTTTGTCTCACTTTTTAGTTTCCAATTCCAGTAATTCTATGACATTATTCTTATCTCTTCTATATATGGCAAGGTTATTCTCCTCACTTGCACATTCACTGAAGCAGTAAATCAGTGATTAATTGTACTTCACATTCTCCATGTTAAGTGTGGTTTGTGATGATTTACATTATTTAGAACTATAAAAATGAGATTAAACCATTACCATCAATGATTACAGTAAAGGGCACAGTAGGAAATTGGAGCATTTTCCTGAAAGGGTAACTTCTGCTCAGAGGCAGTGTCAGTGCTTCATGGCTCTCCTGGTGTTGTTCCTAACGTGTCACCCTTCAGGGTCGGGGCAATTACTACAATTCTCTCTGGAATCAATATTTTGCAATGTTTTATCATCTCAATATTGATGCATTTAAAAATGGTGCAATGTCATCACTGCCACGACAAAAGGTAAGCCTTCAGGTAAAATGCAGCATTATAAGTTTTTATTACATTCTAAGTGTGAAATCTGTCATTTGTACCTTGCAATGTCACCACAAGTTTCTTAAATATAGAACATATTTTTAAAAATTAGAAAATAATTGCTTGTTTCCTTTCCACCACGCAATATGCTTCAAAACTAACTTGACGAAATTGGTAAAAACATGATTGCCCTCAAATAGAACATTTTCCGTATCTTATACACCCACCATCACAGTAAATGAAGTGATTCCTCTTTTATGCCTTTAACCTTTATACTGCCTTGAAAGTTAAAGTGAAAGTCACTCAGTCATGTTCAACTCTTTGCTGTCCCATGGACTATACAGCCCATGGAATTCTCCAGGCCAGAATACTGGAGTGGGTAGCCTTTCACTTCTTCAGGAGATCTTTACAACCCAGGGATCGAATCAGGGTCTCCTGCATTGCAGGCGGATTATTTACCAACAAAGCTATCAGAGAACCCCTATAGTGCCTTCAGTTCAGTTCAGTCACTCAGTCATGTCCAACTCTTTGTGACCCCATAAACCGCAGCATTCCAGGCCTCCCTGTCCAGCACCAACTCCTGTGGTTCACTCAAACTCACGTCCATAGAGTCAGTGATGCCATCCAGCCATCTCACCCTCTGTTGTCCCCTTCTCCTCCTGTCCCCAATCCCTCCCAGCATCAGGGTCTTTTCAATGAGTCAACTCTTCGCATGAGGTGGCCAAAGGACTGCAGTTTCAGCTTTAGCATCATTCCTTCCAAAGAACAACCAGGGCTGATCTCCTTTAGGATGGACAAGTTGGATCTCCTTGCAGTCCAAGGGACTCTCAAGAGTCTTCTCCAACACCACAGTTCAAAAACATCAATTCTTCAGCACTCAGCTTTCTTCACAGTCCAACTCTCACATCCATACATGACCACTGGAAAAACCACAGCCTTGACTAGACAGACCTTTATTGTCAAAGTAATGTCTGCTTTTTTATATGCTGTCTAGGTTGGTCATAAATTTCCCTCCAAGGAACAAGCGTCTTTTAATTTCATGGCTGCAGTCACCATCTGCAGTGATTTTGGAGCCCCAAAATATAAAGTCTGACACTGTTTCCACTGTTTCCCCATCTATTTCCCATGAAGTGATGGGACCAGATCCATGATCTTTCTTTACTGAATGTGGAGCTTTAAGCTAACTTTTTCACTTTCCTCTTTCACTTTCATCAAGAGGCTTTTGAGTTCCTCTTCACTTTCTGCCATAAGGGTGCTGTCATCTGCATATCTGAGGTTATTGATATTTCTCCCGGCAATCCTGCCCAGCAATCCAGCCCAGTGTTTCTCATGATGTTCTCTGCATAGAAGTTAAATAAGCAGGGTGACAATATACAGCCTTGACGTACTCCTTTTCCTATTTGGAACCAGTCTGTTGTTCCATGTCCAGTTCTAACTGTTGCTTCCTGACCTGCATACAAATTTCTCAAGAGGCAGGTCAGGTGGTCTGGTATTCCCATCTCTTTCAGAATTTTCCACAGTTTATTGTGATCCACACAATCAAAGGCTTTGGCATAGTCAATAAAGCAGAAATAGATGTTTTTCTGGAACTCTCCTGCTTTTTCCATGATCCAGAGGATGTTGGCAATTTGATCTCTGTTTCCTCTGCCTTTTCTAAAACCAGCTTGAACATCTGGAAGTTCATGGATCACGTATTGCTGAAGCCTGGCTTGGAGAATTTTGAGCATTACAGCCATATTTGCAAATTTTATTTCTATAGTTTACCCATCTACACACTACTACTGAAGGAAGAAAAGATCATAAACATGGGCAGTAGAAAAACTTTTTAAGTTAAATGGAGGTTCCCAGTACTCATATGTGTAATGTTTAATTAGTAGAAATCACAAGACATTGAGGAATATTATCTTGCCTTAAAGTGTAGAAGGTAATATTGTGATCTTACAACAAGTATTAAGAACAACAGAATTAAAAGAGCTATGGAGATAAAAAGAATCACTGGTAAGCCTAAACTCTCTCCATCCTCAGTACTCATCATGGGTCTGCTTACCTGAAGGACTGATAGAAAATATGGGAAGAATCTCACTCTAAGAGAAAATAGATGCATTTGGTTCACAGAAAATGTGTCAGTATCAGAGGGGAGTAATTAAGCAATCAGTGATTCTACCTTAAATTGTCTAAAACCTTCTACTCTCCCTTTCAAGATCATCTCTAAATTTAGAGAAGAGGGTACAATAAATACCAAGTCAGACATGAGACACACTGTGCACTTATCAGAACTGCTTTTAGTATATGTCATGGAGGGAAGCAGAAAGAAGCAAAGGAAGGGTGCAGCCTGTTTTACCCTTGAGGGATCTACAGGACCACGTTGGAGTGTGAAACACACAGAGTGGCTTAGATATGAAATAGAATATTACCAGTACCCCCAGAATCTCCTTGTGCCCCCTCCAGTCACAATCTACCTCTATCCCTCAATGGTAAACACTATTCTGACCTAAATCAAATCCCTTATGATTATACAGTGGAAGTGAGAAATAGATTTAAGGGCCTAGATCTGATAGATAGAGTGCCTGATGAACTATGGACTGAGGTTCGTGACATTGTACAGGAGACAGGGATCAAGACCATCCCCATGGAAAAGAAACGCAAAAAAGCAAAATGGCTGTCTGGGGAGGCCTTACAAATAGCTGTGAAGAGAAGAGAAGCGAAAAGCAAAGGAGAAAAGGAAAGATATAAACATCTGAACGCAGAGTTCCAAAGAATAGCAAGAAGAGATAAGAAAGCCTTATTCAGCGATCAATGCAAAGAAATAGAGGAAAATAAAAGAATGGGAAAGACTAGAGATCTCTTCAAGAAAATTGAGACACCAATGGAACATTTCATGCAAAGATGAGCTCGATAAAGGAGAGAAATGGTATGGACCTAACAGAAACAGAAGATATTAGGAAGAGGTGGCAAGAATACACAGAAGAACTGTACAAAAAAGATCTTCACGACCCAGATAATCATGATGGTGTGATCACTGACCTAGAGCCAGACATCCTGGAATGTGAAGTCATATGGGCCTTAGAAAGCATCACTACAAACAAAGCTGGTGGAGGTGATAGAATTCCAGTTGAGCTATTTCAAGTCCTGAAAGATGAGGCTGTGAAAGTGCTGCACTCATTATGCCAGCAAATCTGGAAAACTCAGCAGTGGCCATAGGACTGGAAAAGGTCAGTTTTCATTCCAATCCCAAAGAAAGGCAATGCCAAAGAATGCTCAAACTACTGCACAATTGCACTCATCTCATACACTAGTAAAGTAATGCTCAAAATTCTCCAAGCCAGGCTTCAGCAATATATGAACCGTGAACTTCCAGGTGTTCAAGCTGGTTTTAGAAAAGGAGGAGGAAATAGAGATCAAATTGCCAACATCCACTGGATCATGAAAAAAGCAGGAGAGTTCCAGAAAAACATCTATTTCTGCTTTATTAACTATGCCAAAGCCTTTGACTGTGTGGATCACAATAAACTGTGGAAAATTCTGAAAGAGATGGGAATACCAGACCACCTGACCTGCCTCTTGAGAAATTTGTATGCAGGTCAGGAAGCAACAGTTAGAACTGGACATGAAACAACAGACTGGTTCCAAATAGGAAAAGGAGTATGTCAAGACCGTATATTGTCACCCTGCTTATTTAACTTAGATGCAGAGTACATCATGAGAAACACTGGACTGGAACAGAAGCTGGAATCAAGATTGTGGGGAGAAATATCAATAACCTCAGATAGGCAGATGACAGCACCCTTATGGCAGAAAGTGAAGAGGAACTCAAAAGCCTCTTGATGAAAGTGAAAGTGGAGAGTGAAAAAGTTGGCTTAAAGCTCAACATTCAGAAAACGAAGATCATGGCATCCGGTCCCATCACTTCATGGGAAATAGATGGGGAAACAGTGGAAACAGTATCAGAC
Organism: Bos indicus x Bos taurus; assembly: GCF_003369695.1. Lineage (NCBI taxonomy): Eukaryota > Metazoa > Chordata > Mammalia > Artiodactyla > Bovidae > Bos > Bos indicus x Bos taurus. Next base: position 28,095,480 of record NC_040081.1, on the reverse strand, counting down.
TTTATTTTGGGGGGCTCCAAAATCACTGCAGATGGTGACTGTAGCCATGCAATTAAAAGATGCTTGCTCCTTGGAAGGAAAGTTATGTCCAACCTAGATAGCATATTCTAAAGCAGAGACATTACTTTGCCAACAAAGGTCCGTCTAGTCAAGGCTATGGTTTTTCCTGTGGTCATGTATGGATGTGAGAGTTGGACTGTGAAGAAGGCTGAGTGCCGAAGAATTGATGTTTTTGAACTGTGGTGTCGGAGAAGACTCTTGAGAGTCCCTTGGACTGCAAGGAGATCCAACCAGTCCATTCTGAAGGAGATCAGCCCTGGGATTTCTTTGGAAGGAATGATGCTAAAGCTGAAACTGCAGTCCTTTGGCCACCTCCTGTGAAGAGTTGACTCATTGGAAAAGACTCTGATGCTGGGAGGGATTGGGGGCAGGAGGAGAAGGCGATGACAGAGGATGAGATGGCTGAATGGCAACACTGACTCGATGGACATGAGTCTGGGTGAACTCCAGGAGTTGGTGATGGACAGGGAGGCCTGGCGTGCTGTGATTCACGGGGTTGCAAAGAGTTGGACACAACTGAGCAACTGAACTGAACTGAACTGATTCTGACTTCTAGCATATGCATCTGTATGATCCATCTTTAGTTTTAGGTTGATAATGCCATATTCAGACCATTTAAGAGACACAAGGTATCTCTTATAAGGAGAAGCTGAAGAAGTTTTCTATCTTTCTTTTCTATTTCCCAAGTCAGGATAAAAAAAAAAAATTAGATTTTCACCTTTAAAAAATTATTTAAATTCTGAAAAGTAAAATCTAGACATCTGACAGCAAATCAGACTAAGCAATCATGAGAAATCCTTAGCAATATATCTTGGGAATTACCTCTACCTGTGTAATCTGTAGATTCAAAGGAGATTGAAAGAACAAAGAAAGGTGTGTAAATAGAATAATGAATAAATGTAGGGAGAAAGAAATGAAAAGGATATATGACACATGAAAGAGAAATAATTTTAGTTTCTATTTTGAATTTATTAGTTTTAACTTTTTATTTAATGGATACTAAATGATTTAAATAGCCAAAAATTTAACATTCATTAGGGATTTTTAAAATCTTATTCTGCTAATTTTTTATTCAAATTGTGTTTTACAGCTTCTTATTTGAATCTTAAGTTAATATACCACCCTACAAAAAATCTTCACATACCTTTAAAAATAAGGAATAAGATTCACAGTCATCAATATAAACACAATATAAAATCTATAATGGGAATACTTTTTTCTATACATTATACTGCTTGACAGCAAATATTTTATAAAGTACACTGTGAAAAGACTTTGCAGTTTCATTATGAAGGGACGATCAAAATAACAGGAATCATCAGATTAGAATTACTTCATCTTCCAATCAACAAATCTAATAACCCAGTCATAAATGTTTCCATAAAACCTGCCTTCCTCCAACCACAATATATGTGCAACATTTGCTCTATTTGCCTCACAAGAATTTTGTTGTTGAAATTATCCTCTCATCTATATCATCAAATTTTCACCTGCTACTGAATTATTTTCCTTTAGTTCACAGACACATCTCAAAATATTTCTCAACTTAAAATAATACCAAAGCAACAGACCACAACAAACTCTTGATCCCACCCTGCCTATCAGCATAGCAAATTCCACAATATGTACTGTATTTGTTACTTTGTCCTCATCTTGCATTCTGTCCTCAGCTTATCCTAAACATCTTTGTTCATCACAGCTCCTCTGAAAATATTATTCCACGGTCACCTTCACCTTGCCACACCCAGTGGTTAAATTCTCAGTTCTTATCTTTCTCTTGCAAATGTACTGTACACCATTGACCAATTTCCCCTTGAATCAGTCTCTTCCCTGGATTCTGAGTGAGCTGCATCCTACTGGTTTTCTTTATGAAACAATGACTGTTCCTTTTAGATAGCCTTTTCTGATTGTTCCTTTTTTTCTGATTTAGATTTTTTACAGTGTCTGTTGATTGAATTCTCAGAAATCTTCAGTCTCCACACTCACTTTCTAGATATTCTCATATCATCCCTTGACTTTAAACACTATCTCTGTCCCAATGCAATCCAAATGTCTATCTGAAGCATTTCAAACATGTGCTTCCAGTTCTAATCTTTTTCCTAAGTATCAGACTCATATATCCAACTATATAATGAACACTTCCAATATTGTTGTACAATACCTAAATCTTGTTTTCCCTTCTATGATCATCCTCACACTTGACCAATCATGCTTTTATTCTTCAGTAATGTAAACTTACTAGTTACTCAGGCCAACGCTTAGAAATTATCCCAACTCCTCTTTTTCAAAATGGTTCTTTATCTGCTATTGACTGACTTGTGTCATACTCTCTAAAAATATTCATATGATAAAGTCCTAACTCCCAGTAACTCAGAATATAACCATATTTGGTCACAGGATCTTTGTAAAGGCTATTAAGAAAAATTACATCATTAGAGTGGGTCTTAATTCAATATAATAGTTGTTCATGCAAGAAGAAAAAATTTGGAAAAATACAGGTATAGAAAAATGGTGAAGAGAAGGTACAGAGAGAAAACTGCAATCTACAACTCAAAGATAAAGGCCCAGATAGAACTTTCTTTCACGGCCCTCAGAACTAACCAACCCTGATATCAGATTTCTAGCCTTCAGAAATTTGAGAAAATAAATCTCTGTTGTTTGAGCCACTTAGTCTGTTGCTTTGGCAGCCTAAATATAGTAATATCCACCCCATCAACTTATAAGTTCTACCTTCAACAATATCCCAACTCTGACCATATTTAGTCCTGAGCTCATTCCCTGAGCCACTTCTCCTGTTGGGGTAAATGAGAGCCTTGACCCCAAAACTCAATGTCTAGAATCATATTTTAAGAATGCAAACCTCATTTTGCTTCTCAAACCACTCACGTGCTTCCCATCTAATATGAAATTAATGCAGACATCTTACCTCAAGCTACAATGTCTTAAAGGATCTTGCCTCTGGCCAACTTCTTGACTGCAACTTCTATAACCTTGGACTTGGTTCTCACTTGCCTTCTTGCTGTTAATTAAATACACTAAGATTTTCCCAACACCAGGTCATTTGAAAATGCTCTTCTGTCTTCCTTTCCCATGATATTTACAAGGTGGTCTCTTAAGTACCTTCCTGTCTGGCTGAAGGACACCTAGTAAGTTACTTTGGCATTGCCTTTCTGTGGAATTAGAATGAAACTGACCTTTTCCAGTCTGGTGGCCACTGCTGAGTTTTCCAAATTTGCTGGCATACTGAGTGTAGCATTTTAACAGCATCATCTTTTAGGATTTGTAATAACTCAATTGGAAATCCAATACCTCCACTAGAGTACACCCTGAAATATGTACTCTCTATTTACTGGTAATTATAAGAGTTGACTCATTGGAAAAGACTCTGATGCTGGGAGGGATTGGGGGCAGGAGGAAAAGAGGATGACAGAGGATGAGATGGCTGAATGGCATCACTGACTCGATGCACATGAGTTTGAGTGAACTCCGGGAGATGGTGATGGACAGGGAGGCCTGGCGTGCTGCAATTCATGGGGTCGCAAGGAGTCAGACACGACTGAGCGACTGAACTGAACTGATATTATAAACCACTTGTTTATATTTTCCTATATTTCTTTCCCCTAGTAGAAGGTAAGCTTCTTGAGAGCGAAGGCTTTGCTTGTACAAGTGTACCACTAGAACCTTGGGAAAAGTCAATATCTGTTGTGTGAGTCAATGTGTGTAATCACTGCCTTATCCCACAAAGATGCCTCATAGAGTACTAGGGCCCTTGAAACAAGTTCTAATATTCAGTACTAAAATATGTCTTACTCTAAACATTTATAATGCTGCATTACACAAAGAACAAAAATATAACTTCAAGGACCCACCCATGTGTTTTTCTTCACTTTCTTTGGTCCTTACAAACTTTATATTCAAGAAAAATTACAGAGATCAAGTTCTTACTACCCATTTGTCTCCACTATACTTCACAGTTTTCAGGTTAATATTTGTTAAACTTCCTATATGAAAAAAAATTTTTGACAAAGAAATAGAATATTTCAAAATCATTTGAAGGTTTCCATTTCTGACATATTTGGATAGGTCTCAGAGTACAATTTTCCTGAGAGACCTATTTCTTCATTCAGTACATATTCTACCTCCCACTAGGCCTAGCTTCAGTGAAAGTCCTTTTGATTAGAATTTTCTTTTCATTCTGGTAAGATGAATGCTTTAGGATACATCAAAGTATACTTGATCAGCTGAAGATATTCTTTACAAAAATAGTTTTGTGTGCCTTTTTCTTAATGAGTAAAACAAGATTTCAAAACAAGCATGCTGTTTTAGAATAGATCTCTTCACTGTTAATTTTCTGAGGGTAAATCAAGGTCATCTTTACATTGGATGAAAAAGTTTTAGATTTTCTTAAAACACGTGAAATAAATCTAGACAAGCAGTAAGTAACTCCTAAGGTCTTCTGAGGAAAACATATTGTTACACACTTTACAACTCAGAATTTATTGTACTTTATATGTGTCATGTTTTGGTTTTGGAAGAGTCAATCATTAATATATTATTTAGTTCAATAAAACTTACTGAGCATCAAATAAGGCACGCACAATGCCAGGCACTGAGCACCCCAAGGTGAAACTGGTATATCCTCTGCTCTCTAGAAACTCAGAAGTTGCTCAGGAAGATGTCCATTAACACACAAGTATAATGTAACCTAATAATAATTACGATGATGCTAGTCGTTTGTTAATATTAATTTCGTGGATTATTTATTCCACAGATTGCGATGCTCTTAGCATGCAGTTAGGGCTTGCCTTGTAGCTCAGTTAGTAAAGAATCTGCCTGCAATCCAGGAGACTCGGGTTTGGTCCGTGGGACAGGAAGATCTCTTGGAGAAGGATATGGCAACCCACTCCAGTATTCTTGCCTGGGGAATTCCATGGACAGAGGAGCCTGATGGGCTACAGTCCATGGGGTCACAAAGAGTCAAATATGACTTAGCAACTAAATCACCTAACATGCAAGTAAACTCTGAGAGTAAGTAGAGATAGTCAGAAAGTAACATTTGTGTTGTGTTTTGAATAATTAACAAGAGGATGCAGGAAAAAAATGAATATCCAGGGAAATGATCACTAGCAGAAGAAACGCCTCTCTTGTACAGTCATGGAACCAAAGTAAAAATTTAGTTGCCATCTTGAAAAACTGAGACTTTCAGTTTTCCTGAGAAAGAAGCTTGTGGAGAAAGCAGGGAGGATTCTATCTGGTGTAAAATGGAAGAAGTAAATTGAGTCCAGTTGTGTGCCAGTTTGGCTGCCTTCTACATCATATGGTAGTATTCAATTTTATATAATGAAGGCAGTGATGAACCAACAGAAATCTTTGAATTAGAAAAAAATGCAATTAAGACATTTTTAGGAAGATTAAAGAAAATGCACTGGTCATAACAAACACCCTCTTCCAACAACACAAGAGAAGACGCTATACAAGGATATCACCAGATGGTCAACACCGAAATCAGACTGATTATATTCTTTGCAGCCAAAGATGGAGAAGCTCTATACAGTCAGCAAAAACAAGACCAGGAGCTGACTGTGGCTCAGACCATGAACTCCTTATTGCCAAATTCAGACTTAAATTGAAGAAAGTAGGGAAAACCACTAGACCATTCAGGTATGACCTAAATAAAATCCCTTATAATTACACAGTGGAAGTGAGAAATAGATTTAAGGGCCTAGATCTGATAGATAGAGTGCCTGATGAACTATGGACTGAGTTTCGTGACATTGTACAGGAGACAGGGATCAAGACCATCCCCATGGAAAAGAAACGCAAAAAAGCACAATGGCTGTCTGGGGAGGCCTTAAAAATAGCTGTGAAAAGAAGACAAGTGAAAAGCAAAGGAGAAAAGGAAAGATATAAACATCTGAATGCAGAGTTCCAAAGAATAGCAAGAAGAGATAAGAAAGCCTTCCTCAGCGATCAATGCAAAGAAATAGAGGAAAACAACAGAATGGGAAAGACTAGGGACCTCTTCAAGAAAATCAGAGATACCAAAGGAACATTTCATGCAAAGATGGGCTCGATAAAGGACAGAAATGGTATGGACCTAACAGAAGCAGAAAATATTAAGAAGAGATGGCAAGAATACACAGAAGAACTGTACAAAAAAGATCTTCCCGACCCAGATAATCATGATGGTGTGATCACTGACCTAGAGCCAGACATCCTGGAATGTGAAGTCATATGGGCCTTAGAAAGCATCACTACGAACAAAGCTAGTGGAGGTTATGGAATTCCAGTTGAGCTATTCCTAATCCTGAAAGATGATGCTGTGAAAGTGCTGCTCTCAATATGCAAGCAGATTTGGAAAACTCAGCAGGGGCCACAGGACTGGAAAAGGTCAGTTTTCATTCCAATCCCAAAGAAAGGCAATGCCAAAGAATGCTCAAACTACCACACAATTGCACTCATGTCACACGCTAGTAAAGTAATGCTCAAAATTCTCCAAGCCAGGCTTCAGCAATATGTGAACCGTGAACTTCCTGATGTTCAAGCTGGTTTTAGAAAAGGCTGAGGAACCAGAGATCAAATTGCCAACATCCGCTGGATCATAGAAAAAGCAAGAGAGTTCCAGAAAAACATCTATTTCTGCTTTATTGCCTATGCCAAAGCCTTTGACTGTGTGGATCACAACAAACTGTGGAAAATTCTGAAAGAGATGGGAGTACCAGACCACCTGACCTGCCTCTTGAGAAATTTGTATGCAGGTCAGGAAGCAACCGTTAGAACTGGACAAGGAACAACAGACTGGTTCCAAATAGGAAAAGGAGTTCGTCAAGGCTGTATATTGTCACCCTGCTTATTTAACTTCTTTGCAGAGTACATCATGAGAAATGCTGGGCTGGAAGAAGCACAAGCTGGAATCAAGATTGCCAGGAGAAATATTAATAACCTCAGATATGCAGATGACACAACCTTATGGCCAAAAGTGAAAAGGAACTAAAGAGCCTCTTGATGAAAGTGAAAGAGGAGACTGAAAAAGTTGGCTTAAAGCTCAACATTCAGAAAACGAAGATCACGGCATCCGGTTCCACCACTTCATGGGAAATAGGTGGGGAAACAGTGGAAACAGTGTCAGACTTTATTTTTTGGGGCTCCAAAATCACAGCAGACGGTGATTGCAGCCATGAAATTAAAAGACGCTTACTCCTTGGAAGGAAAGTTATGACCAACCTAGATAGCATATTCAAAAGCAGAGACATTACTTTGCCAACAAAGGTCCGTCTAGTCAAGGCTATGGTTTTTCCAGTGGTCATGTATGGTTGTGAGCATTGGACTGTGAAGAAAGCTGAGTGCTGAAGAATTGATGCTTTTGAACTGTGGTGTTGGAGAAGACTCTTGAGAGTCCCTTGGACTGCAAGGAGATCCAAGCAGTCCACTCTATAGGAGTCAGTCCTGGGATTTCTTTAGAAGGAATGATGCTGAAGCTGAAACTCCAGTACTTTGGCCACCTCATGCGAAGAGTTGACTCATTGGAAAAGACTCTGATGCTGGGAGGGATTGGGGGCAGGAGGAGAAGGGGACGGCAGAGCATGAGATGGCTGGATGGCATCACTGACTCGATGGACGTGAGTCTGAGTGAACTCCGCGAGTTGATGATGGACAGGGACGCCTGACGTGCCGTGATTCATGGGGTTGCAAAGAATCGGACACACTGCATGCCTGAACTGAACTGAACTGAAGAGCATTGAGAAGTTCCAACTTCCCAAATCCCTGAGAATAGTCCGTTATAATTTTGCCTCATCAAACTGAAAATGATGTGCTTCCCCCTATGGAAATGAATTAACCTTTCTCCTCATACCATACTCCTCACACTATTTATAACACAACATAAATTCAAACATAACATAAATTCAAATAAAGCAAATCTGGAATCAGTAAAGTGAAATCACAATAGTTAAAGAATTCAATCCAAAGGATTTGCATATGGTTTGAGGAGTAGATTATGATTCATCACTGAGCTTTGAGGATGAGAGCATACTTACTCTTGTGAACATGAAATCTAAGATGGTAACATGGCTGTAACCTTCCCTGACTCATTGTGCTGTGAAACTAAGAATGTGTAACCACCCTGTGGCATCAGAGAAACCTGGCACATCTAAGGGAGGCCTGGGCAGCGTTGGAAGGAACACTGTATTAGCAAGTTAGTATTTCTTAAGTGCCTTGA